>NC_060122.1:84275320-84900320 GCF_021461395.2 Schistocerca americana
GAGATTTGGCTTTGTCCAAAGTTGGGACGAGAATTACTGTCAGTGAAGGCGTCAGTAAGAGCCTCAGTATATTTCGGAAGTGACTACTCATCACTACAGATGCGACGACCACAAGTGGCTAGGCTTTACAGAAGGGATTTCTTGGTAGCTGTCGAAGTGGTGGCATTGCACCCAGAATTACTTCTCCCCTGAAGGCATTAACTACTAACAAATTTGGGGTATGCTATGGGCACCTGCATAGCACCATCCTATGCCAACCCATTCGTGGGACATCTAGCGGAATCCTTCCCAAAAACCCAGGATCCTAAACGCCTACCTTGCTGAGATTCATTCATGACATCTTTGCTATCTGGATCGAAGCTGAGGATATCCTATCCACATTCCTCTGGAACCTCAAAAACTTCTCCCATTTTTGCTTTACCTGGTCCTACTCAACCCAACAAGACACCTTCCTTGATGTTGACCTCCACCTCAGAGATGGCCACAACAGTACCTGTGTCCATATGAAACCTACTAACCACCAGCCATACCTCTACTTCAACAGCTGCCACCCATTCCATACCAACAAGTCCCCTCAATACAGCCTAGCCACCCATGCTTGTCTCATATCCAGTGATGAGCAGTCACTCTTGAAAAAGACCAAGGGTCTCACTGATGCCTTCACTGACAGTAATTATCCTCCCAACCTTGCACAAAAACAAATGCGCTGTGCATTAACTTTCCAGTCTCCCACCACCTCCGGAAGTCCCACCATCTGGCCACACAGGAACATACCCCTTGTAACTCAGTACCACCCAAGACTGGAGAAACTGAATTATACTTTCTCCCAGGGTTTCAATTAACTCCCGCTGTACACTGAAATGAGAAGTGTCCTGCCCACCATCCTTCCCACCCCTCTCACATCTGTATTACGCCATCCAAGGAACATACACAATATACTCATCCATCCCAATACAACCCCTGTTCCCATTCCCTTACCTCACGGCTCATACCCCTGCAGTAGACCTAGATGTAAGACTTGTCCCATACATCCTTCCACCACCACCTACTCCAGTCCATTCACTAAAATCACCTATCCCATCAAAGGAAGGGCTACTTGTGAAACAATTCGTGTGGTCTACAAGCTAAGCTACAACGACTGTGCTGCATTCCATGTAGGCATGACAACCAACAAGCTGTCTGTCCACATGAATGCAGATAAACAGTGGCGAAGAAACAAGTGGACCACCCTGTTGCTGAACACTCTGCCAAACACGACATCCTACATGTCAATTACCGTTTCACAGCCAATGCCATATGAATCCTTCCCATTAACAGCAGCTTTTCTGAATTGTGGAGGTGGGAACTTCCCCTGCAATACATTCTACGTTTCCATAACCCTCTTGATCTCAACCTCCGTACCTCCGTTAGTCACTTTTTTCACCAATCCAATCTCTCTCCTGTTCTCATTCCAGCACTACGTAGCTGTCATTCCACCACCATACCCAGTATTCTTATTTCTCTCCTTTACCCCTACTTCCCCCACCTTTCACCATCTCTAACCTGCCCTCTGTCTAACCTGAAGCACTCCACTGTCCGCCACCCCGACCATACTATCTGTCCCCCTCCCAACCCCAGCCTACTCCTTACCCCATCTAGTCGCCACTTCCATCATCCACTGATGCAGCTACTAGCAGCGTGGTTTCACTTGCCTGAGATTGTAGTGTGTGCAAGTTGCGTTTGAGTGTGTGTGTGTGTGTGTGTGTGTGTGTGTGTGTGTGTGTATTGTTGTAAAAGGCCGACGACCGAAAGCTTTAAATGTGAAAGTCTTTTTGTTGTGTCTATCTGCGACTTAGCATCTCCGCTATATTGTGAGTAGCAACCTTCCTTCTCATAATACTGTCACTTTCCATCCTGGTTTTTCCATTGTTTGACATCAAGTAGGCATTTGAACTACCATTTCTTTACCATCGCACCCCTCCACTCAGTGAAATCAGTTAAGGTAGTATTTAAGGTACTTGCACTGTCCCATCTAGTTAGTTTGTCACTAAAACGTGAAACACTACATCTTCTTCTCTTGTGCCATCCATTCTGTTAATCTCAGAGTAGCACATACAGCCAACTACGTCAATTACTTGTTGGATGTATTCCGGTCTCAGTTTTACCCTAGAGCTTTTACCCTCCACGACGCTCTCTACTTTCATGGACGTTTATGCCTGATGTCTTTACGAATTTACTATCATCCTGTATCTCTTTTTCCTTGTTTTCTACATTTTCCTATCTTCACCGGTTCTGTGGAGGACATGATCACTTCTTACATCTATAATAATTTTGTTTTCAACATCTTCCTGAATCACCACGTCTCCAACCACAGTGTTCCCACGGTCCATGATTCACTTCTGTGCAGTGCTTTGCTCCAATCGTACAACCTTCTGAGAAATTTATTTGAAAAATTAAGGTCGTCTTTTAGAGAGGAGTACACTGTGTGCCTTTGACAAGCTGTTTTGTATGTAATTGTTCCGTCCGTCACGCGGTATTGTCCTTTCAGTATATTGCAATTCCTTCTGCCCTCTAAAGTAGGTATAAGCAATGCACATGACCTATAGCGCCAGAAGGCGACAGTGTTCAGCGGTTGGGTTGAGATATACTACTGTTCGCTGAAGACCATGGGAAATACGCAACATCATGTGGTGAAGTCTATGGAAAATGTAGTTTGGTGTGTAGAGGTGTCCCATAACACTCACTCTCTTGTTCTACATGTAGAGTATTGTTTTCGTTGCTTACTTACGCTCCTATGTAATATGCCAGTAATAGGAGTCATCACGACGCCCTTACGCACAACCAGAAACTATTATCTCTTATTTCTTGTAGAAATTTCTGAAACCAGGCCACCATCGACGTTTTTGATACAATAGAGCGAATGAGCACTAGTAATGACGAGGGTAAAGCTTATAATTATGAGAGTCCCCCTGACACACATAATGATACATTTTAATTTTGTCCTAAAATTTACAGTAACTCTTCCGTCGTGGAAACATAGGTGAGATGCGTGTGAAATAAGATAAATTCCAGATTTAACTGATGTGCTAAACATGAGACTGTAAGCCCGTCCACAGGCCTCAGCGGCCCGTCGTTATCAACCGACCACTGTACCACCTTCTACCAGAGGCGTCACTGGAGGCGATACAGATGGGAAAGGGACCAGCACATCGCTCTTCCGGCCGTTGTCAGTTTTCGTGACGTGGAGGCGCTTACGGGTCCAGTAGCTTCTCTTCTGACTGAGTGCACCCTCTTTACGGTCCTCCAACCAAGGTGGCTGAACCGAGAATCGAACCTGGATACACCACACGGCAGGCAGCAATGCCGACCTCTCAGCTGCGGAGTCGATCGAGATATACCGACGGAAAAAAATCGCAGAACAGAGAATGGGTTGTGCGGCGTAGAAGAAACTTGTTAGGCGTCTTTGTACGTCTGTAAGGTGATGTCTATTCAAATTTCGCGCCAGTAGCGTATGAGAACACTAGTAGCGCCTCTATGAGGATGCAAATCACTTTTGCTTGAAATACACACTGTAACGGTCGTGAACGTTAGTTTCCTTTGATATTAGACATGGTGAGTTGATAGTTGTCAGGTATGGCTTTGAGGCGACAGAGTTGTAATTTTCAACGTCTCACTGATTTTCAGCGAAGTCGTGTAGTAGGGCTACGAAAAGCTGAATGTCTCTTCTGTGATACTGTAGAAACACTTGCCATGTGTTTGACCACCGTACATGATTCAATGTCACGAAATTGCAAGGTCGCAAGAAGACAGGGCCTCGGACGACATACAACATTACCAAGATGGAAGATCATCGCGTTCCGTGTATGGCTCTGGGGCATCCTACAGCATCTGTAGCAGTAATTTCAGAAGCGGTTGACACCACAAAGATACAACGAACTGTTACAAATTCAATACTTCAAAGACAGCTCCGAGCCAGACGTCCTCTAGCGTGCATTGCACTGACACACACCGCCATTTGTGAGTTCAGTGGAAAGCGAAAGCTCACTGGAGGATAAGGTTGGCCAGCGTTGGTTTTCTGATGAATAGTTGGTTCTCCCTCGGTGCCAGTGATGGCCGTGTGTTGGTTACAAGAAGGCTAGAGGAGGGCCTGCAACCAAAGCATCTACGTGCTAGACACATTGGAGCTATACCAGGAGTTATGCTCTGTGGTGCGATTTGATACGACTGCAGGAGTTTTCTTGTGGTTATCTTAAGCACACTGACTGGAAATTTGTACGTCATTCTGATGAAAAACCCTGTATTGCTGCCATTCATAAACAGCATTCTAGGGGGTGCTTTCCAGCAGGATAACGCTCTCCCACAAACCGCTGTTGCAACCCAACATGCTATACCGAGTGTCGACCTGTTTCCTGGGCTTGCTCGATCACCAGATCTGTCTCCAATCGAGCACATATCAAGCATCATCCGACAACTTCTCTAGCGCCATCTTAAACATCTATAAACGTCCCTCTATTGACGGACCAAGTGCAACAGGTATCGAACTCCATCCCACATACCGACATCTGGAACCTGTACAGCACAATGCATGAACGTCTGCATCCTTGCATTCAACATATTAGGGGTTACACCGGTTATTAATGTACCTGCATTTAACATTTGCAGTGCCATCTCCGGGTGCTGACATTAGCCTGTGATCTCGTAATTTTAATCAATTAAATAGCTAGACAAATGTATTCTTAAATTTCATTGTTCTACATTAACTATTTTTTGGTGTTGTCAGTGTGTGAGAGAGATAAGAGAATCAACAAGTATAAAGAAAGAAAGGAGGCACAAGAAAATAAGGCAAAAATAACAAAAACCCTGTAAAACAGAGGAATATGAAACTGATGAGGTGTGTCGAACGCTGTAGAAATACATATTATCGTGGTTTAGTTTAAGTCAGCATACACATAGAGAGAGAAATGTGCTTCAATAACAAGGGGGATGATTGGAAGGAAGATTTCTGTTTGCAGTTGTTGCATTCGAATTCAGTAATTTGTTTCCTTTCATTCTGATTTACGAATAAGGAAGTATATTTTGTAAATTATGGTATTTTTCTGTTGGTGAAGAACTCAAGACACGAAGGATACACGTTATTGTTGTGTTAACTACGCAACAGATATAAACGTAGATAAGACTGGACAACAGCTGTTCATTTGTAAAACAGGTAGTTGTGCACGAAATTAAGTTACAGTTATGTAAATATAGTGTAGTTTAACAAACAGCACCAGGATGGATCCTGTCTGATTAAAGGTATCCTGGACACTATAATTTTTCCTTTTATTTTGCCCCATCTAGGAGGGGTCGGCTACTATTGTTTTGGCATGATTATCGTGTTGCCGAATGCACGTCCTGCCGCCACACCTTCCCCACCTCTCCACCACAACGCCAACCCCCCTCAAAGCATGGAATATGTCTTCATCAACTGACTGTATATGTTGTTATTCTTATGGAAGGATGCGAAAATTTTCTTAAAAGTACGCGGGACTTGAGTAGCATCCGAGCATTCGGGATCTGAGAACTCCGCCTGAAAATCACATCCTAGCTGGACAGCTCCACTGCCCATCTTGCCGTGGACTCGCATTTGGAAGGACGACGGTTCAATCCCGCGTCCGGCCATCCTGATTTAGGGTTTCCGTGATTTCCCTAAATTACTCCAGGCAAATGCCGGAATGGTTCCTCTGAAAGGGCACGGCCGACTTCCTTCCCCATCCTTCTCTATTCCGATGAGACCGATGACCACGCTGTCTGGTCTCCTTCCCCACACCAACCAACCAACCCATCTTGCCGCATAGGATCCGAGGTCGGCGCACCTGCTCGAATCTTGGTAGTGGCGTGCGAACGTGTTTGGCGTGTGGGTTATCTAGACACCTCCTACTGGGGAGTACTCTAAAATAACATTTTATGAAATCTGACGCAAATGTATCTCCTTGCGTGTGTAAATCAAAGGTCCCGGTGGAGGTTCGAGTCCTCCCTCGGGCATGGGTGTGTGTGTTTGTCCCTAGGATAGTATAGGTTAAGTAGTGTGTAAGCTTAGGGATTGATGACCTTAGCAGTTAAGTCCTATAACATTTCACACACACTTGAACTTGTAAATCATAATGGAAATTGAAAATCGTTTAAATTCTATGAAATACGTAAGGAGTTATAAAAGTCGTGGGATAGCGAGGTGCACGTATGCACATGGCGTTACTATCGCGTACACAAGGTATAAAAGGTCAGTGTATTGGAGGAGCTGCTATTGGCACTAAGACGGAAATTAACAGATGTCGAACGCGGAATGGTAGTTGGAGCTGGACTCATGCGACAATCCATTTCGGAAATTGTTACGGAATTCGGTAGTCTGAGTCCCACAGTGCCAAGATTGTGGTTGAGACGACCAAATTTCAAGCATTATCCCTTCCTCTGACAGCGCAGAGGCCGATACGCCTCACTTGACGACCAAGAGCAGCGGCCTATGTGAAGAGTTGTCAGCGGCAACGGACAAACCACTGCCGGAAATAACCACAGAAGTCAATGTTAACGTATCCGTTGGAACAGTGCGGTGAAATTTTGAGTTAACGGGCTATGGTAGCAGACGGCCGACGCGAGTGCCTGTGCTAACAGTACGACTTCACTCCTGGGCTCGGGACCTTATCGGTCGGGCCTTAGACGACTGAAAAACCGTGGCCTCGTCAGATGAGTCCCTATGTTAGTACTGCAAAGCTGGTGGTAGGGCTCGAGTGTTGTGGAGACCCCGCGAAGCCATGTTCCCATGTCGTAAACAAGACACTGTGCCAGCTGGTAGTGGCTCCATAATGGTGGGAGCTGTCTTTACTTGGAATGGACTGGGTCCTCTGGTCGAACTGAACCGACCACTGACTGGAAAAGGTTATGTTCGGCTACCTGGACCAATTTGCCGCCATTATAGAATGAAATTTTTGTGGATGGCAATACGTCACGTCACTGCACCACAATTGTTAGTGACTGGTTTGAAGAACTCTCTGGACTGCTCGAACGAATGATTTGGCCATCCAGATAGCCGACATGGTTCCCATCGAACATTTATGCTACATAATCGAAAGGCCAGTGAGCCGTGGTAAAAATTGCTGTTTTGAAGAACGCGCAGCAGCGCGTAGCGTGAAGCAGTCGCCCTCCGTTTCTGGCGGTGGCGCCGCTGTGGCAGTCGCAGCTTTGGTGTCTCCCTCTGGTGGGAAAGGGGAAAGGTTGCCTGTTCTCGAGCATTTAAGGGACGCTATGAGCTCGCCAGTGACTCAGCTCGGTCATTCTTTCGTTCCCAGCTTGCTAGTGTGTCTCTCATCTGTCGTTCGGATCAACCTTTAAAGTCTGCAAAATGAGGGTCTTTCCACTCCGCCAGTAAGAGAACTCAGCGAGTGGTCGTCCGGTTGGGGCTTAGTTCCGGCATTAGAGTCTGCGCGTTAGGCCGTCAGTCTGCTCGAGTTTCCTCAGGCAATGGTCATTGGCGGGTGGATCGATCGGTTGGTCGGTCGCGCACTGAGGCACAAGACGACTTGTCCGTCTTGAGCGTCGGCGCATGTGAGATCGCCACGTGAGTCCAGTGGGCCGTATAGCGAGGGATAGTGACTTCGCGCTCGACACGAGTGCAACAGGAGTCAACCCATGACATCAGTCTGGCCAGTGCGAGCTGCGACACTGTAAGACGGGAGATCGGCGCCCATTCCTGCGACCGTTGAAGCGGCTGGCAGCGGACGATTCAGGAGAGCGATTTGGGGGTGCTGCGCTAGGTCTTCAAGAGATATCGCAGTTTATTAGAAGTTAAGTGACTGGTGATATGTTGTCTGATTTACTCTTGTCAAAATATATTTGTTTTCTTGGTGAGGTCAGCAGCCGTTTTGCTTTTGGGTCGTCCCACCATTCATCTCCGTTTGCCCAACCGCGGGAAGGTGGTTGTTTATAAACTGAGTGGTCCGTTTCTCCCTTGTGGAGTAGGGGCGGGTTAGAGCAACCTGCGGTTCGGGTTGTTCGGTAATCTCTCTATCAATCTACCGTACGTTAGTAGCTGCCTCTGTCATGTATGTCGGATTTGGTGTGTTAACAAATTTATTGCTTAGAGTGTAACGGTTAATATTTTAATTGTTAGTGTTTTGTGCCATTTCCATCGCTCCTACGGGTGCTTGTGTAAATTGTTAAAACTCCTAGTTTAAGGTTATCTGGTGTGTTGCAGATTTGCACCAGTGTAGTCTTTCAGAGGCTGTTGTGAGCATTCGTAACTACGGCCGTGTCAAAAGGGAGCAACAAGGTTCTCTGCCCGAAAGCTCATACAGTCAAAACTTGTTTATTTCTGCCTCTGAATAAATTGGAACTTTGATATTTAGAGGGGGCTTTCTGATTACAATTTTAAATCTTTTTCCTTAAAAAATGGTTATAGGCACTATTAAAGTGAATAAAATTCCCATTTGTTAAGAGGAATTTGGTTATGATTTCATGAGTTGCTCCCTGACATCTACTTCCATGCTTACATAGTGTGATTAAATGTGTTAATGTTCTTGATGAATCGCAAGTAAATAAAATAGATTCTTAAGAAAATTCTTTGAAAATAAATTACGGTTCAGCCAGTACATGCACAAAATCTTGCACCGGATACACTTTCACAACTCTGGGCTGCTATAGACGCAGCAAGGCTCAATATTTCTGCAGGATACTTCCAACGACTCGTTGAGTCTAGTTCGAATTGAGTTGCTGCAGTGCACCGGACGACCGAGTTATCACATGACTTTTTTCACCTCACTGGATTGTGGCTCTGTGAAAGATGTTTCTGTATCGCTTCAGGTCAATAAATTACTACGGAAACTTCTGTCAATTCACATCACATTCAAATACTTTTCTGTACATGAATGTGAGCTCTTTTGTTCAACGAAACTGTATTGAATCAGAGTTGAAATGCACTAATTACAGCACATTAGCAAACGTGTCCACATTTAATTCAGAGTTCTGCGCCATGATTATACGTAGCACGGAATCCGTGCATGAGCCATTGCGGCACTCTGCGTTGGGGGAAGGGTGGGGGTAGGTTGTTGAACGGATTGTAAATTTATTGCACTTCTGAAATAAAAATGGCGTAACTGAATGATTTTCTCCAGAAGCAAAAATCGTTACCATAAGTCTATTTAACCCATCATCCTTAACACATGTCTACAATTTGCGTACACGTAAATCTTTTATCATGAAAACTCGGAGCCGGCCGAAGTGGCCGTGCGGTTCTAGGCGCTACAGTCTGGAGCCGAGCGACCGCTATGGTCGCAGGTTCGAATCCTGCCTCGGGCATGGATGTGTGTGATGTCCTTAGCTTAGTTAGGTTTAATTAGTTCTAAGTTCTAGGCGACTGATGACCTCAGAAGTTAAGTCGCATAGTGATCAGAGCCATTTTTTTGAAAACTCGGGTTCAGTAAATTGCAAGAAAAATGCTGGTCACGTACTTGAAACTTAATACCGTACATTCCAAAAAACATTCGTTAACAGTCCCTAACAATTTTAGTCACAACAACTGTTCAAAACCCGTCCACTGTGGGACGTAATTATCTCAATTACAAAATCGTTAAGATGGCTTCCAATGGTTCAAATGGCTCTGAGCACTATTGGACTTAACATCTGAGGTGATCAGTCCCCTAGAACTTAGAACTACTTAAACCTAAGGACATCACACACATCCATGCCAGAGGCAGGATTCGAACCTGCGACCGTAGCGGTCGCGCGGTTCCAGACTGAAGCGCCTAGAACCGCTCGGCCACTGTGGCCGGCAAGTTGGCTTCCACCTATTTTGTATATCATCTCGATTGCGTTCAGTATGTACCGACTCCTTAAAGATCAAACTGTCATCATTGTCTTGATTTATTCCACAGTTCTCTCTCCTAATATAAAAGAAAAAGCTTTTGGTATGTTGTCGCTGGTCGCGCGCTGTCACACAGGATATCATGAAGTGAAGTTAAATGTCTCAAATTTTCAGCAAAATTGCTAGTTGCTCTACACACAGAATAAAACGAATTTAAAAATTTTGGGAAAACATATTACAGAGAAGGGGACAGCATAACGGTAGTGTTGGATGTCAACCGTTTGCCTGTATGATAGCTTTAACTCCAATGGGGGACACGCTCACTGTGGAGAAATGGCAGCGTTCCCTTTATCAGGACCCTAAGCTATATAAGGTAGTACCAAGCAAAGTGGCGCAATGATCAACATACCGTTCTCGCTTTCGTGAGGGTGACGATTTTCGTTCGATCCTCCTGATTTAGATTTCCCGTGATTTTCCTAAATCGCTATATGCAAATGCCGAGACGTTGAAAGGGCATAACCGATTGCCTTCCCCATTGTTGAAACTGTCCGAGCTTCTGCTCTGTCTATAATGACCTCGATGTCGACGTCCTCCCTGTTTTCTTCGGAGAAGAACGCTGTGATACTGAGTGACGTCGACATTCCAACACAGTCCAAAGGCGTTCTTTTAGGTTCAGGTGAAACTCTGTCCAGTCCAGTTCTTCACAAATAGTCCCTTGCACTTGCTGCTTATGCAAGGTGCACTGTCATTCCCTGCATCCGTCTCCTGCTCCGCTTAGTCCAATCAGTTGTTCAAAACCACTGTTTTCCTAACAAAACTGCTGACTTTTTCTCAACATTTCTAGATGTGGTTTCGAGTACTGAATCCGAATTTCATGTTTGCTAGCTTGAAGGAGATCGGCTTCACAAAGCAAAATGCAAAATAACTTCAGTTTTTTAAATTTTTTTCAGGTTTTCATTTATACCTCTAAGACTATGCACCGCGCGATGTGGCAGCGTGCTTTCAGGCGCAATTTCACGGATTGCGCGGCCCCTCCTGCCGAAGGTTCGAGACCTCCCTCGGGCATGGATGTGTGTTAAGTTAGTGTAAGCAGTGTGTAAGTCTAGGACCCGATGACCTCAGCAGCTTGGCCCCTTAGGAATTCACACACGTTTCAATATTTTCTAAAACTTTGCGACTCTCGACGATGACCGCACTGAACAAAAGTAGACAAAATTTCCTAGAAAATTCACCAGTCAGGCTTGATTTTCTGACGAGCAGTACTAGCGAGTTTTTGGCCCCATCTGAGAAAACGCCCACTCCGACACCCTACAACTCCTAAATTATACAAGTTATTTAGGAAGGTACCTACACCAAGCCGAAGTGCATTAAACAGTCGGTAACATAAATTCTCTACACATAAAAGGCAATGTCGTGACTAACTGACTGACTGGCTGTTTCATCATCGCCAGCCCAAACCGCTAAGTATTGAAACTTGAAATTTGGAGAAGGTGTGGATCTAACACAGTAGGAGTCGTTTAAGAAGGGAGTTTTCGAAATGCCAGCCTAAGTGAGTGAAACAGAAGATGAACGGTTTTTTTTTGAAAAATGTTTCTTTTAAGTCAATTTTTCTGGCAGACCTACGAATACTCATATTTGGTTTCTCGGTCAGAGATAAAGAAATAATGTTCAGCGTTTTTTAAAATTTAACCGTATGGGGTGAAATAGTGGCTCAAACCATTTTCTTCAAAATATATAATTTTTGCAGAATTACAAAAGCATTTTTGAAGCTACATGTATGAACAGTTTTGACTCCTCGGTTAAAAAGAAAAAAAAAACGTACATGTTTCAGTCTTTTTGGAAACTGAACCCCTATGGGTGTGAAACACAGCATGAGATTTTTTATGAAAATATATTAATATGAAATTTTTGGAGCGAAATCTATGAACATTTAAATTTGGCTTCTCAGTTGTAAATGAGCAAATACGTGTTTCACCATTTTTGGAAATTCAACCTCTAAGGGCGTAAAACAGGGTCAGAATCATTAACTTTTCATCGCCCAGCCCAAATTGCTGAGACTGGTGACTTGATGTTTGGAGAGGATGTGGATCTCATTTTGTAGTCATCGTTTAAGAAGGGATTTTCAGAAACCCCACTCATAAGGGAGTGAAATACGGGATGAAAGGCATTCTGAAAATATGTCGCTATTAAGGAAATTTTGAAGCTGGAACTGAGAAAACTGGTTTGTTGTTTGTCAGATAATAAAAAAATACCATTTTAGCGGTTTTGAAAATTCAACCACTAAGAGGGAAAAATAGTTGGTGAAAGTTGTATTAACATAAATAATTCCTAAAGAACTACTAAAGGATTTTAATGCTACATCCTTGACAATTGGTGATTGACTTCTCGGTTAGAAATGAAACATGTTCGTGAAAATTCAGCTCCTAATGGGGTGCTACTGGGGATGAAAAATTTTAAGAAAATATTCCACTACATTAAAAAATTTTGGAAGC
Organism: Schistocerca americana; assembly: GCF_021461395.2. Classification (NCBI taxonomy): domain Eukaryota; kingdom Metazoa; phylum Arthropoda; class Insecta; order Orthoptera; family Acrididae; genus Schistocerca; species Schistocerca americana. The sequence continues at coordinate 84,287,621 of NC_060122.1, forward strand.
TAAATTTATGAAAATTGGTGTTTAATTTTTCGGTTAAGTACAAAAAAATTTGTTAGAGGATGAAAGTTGCTATGGGAATGTTTCCACAAGAAGACGAAAGGCCTGAATAACAAACACTCTGGATTTCTACCACCAGAATAGCTTTTTGGTCAGAATTACATTCGGAAAAGACCATGTTTCTATTGCCTTAATTAGAGTTAAAAACTTAGAAGGCGTTGCAGTTTTGAACAATATAAAATTCGATTAAATAAAAACAAAAACTATATCAGTAAGTTACAAAATATATGTGAGGAAAGCAGCATGCGCTAATCTACTGTAGTCTTCTGATATGGGAGGAGGGAGCAAAACAAAAATTACGAAAAATGCCTCTTGCACCCTACAGTTAATCAAACCCTTCCACTTTTATGTCGTCACCGCTGTTCTACCCGTTTTCTTGGGCTTGAAAGTGGTTGTTTTAACGGAACTAATGAGAAAACTTTTTTGACAAAAACATTAACAAATTACATTTACAAGATATTGGGTGTATGAGTATGAATAGAAAGATGAATATGAAATCTATATGCAGTAATGGACATGTGCCCCGAAATGAGTGAATGTCGAGCCCAGACTGGGTCATAACTAAGATCAGATTCTCTGTTTGGAAAAGAAGGAAGGGATTCAGTGTCAGAACATGGATACATTGACAAAGGTACAGTCAGCTGTCTGTACATGGATGTCACGTGTGCCGCTTTCTTACTCGTCTCCGCTTCACTGTTGGTGGCTCAGGCAATATTTCTGGGGCACTGGAAGATCGAGAAAAAGGTTCTGTAGCGGTGCAAGGTCCATGCTGACCAGTGACTTGCTGTTCTTCATCTCAAAAAACAGAATGATTAATCTTATGATAGACCAAAACTGATTAGTAAATATGCATAATACTGCAAAATGTTACATGAATTAATAGTTTCTGTTGCCTTAGCTGCTTCAAACATTGATACTGCAATGGCCTCGCCGAGGTCGTCTTCGTCTACAGTACAAAACTTCTGTCGACGTTGGAGAACGGCCATTCACATTACTGGCACAGTTTCATTTAGGACTGTCGGGCTCGCCTACACCCGGACTAACTTTTGCAAGATATAAGCTGAATAATCCTCACGTGAGCAGGATGATTCATTGCAGTAATGGGAGCCAACCCACCTTCTTGTCAACTTCCATCCCCAATGCTGTAGATCCAAGTTGTACAGTATATGTGATTGATGGGTTTTTGTTGCTGAGATTTGTTTGTTCCATGGGCATACTTTCGAACAAAATTTGCGAATATCTATTATGTGTGAAATATGTACAATAAAAATGCAACAACTGTGTTCTATGGATACTCTGACTGGCAGTACGCCATCAAATCTATGGAGCGCTTGAGGAGGTCGATAAAAATTCAGTCCATGTAGATATAATTTTGAAGCACCATGACACCAACCGTTTCAGCACTAAATTTGGTATCGAATACGAGAGACAAGGACAGAGTAATGACCATGCTGATGGAAAAATGTCATAAATATCGTTTACATCCATCTGCATGTAGCATATTTAAGCACGTTAAGGAGACCACACACTAACTACAAAATGCATCCTAGTACCGTAACACAAACTTCTCCATGCTTCGCTGGTACTACTCGTGATGGCGCGTATGGTTCTCCAGGCATCTGTCAGACACAAACCCTTCCATCGGATTGCTACAGGATATAGCATCATTCATAAATCCCAATCATTCGTTTCCAGTCATCCAATCTCAGTGGCTTCCCTTTTTACACCATCTCAAGTAGTGTTCAGCGCAGAACACAGAAATGTATGGTTCATAAGAAGCTTCTCGACCATTTTAACCTCATCACGTGCTTGGGCTAGCTGGACTGCTGGTAATCGCTTGGAACTTACGACTGACGCTTTCAGCTGATTACATGTGACTGTTTACAACCACTCCCCACAATTCTCGACTGTCCCACTCGGTCAGATTGGGCAGCTTTAGAAGGGTAGTAATGTCTCTGATTGATTTGTTACTGTTGTGCACATAATTACGCGTAGTCAGGGCGTATACAAATTTCCCACTTGAGCGCTCCCCGGTAAGCACAACAGCACAGGCGCAGCGCTCGGCTGTCTCCGCACTATGAGATGGCGCTGCCTTAGAGACACACCAAATTCTGCTTCCGCCGATCCACGTATTAATTTTTAACGCAGCCAAAGAGATCAACTTTTTGTCCTCGCGGATCAGACTCGTGCAGTGATACCTGAATGCGCAAGGCATTATAACGAGTGTACAGACCTCCGATTAGTCAGTCTGTATCTGTCTGCACCAGTCTGCACCAGTCTGCACCAGTCTGTACCAGTCTGCATTAGTCTGCATTTGTCTGTGCCAGTCGATAGTCAAGTTTCAGTCTACGCCTAATAAGATTACGATATTCCTGTACATAGCCATGAAGATAAACGAATACAAGTATCAGAGATATGTGAGAATAAGATTAAAGTACCAAGACCAAAGGAACTTCAGATTGTCAATTGTAAATGGCATCCAGAATCAAGTTATGTAATGTCTATGCTTTTTATTATTTTAATGAATGTGTGTGAAAATTAATCAAGTTCTGTTTAAAGTTGGTCACTGTCAATCTGCTACTCTAAGCGTGCAAGTGGCATTTCCATCGTCTGACCCAACGGCAGAAGATAAACACGCCACGATAGGACCACAAGACATATTGCTGACTCTCGCCTACTTAGTTAGAGCGACAAGTCAAATAATCAGATGGTGTGTGTACCGAAGGTCTTACAGTATGCACACCACAGTTACTCAGGTGAAATGCATTGACTAGTTCTAAGTTACTGAGCTCTCCTGACCGACCCCTTCTGCTCTCACTCCTTCTCCACTGACAACACAGTTCTTCGCGGCCTCCTTTTGTGTTGGTCTGCCTCTCACGACATCTAGCGCACGATCCTACATTACATCGGCGTGTCCGAATATTTGTTATCACATAGTTTATTCATGGCAAGCCAACTTCACCACAGTCTGCGTATAACTACTCAAACATCGGCAGTGGTGTCTGAAGGACCGCAAGAAACGAGATACCCATAGACCATTTTTTAGATACCTCTGACAAGCCACTACTTGGGAGTACGAGCGATCAACAACAGTTACAGCAACAGTCGCATTTCCAAGAACGTCTCTCATTCCTTGCTACACATGTCCGGAGAAGGTCGTTATGAAGTATGGCGTGCTGAGTTGTTTGAAGCGGGGCACTAAAATGGATTCTAAAATCTGCGTCAATCAGCAGTTGCTATTCAGATTGTTCGGTACTAAGGTTTCTCTCAAATGTCCTGGAGCAGGCTATTGTATGACCACGTCTAATTATCTGTCCCAATTTTTGTCAAACTATTGCTGTAAGTATTAAACTTTCTCATTTTAATTGTGTTATTAATCTGTAATTGAGCCCTGCTCACTCCCAACTACGCATTTTCGTGAACTTCGCTGTCTATCTGTGTTTGGTTGCGTCGTGTTTCTTCTTCCTTCTATGTGTGGCGGCAGTGATGTGTATCGATATTTGCGCCGTGTACCATCTTTGGTTTGGTGCATATAGTTTCCGGCTTGGAGTTCTGAAGGCATTCGGTCGGTTTTTGCGGACGAGGGAAGTTATCTCCACACAGTGCAGCCGGCTGGGGCCGCTGGAAGCCCCTGCGCAGTGTCGGAGATTGTGTGGAGCTGTCCGATAGCTACGAGCTTCGTCGTTCACCGACCCAGGACGTCAAAGTTGAGTAGTGGTTTCAACTACCCAAGTCACGTCCATTCATTTTGTGGCGGTTGGTTCCGGTGGTTTGGTGTTGGGGAGGTTTTCCTGTGAGCAACACAGAGTGTTTCTATTGCTGAAATTTAGCCGCCATTCGGTGCTATTAACTATTTCAGTTGAGTACAATTCGAGTGCACCAGCGGAATTTTCTGCCTTGCGGCCGTTAGTGTTCTGGTTACCTGCTCTGGGCTGTTGTCGCTGTCCATCATGGTGTATAATTTTCGCAGCTAAAACATACTCCATTATTGATTATCACGTTTGAAACCTTTTAGCTTTGAGTTCTCATTGATGGGAAGCAAGTCGTTGTGTCGGTCGGTTCCCGGCGGGGTCAGGGATTTTCTCTGCCTCGTGATGACTAGGTGTTGTGTGCTGTCCTTAGGTTAGTTAGGTTTAAGTAGTTCTAATTTCTAGGGGACTGATGACCATTGATGTTAAGTCCCATAGTTCTCAGAGCCATTTTGTGTCGGTCGGTTCGTGGCTGTCCCCTGGATGGGTTCCGACAGATGAAGTGTAGTTAGGCCCACCACCTAAGTGTCTCACCTAAGTGAACGAGGGCAGTGCTATTTTGTAATTATTAGCGAATGTCAGGTCCTCCACTCTCAATAAATACATTCTTCATGGAGGGGAATATATGTAACGCACGAGTGTAAGTAGTGACATATGGACGGTAACATGTGGAAGTTTCGGTGCGGCCGTGATTCGTGATGGACAGCCGACGCTGTAGGGAGGTATCGCAGCCAGGCCTAGGGTTTCGACCTCTGCCCACCTGTTTCCACCAGAGTGAATCTGCCTACTTTATCTGCATTTTTTAAACACTTTACAAGAAGCAGCGGTTAGGGCGATCGCTCGTGTAAAGCGTGGAATCCATTTTCAAGTGCCAGCCCGGCATAAATTTTAACTGTCAGAGGGCCAAAACATAGATTGACAGGCGAAGGTAATCCACATTCACAACCTTGGAGTACATTTCCTTTATCTCTCCACGAAACCTTGTCTACTACGAACTACAATTTTATTACTTTACGTGCGTTTTCAGTTGTTGTTGTGGCAGAACTGAAGTGAATTAGTATTGCATAACTGGCTGCGACTTCCTGAAGTGGTATGTTCAGCTGCCTGTTTGTAATTTTTTTAGCTGGATAACACGTTGGCGATTTACGTTTCCTGAACTTACCCCATTAATCCTATCGATGAAACGTGATCCGCAGTTAAGGGTAAAAATCGATGCACGTTTCGTTCCTGGAATATCTGAGTGGGATGCGACTCCCTCCCACCCCTTCGCCCCCCGTTTATGGTCTATGGTCTCCTGGTTTGCACTTTACCGCAGTACCATCCATAAAGGGTAAGTAAGGGTAAGTATACTCGTTTGATTTGACTGATGCTATAAAATTTTATTATCTCGGTTCCTCAGTAATTAGCCTGAGCACATTTTTTAAGACGGGCGAATACAGTTGTGTGTTATTCCAAAAAACTCTTTGTTCTTAAAATTAAATTACCGGCCAAAGTCATAATAACTGAGACCAGAACTGAACGAAAACAAGCCCTGATGGAATGAAAATATTATTAAGCTTCGCACGGATGAGTACAGCATGGCTGTAAATTTACAAGGACCCCCTCACACAAGTCTTCTTTTTTCGTTAAACTAACCGGCGCACCACGCTTTCAATAAAAATGTCTTTATATGCTTGCAGTTTGTTCTGTAGGTCTCTTGCATCACTGAAGAAATTACCATGCAGCTTCTCTCCGAGGAGAGGAATACTGAAATGTTTTCAGACTTGTAGAAGGAAAGTTCGTTAAATCGAAGCCAGGATTGTCTTACAATCAGATTCACCTGCATTGTAGGTGGAATGTCTAGAATGAGAAATGTGCTACCCTCAATATAACCTCAAGTTATGGCTTGTTCATGGCCAAGTGTATTACCAGATAACGATTGAATGCAATGTGAAAGATTCAGGCAGTGGTATTTTTCTTAGTGAAACAGATGGATACATTTGGTCAATTCTGATGTTAAGCTGAGCGAGAATGCGACGTCTGTGGGTAGGATCTTGAACTATTAATCAAAACGAATTAGGATTCCGGGTTCGATCCCGGCCATTGCATATGAAGTCAACCTCAGTCCATAAATGACATTGTCAGAGAGGGCTGTGGAGCAGACAGAGGTTCACTGGTGGGATACTGTCCCTATAAAGCGGAATGGTCAGTAATGATAACAGCACAAGGATGCAGAAAGTAACTGGAACCACTACATAAAAGGCACACAAAGTGCATCCTGAGAACATGTGAGCTGTAAGAGGAAATGTGTCGTGGTGATCTCTCCGTTGGCAAAAGAATCTGTGCCCGACAGAGACTCGAACTCGGGACCTTTGCCTCGGTCGGGCACACAGTTTTAATCTGCCAGGAAGTTTCATATCAGCGCACACTCCGCTGCAGAGTGAAAATCTCATTCTGGAAAACAATCTGTATTAGTCCATAAACCTCCAGAAGGAGACTGCCTAGAGATGGGTGACCATGATAAAAAGATCGAATAAACAATGAAAGTTTAATACTCTACGAAGATGGAACATGGTAGGGATGCTATAATATCTGAAATGGAAAATTCTATGGCTCAGTCTAGACATAGTGGGAGTCAGTGAAGCGAAGTGGACAGAAGATAACGGTTATTTGTCAGAATAATATGGGGTACATCAACAGAAGCAGAAAATTGTATAAAGGGAGAAGAATTCTTAATGTATTTGTTAATGAACATGGAATTGATAGTAGGAATGAGAGGGGAGAAATTCTAATTGAGATTACCAATAAATGTCAGCTCGTAATAGTGAATACTGTATTCAAGTATCGCAAGAGGAGTAGATATAGTTGAAAAAGGCATGGAAACACTGAGCGAGTCCAGACGGATTCCGTCACAGTCAGTTATTCTGAAGTCAGATATTGGATTTTAAGCCGTATCGAGGAGCAGACATAGACCTAGATCACAATTTAGTAATGGTGAATGGTAGCTTGCAGTTTGAGAAAATCCGCAGAAGAAGCACTGTGCAAGAAAGTGGTTTACTAAAGTAAAGAGGAACGATGAGAGGAGTTTGAAATTCACTGAAGATGTGGATGGAGCGGTATAGAATATCACAATAGGCAGTTCTGTTGAGTGAAGTGGACGTCCAGTCACATATGTTGGAATGGCATATGTACAACGGAAGTAATGTCCGTCCCCAGTAGCTGAGTGGCCAGCGCGACAGAATGTCACTCCTAAGGGCCCGGGTTCGATTCCTTGTGGGGTCGGAGATTTTCTCCGCTCCGGGAATGGGAATTCTGTTGTTCTAATCATTATCATTTCATCCCCAACGACGCGGAAATCCCCAAAGTGGCGTCAAATTGAAAGGCTTCAACCCGGCGAAAGGTCTATCCGACGAGAGGCCCTAGTAACACGATATCTATTTTTTTTAGGGAGGTAATTACGAAGAAACCTTGGGAATATAAACCACATCAGAATGAAATAAAAAGGTAGTGCAAGGAAGTCATGGCAGAAGGAAATTTCTAAAGAAAACGAAAAGGAAATAATCTTCGGAAGGAGTGGTTCAAAACATGATAAAGTCAAAACAGCCTTCGGTGAAATGAAAAGCATTAGTATCAACATTACTAGTGGAATGGTAATCCTTCTGTTGAAAACAGAGGAAATACCGTGGAGTTGGAATGAGTACACAGAGCGTCTACATGATGGAGGGGTGTGAGGGAATCGTCTGATAACACGACAGAAGAAGGAATTGGAGTTGATTTGGAGAACATAGCGATCCATGATCAGAGTCAGAATCTAGAACATTTATGTAAAAATTGACATCAAATAAGACAGATGCAATAGATAAAATTCCAGCCAAATTAATACAATCACTGTGGCAAGAAGGAACCAAAGCGTATTCATGATGGCGTATAGAATCTGTGATACTCTCGACATACTAGAGAGTGTCATATCGGAGTCTTATTAGGTATGCTCTAAAGTTAAGTTCGATAGCAGTAGCTGTCAAGTTCTTTTTGCGTGATCAACAATATTAACGATAAACTTAATCAAGTACGACTTTTATAGAAATCACTGAGTCCGAATTCAGACACGCTAACACATTCAAACAGTAGCTTTGATGACTTTCTCTACATGACACTCAGGTCATCGTACTGTATTTGGTGAGATAGAAAGAGTCTTTATGAATCGAGACAGCCAAGGCAAATGTCGACACACTGTACAGCATGTTGGGCTACAACAGCAGTATGTGTGAGAGCGTTATCCTGCCGGAAAATACCCCGTGTAATGCTGTTTATGAACAGCAGCACGACATCTCGAATCAACACATTAACGTACACATTTGCCCAGACGATGCGTGGGAGCAGCACGAGACAGCTCCTGCAGTCGTACGATATCGTACCATAGAACATAACTCCACGTATAGCTCCAATGTGTCTAGCACGCAGACAGCTTCGTTGCAGGCCCTCAGTTGCCTTCTTCTAACCAACATACGGCCATCATTGGCACCATGGCTAAACCAGATATCATCAGGAAGCCAACAGACCTCCACCCTGCCCTCCTATGAGGTGTCACTACACTCCAGTGGACTCGCTAATGGCGGTGATTTGGGGTTAATGTAATGCACGCTACAGATCACCTGGCTCGGAACTGTCGCTGAAGTAATTTGTTTATATCAGTTCGTTGTGACACTGTAGTGCCAACTGCTGCTCAAACTGCTGCTGCAGATGCAGTACGATGTGCCAGAGCCATACGCCGAACGTGACGTTCTTGTCTGTCGATAGTGCCACGTGGCCGTCTGGAACCCGTTTGTTCTTGTGACCGTACATTCTCGTGACCACCGCTGCCAGTAATGATGTACGGTGGCTACACTGTTGCAAAGTCTTTCTGCAGTATCACAGAAATAACATCCAGCTTCTCGTAGCCCTATTACACGACTTCGTTGAAACTGTAGGATGTTGATAATAGTGTCTTTGTCACTTTAAGGGCTCATCATGTCCTATCTCAAAGGTAACAAACAAGATTGCAGGTGTATTTACAGCAAACCTGGTTAACATCCTCATAGTGGCGCTTCCAGTGACACTGTTATGCTACTGGCGTCAAATTTAACTACACATTATCTTTCGGATGTAGAAAGAGACCACCCAACTTCCTTTTATGTCGCACGAATCCTTCTTGTTGTTGTCATTTTTTCCTTCAGTGTCTATTGTGGAACAATATGGTTGATGTGAGAACAACGTTATGTGTCAGCTTCAATGCGTAACTAAATGAATACACTTACTACACGCTGCTCTTCCATGACACATCTCTTGAATTTGAATACACCATACTTCACAATTCTTTGGTTTGTCCTGTTTTCGTAAGTTATCTGGGCGTAACACTTAAAGTGCACACTCTGATCAATGTTTCTATTGCTAAACAGATTTTCTGTATTGGTGTACTCTATCATATTTCATGTTGTTGTTGCAGTCTTCAGTCCAAAGACTGGTATGATTCAGCTCTCCATGCTACTCTATCCTGTGCAAGCTTCTTCATCTCCCAGTACTTACTGCAACCTACATCCTTCAGAATCTGCTTAGTGTATTCATCTCTTGGTCTCCCTCAACGATTTTTACCCTCCACGCTGCCCTCCAATGCTAAATTTGTGATCCCTTGATGCCTCAGAACATGTCCTACCAACCAGTCCCTTCTTCATGTCAAGTTGTGCCACAAACTCCTGTTCTCCCCAATTCAGTTCAATACCTCCTCATTAGTTATGTGATCAACCCATCTAATCTTCAGCATTCTTCTGTAGCACCACGTTTCGAAAGCTTCTATTCTCTTCTTGTCCAAACTATTTATCGGCCACGTTTGACTTCCATACATGGCTCCACTCCATACAAATACTTTCAGAAACGACTTCCTGACACTTAAATCTATACTCGATGTTAACAAATTTCTCTTCTTCAGAAGCACCTTCCTTCCCATTGCGAATCTACATTTTATATCCTTTCTACTTCGACCATCATCAGTTATTTTGCTCCCGAAATAGCAAAACTCCTTTACTAATTTAAGTGTCTCATTTCGTAATCTAATTCCCTCAGCATCACCCGACTTAATTGGACTACATTCCATGATCCTCGATTTGCTTTTGTGGATGTTCATCTTATATCCTCTCTTCAAGCACTATCCATTCCGTTCACATGCTCTTCCAAGTCCTTTGCTGTCTCTGACAGAATTACAATGTCATCGGCGAACCTTAATAATTTTATTTCTTCTCCATGGATTTTAATACCTACACCGAATTTTTCTCTTGTTTCCTTTACTGCTTGCTTAATGTACAGATTGAATAACATCGGGGATAGGCTACAACCCTGTCTCACTCCCTTTCCAACCACTGCTGCCCTTTCGTGCCCTCGACTCTTATAACTGCCATCTGGTTTCTGTACAAATTGTTAATAGCCTTTCGCTCCCTGTATTTTACCGTTGCCACCTTCAGAACTGGAAAGAGTGTATTCCAGTCAACATTGTCAAAAGCTTTCCCTAAGTCAACAAATGCTAGAAGTGTAGGTTTGCTTTCCTTAATCTACACTCCTGGAAATGGAAAAAAGAACACATTGACACCGGTGTGTCAGACCCACCATACTTGCTCCGGACACTGCGAGAGGGCTGTACAAGCAATGATCACACGCACGGCACAGCGGACACACCAGGAACCGCGGTGTTGGCCGTCGAATGGCGCTAGCTGCGCAGCATTTGTGCACCGCCGCCGTCAGTGTCAGCCAGTTTGCCGTGGCATACGGAGCTCCATCGCAGTCTTTAACACTGGTAGCATGCCGCGACAGCGTGGACGTGAACCGTATGTGCAGTTGACGGACTTTGAGCGAGGGCGTATAGTGGGCATGCGGGAGGCCGGGTGGACGTACCGCCGAATTGCTCAACACGTGGGGCGTGAGGTCTCCACAGTACATCGATGTTGTCGCCAGTGGTCGGCGGAAGGTGCACGTGCCCGTCGACCTGGGACCGGACCGCAGCGACGCACGGATGCACGCCAAGACCGTAGGATCCTACGCAGTGCCGTAGGGGACCGCACCGCCACTTCCCAGCAAATTAGGGACACTGTTGCTCCTGGGGTATCGGCGAGGACCATTCGCAACCGTCTCCATGAAGCTGGGCTACGGTCCCGCACACCGTTAGGCCGTCTTCCGCTCACGCCCCAACATCGTGCAGCCCGCCTCCAGTGGTGTCGCGACAGGCGTGAATGGAGGGACGAATGGAGACGTGTCGTCTTCAGCGATGAGAGTCGCTTCTGCCTTGGTGCCAATGAAGGTCGTATGCGTGTATGGCGCCATGCAGGTGAGCGCCACAATCAGGACTGCATACGACCGAGGCACACAGGGCCAACACCCGGCGTCATGGTGTGGGGAGCGATCTCCTACACTGGCCGTACACCACTGGTGATCGTCGAGGGGACACTGAATAGTGCACGGTACATCCAAACCGTCATCGAACCCATCGTTCTACCATTCCTAGACCGGCAAGGGAACTTGCTGTTCCAACAGGACAATGCACGTCCGCATGTATCCCGTGCCACCCAACGTGCTCTAGAAGGTGTAAGTCAACTACCCTGGCCAGCAAGATCTCCGGATCTGTCCCCCATTGAGCATGTTTGGGACTGGATGAAGCGTCGTCTCACGCGGTCTGCACGTCCAGCACGAACGCTGGTCCAACTGAGGCGCCAGGTGGAAATGGCATGGCAAGCCGTTCCACAGGACTACATCGAGCATCTCTACGATCGTCTCCATGGGAGAATAGCAGCCTGCATTGCTGCGAAAGGTGGATATACACTGTACTGGTGCCGACATTGTGCATGCTCTGTTGCCTGTGTCTATGTGCCTGTGGTTCTGTCAGTGTGATCATGTGATGTATCTGACCCCAGCAATGTGTCAATAAAGTTTCCCCTTCCTGGGCCAATGAATTCACGGTGTTCTTATTTCAATTTCCAGGAGTGTATTTTCTAAGATATGTGGTGGGGTCAGTATTGCCTCACGTGTTCCAAAATTTCTGCGGAATCCTAACTGATCTTCCCCGAGGTCGGATTCGAGCACTTTTTCTATTCGTCTGTAAAGAATTCGCGTAAGTATTTTGCAGCTGTGACCTGATAGTTCGATAATTTTCACATCTGTCAACACCTGCTTTATTTGGGATTGGAATTATTATATTCTTCTTGTAGCCTGATGGTATTTCGCCTGCCTCATACATCTTGCTCACCAGATGGTAGAGATTTGTCAGAACTGGCTCTCCCAAGGCTGTCAGTAGTTTTAATGGCTTCTTGTCTACTCCCGGGGCCTTGTTTCGACTGAGGTCTTTCAGTGCTCTGTCAAACTCTTCACGCAATATCGTATCTCCCATTTCATGTACATCCTCTTCCATTTCCATAATATTGCCCTCAAGTACATCGCCCTTGTATAGACCCTCTATGTTCTCCTTCCACCTTTCTGCTTTCCTTTCTTTCTTTAGAACTGGGTTTCCATGTGGGCTCTTGATATTCAAACAAGTGGCTCTCTTTTCTCCAAAGGTCTCTTTAATTTTCCTGTAGGCAGTATCTATCTTACCCCCTAGTGAGATAAGCCTCTACAGAATTGAATTATGAAGTATGATGAAAGGATAAAATATAAAAACGCAGTAAATGAAGCAGGCAAAAAGGAATACAAACATATCAAAAATGAGATCGACAGGAAGTGCAAAATGGCTAAGCAGGGGTGGCCATTCATAAACAGCATAATAGGGGGTGCTTTCCAGCAGGATAACGCTCTCCCACAAACCGCTGTTGCAACCCAACATTCTATACCGAGTGTCGACCTGTTTCGTGGGCTTGCTCGATCACCAGATCTGTGTCCTATCGAGCAAATATCAAGCATCATCCGACAACTTCTCTAGCGCCATCATAAACATCAGTAAACGTCCCTCTATTGACGGACCAAGTGCAACAGGTATCGAACTCGATCCCACATACCGACATCTGGAACCTGTACAGCACAATGCATGAACGTCTGCATGCTTGCATTCAACATATTAGGGGTTACACCGGTTATTAATGTACCTGCATTTATCATTTGCAATGCCATCTCCGGGTGCTGACATTAGCCTGTGATCTCGTAATTTTAATCAATTAAATAGCTAGACAAATGTATTCTTAAATTTCATTGTTCTACATTAACTATTTTTTGGTGTTGTCAGTGTGTGAGAGAGATAAGAGAATCAACAAGTATAAAGAAAGAAAGGAGGCACAAGAAAATAAGGCAAAAATAACAAAAACCCTGTAAAACAAAGGAATATGAAACTGATGAGGTGTGTCAAACGCTGTAGAAATACATATTATCGTGGTTTAGGGTAAGTCAGCATAAACATAGAGAGAGAAATTTGCTTCAATAACAAGGGGGATGATTGGAAGGAAGATTTCTGTTTGCAGTTGTTGCATTCGAATTCAGTAATTTGTTTCCTTTCGTTCTGATTTACGAATAAAGAAGTATATTTTGTAAATTATGGTATTTTTCTGTTAGTGAAGAACTCAAGACACGAAGGATACACGTTATTGTTGTCTTAACTACGCAACAGATATAAACGTAGATAAGACTGGACAACAGCTGTTCATTTGTAAAACTGGTAGTTGTGCACGTAATTAAGTTACAGTTATGAAAATATAGTGTAGTTTAACAAACAGCACCAGGATGGATCCTGTCTGATTAAAGGTATCCTGGACACTATAATTTTTCCTTTTATTTTGCCCCATCTAGGAGGGGTCGGCTACTATTGTTTTGGCATGATTATCGTGTTGCCGAATGCACGTCCTGCCGCCACACCTTCCCCACCTCTCCACCACAACGCCAACCCCCCTCAAAGCATGGAATATGTCTTCACCAACTGACTGTATATGTTGTTATTCTTCTGGAAGGATGCGAAAATTTTCTTAAAAGTACGCGGGACTTGAGTAGCATCCGAGTGTTCGGGATGTGGGAAATCCGCCTAAAAATCACATCCTAGCTGGACAGCACCACTGCTCATCTTGCCGCATAGGATTCGAGGTCGGCGCACCTGCCCAAATCTTGGCAGTGGCGTGCGAACGTGTTTGGCGTGTGGGTTATCTAGACACCTCCTACTGGGGAGTACTCTAAAATAACATTTTAAGAAATCTGACGCAAATGTATCTCCCCGCGTGTGTAAATCAAAGGTCCGGGCGGAGGTTTGAGTCCTCCTTCCGTCATCGGTGTGTGTGTTTGTCCTTAAGATAATTTAGGTTAAGTAGTGGGTAAGCTTGGGGATTGCTGACCTTAGCAGTTAAGTCCTATAACATTTCACACACACTTGAACTTGTAAATCATAATGGAAATTGAAAATCGTTTAAATTCTGTGAAATACGTTAGGGGTTATAAAAGTCGTGGGATAGCGAGGTGCACGTATGCACATGGCGTTACTATCGCGTACACAAGGTATAAAAGGTCAGTGTATTGGAGGAGCTGCTATTGGCACTAAGACGGAAATTAACAGATGTCGAACGCGGAATGGTAGTTGGAGCTGGACTCATGGGACAATCCATTTCGGAAATTGTTACGGAATTCAAAGAGTCCCACAGTGCCAAGATTGTGGCTGAGACGACCAAATTTCAATCATTATCTCTTGCCTCTGACAGCGCAGAGGCCGATACGCCTCACTTGACGACCAAGAGCAGCGGCCTATGTGAAGAGTTGTCAGCGCCAACGGACAAACCACTGCCGGAAATAACCACAGAAGTAAATGTTAACGTATCCGTTGGGACAGTGCGGTGAAATTTTGAGTTAGCGGGCTATGGTAGCAGACGGCCGACGCGAGTGCCTGTGCTAACAGCACGACTTCACTCCTGGGTTCGGGACCTTATCGGTCGGACCTTAGACGACCGTAAAACCGTGACCCCGTTAGATGAGTCCCTATGTCAGTACGGCATAGCTGATGGTAGGGCTCGAGTGTGGTGGAGACCCCGCGAAGCCATGTTCCCATGTCGTAAACAAGACACTGTGCCAGCTGGTAGTGGCTCCATAATGGTGGGAGCTGTCTTTACTTGGAATGGACTGGGTCCTCTGGTTGAACTGAACCGACCACTGACTGGAAAAGGCTATGTTCGGCTACCTGGACCAATTTGCCGCCATTATAGAATGAAATTTTTGTGGATGGCAATGCGTCACGTCACTGCACCAAAATTGTTAGTGAATGGTTTGAAGAACTTTCTGGACTGCTCGAACGAATGATTTCGCCATCCAGATAGCCGACATGGTTCCCATCGAACATTTATGCTACATAATCGAAAGGCCAGTGAGCCGTGGTAAAAACTGCTGTTTTAAAGAACGCGCAGCAGCGCGTGGCGTGAAGCAGTCGCCCTCCGTTTCTGGCGGTGGCGCCGCTGTGGCAGTCGCAGCTTTGGTGTCTCCCTCCGGTGGGAAAGGGGAAAGGTTGCCTGTTCTCGAGCATTTAAGGGACGCTATGAGCTCGCCAGTGAATCAGTTTCGGTCTATCTCTCGTTCCCAGATTGCTAGTGTGTCTCTCGTCTGTCGTTCGGATCAACCTTTAAAGTCGGCAAAATGAGAGTCTTTCCACTCCGCCAGTAAGAGAACTCAGCGAGTGGTCGTCCGGTCGGGGCTTAGTTCCTGCATTTGAGTCTGCGCGTAAGGCCGTCAGTCTGCTCGAGTTTCCTCAGGCAATGGTCATTGGCGGGTGAATCGATCGGTTGGTCGGTCGCGCACTGAGACACAAGACGACTTGTCCGTCTTGAGCGTCGGCGCATGTGAGGTCGCCACGTGAGTCCAGTGGGCCGTATAGCGAGGAATAGTGACTTCGCGCTCGACACGAGTGCAACAGGAGTCAACCCATGACATCAGTCTGGCCGGTGCGAGCTGCGACACTGTAAGACGGGAGTTCGGCGCCCATTCCTGCGACCGTTGAAGCGGCTGGCAGCGGACGACGCGGGAGAGCGATTTGGGGGTGCTGCGCCAGGTCTTCTCGAGAAATCGCAGTTTATTACAAGTTAAGTGACTGGTGATATGTTGTTTGACTTACTCCTGTTAAATTAAACTTTTTTTCTTGGTGAGGTCAGCAGCCGTTTTGCTTTGGGTTCGTACCACCATTCTTCTCCGTTTGCCCACCCGCGGGAAGGTGGTTGTTTATAAACTCGGTGGTCCGTTTTTCCCTTGTGGAGTAGGGGCGGGTTACAGCAACCCGCGGTTAGGATTATTCGGTAATCTCTCTATCAATCTACCGTACGTTAGTTGCTGTCTCTGTCATGCTTAGCGGATTTGGTGTGTTAATCAATTTATTGCTTGGAGTGTAACGGTTAATATTTTAATTGTTAGTGTTTTGTGCCATTTCCATCCCTGCTACGGGGGGGAGGGGGGGCATAGTTTGTGTGCTTGTGTAAATTGTTAAAACTCTTAGTTTAAGATTATCTGGTGTGCATACAGTCAAACCTTGTTTCTTTCTGCCTCTGAATAAATTGTAACTTTCGTATTTAGAGGGGGCTTTCTGATTATAATTTTAAATCTTTTTCCTTAAAAAATGCTTTTAGGCACTACTAAAGTAAATAAAATTCCCATTTGTTAAAAGGAATTTGGTTATGATTTTATCAGTTACTCCTTGGCAACTATTTCCATGCTTACATAGTGTGATTAAATGTGTTAATGTTCTTGATGAATCTCTAGTAAATAAAATAGTCTTAAGAAAATTCTTTGAAAATAAATTACGTTTCAGCCAGTACATGCACAAAATCTTGCACCGGATACACTTTCACAACTCTGGGCTGTTATAGACGCAGCAAGGCTCAATATTTCTGTAGGATACTTCCAATGACTCGTTGAGTCTATTTCGAACTGAGTTGCTGCAGTGCACCGGACTACCGAGTTAACATATAACTTTTTCATCTCAGTGTATTGTGGCTCTGTGACAGATATTTCTATATCACTTCAGGTCAATAAATTACTACGGAAACCTCTGTCAATTCACATCACATTCAAATACGTTTCTGAACATGAATGTGAGCTCATTTGTTCAACTAAACTGTATTGAATCAGAGTTGAAATGCACTAATTATAGCACATTAGCAAACGTGTCCACATTTAATTCAGATTTCTGCGCCATGATTATACGTAGCACGGAATCCGTGCATGAGCCATTGCCGCACTCTGCGTTGGGGGAAGGGTGGGGGTAGGGTGTTGAACGGATTGCAAACTTATTGCACTTCTGAAATGAAATTGCGCAACTGAATGATTTTCTCCAGAAGCAAAAATCGTTACCATAGGTCTATTTAACCCATTATCCTTAACACATGTCTACAGTTTGCGTACACGTAAATCTTTTATCAAGAAAACTCGGAGCCGGCCGAAGTGGCCATGCAGTTCTAGGCGCTACTGTCTGGAGCCGAGCGACCGCTACGGTCGCAGGTTCGAATAATGCCTCGAGCATGGATGTGTGTGATGTCCTTAGCTTAGTTAGGTTTAATTAGTTCTAAGTTCTAGGTGACTGATGACCTCAGAAGTTAAGTCGCATAGTGCTCAGAGCCATTTTTTTGAAAACTCGGGTTCATTAAATAGCAAGAAAAATGCTGGTCACGTACTTGAAACGTAATACCGTACATTCCAAAAAACATTCGTTAACAGTCCCTAACAATTTTAGTCACAACAACTGTTCAAAACCCGTGCACTGTGGGACGCAATTTTCTCAATTACAAAATTGTTAAAATTGCTTCCAACTATATTGTATATGAGCTCTATTGTGTTCCGTATGTATCGACTCAAAAAAATATCAGACCGTCATCATTGTCTTGATTTATTCCAGTCTTCTCTCTCCTAATATAAAAACAGCCTTTGGTATGTTGTCGCTGGTCGCGCGCTTTCACACAGGGTATCATGAAGTGAAGTTAAATGTCTCAGATTTTCAGCAAAATTGCTAGTTGCTCTACACACAGAATAAAACGATTTTAAAAATTTTGGGAAAACATATGACAGAGAAGGGGACAGCATAACGGTAGTGTTGGATGTCAACCGTTTGCCTGTATGATAGCTTTAACTCCCATGGGGGACACTCTCACTGTGGTGCGCGAACGTCTGTGGAGAAATGGCAGCGTTCACTTTATCAGGACTCTAAGCTATATAAGGTAGTACCGTTCTCGCTTTCGTGATGGTGACGATTTTCGTCCGATCCTCCTGATTTAGATTTCCCGTGATTTTCCTAAATCGCTATATGCAAATGCCGAGACGTAGAAAGGGCATGACCGATTGCCTTCCCCATTGTTGAAACTGTCCGAGCTACTGCTCTGTCTATAATGACCTCGATGTCGACGTCCTCCCTGTTTTCTTCGGAGAAGGTAGAATGTGGAACGCTGTGATATGGAGTGAGGTCGACATTCCAACACAGTCCAAAGGCGTTCTTTTAGGTTCAGGTGAAACTCTGTCCAGTCCAGTTCTTCACAAAATAGTCCCTTGCCCTTGCTGCTTATGCAGGGTGCACTGTCATTCCCTGCATCCGTCTTCTGCTCCGCTTAGTCCAGTCAGTTGTTTAAAACAACTGTTTTCCTAACAAAACTGCTACCTTTTTCTCAACATTTCTAGATGTGGTTTGGAGTACTGAATCCGAATTTCATGTTTGCTAGCTTGAAGGAGATCGGCTTCACAAAGCAAAATGCAAAATGACTTCAGTTTTATTTTTTTATTTTTTCAGGTTTTCATTTATACCTCTAAGACTATGCACCGCGCGATGTGGCAGCGTGGTTTCAGGCGCAATTTCACGGATTGCGCGGCCTCTCCCGCCGACGGTTCGAGACCTCCCTCGGGCATGGATGTGTGTTAAGTTAGTATCAGCAGTATTAAAGTCTAGGACTCGATGACCTCAGCAGCTCGGCCCCTTAGGAATTCACCCACGTTTGAATATTTTCTACAACTTTGCGACTCTCGACGATGACCCCACTACACAAAATTAGATAAAATTTTCTAGAAAATTCACCAGTCAGGCTTGATTTTCTGACGAGCAGTACTAGCGAGTTTTTGGCCCCATCTGAGAAAACGCCCACTCCCACACCCTACAACTCAAAAAATATACAAGTTATTTAGGAAGGTACCTACACCAAGTCGAAGTGCATTAAACAGTCGGTAACATAAATTCTCCACACATAAAAGGCAATGTCGTGACTGACTGACTGGCTGTTTCATCATCGCCCAGCCCAAACCGCTAAGTATTGGAACTTGAAATTTGGAGAAGGTGTGGATCTTACACAGTAGGAGTCGTTTAAGAAGGGAGTTTTCGAAATGCCAGTCTAAGTGAGTGAAACAGAGGATGAATGGTTTTTTTGAAAAGTTATTTTAAGGCAATTTTTCTTGCAGACCTACAAAAACTCATATTTGGTTTCTCGGTCATAGATAAAGAAATAATGTTCAGCGTTTTTTAAAATTTAACCGTATGGGGTGAAATAGTGGCTGAAACCTTTATCTTGAAAATATATCATTTTTACAGAATTACAAAAGCATTTTTGAAGCTACATGTATGAACAGTTTTATTTGACATCTCGGTTAAAAAGAAGAAAAAAAACGTACATGTTTCAGACTTTTTGGAAACTGATCCCCTATGGGTGTGAAACACTGCATGAGATTTTTTATGAAAATATATTAACATGAAATTTTTAAAGCGAAATCTATGAACATTTAAATTTGGCTTCTCAGTTGTAAATGAGCAAAAACAAGTTCCACCGTTTTTGGAATTTCAACCTCTAAGGGGGTTAAACAGGGTCAGAATCATTAACTTATCATCATCGCCCAGCCCAAATTGCTGAGAATGGTAAATTGATGTTTGGAGAGGATGTGGATCTCATTCTGTAGTCATCGTTTAAGAAGGGATTTTCAGAAACCCCACTCATAAGGGAGTGAAATACGGGATGAAAGGCATTCTGAAAATATGTCGCTATTAAGAAAGTTTTGAAGCTAGAACTGAGAAAACTGGTTTGTTGTTTATCAGTCAGATAATAAAAAAATACCATTTTAGCGGTTTTGAAAATTCAATCACTAAGGGGGCAAAATAGTTGATGAAAGTTGTATTAACATAAATAATTCCTGAAGAACTACTAAAGGATTTTAAGGCTACATCCTTGACAATTGGTGATTGACTTCTCGGTTAGAAATGAAACATGTTCGTGAAAATTCAGCTCCTAACGGGGTGCTACACGGAATGAAAAATTTTAGAAAATATTGCACTACATTAAAAAATTTTGGAAGCTAAATTTATGAAAATTGGTGTTTCATTTTTCCGTTAAGTACAAAAAAATATTTGTTAGTGGATGAAAGTTGCTATGGGAATGTTTCCACAAGAAGACAAAAGGCCTGAATAACAAACACTCTGGATTTCTACCACCAGAATAGCTTTTTGGTCAGAATTACATTCGGAAAAGACCATGTTTCTATTGCCTTAATTAGAGTTAAAAACTTAGAAGGCGTTGCAATTTTGAACAATATAAAATTCGATTAAATGAAAACAAAAACTATCTCAGTAGGTTACAAAATATATGTGAGGAAAGCAGCATGCGCTAATCTACTGTAGTCTTCTGATATGGGAGGAGGGAGAAAAACAAAAATTACGAAAAATGCCTTCTGCACCCTACAGTTAATCAAACCCTTCCACTTTTATGTCCTCACCGCTATTCTAACCGTTTTCTTCGGCTTGAAAGTGGTTGTTTTAACGGAACTAATGAGAAAACTTTTTTGACAAAAACATTAACAAATTACATATACGAGATATTGGGTGTATGAGACTGAATAGAAAGAAGAATATGAAATCTATATGCAGTAATGGACATGTGCCTCGAAATAAGTGAATGTCGAGCCCAGACTGGGTCATAACTATGAGAAGGAAAAGAAGGAAGGGATTCAGTGTCAGAACATGGATACATTGACAGAGGTATAGTCAGCTGTCGGTACATGGATGTCACGTGTGCCGTTTTCTTACTCGTCTCCGCTTGACTGTTGGTGGCCCAGGCAATATTTCTTGGGCACTGGAAGATCGAGAAAAAGGTTCTGTAGCGGTGCAAGGTCCATGCTGACCAGTGACTTGCTGTTGTTCTTCATCTCAAAAAACGGTAACTGAATAATTAATCTTATGATAGACAAAAACTGATTAGTAAAGATGCATAATACTGCAAAATATTACATGAATTAATAGTTTCTGTTGCCTTAAGCTGCTTCAAACATTGATACTGCAATGGCCTCGCCGAGGTCGTCCTCGTCTACAGTGCAAAACTTCTGTCGACGTTGGAGCATGGCCATTCACATTACTGGCACAGTTTCATTTAGGACTGTCGGGCTCGCCTACACCCGGACTAACTTTCGCAAAATATAAGCTGAATAATCTTCACGTGAGCAGGAGGATTCATCGCAGTAATGGGAGCCAACCCACCTTTTTCTCAACTTCCACCCCCAATGCTGTAGATCCAAGTAGTACAGTATATGTGATTGATGGGTTTTTGTTGCTGAGATTCGTTTGTTCCATGGGCATAATTTCGAACAAATTTTGCGAATAATATATCTATTATGTGTGAAATATGTACAATAAAAATGCAACAACTGTGTTCTATGGATACTCTGACTGGCAGTACGCCACAGCTCGTGGTCGTGCGGTAGTGTTCTCGCTTCTCGCGCCCGGGTTCCCGGGTTCGATTCCCGGCGGGGTCAGGGATTTTCTCTGCCTCGTGATGACTGGGTGTTGTGTGATGTCCTTAGGTTAGTTAGGTTTAAGTAGTTCTAGGTTCTACGGGACTGATGACCATAGATGTTAAGTCCCATAGTGCTCAGAGGCATTTGAACCATTTTTTTGAGCAGTACGCCATCAAATCCATGCAGCGCTTGAGGAGGTCGATTGAAATCTAGTCCATGGAGATATAATTTTGAAGCACCATGACACCAACCGTTTCAGCAGTAAATTTGGTATCGAATACGAGAGACAAGGACAGAGTAATGACAATGCTGATAGAAAAATGCCATAAATATCGTTTACATCCATCTGCATGTAGCATATTTAAGCACGTTAAGGAGACCACACACTAACTACAAAATGCATCCTAGTACCGTATCACCAACTCCTCCGTGCTTCGCTGGTACTACTCGGCGCGTATGGTTCTCCAGGCATTCGTCAAACACAAACCCTTCCATCGGATTGCTACAGGATATAGCATCATTCATCAATCCCAATCATTCGTTTCCTGTCATCCAATCTCAGTGGCTTCGCTTTTTACACCATCTCAAGTAGTGCTCAGCCCAGAACACAGAAATGTATGGTTCATAAGAAGCTTCTCGACCATTTTAACCTCATCACGTGCTTGGGCTAGCTGGACTGCTGGTAATCGTTAGGAACTTAAGACTGACGCTTTCAGCTGATTACATGTGACTGTTTACAACCAATCCCCACAATTGTCGACTGTCTCACTCGGTCAGATTGGGCAGCTTTAGAACGGTAGTAATGTCTCTGATGGATTTGTTACTGTTGTGTACATAATTCCGCGTAGTCAGCGCGTATACAAATTTCCCACTAGAGCGCGCCCCGATAAGCACAACAGCACAGGCGCAGCGCTCGTCAGTATCCGCACTATGAGATGGCGCTGCCTTAGAGACCAAATTCTGCTTCCGCCGATCCGCGTATTAATTTTTAACGCAGCCAATGAGATGAACTTTTTGTCCTCGTGGATCACACTCGAGCAGTGATACCTGAATGCGCAAGATATTATAACGAGTGTACAGACCTCTGATTAGTCAGTCTGTATTTGTCTGCACCAGTCTGTACCAGTCTGCATTTGTCTGTGCCAGTCTATGGTCAAGTTTCAGTCTACGCCTAATAAGATTACCATATTCCTGTACATAGCCATGAAGATAAACGAATACACACATTGTCAAGTATCAGAGATACGTGAGAATAAGATTAATGTACCAAGACCAAAGGATCTTCAGATTGTCAATTGTAAACGGCATCCAGAATCAAGTTATGTAATGTCTATGCTTTTTATTATTTTAATAAATGTGTGTGAAAATTAATCAAGTTCTGTTCAAAGTTGGTCGCCGTCAATCTGCTACTCTAAGCGTGCAAGTGGCATTTCTATCGTCTGAGCTAACGGCAGAAGATAAACACGCCACGATAGGACCACAAGACATATTGCTGACTCTCGCCTACTTCGTTCGAGCGACAAGTCAAATAATCAGATGGTGTGTGTACCGAAGGTCTTACAGTACGCACACCACAGTTACTCAGGTGAAATGCATTGACTAGTTCTAAGTTACTGAGCTCTCCTGACCGACCACTTCTGCTCTCACTCCTTCTCCACTGATAACACAGTACTTCGCGGCCTCCTTTTGTGTTGGTGGGTCTGCCTTTCACGACATCTAGCGTACGATCCTACATCACATCGGCGTGTCCGGATATTTGTTATCACATAGTGTATTCATGGCAAGCCAACTTCACCACAGTCTGCGTATAACTACTCAAACATCGGCAGTGGTGTCTGAAGGACTGCAAGAAACGAAATACCCATAGACCATTTTGTAGATACCTCTGATAAGCCACTACTTGGGAGTCCGAGCGATCAACAACAGTTACAGCGACAGTCACATTTCCAAGAACGTCTCTTATTCCTTGTTACACATGTCCGGGGAAGGTCGTTATGAAGTATGGCATGCTGAGTTGTTTGAAGCGGGGCACTAAAATGGATTCTTAAATCTGCGTCAAACAGCTGTTGCTATTCAGGTTGTTCGGTACTAAGGTTTCCCTAAAATATCCTGGAGCAGGCTATTAAATGACCACGACTAATTATCTGTCCCAATTTTTGTCAAACTATTGCTGTAAGTAGGAAACCATTTTACTTGTGTTATTAAACTGTAATTGAGCCGTGCTCACTCCCAACTATGCATTTTCGTCAACTTCGCTGTCTATCTGTGTTTGGGTTCCTGACTTTGTTCGGTTGCGTCGTGTTTCTTCTTCCTTCTATGTGTGGCGACAGTGATGTGTATCGATATTTGCGCCGTGTACCATCTTTGGTTCGGTGCATATAGTTTCCGGCTTGGGGGTCTGCAGGCATTCGGTCGGTTGTTGCGGACGAGGGAAGTTATCTCCCCACAGTGCAGCCGGCTGGGCCGCTGGCAGCCCCTGCGCAGTCTCGGAGCGTGTGTGGAGCTGTCCGGTCGCTACGAGCTTCGTCGTTCACCGACCCAGGACGTCAAAGTTGAGTAGTGGTTTCAACTACCCAAGTCACGTCCATTCATGTTGTGGTGGTTGGTTCCGGTGGTTTGCTGCTGGGGAGGTTTTCCTGTGAGCAACACCGAGTGTTTCTACTGCTGAAATTTAGCCGCCATGCGGTACTATTAACTATTTCAGTTGACTACAATTCGAGTGCGCCATGGGAATTTTCGGCCTTGCGGCCGTTAGTGTTCTGGTTACCTGCCCTGGGCTTTTGTCGCTGTCCATCATGATGTGTAATTTTCACAGCTAATACATACTCCATTATTGATTATCACGTTTGAAACCTTTTAGCTTTGAGTTCTCATTGATGGGAAGCAAGTCGTTGTGTCGGTCGGTTCGTGGCTGTCCCCTGGATGGGTTCCGACAGATCAAGTGTAGTTAGGCCCACCACCTAAGTGTCTCACCTAAGTGAAAGAGGGCAGACCGACCTCACTGGAGGCTTGTGAGTGCCATCAGTGTTTAGTTATCTGTTTTCAGCTACATAGAATTTAAGGCTTATGGTTACTTTTTTCCTTTTTTCTTAAAAATTTTGCAAAATTAATTCTTAAATTTATCTTTCATGCTTAGACATTTCAGCCTTCTGCCTTTGAAAGATTATGGTAACAAATTTTAAAATTTTCAAACTTAATTATGGCCTTCAGCCATTTGTATTGAGCCTTGCATGTGTTTGTTCTATCTACTTTGCCTTGAGGCTTTCCACTTAGCCTTAATATGTTTTTTATTTATTTTATTTGCCTGTTTAATTGCATTTTTATCTTGTAAATTTTTAAGATTTCTTGTTATTAAATATAGACATATATATTCTAAAATTCTGAAATTTAATTATGGCCTTCAGCCATTTGTATTGCACCATGCATGTGTTTGTTCTATCTACTTTGCTGTGATGTTTTCTCTAATTATTTTATTGCTATCTTAATTGGATTTTTATGTAGTTGATTTTTTAAGATTTCTTGGTTGGAGGCCTTCAGCCGTGAAAGAGTTGCATTCGGTAAATGTCCGGCTACGTGCCGCTTTGGTCATAAAAGTTATTAAATTACAATTAGAAGGTGACACTGACCTCAAACTATTTGGACTTTCCACAATCCTATTAGCTCTTCAGCCCAGCGGGTTTAGCGGGCTGTCAGTAATACCATGTACATCCTACATCTCCATTTACGTCTACATAGGTACTCCACAGGCCAACGCACGGTTCGTGGTGGAGCGTACTCTGTATCACTACCAGTCATTACCTTTCCGGTTACAATATCAAACAGAGCGAGAGAGAAATGAATATCTGTATGCCCCGTATGACCCCTGATCTTAGAATACCTTCGTGGTCCATACGCGGAATGTATGTTTGAGTCGGCAGAATCATTAGGCAGTCAGCTTCAAATGCCGGTTCTCTAAATTTTCTCAATACCGTTTCTCGAAAAGAGTCTTGCCTCCCCTCAAGAGTTCCCCCTTTTGAGATCCCGAAGCATCTTACGTATTTTCAAACCTACCGATGACAAATCTAGCAGCCTGCATTTGAACTGATCCGATGTCTTCCTTCAATCCGTCGAGATGCCAAACACCTGAGGAGTAATAAAGAGTAGCACCAGAGCGTCCTACATGCGGCATCCTTTACAGCTCGTAATAAACCAAAATCGACCACAGTTCTCACAAACTCGTTCCATTTCATATCGCTTTTCAACGTTACCCACAGATGTTTATACAACTTGACTCTGTCAAGCATGACACTACTAATACTGTAACAGACTATTACAGGTTAGTCATCCACTTTCACTTACATTTTTCTACATTTACAGCTAGCTGCCGTTCATGACACCAAACAGGAATTTTGTTTAAATCGTCTTGTATCTTCCTACAGTCATCCGATATAGACACCCTACCGTACACCACAGCATCATCAACAAACAACGGCAGATCGCCTCCCACCCTTTCCACCAATTCATTCATGCATAGAGAGAACAGCGGTCCTGTCACACCTCTCTGGCACACTCCCGACGATACCTTTGCTCTGATGAACATTACCTTTCGAGAACAACGTACTATGTCCAGAATGAGAAGTTTGAAAGTAGGAGAAGAGGTACTGGCGGAATTAAAGCTGTGAGGACGGATCGTGAGTCCTGCTTGTGTAGCTCAGATGGTAGAGCACTCGCCCGCGAAAGGTCCCAAGTTCGACTCTCGGTCCGGCACACAGTTTTAATCTGCCAGGAAGTTTACCATACTGTGTTATATTACATAAGAAGTCTTCGAGTCACTCACATGTTGTACCTTCGTTAACAGCCAACAATGTGGCACCATGTCAAATGCTTTTCAGCAATCTAGAAATATAGAATCTGCCTATTGCCTTTCCTGCATAGTTCGCAAAATGTAAAGTGAGAAAAGGGCGAGCTGAGTTTCCCACGAGCGGTGCTTTCTAAAATGATATTGATTTGTGGACATAAGCTTCTCAGTTCCAAGCAAAGTTATAGTCCACCTGGGAATAAATGCAAGGTTGGGGTTGTTTTTGGGGAAGGAGACCAGACAGCGAGGTCATCAGTCTCATCGGATTAGGGAAGGATGGGGAAGGAAGTCGGCCGCGCCCTTTGAAAAGAACCATCCCGTCATTTGCCTGGAGCCATTTAGGGAAATCACGGAAAACCTAATTCAGGAGCGTTGGTCCTCCAGAATACGAGTCCAGTGTCTAACCACTGCGCCACTTCGCTCGGTCAATAAATGCAAGGAGTCTGCAGCAAACCAAAGCTAGGAATATTGGTCCGTAATTTTGCGGACCGATTCTTTTATACTTATTTATTGGAGTCACATACGCTTTTTTCCATGTGCTTTGGACTTTGTGCCGAGTCAGAGATTCGGAATATATGCCAGCTAGTTAAAGGGCCAATGTCGTATGGTACAAGTTCTAGAACTGAATTGGGATTGCATCCGAATCTGTTGATAGCTGTAGACTACCACTGGGAAATATATTTACAGATGAGTAAAACTACAACTTTTAATAATTACTACAGGCCTCCCAGGAAAATAACGCCAGTTATCGTGTAGCATGGAAGACGTTGGTAAAAGGAACAATCGCTACACAGACTTGTGCAGTAATGCGTCATTGTGCACAAAGCACCGATAGTTTCATGTTCGTCAACGATAAGCCTTGGAACGTGGCACTGCATTTGAAAACCCTGAGAAGTGCAACATCTGTAAATCATTTTCCGTGACAAGGGAAACTAACAGCAGTTGACATACATTTGGAAGTTGGTACCTTACTCCAGCTGCATGTAATTAGTTAACGTGTAGTACGTCAGCGGTGTTTAAGAGTTGATGAGCAAGTGTTCTTGGTGAAGCTCGTTCCAAGTCAGGCCGACAAAAAACTTTTTATGTCAGTTTTTGACCATCCGCCTTTCAGCTGAAAGGTGCCACCTTGTTATATCCATAGATTCACGCTCATGAAAAATTTATCTTTCATAACAGTGCTTTAACTCCAGTGGAGAAACTTAGCAGCCTTTCAAACGCTGGCTTGATCACCAGGTAACAGAATCTCATGCAGAGCTAATTTGTTTTGTATCCCGCCTGGAAGGCAGCGCGTGGGTCTGCTCCTGATATCTGACAAAGCGGCCGAATGAAAGGAAGCGAGTAGGAGCTGGTGAGGCAAAGCACGTCGGTACTGCAAGTAAAGTTGTTTTACCATAGCTCAACACGAATTATACAGTTGAAGACAATAACATTGTACAGGTGAGCACATAGGTGCAAAGCCGTGGTGCAGATAGGAAAGTCTCAATAGCAAGCAAAGCTAAAGCGATGGTTCTCGGCCGTCTGCTCTTCATGAACTGGGCGAATGTGGAGTGGCGCTCGTAGAGCTCCACAGCGTCGGCCAGAGGGCGTTGTTGTCGGCGAAGATCTTCCGATCTCGTAGTGCCAGTCTACGGTGTGGTATCGGAACTGTCGATACCACAATTTGTCTGTTTCTTAAGATATAAATGATAAGTAGTTCAGTGGTCAGGGGTCGAAATGCAGAGGAGTTTTTCAGATTCTTCTGATTTGCTTATATTTTGGTAATTCAGTATTTCATTTGTTTTGAAGGAGGATATATCACGGAGAGTAATTACTGCAACCATTATTAGTAGTTGGTATTCGAAATTTCTATAACGCTGCTACGGGACACTTGTTTGATTGCTTCGCCCCCTTCCACGTTATGGTCACAACGGTAGCGTCTAGGTGGTATGTAGCAACCACTATATCTGAATGAAGGAGAGCCCTTCATCAGACACACACCACTGACGCTGTTAATGTGGCCCTTGAAATCTGAGACCTGTTAAGTGTTCATCAAGACAGAACGGCACGTGTGCCATATGTCCACCCCAAAAGACTCGGGGTAAACGCTGGTCGCTCGTTGATTCACATTCTTCTTCAATTGTAACTCTTCTCCAACATCGTACCAACTTTGTATGCGAAAATTGGTTAAATTTGTGACCATCTCTTGATATGGTTAAACTGCATATTCAGACGCACACTCGTTGCTGTGCGAAATCCTTCAACCTGCCGAAATGTCAGACGCATTACAGAGTCAGCCGTACATGGTATCGTTTACATGCAGATATTGCCCAGTCACCTCTATGGAGCTTAGTGGAATGTCCTTTTCATTCCGTTTGATAATTTGATATTATTTTCAACGTATGGCCGTTGCGTTCGACTGACATTTTTATCACGGTAAAGCGAGCTCTGTTAGATCTTCGTGTAGACACAGACTCGAATCTGAGAGATCTCTTGAACATTAGCATTTGGTGAGCCGTACATGTCACAAAAATTGCTGTAATTAGTCAGTTACGGCCATTCAGCTTGGCTGCCACCACTTATTACTTTTTGTACGGTTTCTGATGTTTTTTCTACACGGAAGTAGCCTTGGCGCTGAGTTCTGTAGTTTCGACACAATATTGCAGTGCCTATGTTTGTAAGGCGTACGATACAAAGTTCCTCCAGATGTGCACCCAGGTCCGAAAGACCAGACACTGCGGCGACTATAGCCGCTATGAAATACAGGAAATGAATTCGCCGATGACAATACGGGAGATCTCCAACTGTAGAATGGAATGGCGAAATTGCAAATTTGTGACGGACGAGGACTCGAATTCCCTCTGTCGCGAGCGGTGAGTTAACCATTTCCGGCGATGCGTGAACACTTGACGATCAGACCTATACCTCCACATGTCGTTATCCATGTGGCGTTAACCTGAACTTGTACACTTACCGTAATTCCCGTACAAGGGAGCCAGTTAAATTCACTAGCTTCGAGTCGGCAGATAAATACGATATTGCACTACCTGTGGCTGTAAGAAATACGATGCACTCCGGCGACTAGAGCCTTTATAGCATGGACCGCGAAACACAGACGTCTAGGTCTGCCGTGAACTGTGTACAGATAGCCGAAAATGGTTAACACGACCGCTAGGGACGAGCGGGAAATCCGGTTTCGTGTCGCGATGTGGCTGCAAATTTTCAATGTCGTCATTCGATTCGACGGTTCGAGTTTGCCCGTATTCGCAACTGCGAATACGTTTCCTGTATTTCACAACGGCTGCTGTCCCCGCAATGACTTTTCTTCCGACATGAATGTAGATCATCTACATCTACATGACTTCTCTGCAATTCACATTTAAGTGCTTGGCAGAGGGTTCATTCAACCATAATTATACTATCCCTGTACCATTCCACTCCCGAACTGCGCGCGGGAAAAACGAACACCTAAACCTTTCTATTCGAGCTCTGATCTCTTTTATTTTATTTTAATGATGATTCCTACCTATGTAGGTTGGGCTCAACAAAATATTTTCGCATTCGGAAGAGGAAGTTGGTGACTGAAATGTCGTAAATAGATCTCGCAGCGACGAAAAACGTCTTTGCTTTAATGACTTCCATCCCAACTCGGGTATCATATCTGCCACACTCTCTCCCCTATTACGTGATAATACAAAATGAGCTGCCCTTTCTTGCACCCTTTCGATGTCCTCTGTCAGTCCCACCTGGTAAGTATCCCACACCGCGCAGCAATAGTCTAACAGAGGACAAACGAATGTAGTGTATGCTGTCTCTTTAGTGGACTTGTTGCATCTTCTAAGTGTCCTGCCAATGAAACGCAACCTTTGACTCGCCTTCCCCACAATATCATCTATGTGGTCTTTCCAACTGAAGTTGTTCGTGATTTTAACACCCAGGTACTTAGTTGAATTTACATCCTTGAGAATTGTACTATTTATCGAGTAATCGAATTCCAACGGATTTCTTTTGGAACTCATGTGGATCACCTCACACTTTTCGTTACTTACCGTCAACTGCCACCTGCCACACGATACAGCAATCTTTTCTAAATCGCTTTGCAACTGATACTGGTGTTCGGATGGCCTTAATAGACGGTAAATTACAGCATCATCTGCGAACAACCTAAGAGAACTGCTCAGATTGTCACCCAGGTCATTTATATAGATCAGGAACAGCAGAGGTCCCAGGACGCTTCCCTGGGGAAAACCCGATATCAGTTCAGTCTTACTCGATGGTTTGCCGTCTATTACAACGAACTGCGACCTTCCTGACAGGAAATCACGAATCCAGTCGCACAACTGAGACGATAACCCGTAGGCCCGCAGCTTGATTAGAAGTCGCTTGTGAGGAACGGTGTCAAAAGGTTTCCGGAAATCTAGAAACACGGAATCAACTTGAGATCCTCTGTCGATAGCGGCCATTACTTCGTGCGAATAAAGAGCTGGCTGCGTTGCCCAAGAATGATATTTTCTGAAACCATGCTGATTACGTATCAATAGATCGTTCCTTTCGAGGTGATTCATAATGTTTGAATAGAGTATATGCTCCGAAACCCTACTGC
This sequence comes from Schistocerca americana, assembly GCF_021461395.2. Classification (NCBI taxonomy): domain Eukaryota; kingdom Metazoa; phylum Arthropoda; class Insecta; order Orthoptera; family Acrididae; genus Schistocerca; species Schistocerca americana. The sequence goes on from NC_060122.1 coordinate 84,318,528, forward strand.
AAACCGACGTCAATGATATAGGTCTGTAGTTCGATGGATTAATCCTACTACCCTTCTTAAACACTGGTGCGACCTGCGGAATTTTCCAATCTGTAGGTACAGATCTATCGGTGAGCGAGCGGTTGTATATGATTGCTAAGTAGGGAGCTATTGTATCAGCGTAATCTGAAAGGAACCTAATCGGTATGCAATCTGGACCTGAAGACTTGTCCGTATCAAGCGATTTGAGTTGCTTCGCAACCCCTAAGGTATCTACTTCTAAGATGGCGACTGCAAGATCAGACGCTAAAGTGATGATCTTAGGTATCTTTTACGTGACATAAAATAGTGGCACCTGTGGTATTTAAAAACACGAAGCAATGTTTCATTGCACCTGATCCCTGTCCGAAGGAACATTTCATCGTAATTGCTAATAACACAGGCAGTGCCATTTTGTATTTATTAGCGAATGTCAGGTCCTCCACTCTCTATAAATATATTCTCCATGGAGGGGAATATATGTAACACACGAGTGTAAGTAGTGACATATGGACGGTAACATATGGACGTTTCGGTGCGGCCGTGATTCGTGATGGGCAACCGAAGCTGTAGGGAGGTATCGTAGCCATGCCTAGGGTTTCGACCTCTGCCCACCTATCTCCATCAGCGTGAAGCTGTCTACTCTATCTCCATTTTTTAAATACTTTACAAGAAGCAGCGGTTAGGGCGATCGCTCGTGTAAAGCGTGGAATGCATTTTCTAGTGCCAGCCCGGCGTAAATTTTAACTGTCCGAGGGCCAAAACATAGATTGACAGCCGAAGGTAATCCACATTCAAAACCTTGGAGTACATTTCCTTTATCTCATCACGAAACCTCGTCTACTACGAACTACAGTTTTATTACTTTACGTGCGTTTTCAGTTGTTGTTGTGGCAGAACTAAAGTGAATTAGTATTGCATAACTGGCTGCGACTTCCTGAAGTGGTATGTTCAGCTGCCTGTTTGTAATTTTTTTAGCTGGATAACACGTTGGCGATTTACGTTTCTTGAACTTACCCCATTAATCCTATTGATGAAAGGTGATCCGCAGTTAAGGGTGAATATCGCACACGTTTCGTTCCTGGCATATCTGAGTGGGATGCGACTGCCTCCCAACCCCTCAGCCCCCGGTTATGGTCTATGGTCTCGTGGTTCGCACTTTACCGCAGTACCATTCATTAAGGGTAAGTAAGGGTGAGTGTACTCGTTTGATTTGACTGATGCTATAAAATTTTATTATCTCGGTTCCTCAGTAATTAGCCTGAGCACATTTTTTAAGACGGGCGAATACAGTTGTGTGTTATACCAAAAAACTCTTTGTTCTAAAAATTAAATTATCGGCCAAAGTCATAATAACTGAGACCAGAACTGAACGAAAACAAGCCCTGATGGAATGAAAATATTATTAAGCTTCGCACGGATAAGTACAGCATGGCTGTAAATTTACAAGGACCCTCTCACACAAGTCTTTTTTTTTTTTCGTTAAACTAACCGGCGCACCACGCTTTCATTAAAAATGTCTTTATATGCATGCAGTTTGTTCTGTAGGTCTCTTGCATCACTGAAGAAATTACCATGCAGCTTCTCTCTGAGGAGCGGAATACTGAAATGTTTTCAGACTTGTAGAAGGAAAATGCGTTAAATCGAAGCCAAGATTGTCTTACAATCAGATTCACCTGTATTGTAGGTGGAATGTCTAGAATGCGAAATGTGCTACCCTCAATATAACCTCAAGTTATGGCTTGTTCATGGCCAAGTATATTACCAGATAACAATTTAATGCAATGTGAAAGAATCAGGCAGTGGTATTTTTCTTAGTGAAACAGATGGATACATTTGCTCAATTCTGATGTTAAGCTGAGCTAGAACGCGAGGTCTCTGGGTAGAATCTTGAACTAATAATCAAAACGAATTAGGATTCCTGGTTCGATCCCGGCAACTGCATATGAAGTCAACCTCATTCCATAAATGGCATTGTCAAAGAGGGCTGTGGAGTAGACAGAGGTTCACTGGTGGGATACTGTCTCTATAAAGCGGAATGGTTAGTAATGATAACAGCACAAGAATGCAGAAGACAACTGGAACCACTACATAAAAGGCACACAAAGTGCATCATGAGAACATGTGAGCTGTAAGAGAAAATGTGTCGTAATGATCTCTCCGCTGGCAAAAGAATCTGTATTAGTCCATAAACCTCCGGAAGGGGACTGCCTAGAGATGAGTGACCATGATAAAAAGATCAAATAACCAATGAAAGGGTAATACTCTACGAAGATGGAACATGGTAGGGATGCTATAATATCTGAAATGGAAAATTCTATGGCTCAGTCTAGACATAGTGGGAGTCAGTGAAGTGAAGTGGAAAGAAGATAACGGTTATTTGTCAGAATAATATGGGGTACATCAACAGAAGCAGAAAATTTTATAAAGGGAGAAGAATTCTTAATGTATTTATTAATGAACATGGGATTGATAGTAGGAATGAGAGGGCAGAAATTCTAGTTGAGTTTACCAATAAATTTCAGCTCGTAATAGTGAATGCTGTATTCAAGTATCGCAAGAGGAGTAGATATAGTTGAAAAAGGTATGGAAACACTGAGTGAGTCCAGACGGATTCCGTCACAGTCAATTATTCTGAAATCAGATATTGGATTTTAAGCCGTATCGAGGAGCAGACATAGACCTAGATCACAATTTAGTAATGGTGAATGGTAGCTTGAAGTTTAAGAAAATCTCCAGAAGAAGCAGTGTGCAAGAAAGTGGTTTACTAAAGTAATGAGGAACGATGAGAGGTGTTTGAAATTCACTGAAGATGTGGATGGAGCGGTATGGAATATCACAATAGGCAGTTCAATTGAGTGAAGTGGACGTCCAGTCACATATGTTGGAATGGCAAACATATAAGGGAAGTAATGTCCGTCCACAGTAGCTAAGTGGCCAGCGCGACAGAATGTCACTCCTAAGGGCCCGGGTTCGATTCCCTGTTGGGTCGGAGATTTTCTCCGCTCCGGGACTGGGTGTTCTGTTGTTCTAATCATTATCATTTCATCCCCAACGACACGGAAATCCCCGAAGTGGCGTCAAATTGAAAGGCTTCAACCCGGCGAACGGTCTATCCGACGAGAGGCCCTAGTCACACGACATTCATTTTTTTAGGGAGGTAATTACGAAGAAACCTTCGGAATATAAACCACATGAGAATGAAATAATAAGGTAGTGCAAGGAAGTCATGGCAGAAGGAAACTTCTAAAGAAAACTAAAAGGAAATCATCTTCGGAAGGAGTGGTTCAAAACATGAAAAAGTCAAAACAGCCTTCGGTGAAATGATAAGCATTCGTATCAACATTACGAGTGGAATGGTAATCCTTCTGTTGAAAACAGAGGAAATACCGTGGAGTTGGAATGAATACACAGAGCGTCTACATGATGGAGTGGTGAGAGGGAATTGTCTGATAACACGACAGAAGAAGGAATTGGAGTTGATTTGGAGAACATAGCGATCCATGATCAGAGTCAGAATCTAGAACATTTATGTAAAAATTGACATCAAATACGACAGAAGCAATAGAAAAAAATCCAGCCAAATTAATACAATCACTGTGGCATGAAGGAACCAAAGCGTATTAATGATGGCGTATAGAATCTGTGATACTCTCGACATACTAGAGAGTGTCATATCGGAGTCTTATTAGGTATGCTCTAAAGTTAAGTTCGACAGATAGCAGTAGCTGTCAAGTTCTCTTTGCGTGATCAACAATATTAACGATAAACTTAATCAAATACGACTTTTATAGAAATCACAGAGTCCGAATTCAGACACGCTAACACATTAAAACAGTAGCTTTGATGACTTTCTCTACATGACACTCAGGTCATCGTACTGTATTTGGTGAGCTAGATAGAGTCTTTATGAATCGAGACGGCCAAGGCAAATGTCGACACACTGTACAGCATGTTGGGCTACAACAGCAGTATGTGTGAGAGCGTTATCCTGCTGGAAAACACCCCGTGGAATGCTGTTCATGAACAGCAGCACGACATCTCGAATCAACACATTAACGTACACATTTGCCCAGACGATGCGTGGGAGTAGCACGAGACAGCTCCTGCAGTCGTACGATATCGTACCATAGAACATAACTCCACGTATAGCTCCAATGTGTCTAGCACGCAGACAGCTTCTTTGCAGGCCCTCAGTTGCCTTCTTCTAACCAACATACGGCCATCATTGGCACCAAGGATAAACCAGATATCATCATGAGGCCAACAGTTCGTTGTGACACTGTAGTGCCAATTGCTGCTCAAATTGCTGCTGCAGATGCAGTACGATGAGCCAGAGCCATACGCCGAACGTGACGTTCTTGTCTGTCGGTAGTGCCACGTGGCCGTCTGGAACCCGTTTGTTCTTCCGACCGTACATTCTCGTGACCACCGCTGCCAGCAGTGATGTACGGTGGCTACATTGTTACAAAGTCTTTCTGCAGTATCACAGAAATAACATCCAGCTTCTCGTAGCCCTATTAGACGACTTCGTTGAAGCTGTCAGATGTTGATAATGGTGTCTTTGTCACCTTAAGGGCTCATCACGTCCTATCTCAAAGGTAACAAACAAGGTTGAAGGTTTAATTACAGCAAACCTGGTTAGCATCCTCATAGTGGCGCTTCCAGTGTCACTGTTATGCAACTGGCGTCAAATTTAACTACACATTGTCTTTCGGATGAAGAAAGAGACCACCCAACTTCCTTTTATGTCGCACGATTCCGTCTTGTTCTTGCCATTTTTTCCTTCAGCGTCTATTGTAGAACAATATGGTTGATGTGAGAACAACGTTATGTGTCAGCTTCAATGCGTAACTAAATGAATACACTTACTACACGCTGCTCTTCCATGACACATCTCTTGAATTTGAATACACCATACTTCACAATTCTTTGGTTTGTCCTGTTTTCGTAAGTTATCTGGGCGTAACACTTAAAGTGCACACTTTGATCAATGTTTCTATTGCTAAACAGATTTTCTGTAATGGTGTACTCTATCATATTTCATGTTGTTGCAGTCTTCAGTCCTGAGACTGGTTTGATTCAGCTCTCCATGCTACTCTATCCTGTGCAAGCTTCTTCATCTCCCAGTACTTACTGCAACTTACATCCTTCAGAATCTGCTTAGTGTATTCATCTCTTGGTCTCCCTCTATGATTTTTACCCTCCACGATGCCTTCCAATGCTAAATTTGTGATCCCTTGATGCCTCAGAACATATCCTACCAACCAGTCCCATCTTCTTGTCAAGTTGTGCCACAAACTCCTCTTCTCCCCAATTCTGTTCAATACCTCATCATTAGTTATGTGATCTACCCATCTAATCTTCAGCATTATTCTGTAGCACCACGTTTCGAAAGCTTCTATTCTTTTCTTGTCTAAACTATTTATCGTCCACGTTTCACTTCCATACATGGATCCACTCCATACAAATACTTTCAGAAACGACTTCCTGACACTTAAACCTATGCTCGATGTTAACAAATTTCTCTTCTTCAGAAGCACCTTCCTTCCAACTGCCAGTCTACATTTTATATCCTTTCTACTTCGACCATCATCGGCTATTTTTCTCCCGAAAGAGCAAAACTCCTTTACTACTTTAAGTGTCTCATTTCGTAATCTAATTCCCTCAGCATCACCCGACTTAATTCGACTACATTCCATGATCCTCGTTTTGCTTTTGTTGATGTTCATCGTATATCCTCTCTTCAAGCACTATCCATTCCGTTCACATGCTCTTCCAAGTCCTTTGCTGTCTCTGACAGAATTACAATGTCATCGGGGAACCTTCATAATTTTATTTCTTCTCCATGGATTTTAATACCTACACCGAATTTTTCTCTTGTTTCCTTTACTGCTTGCTTAATATACAGATTGAATAACATCGGGGATAGGCTACAACCCTGTCTCACTCCCTTTCCAACCACAGCTTCCCTTTCGTGCCCCTCGACTCTTATAACTGCCATCTGGTTTCTGTACAAATTGTAAATACCTTTTCGCTCCCTGTATTTTACCGTTTCCAACTTCAGAACTGGAAAGAGAGTATTCCAGTCAACATTGTCAAAAGCTTTCCCTAAGTCTACAAATGCTAGAAATGTAGGTTTGCTTTTCTTTAATCTATTTTCTAAGATATGTGGTGGGGTCAGTATTGCCTCACGTGTTCCAAAATTTCTGCGGAATCCAAACTGATCTTCCCCGAGGTCGGATTCGAGCAGTTTTTCTATTCGTCTGTAAAGAATTCGCGTTAGTATTTTGCAACTGTGACCTGATAGTTCGATAATTTTCACATCTGTCAACACCTGCTTTATTTGGGATTGGAATTATTATATTCTTCTTGTAGCCTGAGGGTATTTCGCCTGCCTCATACATCTTGCTCACCAGATGGTAGAGATTTGTCAGAACTGGCTCTCCCAAGGCTGTCAGTAGTTTTAATGGCATCTTGTCTACTCCCGGGGCCTTGTTTCGACTGAGGTCTTTCAGTGCTCTGTCAAACTCTTCACGCAATATCGTATCTCCCATTTCATCTACATCCTCTTCCATTTCCATAAAATTGTCCTCAAGTACATCACCCTTGTATAGACCCTCTATGTGCTCCTTCTACCTTTCTGCTTTCCCTTCTTTCTTTAGAACTGGGTTTCCATGTGGGCTCTTGATATTCAAACAAGTGGCTCTCTTTTCTTCAAAGGTCTCTTTAATTTTCCTGTAGGCAGTATCTATCTTACCCCCTAGTGAAATAAGCCTCTACATCCTTACATTTGTCCTCTGGCCTTCCCTGCTTAGCCATTTTCCACTTCCTGTCGATCTCATTTTTGATATGCTTGTATTCCTTTTTGCGTGCTTCATTTACTGCGTTTTTATGTTTTATCCTTTCATCATATTTCATAATTCTATTCTGTTGTTACATTACGTAACTGACATTATGTCTACATTCTGAATTGTGCTGTGGTAGGCTGACCACTGAGGTCAACCCTTTCGTAAGATAAGTGCCATTATGAGTATATAGAAAATCTGTTTAGCAATGGAATCACTGAAAAATTGTGCACTTTAAATTGTTACCTCTCGATAACTTACAAAAACAAGACAAAGCAAAAAATTTGGAAGTATTGTGTATTCAAATTCAAGAGATGCATCATGGAAGAGCAGCGTATAGTAAGTGTATTCACAATCTGCATGTGCGAGTGTGTTCGTGAGCTCGTATGTGTCTGTGTGTGTGTGTGTGTGTGTGTGTGTGTGTGTGTGTGTGTGTGTGTGTGTGTGTGTGTGTTTATGTGTTATGTGTTAAAATAATTCAGTGACCGACATGTCACCCTCTATCTTTTAAAGTACACTTTATTCATGTACCGGAACGTTAACCGATTAGAAAAGAATGTTCACGTTCCATGTTTTGCCTGTGGATTACAAAACTCGGTGTTTAAACTTTCAAATGCGCTTTCACGGTCAACAAATAAGTACGTATTCCGTAAGTTAGATTCACTTCGTTACCTTTTTCATCCTACCATCGTCATTCACTACTCCCAATACAAAATGTGATTCTGGGAAATGATGTTTCAGTACAGTGCAGCTGACCTATAACAGTTATCAGTTATAACCGTAAAGTACCATCAAGCACCTAATATATGTTTCTCTGTATTACAGACGACCTGTACTACACGTTTACCTCGTTACACATTTCGCATCTTCTCTCTCTCTCTTTCTCTTTCCCTCTCTCAGGTTGGCAACTTCTATATTCAGGTTGTATCCTATCTTGACGTGCCTCAGAAGACGACGGAGAGGGCACACATTGCTCCAAAGTAACTCGTCATGTTTGCCCTTCGAGATCGTGTCTTCCCATATTTACTCTTACGAGTGTCTGACATAAGGCAGGGAACGCGAGACGTGACTCGGTTGGTTGACTCGGTCATCTTTACACACAGTGTGTGCCTACGTCCAGCCACCAATACCAGCAAAAGGTCACGTTACTGCTTCCGATAGAAGCTCCTGTTTTCGGGCTGCCGATGAATCTTCTGCAGTTCAGATATTTTTAGCGCTCACTGCGATGCAGCAGCAATGGCGTATGTCGTCAGGCTGTAATAATGTATTCGTATTCTACCTATGCTTCACATCACAGGAAAGGAATCTGAATGTTCAGCGATACAATATGTAACTCGTCAGATCTTCAGTATATCCAAAGATATGATAACCGTTAAGTGCTGACGAAAGTTTTTGTTTGGCATATACTTGATGACATACTGATTTGTTTTTCCAGAACTTAACAATGTACGATGTGTTCTGCTCATTTCTTAATAAATTTATACATGGAGTAGTTTCGGTAACGTACAGCACATTTACCTTTAGTCTTATACGAAGAATACATATTATATAACATTTTTCCTCCTAGAATTGTCACCATTAGTTTTCGTGACATATTAGGAGATCCGAACTTCGGCCTGTGTCTACCAAGACAAGAAGTGTACTCTGAAATCCGCGATGAAGCGTAGAGGGGATAGTAATGCGTGTGTTAAAGCCATTCAGTGACGCAGAATACGTCAGACACGTAAGTATTGTCTACCAATGATGTATGGCGCGTATTGACGCTAGGCAGCGAGAGAACGCGTACGGTAAAGTCATCGGTGCAACTGTAAACTGCGATCCTTTTTTGAATATGTATCACATCGTACCTCATATACTACCAAGCGGCGATACGAAAGACGTCACTGAAGTGCAGCACTAAAGACTCATCGATATCGCGCCATTAATCGACCAGATAAGTACAGATTCATGTTATACATGACATCTCCAGCACTTGTGTCTCTGCGGACGCATGCACACTGGCTCGGTCCTCGGATTCAAGAAACCGGATCGAGGAAGTACCGCAGCTTCGCTCTATTCAGTAACACACGCATACGACACTTACACTCCTCACACATACACAACGTTTTAATTTTTGGCTAGGATAACATCTTCAACGAAGGATAATGTCCCACAAATCAAGTAGTATGGTTCGAATACTCAGGTTCCAACCAAGGTTTTCGGATAGTTTCCTTTCGTTGTGAGGCGTATGCCGGAACTGGTAAGGCCCTCCCATTCATTCGTAATTGGGACCCCCCTGCTTGCTTGTCTGATAGCTGACTGATTAGAACCACGACACTCAACGCGCCGTATATCTTAAAGATCGCTCACTTTTAGCAGGAAAGAAAAAGAAAAAGGAGCACCGTAGCCTCAGTATTTCGGCTCACTAGGAAGACGGCCGAAAAGTATACCGCCGACGTATCAGGCGACGATATAGGATTTCAGACGTTGCACACCGGAAATGTAATCGATTATTCGTAGCGCCACGAGCATGAAAAATCGGTGTCGTAGTGTGTTTGGGCCCGTAAAGAACGAAGATGATGAAGAAATTTGGAGTGATGCCCTGTGGTGGAAAGACTGTTCACTACACATCATGAAGAGCTCTTTTATTTCAGTCCTGGCAATAGGGATTAGTGGATGCATTGGTAAGAATTTTGATGCTATCCGAAAGATAAATGGATTTAATTTTCTTGCACATTTTGCAAAAATAAAACCAGTTACTGCGATTGTTTCCTGATTTGTACTAGAGTAAAAAGGAATTCGGTTGACACTAAAACTATAAAGCCAAATCCAGTACCCAAAGCAAGACGAAAAGCACATAATTTTTCGCGGATCTCTCTCAACTCAATAAATCTTTTCTGTTGGATGGTATACGGATCTGAATTTGAGAGCCACGACAGCCACAGAACATCTCTTGTGATGCTATATGAAGTCTATATGGTTCCCTACTATGTCAAGTTCGTTGCAACGTATCCTTCAGAAAATCTCGTAGCTACAAGTTAAAAACTGTCTCAAACTATGTTACTCAAATGCAGTTACTAATATAAAATCTACTGATATTATGAGTGACGATACGGTTTCCCTACTCCTTCCTTCAGTCTAAAGCAAAAACTTTAATATCGTCTTTCATATTCGGAATTTTTGTTCAGCCTAAAGCGAAAGACCTAATATCACATCCAGAAGCATTTCTATTTTATACAGAAGGGGCCGGCCGAGGTTGGCCGAGCGGTTCTTGGCGCTACAGTCTGGAACCGCGCGACAGCTACGGTCGCAGGTTCGAATCCTGTCTCGGGCATGGCTGTGGGTGATGTCCATAGGTTAGTTAGGTTTAAGTAGATCTACGTTCTAGGGGACTGATGACCTCGCAAGTTAAGTCCCATAGTACTCAGAGCCATTTGATACAATAGCGGGTGAAGAATCTAATTTCCACTGCAGTTTATGTTCGCAACTCAGCAAATGATTGAACAACACAGATTCTGTCGCCACATCTCAACAGAAAGACAATCGTTCCTATGGCGTAACCAATGGCGATCCGACGCAAATTTTTTCTCCCGTTATTGAAAACTGTGTAAACTACGACGTTGATGTTTCTCTTGTAGTAGCTGCTTTGAAAACATCCGCTATTGTGCATTAAATTGCTCTTAAAGTAATAATGGATAGAACCTCAGTAGCAATTCTGTTACAAACTGGACTTGCTTTCGGGAGGACGCCTCAGCCCATCCTGATTTAGGTTTTCAGTGATTTCCCTACATCACTTCAAGCAAGTTCCGGGGTAGTTTCCTTGAAAGGGCAAGGCCGATTTCCTTCCCCATTCTTCCCTAAACCAATCTTGTAGTTCGTCTCTAATGACCTGGTTGTCGACGGGACGTTAAACACTAATCACCTGCTTTAATATTTAAGTTTTCTATCAGTATTTAGTGCGGGAAAGCAGCCGTAGAACAACTCGAGATTAGAAATACATTTTTCACCGTAAAAATTATCTTTACTTTCTTCAGTCAATGAATACGGAATAAAAAGAAATTGAAAGTCGTTTTTGGCATCAGTGACAAATTAATTCGTAATCTCAGCTTACAAATATAAATTTGGGAACATGTTTATTTTCATCTATGGTACTATGACTACACCTTGACCATGATACAAAATCACTTTTTAAATTCCCATTAATTTCAGCCAACTTGCATGAGATGATCATTCTTGAAGTTCGTGAAGTAACTAAAATTTGTGTCCTAACACCCAATTCACTAAAACTCTGTTTAGTTTAGGTACACACAGAAATGAGCACGAAGTATTAAACCAAAATTTAATTATTTGGCCTGTAGCACTACACATGAAATACTATCTAAATATATAATAAATAAACAAGAAATATATACGAATGATACATTAAAATAACTGAGAGGCTTTATACGCTAATGTCCAGTCTTAAGTCAACACTTGATAATGTAGCCATGAAAAACTAGTTTGGATCATGCAGGTAGCCTCTCAATTTATACGCCTTATCAACGTGCTGGATGGTCTGGTTCGGTACTCCGCAAGCGCAACTTGGGCTTGACTGCTTACCCCATTGGCGCTGGTTGAATGCACACACCCTGTATCCGAATGTGATTCATATTCTACGCCTTTTTCAGGTGATTTCAATGCCCTTCATCCTCTATAGCGGGTCAATATAATGTCGCACCTCAAATGGGGCATTCGTAGTCCAGGTTTCGCTTTATTAGTTGTCATTGGTGCATCATCTGTCAACAAGTTATTGGGTCAGCCGCAGGGAAGCATTTCCGGATCGATCTCGGTTTGTCGTCAACCCAGTAATACTTTCATATATGCGAAGCCGATACTTCTGATTTTGGAAAATTCTTTCGATAGTGGTCTATGTTGCTGAGTGTTGGAAACAAACATAATGGAGTGGCTCTTTTTCACCCAGCAATGAGTCTCGTAGCTGTATTCAGCTAACTGTCCATCGTTTTCGCATTTGAGCTGTCCAACCACAGCGGAGCACAGTATTCAGTGTTAGAAAACTTTAATCTGAATGCAACAGTTCGAAGCGTATGTGCTGATGCCACCACTCCTCCCCTTCTCCCCTGCCCCCTCATCAATTAGTACCGCAAATTTTCTAGATAAGTCGTTCTGGTGTCTCTATTTTCCAAGAAGTTTTTCGAGATGCTCCTATCGTGAGTCGTTTCAAGATCATTTGGGGGTCTCGGGTAGGAATACATTATGTCGTTCACCTGGACCTCCAGTTTTGCTGCACTGTCGTTTAATCGGTAACTGTCGGCTTGTATTTCAGTGAGATCTCATATGATATGTAGTTGGTGGAGATCATTACAGTGCTTTCATCACTTCTGAACTTCTTGTTTTGAGCCGCTAGTGCTAGGTTGTCAGCAAATCCATACTGTTTTCCGCTGGTTTCATGCGTGTCAGAATTATGAAGGGTATAGTACTGACCTCTGAGGTAGGCCATTATTTAGTTTCATTTATTTGCATTTGTTAATCTGTAAAGCTCTAAGTGTCTGACTGAAAACTTGTTGTTGATTAGTCTCCGTGAAGTTTAAGCATGACACTGCAGCTTGTATAAGAGCCCGTAGTTCATCGCTATGTCCTAAGCAGCAGTCAAGTCGACAAAGACATGTCTTCACTTGTTTCTGAAATCCAGCTTTCGTGTGTGTAGTCAGGCTTAGAATCTGGTCAGTCCGATTCTGTTTGTATGAGATTTCCTTGTTCTACAGGGACGTTTTCAATGATTCTTGGGCTTGCCCTATTTATTAGATGTCTGTCTAAAAGCATGTAGCAAGAGCTGAGAACTGCTGTTGGTCGATAACTTTACATTTTATTCGAAGGATTCTGTATCATCTAATGATGACTGTAGTAATTTTTAAAGCTATTTGTAGACATCCATATTTTGGGATCGAAGTAAAATTTTTGGTTAGCCGTACCCTATTCCTTCTCCCACAGCGAGTTAGAAACTCGGGATGTACACCATCAAAACCTGTCTTAACATCTGAAGAGCTGTTACTAGTTCCTTCAGTCCTGGGAGAAATGTGCACAGCAGATTTAATTTGGCCGAAACTGACTTAACGGGCCGTTTGTCAGCTAAACCGCTCTGCTTGTCATTTGACCTCACATCACTGAGTAATATACTCGAATAGGTCGGCTGCTTCCGAAATGTAAATGCATGAGGTGAGAGTAGGAATAAATTGGGCTCATACTGCAAAAATGATGTACATATACTTTTTATTGTCCCATGATCGACTGAAATAATGATTTCAAACGCAACTCATGACCGCAGATGTGATGTTGAAGTAGCCTACATGTGATCCCTACGTGTTGCTAAGCGAGTAAAAGTGATCTTGCAGTCAGACCTATCTTCATGGAAAGATATCCTCGCTATAATAAGCAAGGAATAAGATTTAGTTCTAAATGGCTCTTCTCAGAAGCACAAGACTAGGAATACTGAAGTTACATCTTGAAATAACGGGATGTAGAAGACGCAAAGGTGAAATTTTTGTTGAGGTCTTCAGAGGAAAGATTGTGGACATTGCTGTTATTCAAGAAACTCATATCCATAGTGTACATAGTCTAGAACTAAGAGGCAGAATACCTGGATGAGAAATACTTGGCGCTCCATACCATCATGTGTATGGCTTCGCAACTTATGTTCGTAGTGATGCAGAAAATGCTTGCCCTTTAAGCGATACTACCGACGATGAAATCCGAAGTATCACAATAGCAGGTGAAGAAATCAACGACAACAGTTTCAGCGTCCACCTGAAGTTCTACCAATAGTCCCTTAGCCAGCTATCTATAGGGACGATTTTAAAAGACACGATACAATGTGATAAATATAACACGAATTATGAGATTGGTACTGCACTTGCGGAAAGGGCCGAACAAAGCAGTTGAAGCCCATTTTTATGCAAAAGATAATGGTGCATACAGGTCTACAGCACGGAACTGATACAACAACTAAGTATTCTGTACTGTGGTTACTCTACATCACTGTAAGAATTACATAAAATCTTTTACTTTAAATCTGATTAGTTCCAGTCAGCTGATAAGACCTAACAGTTATTGACGCCGTCCAAGTTAGTAACCTTTGCATTCTAAGAACTGATTCGGAGAAACTCTCATTCGCATACGCACACACCGAAATGAGAATGAAGTATTAAAAGAAAAAGATAAAGTTGAACAAGAAAACTGAAAGAGAGAAAGAATCTTTCGTGTTGAAGTATATGATTTTTTGAGTGGATCTTTCAGTGTAAATCGATTAAGTTGGAAAACAGTTTGTCGTGTATAAAACTGGATTCATTACTCATGTAAATCACTATCTGCTGATGAATCCATTACTTTGCGTAAAGTAGCCCTTCGTTTGCTTTTGCTTCAGTTAGCGACCTTTGGTGAACCGTTTACGTGATGTTGACTGTGATGTGTTTCATTATTAGGGAATTACTGAATAAATCATAGAGCATAGCTACGATTGTGATTATAGTTATAATATGAACAACGTAAAACCAATGACGAAGAACTAGGGTTAAACCAGAATACTGGAATGCAGTCTTTCGTCCCTACTGATCAACTGATGCCGTGGAAATAAAATAAAGGTCCTGGAATGGTACTAAAATTCATGATTTAAGGATATCAATAATACGATTCCCATTATGAATAAGAATGAAGAATCACGAGAACTGTTGAATAGATAAAGAATTTAATCAGCACGTGATGTGAACTGAAATCAAATCGTAGAGAGATGAAAGCAGTATGGACATTAGCGACCATCTTAACGAGTAAAGGGGATCACGAAGAACACGAAGTGAAGGAATTATTTTAGCATTGAAGTAAAATGGGAAATAAGTGAAGCAAGGAGGACATAAAAAACAGACCAGCAAAGGCAAACGGCCTTGGCCAACAGAAGTTTACTAGTATCAAACATCGGCATCAATACGAGGAATAAATTTTTGAGACTGCATGTTTGGAGTACAGCTTTGTATGAAAGTGAGAAGGGAATATTTTGAGATGTAGTGCCACAGGCGAATGTTGAAAATCACGTGTGCTGATATGAGGAGGAGAGGAACATCTACAAAATACTAACAAGGGGATGAGTGAACAGGTGTTAAGAAGCCAGGAAATAACTTCCGTAGTGACACACGGAGCTGTAGACGGTAAAAACTGTCGAGGAAGACAGTGATTTGAATATACAAATGTATAAGTTGTCTGTTGTAGTCGGTAATTTGCTTTATTAAAATGGTGCTATTATCTAATGTCGGCTGTGACCCATTATCAAGCACATGTGCTATGTCCGTTGTTTGAGTTCTTAGGCTGCAGCAGCTACAGAATGCTTCGTTAAAGGACGACTTCTTGTTTTATGTAAGTGACATAAAAGAAGTGAGCACGATGTGTAATACACGATATAGCAAATGTAACTGATAATGACTCATGGCCGAAATTCTCTCATAGCTCGATTTTAATAAAGCACAATACAGCCTACAATGGACAATGTATCATTTTTTTTAAACTATTAGAGGCTATGGATCCCCACGGAAGCAAAGAATTGAGAGCATTCGTTGCAAGTGGCATTCTGAGAGAAGTGGTTGACCACCCCATACCAAAAAAAGTTTTATACCTGAAACGATCGCTATACTCGCTGGGCAGAACAGGTAGTTAGGATTGTGGAAAGGGCCAAATAAGATTGGGGTTAGTTTCATCTTGTAATTGTAATTTATTGTAATGTAAAACCACATTTACAACCAAAGCGGCACATATCCGAACCTTTACCAAATGCAACTCTTTCTCCAAACAAGGAATCTTAAAAATCAACAAGATAAAAATGTAGCTAAAATAGCAAATAATAATAATATCACAGCTAGGTGGAAAGCCTCACGGAAAAGTAGATAGAACAAATATAAGCAAGGTGCAATACAAATGGCTCAAGGCCACAATTAAGTTTCAATATTTTAAAATATGTTACCATAATATTGAAAGGCAGAAGACCTCAATGTTTAAGCTTGAAAGATTATTTTAAGAATAAAGTTGCAAGGCTGAAAGCGCACAATTTATTTTCCAAAATTTAAAAAAAATATATAACCATAAACCTTAAGGTTTAAGTAGCTGTAAACAGGTAGTTAAACACCGGTGGGAAAGACAGTAAAGACAAGGCACTCAGATGCCACCCAGAGAGGTCGGTCTGCCCTCGTTCACTTAGGTGAGACAGGCGGTGAGACCAACTACACTTGATCCGTCGGAATCCAAGCTGGGGACAGCTATGGACCGACCAACACAACGACTTGCTTGCCACCAATCTGTACATGAGAACTCAAACACCAAAGCTTATGAACCTGATAATCCAGAATGAAGTGTGTATTAGCTGTTAAAATTACACACCATGTTGGACAGCAACAACAGGCGAGGAAAGGACGCTGCCTGAAATTACGTTAGTGGTCAGGGCAGGTAACAGGAACTCTAATGACCACAAGGCAGAAAATTCCACTGGTACAGCTAAATTTGAAATACGGTAATGTGGTTAACTTCGCCCAAAAGAACACTGCCTCAATTTACGTCAGTGGCCAGGACAGGTAACCAGATGATAGATAAACTCCAGTGGAAGACTCTGCAGGAGAGACGCTCAGTAGCTCGGTACGGGCATTTGTTGAAGTTTCGAGAACATACCTTTACCGAGGAGTCAAGCAGTATATTGCCCCCTCCCACGTATATCTCGCGAAGAGACCATGAGGATAAAATCAGAGAGATTAGAGCCCACACAGAGGCGTACCGACAATCCATCTTTCCACGAACAGTACGAGACTGGAATAGAAGGGAGAACCGATAGAGGTACTCAAGGTACCCTCCGCTACACACTGTCAGGTGACTTGCGGAGTACGGATGTAGATGTAGATGAAGAACACTAACGGCCACAAGGCAGAAAATTGCGCTGGTGCCCTCGAATTTTAGTCAACCAATATATTTAATTGCACCGCATGGTGGCTAATTGTCAGCAATAGAAACACTCACAGGGAAACCTCCCCAACAGCGAATCACCAAAACAAACCACTGCAACACAAATGGACGTGGCTTGGGTAGTTGAAACCACTACTCAACTTTGACGTCCTGGGTCGGTCAACCACGAAGCTCGTAGCGATCGGACAGCTCCACACCTGCTCCGACACTATGCAGGACCGCCTGCGGATCCAGCCGACTGCACCTTGCAGAGATAGCTTCCTTGATCCGCAGCAACCGACCGACTCACTGCAGACCCCCTAGCCGAAAACTGTATCCACAAAACCAATGATGGTGCGCGGCGCAAATATCGATACACATCAGTGCTGCCACACATAGAACCAAGAAAAACCACGATGTAACTGCAACAAGGGAGGGAAACCAAACACAGATAGCGGAGTTCACGAAAACGCATAGTTGGGAGTGGGCACGGCTCAATACCTAGTCAGTTTATGTGTGGCACGGAGCGTGGGATCCGTTGGTTTCATGACTTATCACATTTGTTTTTATTTTTCCTTTATGGCCTGAAGTTCATCTGGCCCTGACGTCACTTACCCTGAATAAGGTAAGTCTGTGAAACGTGCAAACTTTGTTCCCTGCGTCACCGTACCTTAATTAATTCTGTATCGAATTATCTGAGGGGGTGATTGGGTGCGAGCATGAAAATTTTCGGTAAATATTTGAAGTTGTTCTCCTGAAATTGTAGTAGAATATTTTCACTTACTTCTTTTTGAGCTTTCATCACATACAATCTTTCTCTTTGACTGTGAGAAGCAAGTATATGTGGCACAGCAGAGGAAGTCCGATTGTCCTGGAGGGTGGCGGTGCGAGTGGAATAACAAGATTTTCGATGCGAAGAAATAGCACCAGCTGCGTAAAAAAATAAAACAATTTAAGGCAACTAGTGTGGTACGTCTTCACATCGACATTCTTCAAAAACGTTTGGTGAAAATAATGAACAAAAATATAAACGACACGCGAAGGGAAATGCTGACGCAATCGGCGATACCAACAGAAACTATAACGCTTAGCTTCACCACGCAATTTTGACACTACAACTGCTAGGTCGCTGGCGTTTGCAGAAATGAAAAAAGAGGGAAGTCGACATGAAGTGTTCCGGACAGATCTGATATGTGACAGATCCTATCAGATACCTTTTATTGTGCCACTTACACGAAATTACCAGTCTTCTGTCCGCCCGCCTAGCTGGGTGGTAATGTGCTCGCCTCCCAAGCAAGTGGGCCTGGGTTCGATTCCCAGCCGGGTTGGAGATTTTCTCGGCTCAGGGACTGGGTGTTGTGTTGTCCTCATCATTTCATCCTCATCACCGGCGCGCAAGTCTCCCAATAGGGCGTCGAATGAATCAAAACTTGCACTTGGCGGCAGAACTTCCCAGAATAGGGGCCTCCCGGCCAACGATGCCATACGCCCATTTCCATTTCCATTTCCATTTACCAGTCTTATTAGCAAAGTGGCTATCGCCGAGCGTGAACGTTCATCGTTACCCTTTCAATTCTTGCTCTAACGGGGATAGACAGGCTGTTAGCTTGTCGATGTCAGAATATCTAATAAGAAATCAATGCTTAAACATACAGCTTTAAAACTGGCAGTATATTTATAATAGGCAGCCGATATTTTTATACACAGGTAAGTCGATATTTTTTTAGTCTATGATTCGATACTCCTCTCGATATATCGAGAGCCGGTAATTATACCTTTTTAATCATCGATATATCGGATTCCCGATATTTTTTAAAAATGTCAGCAGTCGTTGCTGGAGATGTCTGGCGTGGGAAGTGAGTCAGTAGGGCGTCAGCAAACCTGTATGCGAGGTCCCGGCTGCTGGCATTCCTCACCATCCCGCTTAAACGAAAAGTATTTCGTGGAAAGAGCCATCACTTGAGTGAGCAGAGTGAGAATGTTTAAGCTCAGAATAAATTTTATGTCAGTGAAGTTGTTATGTAATTAAATGGCGATCGCACAGTAAAGAAAGGGCAATGGTAAGTTCATATGAGCTTGGAATAGATAAGTGACTGCAATTGTAGCATGAGGGTGCTCGGAACCAGTAGGGATGTGATACCTGAAATTGCAGTGCAATAAATTAGCCGTATCCTACGGAAGTGCTCATGTTTTACAACCGCTTCATTATTGTTGGAATATTTGGGAAGGGAACGAATTATAGAACAGTGTGGGAGGATAGATAGTACCTGCCCTATAAGCCGACTGTGAGAACTTTAGTTATCGGCGCATGTAGCTTGGCAGCAAGTTCGCTCTTCGTAAGCTGGCTCCTTATGAATTTCTGATGCATAACTTTCCAACCCTTCCAGAATCTAGGAAGTAAAACTCAACTGTAAATTAATAAATACCTCTCGGTTGGCTTACAAGATACAGCATGAGTATTATTATTACTGTATTACCGATGAGGATAAGAGCAGATATTTGCCAGCAAAAATTTGTGATATTTAACTACACGTAGTGCCTATTTGAGGCTATGTGACTTTCGCCGCTTCTGGTAGGTCGTAATGTGGTTTACATGTATGGTGTTGATTTCTGACTACGTCGCCTGTATTATTTACTTGTGTTTACACACGTTGGGTTTGTATATTCAGATTAGCAGTTAAAGGAAACAATAAATTGAAACAAGATCAGGTCTTCAAGAGAAGTGTGCTGTCGGTCGTACCAACAATGCTGAAAAGCCAAGCAAGCGTTGAACAATAAACGCTAATTCAACGACCAGTTTCATACTGAATTCATTCGCGTCGGTTAACTGTGTCAGAAACATGCGTAAGTAAAATCGGTTTATCCAAACTGTCTCCGCAATTATTCCGTTTCAGTACCTCACCCAACGTAGTAATAACTACAACAGAAAACAGAGGCTTGAATGATTCGACGCTCCTCTTGAAATCACGCGCCTCTGAAAGTAATAAGGAAGATAAATGCTCTCCCTATTATCCTTCTTGTAGCGGTACGGTTAGACTGTGATACACTGCATTAAAAATGTTTCGCCCTGAAAACATTGACAGGAAGAAGGGATAGAATGATATAACAGGTCTTAAGCCATCGGGGGAAACGTTCCTGGCACTGGAGGGATCTGTAGAGGAAGGCAGAGACGGGAATAGATCGAAAAATAATTGTTGGTGTAGGGTGCAATTGCTGCAGTAAGACAAAGAGTTTGGCACAAGGGAGGAATTCGTGCCTGGCAGAGTAGAAGCAGTCAGAAGACTGAAAATAAGAAAGAAAATTTGTTTAAAGTCGGTACCGCCATTAGACTGTTTTTTATTTGCACGATCATGATTTCGGCTTTGAAGTGCCACTATCAGCTGTTTTAATGTTATACATAACATTAAAACACGTGATAACGGCTCTATAAACCCGAAAACATGATGGTGTACATGTAGGCCTAACATTGCAAATAAAAACAGTCTAATGGCGGTACTGACTTTAAAGAAATATATTATGGCCGTGGCCCCACATTATGAAATAATTATTAAGAAAAGAAAATCCCGCACATTGGACCACTAGCGCCAAAGCCTCTACATTTTTAGAAGGTGTGCCATTTTCAGAAAGGACAGAATAAAGACGTAGCGGTTTTTCTTTTAAAGTTTGTTAAATAGTGAGGCATAAGAATTTGTACACAAACGTTAGCATCCAGTTTCAATAAAATTCTCTAAGCTAAAACAGGGAGCTTAATCCTGTAACCATAAAAGGAAAAAATGGAGTTTCGACAATGAGGAATGTGCATAGGATTGACGAATCTGTGAATCCGTAAAAAAGAGAAATCTGTCACCTATATCGTGCGGGCTGCTATGGTATCGTGACAAAATTGTACATTGTAAACACCCTTTCCAAACAAGTCGCGTTTGCCAGCTTCACCAACCTGTTGCCTGGCTTGCATGTTACACTGCAATATGGATTTAAAACTCGTGGCGGCGAACTGGTGTGCAGGTGCTTGCCACAAAAGTGAAACGAGCACAGCAATGTATGCTGACGCAGACACTTAAAAGGCTATCGTCTTTTAATGTAACCACGCACAGAAAGGTGTTGCACAAATTTTTAGTGGTGTATTGAAGCAGCCTACTCACGCTGTATAAAATTCACATCAGACTTTCCATTGTGTGCCAGCCTACCTCTGACGTCATAAGTGTTGTGCAATACTTAAAGTCAATTAAATAACCTGAAACGTTTCCAGCATGTCAGGAGTAATACCAAATCAATATATGTTGAATATCAGTTAAATAACTTTAACCATTTTCGAAATTTGGACGTTTTTTCTGTAAAAATCATTGGCGCAACAGAAAAGAGCTAGAGACTTAAAAATTTAAATTTAGATTTCCTTTTCATAATAATTTAGTAGAAACAGTCTTCTGGATCTAACAAATTAAGATTTTAGTTGAAATTCAATATTTTCTGGTTTTTGTCTTAAAAAATAAAGGAAGCAAGATAGATTAAGTAGGCGAATAAATAAGGCTAGGATGTTTACATTTAAGTGGAAGGGAGATCCGGTATAATCATAAAGATGTTAGAAGTTTCAACTGAATAACTATATAACTATAGCGATAGCGTGTCTCCAAAGGGCAAGTTCAGAGCCCGTCTACTGCGTGTAGTTTAATTAAATTAATTCTCTCGCCCAAAATAATTGACTAAGCCACGTCAGGGTTTTATTATGATTACTTACCTGTGTGCTGATTGCAAATTTAAATTGAGAGCTTCATCGGCCATCAGCAAAGGAGGCGATGATTTATTCGATAACTTGAAGTGGTGCATAACTAGCCCAGCGGCTAGTCAGGAGAGCCGATTCGATCAGGCGTTCCCTTAGCCGTCCGCAACGCGGCATTATATATATAAGAATGCTGCGCGAGAGAAGAAGGCCCCAGTTCTCTCCAGACGCTGATTAGCACACCATCTGTGTCGGGAGTCGCGTCGCGTCGGTATCATTGCTATAAACAGCCTCGGATGCCGTAATAAGTTACTCGGGATACGTGTAACCATGAAATCGTTTTCGAGTGAAGTGTTATTCTGGGATAACTTTAATGATATATCTTCAGTTTGCAGCCGGCCGGAGTGGCAGTGCGGTTATAGGCGCTACAGTCTGGAACCGCGTGACCACTACAGTCGCAGGTTCGAATCCTGCCTCGGGCATGGATGTGTGTGATGTCCTTAGGTTAGTTAGGTTTAAGTGGTTCTAAGTTCTTGGGGACTGATGACCACAGTAGTTAAGTACCATAGTGCTCAGAGCCATTTGAAACATTTTTTTCAGTTTGCGTATGTCATATTTTCACGTGCCGCCGCGGGACAGACATTCTACCATTATTTAGCGTGGCGTTTGATGAAGATTATCGTCAAATTATGGCGAGCATTCACTTAAACATTTAATTTGGACAGTTATAGTTGCATTAGCGTATTAGAGTCTTAACTGCTCTGGTAGTTGGATTGTGTGGATTCTTTTTTTTTTTTTTTTTTTTTTTTTTTTTTGATCTGTAACTTTCAGAACATAGCGAACGTTTTTACAGGACCATTTTTGGTTATGAATCCCAGACAATCTCCTAATTCCTCAGAGCTATAAGCTGTCACTATAAGTGTATTTCTCAGATGAAGTGGGCACTAGGAATTCTAATTACAGGCTTCACGTTTTGCTAATCACTTTCTGATTCCCAGTATTGTAATTAGAGAGCCAGTGTTGAGAACGGCAAAAGACAGCATAAATAATGGGAATATTTATATAACAATTAATTCCTCCCGCCGCCCCACGTATGGTTAAACGGTCGGGAAATGCATCTATTATACATTACAAACCAAATATTATTAACAAGTATTAATTCCACCCGCCGCCCCACAATTGGTGCTAATCGGCCGGGAAACAAACTGAGTAAAAGTGAAAGTGATTCTTAAATATTCGGATTCGGGAGTGATTGGCGACACGCAAGTGAGTAATAGAACGGTGATAGTGTTACGTGTGTATGTGACGATGCAATTGGATTAACAGCGCATCTGGATTGACAGAGCTGGCACTGAGTCTTGCGGCGCTGCCGGCATCGCGAGAAGCCAGTTTCGCCTCACCGCAGTTGTCCGCCGGAGCAACCTGAGCCGCGCCTGCAGTTGCGGGCCACGCAAACAGACAGCAGCCGTCGAAGTGCCATCTGCAGTTCAACGCGCCGCGTCGCATCAGTAATCCTGGTACGCTGCGCCGGAAACACCATATGTCGTGCAGAAGCAACTAAGTTAAGTGAAAAGCTGTTAAAAATTTTACTAACCTGCACTAAAAGATTGTCGGCGATGGAACCCTCAGAATAAACTGGGGTTAAACTTAGATCTGAACCTATGTCTGTTAGGGAACTGTAAATCCAGACAACGGTTCAAGTGTAAATATGCATGAAAATAGTAATGTTAAAGTGAAATATGAAGTATTGTCTCCTGACAGTAGTGTGGAAAGGGGCAATGATCCAATAATAGAGACCCCTGTAGTAAAGCAGAATTCTGAAATTGTTAATTTATTGGATGATAGTTTATCTGATGAGTTAAAAACGAAAGGTGGTAGAGTTTAAACAGGAGAAGTTAGATATGACTGATCAATTAGAAGTTTCATTTAGTTTTGATGATTCTGGTGTTGGTGCTAGTTTTTCGTCACCTGAGTGTGATAGAAAACCAGCTAGTGAGCAACCCAAAGATACTGGGGCTGTTGATTTAAATGTTATAGTACAAGCAATAGCTACCAGTAATGCTAGGATGACAGATGAGTTAAAATCGGATATAATTGAGGTAAATAACAGGATTGTGGCCAGCCAAACCAATTTTAATAAACGGTTTGAGGCAATGGACAATAAATTAGAATCCAATAAAGCTGAATTAGAAACTTCGTTCAAGACTGGCTGCAATAAGTTGAAAGAGGATCTGGACAGTTTAAATTATAAAATTGATTACAACCATGAGGATATTAAGAAAAAGGTTGCTCAACAATTTTCTGAAATGTATAAAACGGTAAAATACGAAGTTGCTGAGGTTCGCAGAGACTTCCAAATGGAAGATGCGAAGCTGGAGCACAAGTTAACAGAAAAGATAGAGGTGGAATCTGAACTGTTCTCAGATAGGCTTAAAGATGTTAATATAAAAGTAAACATATGTGAAGCAGAATTAGATGCAATCAAAACTGATACTAATCATATTGTGCAAAGAGTAGATAATGTTGAAATGAGAGTAGAAAATATTGGTACTAACATTGCTAACATTGAGAGTAAGGTAGCTTCAGTAGCTTCTGGTAATGGTAGTATGCAACAAGTTGTAGCTGCAAACGCCGCTTTTATCGGGTGTCGGCAGTTCTTGCGGTTCGATCCAGATAAAAATATCCACCCGTTAGATTTCTGGAACGATTTTGAAGATGTGATTCCACCAACTTGCTCTGAACGAGAGAAAATCTCATTTATTAGAAGCCATTTAGCAGGTGACGCCATGCGTTGGTCAGCTGATGTTATGTTGAAGTGTAAAACACTAGCGGAATTTCAAACAGCTTTCATTAATGAGTATTGGCCTAGTAATAAGCAAAATGAAGTGTTGAGAGAATTTTGGAGTGGAAAACGCTTCAATGCAGGCAAGGAATCTATTAAAGAGTTTGCTAGGTCATGGATCTCACGTTTGTCACATTTGGCCGAAAAGCTAAAACCTGAAATGATAATACTAGGTCTTGAAGCCGAACTGCCATGGTATTGGCAAACTAGAATTATATCTGCCCCTAGAGACAATCTGGATCGTTTCATTGAATATTTGGAACGTGTAGAGCGTGTGGCTGCCAATGAGGAGCAAGCACGTAATAACAGAAATGGTAATCACACTAGTAGTAATTTTAAGAACGAGCAGAATGGCAATGTAAACATCAGAACAGTAGGTGTTCGCCATCCTAAGAGAGGTAGGAATTGTAGAAATAATTACCAGAACCAGCAATGGCATCCAAATGATAGTAATTTTGTTCTGAACAAAATTATGCAGGTAAACAACAGTGCGGAAAGCAATGCTGTGCCAGCTAACTATAATGGAAATAAAGGAAACAGTAGCAGGCCGAGGCAGGAAAACTAGTTCCCGTCTATGATGATACTGGCGCTCACCAGGCGGTTACTTTTCCTAAGCCAGTATTTACAGTAATTGGTAAGACAGATCAGAATACTCAAACTGAATATGTGGATGAAGGGTCGGTAGCATCTAAGAATACAGCAGAAATATTAGATCACTCACAGATACCGTGTTAGAGACGCTTTCTAAGTAGGAAGAGAAAGAGAAGGCGCAGCAGTGTAACAATAGGGAAGAACTACAAAATACTGAATTGTCAGGTGAAGATGCAGAAGGAATTCATGCTTATATTTACGATGAGCATGATGTGCTCTTATCTAAAGTGCCTGTGCAGGATCTTGATACTGTACTAATAGATTTAGGAAAGGAGGTAAGTGAGAGTGTAGAGGATAGCCTGTTGGGGTTCGATGAACCCAGTATCTGTGACCAGTTGTCACTTGAGAAGGAACCCGACGATAATAATGAAAGTGGTTTACCTGTAACTAGTGTTATGCCCGGTCTGGAGGCGCAGAATCGCTCAGACTACAGTAATTTGGGTCATGTTCAGCAAACTAAACGTAATGAAGTCGTGCGGTGTTTCGATTTGAAATTAATAGATGTGACTGGAAAAGGCAGCTGAAAATGTAATTCAGGAAACCCCTACACACTTAGACCTAAATGTAATGAAGACAGATGTGGATCACTTTAGTTGGAGACTAATCCAAAAGGAACTATTGGATGAGTTTGAGGAACCACCTGTACAACCTAGAATAAGCCACCCTATAATAATAGTGAATATATTGGGTATCAATGTACATTGCCTCTTAGACAGTGGAAGTGAGGTGAGTGCGATATCTCAGTCCTTCTTTGATTCATTACCTGGTAAAGACAAGATTACAGTAATGAGGGTATCAGGACTAAGAATATTTGGTGCTACTGGCAAGGTGTCAAAAACCGTAAAGCGAGACGCTTTGCTGCCCTTTGATATTAATGGTAATATAATTGATCATCCATGCTTAATTGTAAACAATCTCAGTATTGAAGTTTTAAATGGCGTAGATTTCTTGTCGAAATATCAGAGTGTTTTTGACTTTGAAAGAAGCCAGTTAAAAATGGTCTTGCTGATAACTGGAGTAATTACGGTACCTTTTATTGATAAACATGTAGGAACTAATGATGAAGCTTGGGAGCTGCCTATACGAGTTCTGAAAAATTGGAGATATTGGGACTAATGTGTTAATCTTAGTAAAAGTAAGCTAAACATAGAAGAAGAGGAAACAATTATTTTGGACCAAATAGAAGCTAAATTTCAGGAAATCGACAAAATTTCAGCTAATCAGAAGGAAAAATCAAAGAAAATAAATGCAGAAACAAAGAAATACATGTTCATATACCAAGGACCTTTCAGGATCATAGGAAAACCACATGCCAATGCACATAGGCTAGAGTACCCTAAAAGTAAAAAGCTAATAGGTCTCAGGAACGTGATCGACCTAAAGAAGTTCATAGGTAGTGAATGAATTCTGTAGGGAAGAGGTTGTTCTGTAACCTCTACACAGTGTAGCAGCTGTGCAGTCCCAGCTGTGTGAGATCTTCTTTCCCATTTCAGATCCCACTCATTCTTCATCTTTCTCATCCACCAAAGTTTCGACTCCTTCTTTGCAATACAAAAATTTTCCGTCATGGTTATCAAGCCATGAGTTCTGTAACCATTGTATCCACCGATGAGTGAAAAAAAAAACCCTATGTAGCAAACCTAACAGTGACATAAACAATAGAGAAGCATGAAGTAATTAAGATACAATGTATTTGAGTAGCAAGTATGTATAGAAACCTGGCAATATTATAAGTAGAGAGTTGTTGTTTTATTGGAAATGGTCCCACATTAATATTTTAAAAAGGTGTACAAATTCGTGTTCAAGCAGGATCGGAAGTGGCAGTGAAACCTATTATATGCTGTAGAGCTAGCTAACTAATTAATAGTAAAAGAGATTGCTTAGTGTTATGAAAAAAAATGCAGGTAAGTTGTAAGAATAAACTCACCTTGTGTAGCAAGGAATGGCAGTGTAATAGAATTGAACAGTGTTTGTGGTTGAGACGTGATGAACACGTCTTTGAAATATTTATAAGGTAGGAGCTGGCCGTTATTTGATGTAGTGTGTGACAGGACACACCTACATGTATCGAGGTTATGAGTTGGAGGCGTGAATGCGACCATAGGTACCCTTATGTTAGATGAGACAGAGCAGCTCATGGTGTCCTATAGGTTTAAGGAATTTAGCATTACGCTCGTCCGTAACTACTTAATGCACTTTAGTGGTAGGTCGAGAGAGACTACCTGTGGTTTCAGCGTCCGATCGAGTGGAAATGGATTGCCACGAGAGCAAACTGATCAGCTGCAATACACTATAGATACGAAATAAATGTGCTATCCTAAGCTTTAAATTTTAATGGAGTAAGTATTACTTAAGTTCAAATACTAGCAAAGTAAGTAAGTACATCATTGTAGATGTGGAACTGACACGGTAGCAGAGGACCAATAAGTGGATTTAGTAGTCAACTAAACGTATTGTGTTTTGAACACTCAGGACTGTACTATTACCACAAGTTACTCACATGTACAAAGAAGCTGAGAAGACAACTACTAATCAAATATCCTCATACTATCTCTAAGAATAAGGTAATCGAAGACGAGTCAGCTAAGTAAATAAAATACAAATGTATCAGGAATGTACCGAGCATTGGTTCAGTGTTCCGGCCCAGAAATGATAAATTGAGATTGCATAGGATTTATGATTGTATGCCTTGAGCATACATTTTCTCTAGTACGTGACTAACGGCGTTTTGAGCCATTTGTTTACCGATTTTATGACAATTAAGTAACCGTGAGAGTAAAATTGAAAAAGTTCTGTTAACTTTGTTCCAGTAACACATTGAAAGATAAAATATATATATCCCCATTTCATTGTGACCCACCCTTAGATACTAAGTGAACAGTCTGAGGCACTCTTTTTGTTTGTTCTACAGGACAAACCAGATAATGGCAGCCTGGTAGCTGCGTGGAAACGTGTAGTGACTTGGACACAACTCACAGTGACCCCTCCCCTTTACCCATGTAATTTAGAGTGAACGTGAAAGACGCACACCATAGCAACTTTCCCCCCTCTACCCTTGTGAATGGAAGTGTAGAACGCCAGCCAAAGCGGCTACAACCACGTGTGTAAAAATGAAATTCTCATGGTTTGTGAAAATTTCTTTCAAGTTTAGAAAAGACTGCTAAGATATAATCATCTGTTTATGTATCATGAAGAACAGTGTTATTTTCTGTGAATTTGTGTATGTAAAAATGTATTTAATGGATTTAAGATTTTCATAATTTTTCATATTTTTATGTGTTTGTTTATCTAAGGCAATATGTATGCCAAAGTGTTTCATTGATTTTGCTTAAATTTCGAGTTATAATGTTGCTTAAGAGGCAGTGAACATGCCATCAATTTAAATAATTGAAGTAGGTAATCAGTTTTCTTTTAATATTTCTATATGAAGTCCCCAGTTCTCTCCAGACGCCGATTAGCACACCATCTGTGTCGGCAGTCGCATCGCGTCGGTATCATTGCTATAAAC
Source organism: Schistocerca americana (assembly GCF_021461395.2). Lineage (NCBI taxonomy): Eukaryota > Metazoa > Arthropoda > Insecta > Orthoptera > Acrididae > Schistocerca > Schistocerca americana. Next base: position 84,347,054 of record NC_060122.1, read on the forward strand.
AGCCTCGGATGCCGTAATAAGTTACTCGGGATACGTGTAACCATGAAATCGTTTTCGAGTGAAGTGTTAATTCTGGGATAACTTTAATGATGTATCTTCAGTTTGCGTATGTCGTATTTTCACGTGCCGCCGCGGGACAGACATTCTACCATTATTTAGCGTGGCGTTTGATGAACATTATCGTCAAATTATGGCGAGCATTCACTTAAACATTTAATTTGGACAGTTATAGTTGCACCAGCGCATTAGACTCGGAACTTCTCTGGTAGTTGGATTGTGTGGATTCTTTTTTTTTTTTTTTTTTTTTATCTGTGACTTTCAGAATATAGCGAACGTTTTTACAGGATCGTTTTTGATTATGAATCGCAGACAATCTCCTAATTCCTCAGAGCCATAAGCTGTATCTATAAGTGTATTTCTCAGATGAAGTGAGCACTAGGAATTCTAATTACAGGCTTCACGTTTTGCTAATCACTTTCTGGTTGCCAATATTGTAATTAGAGAGCCAGTGTTGAGAACGTCAAAAGACAGCATAAATGATAGGAACATTTATATAACAATTAATTCCACCCGCCGCCCCACATATGGTTAATCGGCCGGGAAATGCATCTATTATACATTACAAACCAAATATTATTAACAAATATTAATTCCACCCGCAGCCCCACAGTAGGCTAGCAGAACAGAGCGGCTTAGGTTGTGGAAATGGGCCAAAATAAGTTGCTGTCAATTGCACTTAACATACAAACTTTATTTATCAACACACAATAATACAACAAGGATACAAAACACTCACAATTTTAATCGATTAAGTTTAGATCGGCTGAAGGCCACACTCAAAATCCAGCCTAAGCAAGAAATTGAAATATAAGTTTCTTCTGGGGGTTTCACCCAAATATTTTCTGAATCTTCAATCTAAACAGGCTGAAGGCCTTAGCAGTTTAGTTTTAATGGGACTTGGCTGGAGGCCACATATTAAGCAATAAAAAGAGTTACAATGAAAAGGCTGAAGGCCTTATCTTAAAACATTTCATGCAAAATTCGGTTGAAGGCCCCATACAAAAGTATACCAATCCTATGCCTTAATGGCAATATAAGAACATTAATATAAGAGATATTAATACTCGGCTGAAGGCCACACATCAACCAGATAACTAAAACCCAAACAGGGAAATTGCATACAAGGAACAGCGCTCAGAAATTTCCAAGGGTCGGCCTGAAATTATAACACTAACTCCAGTTTAGGTGAGACAGGCAGCCTGTCCTACGACTTCATAATCTGAAGACAAACCAAACGACAGACAGCCGACAGACCAATCAACAAAATCATTTCCTCTCCAGGCAACCAGCAAAACGACCAAAACACTTCAACACAACGACATACAGAATATTGGCGCCCACAGTGACCAAAACACCTCAGCTGTCGAACTACACGCTGCACTGGACAGCAAAAACACGACGAGGAAAATACACTGTCGAAAATTACGACAACGACCAGGGCAGGTAACCCATATGTCAACGGCCACAAGGCAGAAGATACTGCTGACTTCAATAACAGGGAATAAATTAATAGGAAGATTGCTGGAATCTTAGCTGACTTGTATACATGCACGTTGTTCCTCGCGGGAATGTCACAGAAGCGACCATTAGGATCAGACGAAGAAATATAAACAGTTGAGGTTTGATAGTGGGTTAAGCGAGGACTCAACTTTTGTGTCCGAGATCGGTGGGAGACGAACTTCGTAGCACTCGCATGCAGCACCTCACATTCCAACCGCGCGCACACACCGCGAGTGGTCCCGGCCAGATTACGCGCGACAGAGACTTTCCTGCTGCTCCACGCCCAGGCACGGAAACGGTGAAAGGACCTAATATACGTCGGCCGATGTCACGACCAACCGAAACACCAACCAATGGTCGTCCCGCTCCAATGTCCCTCCGTCGGACAGTTCATGGTGTCGCCAGCGGTCTGCGGGCACTGGCTGTCCGCTCCTCACCGGCGCTCCGTCCCCCGACTTCACTGCTGCTGTTTCCCGACTACTTAGCTGGTCTGTCTGCAACTAAGTGCCGGACACACGACGACCTGGAAATACTATCGGTCGCACCAGAGATGGTACGACAGTAGACTTATCGATACGCGCTGCTGCTGCCGCTCACGGGCAAGTAAGGCAGGAAGTTAGTGACGCCAGTAAATGGAATAAGAAAACGAGGCGGCAGTACCCTAATAGACGATGAGAAACAATAAATGCCATTAACACTAGCCGTGCACGGCTCAGAACCAACGTGTACTGTCCAACGCTCCTACAAGGACTCGCAGAAATGTAACAAATTGTAACAATGCGTAAACAATCTGTTTGAAGCGCGAGAGGAATGGCTGCTGTTGGTAAATGCCGGTCTATCTCAACGAGTTCCTGGGAGAAAACTGCGAAGTGAACTGCATAAAACAGACACATGTGCAGTCATGGACTGCGCGGCTGGTCAAGGCGGAGGTTCGAGCCCTCCCTCAGGCATGGGTGTGTGTATTTGTCTTTACGATAATTTAGGTTAAGTAGTGTGTAAGCTTAGGAACTGATGACCTTAGCAGTTAAGTCCTCCCTCAGGCATGGGTGTGTGTATTTGTCTTTACGATAATTTAGGTTAAGTAGTGTGTAAGCTTAGGAACTGATGACCTTAGCAGTTAAGTCCCATAAGATTTCACACACATTTCAACATTTTTGAACAGATACGAGTGAATCTGTACCCTGTCACACCACAACAGGAGCGCTATGTCACTCGCCCTCAGTCGCCTTATAAAATGTTTGGGACTATCTGAGATATCAGGTGAGATACAGCAGTCTCCATCCCACGCAGTTTGGTAGCCATAGGGTGTGACGTAACTGATTAATCGACTGTTGATTATAGAACATAGTACATTGCGAATCCCATCACCATACTCCATGACCATAGTGTAAACGTAAGGCAAGTGGGTCTACTTCACCTTCGTTTTACCTCTTCGTTACCTCGATCCACACATGTCGAACTTCGTTCACTATTTCACGTCTCAGTGAATAGGGGTTTTTTTTTCGCACATAGAGCGATGGTCCATGAGTGTGGACGTTCCAATTCTTACGCCCAAACCTCCAGATATCAAATACATAGGTACCACTCTATCGATCTGACGTTCTGACATCTGTCGACGGAGTATCATCCAAAACACTGCTTTATTTCGTGCTATGTGGTGACGTTCAGTAGAACATGCGAAAACGGTAATTAAGGGTAATACTAGAACTACGGAGCACAGGAAAAGAGTTTCTGTGAGGTATTGTTTTGTTGATCGCGCGTGTGTGAGTTGGTAGAGTGTTATTGTAGGCGCCGCGTTCAAATATCAATGATGATAATAATTTCTAACTGTTCGCGCGCGAAACTGTTACCTGGGAGAATATTTTCCTGACATATAAAATAACTTTTCGGAATTTGTAGCAGAGTTCTTTGGGCAGTCTGCTTTCGCTTTGTTAACTGAAAGTAGCAAACCTATAAAGTACACTTGTATAGATAGTAGTGGTATTCTGTCACACATGTGCGACTGAACAGACTCCGTTCGTGATAAAGCAGCTAACGCATTTGTAGTTTCACGGATCAAATATAAACAATCCGAACGCTAGAATAAACAAACAATTACGTCACACGTACGGAAACATCACTAGTCCCTCATAACACTCCCACGCATAATACGGTAAGCAAATTTGTCACCATCGGGCTATAAACACAGGACCCTTGGTACGACGATCCAACTCTGCACCAACTTCCACTCGGAAGCAATAGATATTAGTTACTCACAGTTATGCTTCACCATGCTCTGTAGTTCTGGTATTATTTTTAATTAACATATACATTCGTTCTGCTGGATGACAGCACATAGTACGAAATAAACAGTAATTTCGGTTGACAATACATGTACAACGGTTAGTACCGATGTGAGGGTATAACATCTGGAGGTTTGGGTGTTAGTTTTAAAACCAGTGTCGAGCACCTTGCAGGGTACGATTCATATGTTAGTTTACAGCTCACCGTAAATGAACGGTTACTTCTATTCATCAAGAAGGTATGTAAATAATAATTGTGCCTTTATGTTAGACTGAGAATCTGTGTTTTTTCCGCCCGCATCTCGTGGTCGTGCGGTAGCGTTCTCGCTTCCCACGCCCGGGTTCCCGGGTTCGATTCCCGGCGGGGTCAGGGATTTTCTCTGCCTCGTGATGGCTGGGTGTTGTGTGATGTCCTTAGGTTAGTTAGGTTTAATTAGTTCTAGGTTCCAGGGGACTGATGGCCTTAGAAGTTAAGTCCCATAGTGCTCAGAGCCATTTTTGTGTTTTTTCCCTTAACTTTAGCTACCTATTCTGAGAGTTTAGAATAGGTTCAGATTTGTATATATCTTGTTCGTTACTACGAATTAACACATTTTGTTAAGGTTCTGGTACGTGGACCTCAGGTGGTAATGCATATTTGCTAATATCAATTTTGTCTTCGATAAGGGAATACTGAAGTAACAGTTATTTCACACTCTACAGCAGTGCATGAAATATTCACTGATGAGCATTTAGAAGCACTTTCTAATGCCAGAAGTGCGGCATTATGTGACTGGAAAGATGAAAAATACTCGTTTTTTATTTAAGACTATCCGGTTGAGCATGATGGAACTGACCGGTAAAGGTAAGAGAGTTGAGAAGGCGTGCCAATTGCTAGGACAAGAGGGCGTTCTTTTACAGTGAATTCCTACGACAATGATGGTGAAGATCATGTAGAAAATGGGAATAAAAAGCCAAGACGAGCCGTGTTGCAACCAACGTCGGAAGTTAGGTTTTCAATTGTGGGCCAACTACCAAAATTTGTTGAACCAAGGACTGCTACAGAAAGAAGAAAACCTGGCTGCAGGTGTAATGTAAGAGATATACGCGTCAAATGTGAAAAGTATTTATGTACTGTGGAAACTAGTGGTTTTGATGCTTATCTTGAAACGTAGCGTAAAGATTTATTTACTGGCAGTAGGAAATTATTACTTGTCAGAAATTATTAAATGATTATTATTTTCTTGAACTTATGAAGTTGTTTTAAGGGGTCAACAAAATCCTGTAATGGAAATCACGTATTTCAAAAACATTAACTTTAAGAACTCTATTTTCTGTGTGCATTAGCATATTCAATTTACTACTTCAAATAGAACGTATTTATATTGCTGACTGAAATGTTTTTATTGATGAAAGGGGAAAGAATATTCAAAACTAGTACCTGTTCACAATAAGTGATAAGAGGTCCACATGCATGGATCTCCATTTACCCCTTAGTGAATGATCAAAAAAGTATTACATTTGAATTTGTGTCATCCCTTATAACTTTGCAGGAATAACGGAAAAAATTCGTGGAATTATATTTATCTCAGAGGTGAAGAGAATAAGACACGTTTCGGGCGAAGGCATAACGACGATGTCTGTTTGCGCTTTCCACGCAAATCATTTGAAACTTGATCTAAGTATCACTGTAAGAAACACATATTTTGAATGTTGAATCGACATTCATACGTTATTGCATATATATCTACCATGCGTTGATGTATAACAAGTAAATATTCATGTGTGCATTTCCTATGCACTTGACACATTCCACATGATAACGGTTACCGTGAGATTGATCAACGGAACACGTAACTAACTAAAAAACTAACTAATAACATAATAGGATGAGAGGTTTCATGGTGGATCAAATTGTTCTCCTAACTCAAAAATTTTATCGCTTATCAACAAAGAAAGAATTTGGATGATGTGGAAATTCATTCAGAGTCAACTCTGAAAACTAACATTGGTTCAATAGATACTGCAAGACAATATCTCATCTTTTACACATGCAATTGGAAGTCAGATGCATAATCTTCATACCTTCACTAAAATATCATTCATAGGATTAAATTCTCCACGATTTGTGAAATATAACAGACTCACGCAATGTACGACCAGTTTTGTAATCAGCACAAAATTTTCTTTCATATCAAATGTAGTACATTTGTCGGTCGTTTTAAATTTCCTAACGGCTTCACTTCTTGTATTGTTCTTAAATGGCAGACGGTTTCGTGAAAATTGTAGTGGACTAATACAGCTGCTACCAAAATAACATAAATTCAAACATTTTAATATGAAACAGAAAATTTCCGGTACGTTAATACCAATATGCAATAAAATAGTGCGAGGATAGAAGTTTGTAGTAAAACCAGGAGGTCTGCAGATATTATCGGACTTTTGAAGGTCTTTCTAACTGTTTCACCACTATCCAGGGTGCACATGTAACCACGAAGCGACTCAGTCTATCCCCCAAATAAATAAAGGACCGTAGTAAACCAGCGCTAACTGCCCGGCAGCTCAGTTTAGCCGAAAAATGCTATTTCATACTTCATTTTTGTAACATCACATCTCATAATACGGCTGTCAGATGGCGTACTTTAAATACGAAATTGTTAAACGGCAAGCATAAACTGAGAGTGCGTTTATGTAGCCCTAGGCCAAGCAGCCCTGGGACATTTTTAATTTTTGTAAAAGCCAAACAAACGTAGGCTGGAAACAGTGCATAAACCTGTCCGATATCTGGCAGGAGATTCCCTTGTGAGCTGTGTACAAAACAAATTTTGTGTTATAGGGACATGTTCCATTCCGCAAATACTTATACTGCTCAGAGTTATACAACGTGACACCACTTCAAACGCAGAGGGTGGAATCGCCTGCAACAGTTTAATTCATCACTTTACTCTGACAAAACCCGTAAGATAGATTTGTGGAGTGCTAGAGTCTAATGGTTCCGAATTTGTGGGTAATTACCACCTGAGATGTAAAATGAAGTTTTCTGAGGGGTAAAAATAAAAAAAAATCAATTCTGTTTCAGTCATGAGACTAAATAATTTTCAAAAGATAATTACTGTTATCAAAATGTTAGAAGATTAATATTGTCTACATAAGTTATCAATAACTACTTTTTCTCAATTAGCAGCATTAATCCGGTGGAGATTACAGGTTCCTCACATAGTCCACCCACTAAACGGCTATGCTGTGCTTTGTCGTGTGCATCACTGATGCTAAAATGAGACATATATCTAACAAATGCTAAAAATCTCAAGAAAATGCCAACTCCAAGTTGTAGATTGCACCAGCAGTCGTCCAGAAATTGCTTCATTAATTTCTCCAAAGTAGACAAATAGATTAATTGACAGTACAACGCAGTAGTAACGACGTAAGGCTGTACAGACAATTATTATTATTATTGTTATTATTATTGTTAGACTGGCTAGACATAAAGCATTTACAGCGTGAAGTCTTCCAGTTTGTGCCAGTTCAGTAGTAAGGGGATCAGAAATCAAGTGATTCACAAGCAGCAAGTATAGTGCACGCATTTGCACTTGTTTGACTTTGAATGGGGTTACAGTTTGTAGGTAATTCCCGCAATGGAGAGGAGTAATGCAGGGGAAGTATGTTTTGTATCAAGTGTCTATCCTCGTTATGGAGAGTTAGATTTCTTATCTGAGAAGGAATTGTGGGTAGCACTTGTAATGCACTGCAACTTGCATCACTATTTGTGGTGTGCACACTGTAAGACCTTCGGTAAACACACCATCAGATTATTTGACTTGTCGCTCTAACGAAGTAGGCGAGTGTCCGCAATATGTCTCGTTGTCTTATCGTGGCGTGTTTACCTTCTGCCGTTAGGTCAGACGATAGGAATGCCACTAGCACGCTTAGAGTAGCAGATTGACGGTGACCAATTTTAAACAGAACTTGATTAATTTTCACACACATTTATTAAAATAATAATAATCATAGATATTATGTAACTTGATTCTGGATGCTGTTTACAGTTGACAATCTGAAGTTCCTTTGCTCTTGGTAGGTTAATCTTATTCTCACATATCTCTGATACTTGACAATGTGTCTATAAATTTATCTTCATGGCTATGTACAGGAATATGATAATCTTATTAGGCACAGACTGAAACTTGACTATATACTGGTACAGACTAATGCAGACTGGTGCAGAAAAATGCAGACTGACTAATCGGAGGGCTGTAAACCCATTATAATACCTCGAGCGTTCAGGTCAATGCGCGAGTGTGATCCGCGAGGAGAAAAGGTTCTACATTAGCAGCAACCTCATTGGCTGCGTTACATATTAATTTGGTCCATCTCTAAGACAGCGCCATCTCGTAGTGCGGACACGGACGAGCGCTGCGCCTGCGCTTTTGCGCTTAGCGGGGCGCGCTCTATTGGGAAAGTTGTGTACGCGCTGACTACGCGGAACTATGTGCACAACACTATTCATTCTAACACACGTACATACACACTAAATGTCACTCCTCGTTCACTTCTTTCATTTTAAAAATAATATTGTTCCAAGGGAAGTCTTTCATTCTACAGTTTAGTTAGGAGGTGATGTTGGTCACAATGTGGGTGGAAGGGGGGGGGGGGGTAGGGGGAGGGCAGGGGTCCTAGCCAATATTTGCAGTCAGGGGTAATGGTCTAAGAGAGGTTGGAGATCATTGTGCTAGACTGAATGGGCACTGAGAATTTATGTTTATGGACTAATTACACAAGCGCCCCTGATCATGGCTGAAAGGCTGCAGATTGATATGTCACACTGAAAAGATTTGAGGCCATTGTAGGGAATAGGGGCCCTGTGTTATTGTGCCGTCTCCCAAGGTTACTAGGTTTTTCACGTTGTTCATACATATTTCCTAATTTTTAAAATAAGGTGTAAACGGTAAATACCAACAATTGTGCGGTCGGTAACTGTTAAGAGACTGAAGTACATTGCGGGTTGACGCACGCGCCTTCCAGTAGTGTCCCGCAGTGCCGGACTGTTTCCCAGAGCGATCGCAATTTCGCGCTGCGGGCTCTAAAGCGCCCCTCCACGGATTGTACGCAGAGCGTACGGCGGCTCCGCGCAGACCTACAGATTTACTGCGTTGCTGGGCGTGGCGTGGCAGATGCCGCAGTCGGGTTTTACTGTTGCGTGCCTCCCCCGCAGCGCTCCCACGAAGTCGTAAACCGGATTTGGCTGCTTTAACCATCTTTCTTGCAGCGCCGTGTGCAGAGCCCGCTCTTATCACGCGTTGGTGTTTCGTCATTAGGTAACTCTTATCTTCAGCTCTCCGCCACTTTTTCAGATGAATCAGTTGATATTATAATGGGAAATGACTGCATCGCTACGAAATTATTACCTGTCGACATGGCCATCGATCGAACATAATCTGACAGCTCTATATGGGCGTTTTCTGAACGCCTTTTGTTATCTCGTCATACATTTACGCTTGTAACGATTGCTTATATAGATGTATGGCGAAACGACCAATGATATCTTCAGCGCAGATTCACAGCAGACTCGAACTATTACGGAAATCGGCGAAATATCGCGAGTAATGAGGACAATGGGCAAGGTACACTACGTCATTATTAAGCATGGATATTGAGAATTAGGGTCTGACGGCAGAGGTGGTAGTGTAGTCCGCTCACTTGCGCAAACCACTGTGTTCCGATGGCGCAGAGATAGCGCATATACCTCCTAAGTGGGAGACCAGGGTTCGAATCCACATGCAACATAAATTTTCATATTTCGCTACTGATTTAAAGCAATGCCCGCCCTCAACCAGTATCTGTGATTCCTTTGTGTCTTAGTTTCTGCTTCATATGGAGATTCGTTACGCTACTTCGAAACCACCATTCGAACTTGAATGTAGAGGCTGTTAGACCAGAATTAAACAAGCTCTTCATATAAGAAATACATCATTTTTATTGCGTTACTTTTCTCTGCAGCAAAACTTAATATGTGCAGGCGGGTTCTTATAACTCCGTGAAGATCGAGGTCAAAGCTGACCGGCAATGAGCTTCAGTTGCCACCCAACGAGGATGTAGGGTTCAACACCTTCTACTAGACGAAGAAAATATTGACGACTCTTTGGGGGAAGAGGAACTTATAACACAAAGTGACTTCGATTCAGATTCTGAACGACAGAACGATGGAGATGATGAACATGAACAGTAACCCTCCTCTGTTGATAATTTTATTGGGTGGGATAAAATACGTAAATGGAATGAAATTTCTGCTAACGTGACAATTAAAACAAAATGAAAGACTATTGTAATATTTCCTGGGGCTAAACGTGTTGCCAGAGGGCTCAGTTGTGAGACAGAATCTTTACGAACAGTACATAGCCCGGAAACGATTGACGAGATAGTAAAATACACGAACCTATATATTCAGTCTCAGAGAAAATGTTGGTAAAGAACTACATGGTGTGAAATAATGGCATTGTTGATATTTCTGTATCTCTTTGGCACTGAGAAAGTAACCCACACTAATGTCATTGATCTACAGACAGTGTATGGCTCAGGTACGAAGATTACGAGATCTGCGATGGGCAACAGAACATCGATTTTGACGACCATGACATAAGAGAAGAAAGAAGAGTAATTGATATGCATGCTGCAGTACGGCAAATATTAGATGATTTTGAAGTGAACTGCAAGAACAGTTACAGTGTAGGCAAAATTGTGACAGCAGACGAAACGTTACCAGCTTTCCGGGGTCGCTGTTATTTTAAACAGTATATCCTGAAGAAATTCGCCAAATAAAACAAAAAAATTTTATTTCAGCAGATGTTAAAACATTCTTCACTAGTAATAATGAACAGTATTGTGGGAAACGAGTTAGAGAGCCATACTGTGCTTCCAATACTCCATATGATGTTGCAAGAAGGCATTTTAATCACATTGAAGGCTTTGGAAGAAAAGATACAATGAAAAACTGGTACACCAGGTACTGGTAAGCCACCTCCTTGTACCAAAACCTGCTATCGTGCATCGGCACACCAAGGGAAAAAAAGCCACTATGCCGAGATACCACGAGAATTTTTGCCTGAAAAAAGTAGACCTGTCAACTACTCTCTGGTTTTCAGTACAATATGACGTTGCTTTCTTATGTACCAAGAAAAAAAAACGCAGTCTTACTGCTTTCAACTATTCACGGTTTTGGAATCGTTGACGAAGCTATAGTTAAATGAGAGATAGTTTGGGATTAAAATGTAATAAAGGGAGATGTCGAGACAGTCATGTTTTGTGCTTTAACGGATATAGCGCTGTAATGGATATAGCGGGAATTAATGCTCAAATCGTTTTACACGAAAACGAGGTAAATGCAAAGAATAAGAGAGGTATATTCTTGAAAAACTTAGAATTTTCGCTTACGAAGCATCAGCAAGTTGAAAGCGCTAAGATTGTTTCAGTTACTGGCAACTCAGCAGCTTACCTCAAAAAATACAAAGAACCACAGGTTGAAATAATTGTGATGAGCCTGACACCAAGAAAAGAGATGTGGACAACTCAATTACCATAAGATGTGACCCATGCCATAGTTTTATTCACAAAACACATTGTGAAAGCCGAAGTTACATGTTGAAAGTGTCGAGCAGTTCTCGAAACGCACAAGACAATGAAACGCGCAGAAGCAAACTGAAGACAGCCCATGTCATTTCATACTTCATCGGAAAAGTGTTATTCTACAGTACGTGCTTAAGGAAGGTATTGGGCTGGGTCAATATTAGATAGCCATGGCAACAGAATGACGTAATGAAAGTTTACTTTATTACTATTTAAACAAACAGTCATTTAGCTCATACAACGAGAGTTTATTTGACCACTGCTTAATTAAACTAAACTTAAACTGTGATTTAGCTCACACATGATTACCTTGGTAACACAAACATAGCTGTTGCTTAAATGTGTACAACTACGCGTCGTGCTATGTTGTATTATGAATAACGCCACACTCCCTCGAGTGGTAATTTGCTTCTGCCTTCAACCAAGCGTCATGTTCAATTTAATATTTAAATTTTCTTCTGCTTTCACTTTCGTAATGGTTGCTTTTAAAGTTCAGATATCTGTCCAGTCAAAAGTACATGGAGGTACACAAAACACTTACATCATACTCTCATAAGCTATGAAATACACACACAAATTTGCGTACCGTATTCTCAACAATTACCCACACTACTAAATCCTCAAAGTACAGCGTCCATTCAGGTCTGCTGGTTCCTGTAGCGATCCTTCACGTCACCTAAATCCTCACAGTGCTGCGTCCATTCAGGTCTCCTTAATTCTTACAGTGCAGCGATCCTACACGTCTGCTAAATCCTCACAGTGCGTTATCCTTTCACATCTGCAAAATCCTCACAACGCAGCGATCCTTCACGTCTGCTAAATCTATGCAGTGCAATGTCCCTTCAAGTCTGTTGAATCCTCACACAGCAGCGTCCATTCACGTCTGCTAAATCCTCGAAGTGCAGCGTTCTTTCACGTCTTCTAAATCTTCAAAGTGCAGTGTTCCTTTACTTTCACTACATCGTCAAGTGCAGTGTCTCTTCACTCTGCTATATCCTTGAAATTCAGCATTCCTTGATATATGCTGTCAAATTATCAAACTCCAAGTCTTCCTGCTCAATGCCCTGTCGCAAATGGTGAACATATAAAAAAATAAATCTCAATCAATACCCACATTTAAATGAGGGTAACAAAAAATAGTTAATCCTTCCCTTGTCAGTAAATCATAGTCCATCCTTGTGACTCCTGATGGCAATTGAACTGGGTCCATGCAAAAACTCTCCTTTAGAACCTCATGAATCTCTTACGTTTCAATGCAATCACTTTAAGTTATTGTTGCAAAATCTTCTTTCGACAGATCTGAGACTAGATGTAGCGTCTCTGCTTATGTTTTCGAAACGTATCATTCTGTCAATACCTTGTCATATGGAATGTGGTGCTTTCCAGTTGACTTGAGACTTCGTAGAGCTTCTGATTCTACTGTTTAGTGATGTACTACGAGGCCTGTTTGGAAACTAATACTCGATCGATCGCGAAATAGATATCACAGTGAAAATCAAAAATGAAGGGCTCGGCAGCAAAAAGATGGTAAGGTACACAACAGCAGTTCTGAGAAAACGCACCACAAATATTTTAATAAAATCCCATAAATCAGATATATGAAATATATATACAAAAATCATAATATTTCGGGTACAGCATTGCTTTATTACACAGCGTCAGTAGTTACATACTTTATCAACTAAAAATATTTTCAAAGTTTCAAAAACACGTACTTAACATTATTTACTCTAACCATTAAGTCTCAACACACTTACTTAACATTTTATTCCCAATGCATTTACTTAACATATTTATTTTACTGAAAACATTGTTTTCTCAGTACATGATTGTCTAACTTTCTTTTTCGTCTTCTTGTTGCTGAAGCGCAGTACCTCCTGCATGGAGTGAGTTGTACCAGTCATGGTATACAGGAGGTATTCATTTTAAGCTTGAGAGAATTTCTCTTATCTTGCCTCCTTTAACAGGAAGAGGCCCAGAACATTTCGGTTTAAGCTCTGTCAGGAAAGAACTGCTTGCAGGTCTTCCATGTTTTGAAAAGGCAACATATTCTAGGCAACCATTGTATGTATCACTAAACATTAATGCTGGGGTGGAGCTTGGTAGCTCAGCAGATAATACGGGTCGAACACAATTGCTAATAGCAGTACGATGCTTGTGGTTGGTGGAACAGCTGTTTCAGTGCAGACAAGCGTAGAAACACTCTTGAGTCATACATATTACCTTGAGTGGCTTCTGTCACTGGGATGCTCTTAGAACTTCTTCCCAATGATTAGGTCCATAAACACTTTGATAATGTGTGACATTTACCTCCACCTGAGCAAAGTCTCTGTCACTACATAGCATGCTATGTCCAGCTGGAGGGAAGGTGTGCTAGATTTATATGAAACGACCAGAGTTTAACAAGTATAGCCAAAACGACACTAAGGTCCAATTCTCGTTTTGTTCGCCACAGTTGTCGGAAAACGCAATCAACTTCTCACTTTTGATGTCATTCTTTTCAAAATACATCATTAAACAGCTTGCTATTTCGTCTGGCCCCTTTTAGCTGTTGGTTCATCTCAGAGAAAATAATTTCCTTGGCTCTCTGTACAATAATGGACTCTAAAATTATAGCACCATATTTTACGTTTATAAAACACTGGCCTGTAGTCAGTTTAGGCGTGGGTAGTGTTGCAAATCGAACATGATTACATAAACATTTTTGTCTTGTTGCTACTTTCATTGCTTCACTTGTTGCAGATTGCCCAGCTTATGCTTTTCTATGATGAATCTTCTGCTTTATTCGCAATGGATGTATTTCACTTTCTTTTTTACGGTTCTTAACATGACTGCTACATAAATTGAATCACAGTGTTGCCAGGTGTCCATTTTATGGCTCTTCAAACTTTGAATGAATTACTCGCTAGATATTCGTCGATATTTGTCTACTGAACGAAAAGTTTTGCTTGCCGATTGACATTCCCCGCCGTACTTGTCATAACAGAGCTGCATGGAATATTCCATACTTAAGTACTCTCGCATTGTCAATAAATTCTTTCACATCGTTGATGACATCCTTTGAACATTTTCTAGGGTGTATGGTATGCTCACCTCTGGCATCAGAAGTAGGTAAAGCGGCCTCATTTTTCAATGGTTTCACGATACTGTCCACACACACTTTATTTTCATGAAATCCATAAATGTTAAGTATTGCAATTTTGGCAAACAATGACATCCTTTCTGGCAGTTTTCACTGTATATGCAATAGAATTATTTGACTGCGTCTCGATATCTCCTGTTTAGTCATCTTTCGGATAACAGTTTTTGATCATTAATTACCTTGCATTTTGAGTATCATAGCAATTCATTTTCCGAAAATATCGAAATATTGTTTGTTTATCTACTTCGCTGACAAGCTGAAAACTATTTTAGGCGAATCGCATGACGGGCCAATCCTCTTTTTCTTCAACAACAGCTGTACTTCGTGTACTGCTTACCTTCATTCCTGATTTTCTCCATCTGCACATGCACACCGCCAGGTTTTAGCCTCTGTCGTCCTTTCCGTATTCTCTGTTGATCATTAACAGGTTTAGTGTCTGTTTCATCATTGTCACTAGTGCATGTATCTTCGCAGGAGCATTTACCTCCAATAAGCCTCTGAACCTACAAATAAAATCGAAATCATATGATTAACAATCTGCAAAGTTCTAAAAATAATTAAACGCCTAAAACTATACACTCACTGTAGTTTTCATTATGCAAAATATGCATTGACATTCTCCCAACACCTTCTCTGGAAAAAAATCTTGAAAAAGCTAAGCATGTGGAATAGAGAACTCCATAGCAACAGATCCGTAACTTAATACCGATTGCTGTTAAAAAGCTAGGTATTAACATATACGTAGGGAAGTAGGAATAATCCGCTGAATTACAGTCTCATATCACTAACGTCGATCTGCAGTAGGGTTTTGGAACATATACTGTGTTCGAACATTATGAAGTACCTCGAATAAAACGATTTATTGACACATAGTCAGCAAGGATTCAGAAAATATCGTTCTTGTGAAACCCAAGCAGTTCTTTATACTCCTGAAGTAATGAGTGCTATCGACAGAGGATGTCAAACTGATTTCAAATTTTTAGATTTCCAGAATGCTTTCGACACCGTTCTTCACAAGCGTCTTCTAATCAAACCGCGTGCATATGGAATATCACCTCAGTAGTGCGACTGGTTTCGTGATACAATGGTTCAAATGGCTCTGAGCACTATGGGACTCAACTGCTGAGGTCATTAGTCCCCTAGAACTTAGAACTAGTTAAACCTAACTAACCTAAGGACATCACAAACGTCCATGCCCGAGGCAGGATTCGAACCTGCGACCCTAGCGGTCTTGCGGTTCCAGACTGCAGCGCCTTTAACCGCACGGCCACTTCGGCCGGCGTTTCGTGATATCCTGTCAGAAGGTTCACAGGTCTTAGTAACGGACGGAAAGTTATCGATTAATTCAAAAGTAATATCAGGTGTCCCACAAGCAAGTGTTACAGGCCCTCTATTGTTCCTGATCTGTATTAAGGACATAGGAGACAATCTGAGTAAACGTCTTAGGTTGTTTGTAGATGATGCTGTCATTGACCGTCTTGCTAAGTCATCAGAGGAACAAAACGATTTGCAAAATGATTTAGATAATATATCTGTATGGTTCTAAAAGCGGCGACTGATTCTGAATAAAGAAAACTGTGAAGTTGTTCTCATGAGTACTAAAAAAAGTCCGCTAACTTTCCATTACGCGATAAGTCACACAAATCTGAAGGCTGTAAATTCAACTAAATACTTAGGGGTTACAATTACGAATAACCTAAATTGGAATGATCACATAGAGAATGTTGGTAGAGCAAACCAAAGACTGCGATTCATTGGCAGAACAGATAGCAGGTGCAACAGGTTTACTAAAGAGACTGGTTACACCATGCTTGTCCTACCTATCCTTGAGTATTGCCGTGCTGTGTGGGATCCGTAACAAGTGGGACTGACAGATGACATCGGAAAAGTTCCAAGAAGTGCTCATTTAGTATTATTGCGAAATAGAGGAGATAAAGCCACAGACATGATACGTGATTTGGAGTGGCAATCATTAAAACAAAAGCGTTTTTCGTTGCTACGGGATCTTATCATGAAATTCCAATCACCAGTTTTCTCCTCCAACTAATAAAACGTTTTGTTGGCGGCCACCTATATAGGGAGAAATTATTATCTCGATATAATAAGAGAAATCAGGGCTGGTACAGAAAAATTTAAGGGCTCGTTTTTCCCGCTCGCCCTACGAGATTGGTGGAGATACAGCTTGAAGGCGGTTCATTGAACCCTCTGAATAGGAGAGTAATTACGGAGATGTAGGTAGCATTTTTGTATATAGTAATTTATTTTGTGTTGTTAGTTGTCTTTATAGGCTGGTGCTGTGTTTCAGGATGTGTGATCACTTTCGATGTTACTGGAGTTATGGTTTTTGGTCATTAGGTTTTCTGCGAAAGTGGAATGTGTACTGTCAGTCTTTAGAGGTCTTATGTCCTCTGTGTATCTCGTTCGGATGTTTCTGGTTGTTTGTCCAATGTATTAGGCCTGAAAGGAGTTACATGTGAGTTGGTATATTGCAGCAATGCTGATGTTATCTGAGGTTCTTTTGTTTGGTCGTAGCCTCTTTTGAGCTATGTTGTTTGTTCTGAATGTTATTGGGATCCCTTGCTTTTTCAAGATGTTTCCAATGTATACAGTCTGGGCAATTTGCCCACCGAGACTCACATTGACTCAAGACAGATACAGTTTCTAAATTAATTAATTAATTGGTTGTGTTGAGCATTTAACTTCCGCATTTATTTCATAACGAGTAAATTATGATAGCATTGGAAATTTTCAGGGTCTAACAGTAATCATACGGAATATTAGACATCATATTATCCCCGGATACCATTAGAAAGATGACCTGCAGCTGGAAACTGATGACTAGGTGACAGATTCGCACCCAAATATAGTTAGCAAGCTGTAAGTTTACATCCGCAAATGGCGGAATCCTACATACATAACTTGAAATAATATTATAAATCTATCTACAGTGAATTATTCATAACGAGTTATGTGATAGAAATTTTTTTCGTTTATTTACAGAACGGTTATAGTTGTTTCCATTAATACCATTCATTTATAATAAGTAACTTTACTGCGATACTGGTTGTAATAATTGCACCCTACTCACGACTTCCCCACTCCTAATCGAGATCAGTCTATGGCGATGGCACCGAATGAGACCAGCGGTGATCTCCGAAGTAATAAATGGAAAATATTCAGTAATTTCAACGTCTTGCTTGGGACGAACAGCATTGTCTTCGGAACATTCTTCCAGTCGTTGTTGCCAGTGCTGCAGTTATTAGTTGAGAAATTTTCGAAACAAAATTAGTTACATTCCCTTGTGCTTTCTTAGTAGTGGATCTCTTTCTTTCGGTGTATTACATTTCATCGAACGGCTGTGTTCGCTGTTTCGCGTAGCGTCACCAGCTCCCGTTATGAAGGTTTCCCATTAAATATTACAAATTCTAGGAAATACCCTACAAGGACCGCACCACAAGCCGTGGCCTTACGGCGTTCGCACCACTTTGCAAACAGACAAGTAGTACTTCGAAGCAGCTCTGAATAATATTTCGGAATTATGCCGTTCTTCAACAGCGGCTGCCATAACAAAAGACGCCGTCGCCACTGCAGTGTTTATCAGAGGCGCTGTAAATAATTGAATCCCCGCCGACGCGAGCAACTCTGCAACCAGAGGTAAGCGCTTTTGTTCTCGCTTCGGCGTTCAGTATACCTCGCCGCTCTGTCTGATAATTACACAGCAGTCGAGTTCTGATTTCTGAAACTGTATTTGTTATTCACATCAAGCCTCCAGTAAGTCTTTTTTCCTTCTCACAAGGCCCTCGTTCGAGGAAATGAGCGTGGAACGAATAATAACTTATTGACCTAAGAGGAAGGAAGCTCTTGTGCCGTGCTGGCGGTAATCACTGTGCCGTCATTTTCACGTAACGTTGCTTCTTTGGTAGATTTATAAATTATGTTTGATTTCCTTCTCTCAGCAGAATACCGTGACGCCTATAGAAGGACCCATCTTGAACGTGCTTGTCAAATTTGTGGTAGTCATTTGTCGAATTTCTATTCTAACATGTTTTTGTTACGTCATTTTCTTGTGTATCTTTCTGTTTTGTACAAATGCTTCAATTGATTTTAAACTAACTTGCCGAGAAACTAGAGACTTGACATTTTAAAGATACCTCAGAACTGCAACAACTGTATGAAAATGCAATAGTGTTGGGCTAAAAACGATCTTACAGAGATAAAGGAGGTGGAAGGGGTGAAAACACTGCTTCCGTAAAACAACTGCAGAAAGGTATATATGTGCACCTCAGTAATGTCTTTACCAAACTGGGCACATATACCACTTACTAATTTGGAAACAAAAAATTACAGCGACACTAGGACACACGTAGCATCCTTACGGCTGAGGGGTAGCATGAAAGCGTAACTCTGGGACGCCTGGAGAAATTTATACGAATTTTTTCTTATTGTACAACTTTTTTGTCTGTTCAGTACAAATTTTACAGCTGATTTTAAACTAACATCCTGATGAGCCGAGACTTCGACCTTCCAACCATAGCTAAGGACTGCATAAGGGGAAGGTGAGATTAAGTGGCCTCTCTTAGTGAAATTGCATTTTCATGAAACCATGGATATGAAGAGGAGCTTGTGACATATACGTCCCGAATCTACATACTTTATTAGACCAAATAT
The DNA here is from genome assembly GCF_021461395.2 of Schistocerca americana. Lineage (NCBI taxonomy): Eukaryota > Metazoa > Arthropoda > Insecta > Orthoptera > Acrididae > Schistocerca > Schistocerca americana. Next base: position 84,366,305 of record NC_060122.1, read on the forward strand.
TTATAGCTAAAGTAAAAGCTCACTTTATAGGATATATAAACTTTTCCTGAATGCTTATGGTGGTCACATTTCCGTACCTACTAGGGTAAAGTGGCCAGTCATTTGCCACCATTCCCAAATAGACTCTTCAATTTAAAAAAATACGTATGCTTACAGCTTTTATTTCACCAATGATTACTATTAGGAAAACAATAATTGAAATAAGAAAGAAATGTGTTGCAATACATTGACGGCACAAAAACGTCAACAAAATTGGTTCAATAGGCTCTAAGCACTATGGTACTTAACATCTGAGGTCATCAGTTCCATATACTTAGAACTACTTAAACCTAACTAACCTATGGACATCACGCACATCCATGCTCGAGGCAGGATTCGAACCTACGACTGCTGCAGCAACGCGGTTCCGGACTGAACCGTCTAGCCGGCCGTGGTGGCAGTGCGGATCTAGGCACTTCAGTCTGGAACCGTGCAACCGCTACGGTCACAGGTTCGAATCCTGCCTCGGGCATGGATATGTGCGATGTCCCTAGGTTAGTTAGGTTTAAGTAGTTCTAAGTCTAGGGGACTCATGACCTCCGATGTTAAGTCCCATAATGCTTAGAGCCATTTGAACCGTTTGAAATCTACCCGAAAGCATGGCATTCGAAACTGGTTCCTGGCGGAGCGCCATTTTTAAGTTCAACCTTCATTTTCGCCCAGGGAAGATTACAAAATGGAGAATGAAATTTCCTCCTGGAGACAGGCACACTACAAATGTCTACAAATGTCTATCAGCTAAACTAGTGCCTTTGACTTCTCAACTTCCTTTGAGTGAGAACGCTTTGCTGTTCTTGAACTGAACATTCAAAATACCGAATTTATACACATTTTATTACCATGAGCAGCAATGGAGTGTTTTAAGAGTATAGAAAAACTTGTCTGCGTTCACCTTGTTAAACGCTTATTCACGTCCATAGAGGTGAATTCTGGCGTCCTGAGACCAATAATAGGAAGGTCTTCCTCTAAAGCACGCCACCCGGTCTTTGCCAGCCATTTTAGACTCTTCGTTGAAACCATGTGGTATTTTGTTATGCTCTGGCAACTGGAATGCTAATCGCCGCAGGTTATCCACTGTACTAAAATCGCTTTTCTGTTTCAAAAACATGATTAAGGAGTTCTTGCTCTTATTTTTCACTGAACAGTACCCTTCAGCTGTTCATAAACTTTTTTCTTTGAACTGAATCTCTCTTTTCCCTAAAGGTGTTCGTTTTGGCGTATTACGTGGAATACTGAATGGTTTTACTGCTTTAATTACCTTTTGTATCACTAAAGGGTCCCATGTTTGTTGCTCTGCTTTCTGGCATCGTGAAGCTCTTACAGACCCTTACAGGAGAGCAGAATAGCGAATATTAGTTTTGCGCACAGAATGATTTGCAGTGTGTTAATTTCAGTTGTTATTCGATGCATAAAGTATGGAGTTAGCTAATTCTCACTGGGGCGAACATACTGAGAATGAACTGTAGAGAATAGTGGCCATCCTTGGGGAAAAGTAGTTACCTTGGCCACTCCTCCCGACGTGTAGCGTGGCCAGTGTTGCTGGTCTAACGTCATGTCTATATCAGTGGCTCACACACGAAACAATACAACGGAAGGAAACATACATTTTCAAATGGAAAAATTGCCATCTACTCCGATAAAATAAAATAAGGGTAAATTAGAATGTCAGTGGTGTTTGTTTCAGGATTCTAGTGCGAGTCGTTTACGAAATAACGTATTTCGAGAAGTTTTCACACCGACACACGTTTATGCCATTCAACCCGCGTGGTTGTCAGATATGATGATGTTATGTTTGCTTGTACTGTGCTTCTGTATTCGTTGAGTGCACTGCGACTTGCTAGTGAGTTAATGTGTGACAGTCTAAGCAGTAGGTCGAGAGCGGACGATGGAATTTACCAGTGCAGAAAATGTCGTCATGCTGATGGTGTATGGAGATTGCAGGAAGATTGCAGTTGGTCCGCATAACTACTGCATGCACTTCAGTTGTTGTGTACTGCATGCTGCAACAGATATTGTAGAAGGGTCGTTGTAGGAGCTCCTCGAAATACGGTTTCTCATAAACGAGTCGCAGTAATGTAAACTAACGTAAACAGCCATAACTCCATTAAAAAGGAAGTGTATGTTTCCACAAAAAATACACTCTCCAAGTACTACAGTCTGTTGTTGTGCCGACATGTCCATGGTGTGTGGTGAGTGTAGGAAGAAAGCAGTTCGTTCTTGTATGTAATAAGATATCGAAATAGATTTCAACCACCTTGGCCGTTACTTATCAACCTCTTCAATCAATTACCTGTAAGAGGTAGTGTACGACCCAGACGGTGTAACAGAAGGAAACATCTGACGACAGAAGAAGGGTAAGGTAATATTCTTGCTGCTGTTGCAGGTCCGCATGTTCAATCCCTCGCAATCATACGACGAAGTAGCATGAGTCACGTATGTGTTCTACACATGCTCCGTCCACATAAGTTTCATGACTATCACATCCCTCTCCATCAACAGCTGCGCGGAAATGATTATAAGAATCGTGTTAACTTCTCTACATGGGCACTAAGACAGGCTGCTGCAGATGTATCAGGCATCTTGTTTATTGGTCTGTTGACAGTCCGTGTTGGCTTCGTCTGGTGGAACGTTAGCGCACATAAACTGTAAAGTGTGGTGTCGAATAGTGAACCATCAGCTCACAGGACCGTTTTTCATAGAAGGAAAACTGAACCGTAGAAATATCGAAGCCTCCTCACATACCATTCTCCACGGATGCTAGAATACATTCCTCTACAGACTACGAAGAATCTGTAATACCAAATTACTGTCTGTCCAGTCTATAGCACAAGAAGTACTACAGCAAGTCTTCAGTAATTTTTTGGAAATGGACGCAGAGGACTTGTACCTTGGACAGCCGGTTCCCCTGATTTGGTGCCTGTAGGCTTGTTTCCACTATGGAAAGGAGAAAGAAGCTGTCTGCAACGACATACCAACTACACCCGTTAATATGCGACGACGTATTACTGCAGCCTGCTCGGATATCTACTTTGAAATGCTAGCAAGTGTGTGCGGGTTCCATGCCAGACTATAAGCATACAGTGCCGCTGCCAGTGGTGATTTTGAACACAACCTATGTTGGTCAGTTGTGTTGTTACTCGTCAGAATCCACGTAACTGGTACGTGCACTTGTGTTGTGTGGTGTGTGCTACCAACAAGCACTGTACAAATGTCTGTGTACGAGCATTTCAAAATACGATGTCTCACAAGCGACTCGCACTAGAATCCTGCAACAAACACTACTATTCTATTATGGGCGCTCAGAAAGAAAGGAGCTGAAGGCATAATTACAGAAACGAGCACCTGTATGTTAGAAGTACTGACCCCGGCTGTTGAGACACTTGTCCCACTTAGACACAAGGCGGTGAATGGCTGTCTCATAAAATATCCGGCGCTGCGAAGTTAACCGGTTCCGCACGTACAGCTGGACGTCGTCGTCGGAGGTGAATCGTTTGACCCCCAGAGCCCTTTTTTAAGGGGATAAGTTGCCTGATCACAGGGAGGGATGTCCGGACTCTGTTGAGGGTGGCCGACAACCTCGGATTAAAATTTGTGCAGGAGTGCCGCGACTGTGTTGGGCGTATGAGGCTTTGAATTGTCGTAGAGCAGAATGACCCCACAGGTGACACTGCCTAGTCGTTTTGATTTGATCGCTCGGTGAAGGGTGGTCAAAGTTTGTGGGTAATACTGGGCATTCACTGTTGTCTTGTCCCGTGCTGCAGGAAATGAATCAGAAGGGGGGGGGGGGGGGGGGGGGCATTAGTGTTTCACTGAAAAAGGCTCTTAGGGGCAAACGGTTCACCTCGGACGACCACGTCCAGCTGTATGTGCGGAACTGGTTAACATCTGAGTCCCGGGAATTTTATGAGACAGCCGTTCACCGCCTTGTGGGACAAGTGTCTTAGCCGCCAGGGTCAGTACTTCTAAAACGCAGGTACTGGTTTCTGTAATTATGCCTCCGGCTCGTTTCTTTTTCAACTCCCATTATAGTATAACTTGCTTTTAGTTTTTTAATGTCAACACCCACTGTTCCCTTAAAAAATATATGTGTGTTTGCACAAAAAATACTCTTTCCAAGTGTTATTACGATATGTTAATTGGATAATATTTCAACCCGTGACTACCAATCCCTTCTGTTAAAACCGCACCGCGGTAGGACTTTTCATTTCCCCAATATTCGTGGTGTAAGTTTTCGATGAGTCACGATACATATATTATGGTCATCTGAATGATTATAAAGAGTCCTGTGTAAAAACTTTACTTAACTCGGTCAAGAATTTTTCGATATTTTTGCTAACAAAGTTTCCCTGCTAAATACCACATCTACATTTGTACATTATACATATTAAAAATATGTAGCAAGCATATGTCCATCCAAGTGATTATATGATAACTGTATAGGAAACTGGCCATAAATCGCTCAAGAAAGTTTCGAAGATTTTGCAAACAATGTTTCCTTCATGTACTATTATATACATATTTATGTATCTCATATATTAAAAAAATATTTGGGCCTTGTTAAAACATTTTATTAAGTGTCGTTCACAATTTGCAAAAAAGAACATTTCGATGTTTTCGCTGACATTTCCTCTGTATATATTGTTATAAACATCGATATAGAGTGAATATTAAAATATTGTTTATTAGAATATTGTGTAAAATTTGTTAATAAGTTGTCCAAGAAATTTTCGAGATTTTTCTGAAGAACGATCGCTCCTTGCATGATATATAATTAACTGTATGCGGCATATATTAAAGATTATGTAGAAAATGTCTGTCCGAACTTTTATTGCAATATCGTGCAAAAATTCGAAGTAAATCGGTCAAGAACTTGTTGACATTTTTCGCTATCCATCATTCCCATATATATATATATATATATATATATATATATATATATGCCGTGTATATTTCAAATTAGCAGTTTATATCACTCCACGAATTTATGAGAGTATCTTGTAGAAATTTGAAGCAAATAGGTCAAGAACTTTTTGAGATTTTTGGTGATAACGTTAAACAAGGACTTGTCTATATAGCATAGAGTACAGATGTTCCAACCTTCCTAAGGTATGCGAACTGCTTCTCAGCCTTGGATACGGACACAGGTGCGTGACTTTCTAGGACAATGCTTTTCACAGAATCTTCCGAGCATGGTTCACTTCAGGATTTGATCAAATGATCAGTCAATAAGGTACTCTCATTTCAAGATATGTCGAGTTTGTCGCTCAAATGTTGTGTCGTAAGGCCCAAGCTGTAATGATACAGTGATTGGCAGACTGTATCATCGATTAGTCTCCACCACTCGACACATCGACTACTAGTAGTCGTAAATTTTATAACGTTACTAAAATTGAAAATCGATATACTATTAATCCATAAGAAATTACGATTTTTCTTTTTTACTCGCACGTGGTACGATTGTTGGGTGTGGCAATCGCGTAAAGACCAGTCGCCATGTTGTTATGCAGCCGTCCTACATTGGCTACATTGGCATAAAAGCGAGGGGCACTTCCAGAGAAGATCTCCGAAGCAACTGACTTGACCCTCTATCAAAAATGAAGACAAATAAAATTCATAATTGTCAACTGTAATGTGTTAAAATATGTATTCTTATCTTCCTGAGACTTAACGACGATCATTTTAAATATATTGATATACGTCATAAGTATTTCAGACGTGGCTCTATTACCGAAGTGTAATAACTGCTGTAATAAAGTTGATTAAACGTGAACATATAATTTTTAATATTTTTTGGAAGTTTACTTGAAGATGAATTTTATGAGTGATTTATATGGCAAGAAAGTTCTATTTTAGTTTTTTTGATACTAAATAGTAAGATCTCCGGATGATTTTTTTGTGGATTTTACTTCATTCAGTTTGAATGGAGGTCATGAATTATTTCACTTTTAACTTTGTACTGGTTATTTAGACAATGGATACAGCATTAGTTAAATCTTCAAAAAAAGTTTTCAGGTGACAGTTCATAATAACTGGACAGAGGTGTTCATAGCGATAGAAGCGAAACTTGTGCCAGCAACCATCCTTCAATTGCTGGATGTTATAAGTTACGCTGTATTCGGTATTAATCTGGAGGGTCATCGTACTCTAGTACGAATTCTTATTGATAATAGCTCAAAGCCAAAGAGCGCATTAAGACTGATAGTGAATATTGATCGACTTTATGCTTCGTGTTAGCTACAGACTATTTCAAAACTGATTCTTAATGGACCAGAGATAATTTACAGCAGCGATTTCGCATAAAGCTAATATCTTTGAGTTATAACATCTTCGAAACAAGCAGAACAGTGATAAGGCGATTTTCACATCTCGATTATTACAACTGCTAATTATCTTAAAAAAGCTTAAACCTTCAACAGTTGACTGTCAAGGTGGAACGCGCAAACTGCTTAAATAATTTCTTTGGAACTATAAAGTGTTTTGCGCCTGTGGTTAGAAATAGTCCTACGTCTTTCCGTAGCGGCATCTCGAAACTTCGAAACTGACAGGTAGCACATTCCTTTCTGGTGCAAGAAGACGTACGGGACAAAGTATGTGGCGACCACGACAGCTTGCGATCCAGGGGCAGCAAATGTAAGAAAGAAGAGCAAGATATTTGGGGCAATGGTGCGTGATTTTACTCCGTCCATGAGATGCTATATTACGAGCTAGGCGAGACCCAAGAGAACCCTTCCCTAATACACTTTCGCCGAAGACGCTGTCGGCCCTTGCAGATCCCTGGCTTCGCATCGCAGTATGCTAGCTTCACACTACAGTCGCCGACGCCAGAGTGGTCACTTACGGCCTGTCGGTTTCACAGTTGAGGGACAGTGATATCCGTTGGTACAACATAGCGACACTACTGCGCAGTGCAGAGACATCGTGCAGCAATGGCAGTGCCTACTTACTTTTCGATATAACAAATTTCGTCAGCAATATCCAGTGTCCACTGAACGTAGATTAGGCACGAGAGCTGTAGATGTGGAAGATCTGCATAGCCAAAACAGGTTAATAGTAAGGCTAACAAGGTATTAGATGCATTTGGTTAATATCTCTAGAAGTGGTGGACTTCCGAACTACTATCATCTGGAAAAATTAGGATCCATTCAATGCAACCTACCTGTTCTGTCATTTTTATCGGATTATTTCTCTCCACATGATAGAAGGTAGCCCGCCAATGAAGAAAAATTATTTAAATAAAATTTTTTTGATATATAACACTCTTTATCTTGATTTAAATACAAAATAATTTCACCTAGCCCCATACAGATGCTAACCCCATACAAATAGTCCTCAAAAAGAGTAACTGTCAGATTTTAATAGCTAAGAAAGTACTAGTAAGTTTTATAACATAAAACAAGGGACACATGTAACAGTTAATAATTCAATTTTTACTGTAATGGTCCCTGTAGTAAATTGGGTAGGGATCGATGTACGAGACATGGCCACATTTTGCCATCAGGAAACAGGAGGAGGTGGGAGGTTTAAATGGCTACACATGAATACTCATTTACTTATTGACAAAAAATAAATCGAATTTTTTCATGGTATGTCTCTGTTACCAATATTTTACAAGAAGAAGGCATACATACTAAGTTCACGAAAGAAACCCAGACAAACAAACAACAAAAAAGCAACACTTCTACAACCCGCACCCTGCAGCGTCGTTACTCCACGAACGCCACCCCATCTCGATGGCAAGTCTTCTCGTAACGTCATGTAGGTACTGTTATCTGTTCAATCATCTACAAGTGGGTATATGAAATTCACCTTCTGATATTAATGATTCAGCTGTGGAGCGAGTCGTGGAAGGTGCTCTGAAGGATGTTCAAAAAATGTTGGCTGGAATTAGAATTCTTCACAAACATCCATTGACGTATGACACGATTTTGAAACATAATGAATCGCTTGGTTTCTGTTGCACGTGACGGCATTGTGTTTGGTCCAGATAGAGGAGAGAGCATGAGTCGATGGAAACGATTGACACCCTGAAAGTTATCCAAGAACTGGATGCCACAATGAAAGTTAGTGCTTGGTGCTGACAATATAAAATGATTGAGAATGTAGTAAAATTTACTAACAACATTTATTATTCAAAAGAAAAATCACACATAAATTACAGTTATTGATTTAATACTGTAAACAACTAACAGTCGGGTAAAGAGAACAATGGACATGGATCTTGGTTGGCAGAAGTGAGTCAAGTACTCTGGCCATAAAAGAGAGGATAACACAGTCTTAATTGATCTGACGCTGAGCAAAATTCGGTTGATAATCTACAGAAGTTTCTCAATGTAGGTGCAGCTGAGAGCAAGTGGCGATTGAGACCTGTACGCTCTGAGAAGGCCACAGCAACAGTAGATTACCTGGTTTGTTTCATGTGGTAGCGATGTAAATTGCAGCTGGCGAGAAGTGCGCAGCAGTGTCGAGATGTGGAGGCAGCACCTATGAAGCGACAGTCGCCATGAAAGAAATTAAAAAATCTCACGATCTAGCGATCAGGCAGATGGATCGCAATTCACTCTCTGAGAATTTTTATTATGCTGGCTCAGCACATAGTGTCTGGTTTGCAACTCCACTATGTAGATGCATACGTTCAGTCCATCGCTCTCAGCTCAGCCTCCGCTGGCGTTGCAGCAGGTAGCTCGGCATTGTCCTGCTGGAGACCTGTCTCGACTAGGGGCTGCTCTGTCTGCCTTGTACGGCTGTGGGCCTGTTCGGCAAGATTTACTGAGTGATGGGCTTGCCACCAATTGCTTTCATCTTCCAACATGCCGTTTCTGCAAACTAGGAACCATAAAAGTACCTAATGCTTTTAGCGTCCTACCAGGCTCCATCAACATCTACTCAGGCCAGTCAAAAATATTTCGTGTTTGCAGCCAGTCGTCGTAAACATTGCACGATATTTCGGCTGGACAACTGCCAGCCATCTTCAGGTGAGCCATCTCCAGGTGAGTCCTTGTTCGGCTCACCTGAAGATGGCTGGCAGTTGTCCAGCCGAAATATCGTGCAATGAAGTTTATGACGACCGGCTGTGAACCTGAAATCTTTTTGACCAATTGATTCACCGGGAAAATTTCAAATTTTACATCTACTTTGGCCATTAAATTTCTAGAGTCTCTCTCAAGGTGCGTAAGGTTGTAACAAAATCTTTCATAATTTTCTGTATACAAAATGTAGGTGAGAGGGTAACTTGTCCTCTCTCAACCTGTAAAAAGAGAGCCAAAATTTTGGCGCCCAAAATAGTGATTCTCTCCTGCCGGCCCACAATGTAGCCAGTGTTCGTTTGTATCCCAGGCATTGCAGTTCACGCATAAAAGCGAATCTGTAAAATGGGTCCTAGGGAGTGCTCTGTAGTAACTTGATTTTTGTTCACCGTGAGATACTAGGTTGAAATGCATTTGATTTTAGCTTTACCATGTTGACCAGGGTAGGATATGTTGGTTCAACACATTGGACGATCAGTTGAGAGGCGAAGTCCAATAGAAGTCACTGGACGTCAGCAAACGAGAGACAGGGAGGACGTCCTGTAGATAGTTGCTCTCCAGAAAAGGCCTCCAAAATAGGAAAATCGCACTGGCATCTCGTTTAGCGCCACCCGATGGTAAAGGGAAGTCAGAGCGTCATTTACCAAGAGACTGGTCAGGCATCGCTGCCAAAGCTTGAGGTGCATACCGTCGGAGAAGGATACCGCTCGATTATGAACATCGACAAGACTATGTCCACCGTGCTCTTTAGGAAGAGCGAGGGAGTCGAATCATCCCTTAAATGTCATTCCAGCATTGACAAAGGAATGGAATTCCTCCATGAGGGTCCGAGATATGTGTCTAGAAATAGGTAGTGTCTGCGTTACATGCGGGATTTGTGATGCCTCATAGACATTAATAAATTTGATCCATTGATGAAGGTCTAAAGCCTGAAGACGAAGATCTGCAAGTCCAACACGGATATGTTGCAAAGTGCTCCGATAACTAAGGGTCACTGTGCGTGAGATATTGTCTGTAAAGTCTATACTAAGATAGTGGATTGTATCGCACTATCTGAGTGGAGCAATGCTTGCAGGTGTCAAGTCAGTGTCAACATTCAATTATGAAGATTTACACGGCTCCCCGAAGCTTCACCATAAGTGGTTAACCAGTTCATGGATATGTGAACATAATGTTCTTCACAAAGTGTTAACACATTTTATCTGTTTACGCTGTGCACCAAAAAACTATGCCACCCATAGACACTTTGTAATGTTAGGGCATGCAATATCGTCGATAAGTGGTATTCTTGTCTGACAGAGTGGTGGATCTGCAAGCTGTTCTATGCTCTACGTTTACACATTCTGAGGAATACCGGTTAAGCTCATATGATTGTCGATATCAAGTCTATCACTACCAGCGCTCCTGGTTCGCGACGCACCTTAGCAAGGACAGCCATGTCCCGTAGCTACACAGGGCGGCGCGGATTTTATGCGTCACACCCATCGACGTGTGATCTATTGATAGGACACGAGATGTCGTACGCCAAATTTTGAGCCGCCAAGAGGCGTGCGAAAATTTTCTTATTACATTTCAACAAAGTAGGTCGTGGGTAGTCTGTAATATGTGATCCTTCGCAAGGTTTACTGATCGGGATGACACCTTCCAGAAGAGCAGACGGGAATTTCACCTTCGCTGTCATGAACTCGTGATACATAGTCTTCCAATAAGGTAGTAATAGTCTCCGGAACGTTCTGTCAAATTCCAGAGTAACCCATCCGGTTCAGTTGTCTTATTGGGTGTCCCATTACCTATGGCACCAATACTTCGTCCTCAGTCACCGCTTGTAGCAGGTGCCTTTGGAGTTCCGGAGTAACCGTGGTGTGTACGAAACCAGTGACAGCAGCAATGATCTCTGAATCGGATCTCTTTTCCCCGTACAGGTGAATATAGTGTGCGTGATTATGGCTCATTGCGTGACGTGACGTACACAACCTTCTATAGCCACTTCAGGGATCAAAGCCCTGAGCTAGTGCTTTTGTTCAATGGCTGCACAGTACTTTAAGGGCCGTTCGTTGGTGTTTCCGACCGTTAGACGTGTACATATAGTCTTTCCTTTCAAATTCTGAAGCGCCAAAGTGACAATCTTCTCTTTCACTTGGTTGAAAATCATGTGGCGGTCCGGTGATGGGGGATATGGGAACACACCCTGAGGATGGCGTAGTAGAGCTCCGTAGTGTTGCACCACCACGCCGCAGCTTCCCTAGCAAACATCTTCAAGTTGCGGCGGGCCTAGTCTGATCACAGCAGCCAACACCGTGACGTAAACGCCGCTCTCCATCTTAGGCTGAGTGTTTACTTGTCGTCCACCGCCGCCTGACAATCCGGCTGCCCAAGCGTGACGGTTCACATGTAAGCAGTGCAGTCAGTAAATGCTGCCGGCCACAGCTTGGCCGCATCCCGTAGAGAGTTCAAAAATGGTTCAAATGGCTCTGAGCACTATGGGTCTTAACTTCTGAGGTCGTCAGTCCCCTAGAGCTTAGAACTACCTAAACCTAACCTAATGACATGACACACCTCCATGCCCGATGCAGGATTCGAACCTGCGACCGTAGCGGTCACGCAGTTCCACACTGTAGCGTCTAGAACCGCTCGGCCACCGCGGCCGGCCCGTAGAGAGTGGGAGGTATATGCCCTGTCAATTCTGCTTGACGAATGTTCAGTGAAGTGTGTGAAACATTGTCTGTCAGCGCAGTAGATGTCCAAAATGTCTACCACACAGAGGTCTCGAATGGCAGTACCTAGTGCTGGACATGGTGAATGACAAATTTGATCCTTGAGAGATTGTTTACAACTAAAGTCGCCTACGAGCACCATATCATCAATCCCGTCGTGGCATAATTGTGTTAGTTACTCAGCAAAAAAAAAAATATCGAACGTTTACGCCTCTTGCTGGTATCTGACGATAAGTAAACATTGACGAGGTATATCCGTTTGACCGTAAGCGCAGTGCCTTTGTAGGTAACGTACATCGGTGGCTGTTAAACCTTCTTTGAGTATAGTTACGAGACCACTATCCGAATCCGACGCATTAGATGTTCATGCCGTGTATCCAGAGATGATCAGGAAACTAAGAATATATTCCACTTTCAGTGCGACTACATCAATGTCGGCCGCATAAAGTGCTTCGCTTAACGATGACACCTTCACTCGTTGCTGGGAATTGATATGACTTTCGTTCCAATGCGGTGGCAGTCGTCAGTGTGAGCAGTGGCGACGAGTTATGTCGCCTCAACACCACCTTGTCACCTTCATGGTCATGCCGTCCGCGGGATATGGATGGGAGCACGTTGTAAGTCCCCCTCTGCAAGAAATGCTATGCTCTCCAGTGAGTCGCCTTTTACGCCATCCGCCCACGAGTGACAAGTGAGAGGCTGCCGTTGAGTTACAGCGGCTGCCAAAGAGGCCCTTGTTGTTATTCCTCGCGGCTGCGACGGTGTTTCGTATCTTCCTCCAACGCCGGACTGATTTACGGACGAAGATGAATCCATCGTCTCAGTTCCGAAAGGGGGAATAACGTCGGTCGACGCCTTCGTAGCAGGTGTATCCATGAAACGACCGAGATCAGAACGATCGTGTGTGTCTGTCCGCAAGAGACAGACGGCGTTCGTTGTGGCTTTTGCATTTGAAGGGGGAACGCTGTTTCTGTACGTGCATCTCCGTGTTACAGTGTGAAGATCCGACGTCTCTGCGCCTTCCAAGAGAAAAGGGTTGGTACGATTCATACATTAACCCTTTCGTGGGCAAAATTATTGAGCAGTTTTTTTTAATGAATGGAGAGCAGATCGTAGTTAACAGATAGGTATATTTATCATACAGAATATCAAATTTGCTCCAACTGTGAAAGCGAGGTCACACAACAAGGTGGGAAGTATTCTTCCCACTGCCTTTCCTTGGAGTTAAATGACAAAAACAAGTTTTCCAATATATGTCATATGTATTTGATGAAGTTACCTCTCTTCTTACAATGATTGTTCACAATTTCTTGCCATGAAATTTTCTGAAACATTGGTCTATGCAAAGTGGTTTTTGAGAATACGTACAAACACAGCGAGTGCTCTTTTCCACAGCTTTGGTACTACAATGACGGCACGTCCAGTAGGTTTCTCCTAAAATGCGTTGATGCTCCCCTACAGCCACATGACGAAAATTTTCAGGTACTTTACCCCTATTTGCCAGAAAGACAGGTTTTTGTCCACGACTCTTTTTGGGATGAGAAGCCAGCGATCAATTGTCTGGCTAGATGGATCCTGTATGTGAGCTGATCATGCTGTCCACTTTCTCTTTTACTTATTTTCCACAGGATAAAAATGTTCACTGCAGCAACGTCCACCAGCATATAAAATATTCTGTGCCACCATTTTACAGACCGTCTGCCAATAGCATACATTTCCCGTAATTGATCAAACTTATCGACACCACCCATTATTTTGATGTATTCTGTCACAACTTCAGGTCAAGAAGTCTCTGTACTAGTACCATCCTGGTTTTTCCTTTTCACTGTGGCTGTTTCTCATGGGTCATGAATTGAGGACAGAGAAGTGACTGGACGGTTATCCATCCATTTTACTGAAGCAATGGCTCCTTTTGTTTAAACTGGAATTCTTCTCGTTCCAATTTTACGTTTTCCTTCATAAATTCGGGTAAATACTATAGCTTTGAGGAAAAAAAATCACAAAATGTCACGCAAACAGCACTGAAAGGCTCCTCTACAGAGCAACACTCAGTTATACAATGCATCTACGCGAAGGTACAGCAAAAACGGAGAGAACTTCGGATTGGAAGTAGTTCCCTATACTGTTCACTAGATGGTAGCACCGTACAGAGGTGGGAACTGCGAAACCGACGGGACTAGGAGCGAATTCATTGTATTGGGAAGCATGTTTCCCACTGTTCACGAAGGGGTTAATATCAGTCCATCTCACTGCAGTGGCAGTCGCTGTTCCGGTCTCTCTTGCGGCTCTCTCTGCAGCGAGAGGGTGGTATGCGCCTCGCCAATGACACTGAGCCGGGCCGGCTTCCTTCTTTCAAATCTCCCGCCATGAGCACCAGAGAACGATCCACAGTGACCGTTTTCGAACCAATGAGCGGGGTCCTGCGGCGACCAGTGGCCCGGCTGTTCCTCTCAGCGGCAGTGTGATTCGTGGCGTCGAGTCGGACTCGCCTCCGTTTGGAGTGATGTGTGGAGCCCAGGCTTCGTCACGGTGGCTGTTAGGATTTCGTACGAGGCCCGTTCACAAGGCGGTTGTCCGACGTTATTCTCGAATGCGCATTAATGTAGCGTGCTTGGCCCTATGTGTTCCTCGAGCACCAACATTTATTTAATTTGCATGTTGTTGTTGTTGTGGTGTGATGCAGCTCTCCGTGCTACTCTATCCTGTGCAAGCTTCTTCATCTCCCAGTACCTACTGCAGCCTACATCCTTCTGAATCTGCTTAGTGTATTCATCTCTTCGCCTCCCTCTACGATTTTTACCCTCCACGCTGCCCTCCAGTACTAAATTGGTGATCCCTTGATGTCTCAGAACATGTCTTACCAACCGATAACTTCTTCTAGTCAAGTTGTGCCAAAACTCCTTTTATCCCCAATTCTATTCAATACCTCCTCATTAGTTATGTGATCGACCCATCCAATCTTCAGCATTCTTCTGTATCACCACATTTCGAAAGCTTCTATTCTCTTCTTGTCTATTTATCGTCCACGGTCCACTTCCATACATGGCTACACTCCATACAAATACTTTCAGAAACGACTTCCTGACACATAAATCAATACTCGATGTTAACAAATTTCTCTTCTCTTCTTCTTCCATTGCCAGTCTACATTTTATATCCTCTCTACTTCGACCATCATCAGTTATTTTGCTCCCCAAATAGCAAAACTCCTTTACTACTTTAAGTGTCTCATTTCCTAATCTAATTCCTTCAGCATCGCTCGACTTATTCTTTGGACGTTCTTTAGACGTTGTATTCCTTTTTGCCTGCTTCATTTTCTGCATTTTTGTATTTTCTCCTTTCATCAATTAAATTCAGTATCTCTTCTGTTACCCAAGGATTTCTACTAGCCCTCGTCTATTTATCTACTTGATCCTCTGCTGCCTTCACTATTTCATACCGCAAAGCTACCCGTTCTTCTTATACTGTATTTCTTTCCCCCCTTCCTGTCAATTGTTCCCTTATGCTCTCCCTGAAACTCTGTACAACCTCTGGTTCTTTCAGTTTATCCAGGTCCCATCTCCTTAAATTTCCACCTTTTTGCAGTTTCTTCAGATTTAATCTACAGTTCATAACCAATAGGTTGTGGTCAGCGTTCACATCTTCCCCTGGAAATGTCTTACAATTTAAAACCTGGTTCCTAAATCTCTCTCTTACCATTATATAATCGATCTGAAATCTTCTAATATGCATGTTTAAATCATTTTCCTCTCATTTGGGGATTCAGTTTTTATGAACTAATGTACGTAGAGTTGCTTTGGAGAGTCTGATTCATTGGGTGCTCTGACCTTTGGATTATGAGTTCTCTGTGGTGTCCGTTAACTCTGTGAGCTTGTAGCCGGTTAAGCACGTTAGACGGACTATGCCAGTAGAAGGCATAGAGATTCGTGGTGTCTAGGTTTGTTTCCTGTCGCAGTATCTTGACCCCTGGTGCTGAGCAGAATCAAGTTGTTGCTGTTGTGACAGTAAGTGTGACAGGGCAAAATTATATAAAATTGTGTAAATGATTGGTGATCCCGTGTGCGGAGAACTGTTGACTCTGGTGGAAGTCGAGCCTGCTAAGGGAACCTTTCCTGACTGAACACCTTATTACAGGTGATTGTAAAGGGGCTATTGGTGCCACATCTAAGACGCTGCCTTAGTTTGTTCCAATCTTACGGCTGTTGTGACATTGAACCTGTTGGCACCATAGTTCTCTTTTGCACATGCTGCCTGTGTGCATCGGCTGGCAACATCGTCTACACCGAGCATGCCGCCTGCTGTATCATCTCACGTCACAAGGAACTAAGCTATGTAATTTTGTTATGGGCTTCTGGGCGTCTGTCGCAATAATTGTAATATTTTCTTTCTTTCCTCTGTTTCTGAAAGAGATGTCATCTTACACTGTGTGTTAATAACTGTGAGTTTAAGAGTTTCACTCTGTTGGGTTAACCTTTTGCAGGGCTGTGAGCTGTCATTGTGCAGGTAGTTAAATTTCCTTAAATTCTATCTTCTGGGGCTGGCCGTTTCTTAATTTGGTCTTTCTAAACTTGTTAAATTTTTTATTGAAGTTTTCTTATCTGGCACTGGCCACGTTTCTAATTAAACGGTCTTTTAGATGGAGAAGCAGTATGGTAATGGAGATGCATTTATATAGGTAACTATCTTGACTACCCATCATTTTCCTTGTAATAGTCGGAATCCCGTTTGTAGATCTGAATAGTGTTATAAGATTCTAGAACGGCAGCTGGTCGTTTTTATCAGTAGAATTACGCTGCATATCGGCATTGATAGTTCTTTACCTCTTCTTTAAATGGGTAAGTTTCAAAATTAAATAAATTCCTGTCATTTTTGTTTAAGTTTTATTGAAGTGCCCCATGAGCTCATTTCAAATTATTAAATCATTTTTTGGGCTCACTCTATTTTAAATGCACTAACAGGGAATAGCCGTTGGTAATATGATGAAAGTTTGCTTAGTGTAAAACTGGAGATTTACACGATACAATTTCTTGTAATAAATGTTTTACTAATGGTAAATGATGTTTACCTGAAACTCGATCGAGTTCTTACAAGTAATTCGCTTTTAGCGTTTGAATGCCATTCGAAACATGTCCGTTAGTCTGCAGTGGTTACCTATCCAGATCTCTACATCTACATCTAAATATATACTCCGCAAGTCACCCAACGGTGTGTGGCGGAGGGCACTTTACGTGCCACTGTCATTACCTCCCTTTCCTGTTCCAGTCGCGTATGGTTCGCAGGAAGAACAACTGCCGGAAAGCCTCCGTGCACGCTCGAATGTCTCGAATTTTACATTTGTGATCTCCTCGGGAGGTATAAGTAGGGGGAAGCAATATATTCGATACCTCATCGAGAAACGTCCCCTCTCGAAACCTGGACAGCAAGCTTCATCGCGATGCAGAGCGCCTCTCTTGCCGAGTCTGCCACTTGAGTTTGCGAAACAACTCCGTAACGCTATCACGCTTACCAAATAACCCTGTGACGAAACCCACCGCTCTTCTTTGGATCTTCTCTATCTCCTCTGTCAACCCGACCTGGTACGGATCCCACACAGATGAGCAATACTCAAGTATAGGCCGAACGAGTGTTTTGTAAGCCACCTCCTTTTTTGATGGAATACATTTTCTAAGGCCACTTCCAAAGAATCTCAACCTGGTACCAGCCTTACCAATAATTAAGTTTATGTGATCATTCCACTTCAAATCGTTCCGTATGCATAATCCCAGATATTTTACAGAAGTAACTGCTACCAGTGTTTGTTCCGCTATCATATAATCATACAATAAAGGATCCTTCTTTCTATGTATTCGCAATACATTACATTTGTCTATGTTAAGGGTCAGATGCCACTCCGTGCAGGCCGGCCGCGGTGGTCTAGCGGTTCTAGGCGCTCAGTCCGGAAACGCGCGGCTGCTACGATCGCAGGCTCGAATCCTGCCTCGGGCATGGATGTGTGTGATGTCCTTAGGTTAGTTAGGTTTAAGTAGTTCTAACTTCTAGGGGACTGATGACCACAGATGTTAAGTCCCATAATGCTCTGAGCCATTTGAAACACTCCGTGCACCAATTGCCTATCCGCTGCAGATCTTCCTGCATTTCGCTGCAATTTTCTAATGCCGTAACATCTCTGTATACTACAGCATCATCCGCCAAAAGCCGCATGGAACTTCCGACACTATCTACTAGGTCATTTATATATATTGTGAAAAGCAATGGTCCCATAACACTCCCCTGTGGTACGCCAGAGATTACTGTAACGTCTCCGGCGCAGGGGTCGTAAGTGTCGTCGCTTTAGCATAAGGACATGGTAGAATCGAAGGAGGAGCAAGGCGTTCACCTGGGTGATCCGCCACTGCAACCAACCGTAGCGATCGTGACCCTCCTGTCAACATCTTGACCATTTGAGTGGTCGGTCGTCTGTTGTACATGGAAACTGCACCACCACCGAGTCTGACCCGTTTTACTCCAGTGAGTAGAGGATACACTGTAAAAGTCTGCCATTTCTCAGTCCCGTGGCTAATGACCGTTCCGTAAGTTTAAGAGCGGAGGTAATTGAATAGGCTGGTACCCCAAAAGGTAGTTCAAATAACCAGAGGACCCTCATGCCTAGGCCTGCATGTCCAACGGTAACAATGCAGATGTGTATGCCTGGGTGCCTGAACTGAAGCTTTCCAGCAGCTTCCGTAAAACCCATCGTGCACGCATCTTCATTGGTTATATAACGTTGATAACACTGCCCATGATAAAAAAATGAATACGAGTGATGTTCTGTGAATCTAGATGCAGTTCATCACGCACGAATTTTTCAGTTTCATACGCTCGGAGTTGCTTACATTCAGCTTGGAACGTAATGGTAAGGGTGTTGTTCCTATTTCAGTGCTCCGCTTGCTGCAGTGAATTTGTAGTAAGCTCCTAGCGAAGGCGTGAAGTGAACAATTTCCCTCACGACACTCGACCGGAGGGGTGTGGGGTACTTATCACACCTCCTCGCCGCCCCGTCGTCGACGGCAAAACTGGGAAACACACCAATGTGATCGTCGCCGTCTAGCTCTCATTTGGGAACTATCTGCGCATCTTTTGGTACAGGAGTTCCGACTCCTGTGTACGTGGGTGGCTTATTTTGAATATTTCTTTAATATATTATACACACTACTACACATTGATCTCGCCAAAAGCCGAGAAGCGATTCTTCTTAGTGTTTTAGCTCTCTGGGGCACTCTGGGATGCTCTCTGGGTCACTCTGCGATGCTCTTTGACACAGTTTTCGAATCATTTTATTTAGTATTTTCATTTATCTCTCTAGAAGTGGTGTGTTTCCGCCATAATATTATATGGAAAATTAGGCTCCATTTGACGTCACGTTCCGTATTCTGACCTTTTTATCTGGTCGCTTTTCACCACCCGATAGAAAACAGGCGTTCAACGAAGAAATGTTAACGAAAACAGATTTTTAACATATCTTTTTATCGAAATAAATAGTATATAATCATTTCTTCTAGCCCCGTACGGATTCCTACCGCTTACAATCAATTCTGAAAATGTGTGGCTGCCACATTTTAATAGCTGTGAAAATACTTGTAAGATTTATCATGAAACTGGTGGGGCACATACACACATCAAAAAAAGTTTTGCATCCCCTCGGTTCCGAGAGTTCTGGAACCTGTATTGAAAATTGGGATAGAGGTCAACATAAACGTCATTTCCATCCTTTCTATTCCTCATAAAAACCACACATCGCCACACGTTGCATGTTGTACCACCATACAGCGAGACCTTCAGAGGTGTTTCTTGTAAAGAACGTCGCCCTCTCTTCAGGGACTCCCATTTGAGTTCCCGAAGAATTTCCGTAGCACTTACCTGCTGTTCGAACCTACCGCTAACAAATCTAGCAGTCCGCCTCTGAATTTCATCGATGTCATTCCTCAATTCGACCCGGTACGGGTGCAAAACACTCGAGCATTGCTCAAGAATTGGTCGCACTAGTGTACTATATTTGGTCTCCTTTACAGGTGAACCACTCTTTCCTAAAATTTTCTAATAAACCAAAGTCGACCTCTCGTCTTCCCTAGTTCTCACATATTCCTTCCACTTCATAGAGCTTTCCAACGTTACGCGAAGATATTTAAACCACCTCATTCTGCCAAGCAGGACGCTACTAATACTGTATCCGAATATAAGAGGATTGTTCTATCTACTCATCCGTATTAACTTATGTTTTCTCCACATTGAGAACCAGCTGCCATACATTATATCAACTATAAATTTTGTCTAAGCCGTCTTGTATCTTCCTAAAGTCACTCACCTTCGACACCTGAGTGTACAGTACAGCATCAGCAAACGACCACAGATTGCTGTCCACCATGAACGCCAATTCATTTTCATGTATTGAGATCAACACCGGTCCTGTCAGACTTCCCTGTGTCACTCCTGTTGATACCCTCGTATCTGAAGAACACTCGCCGTCGAGGACAACATACCGGGTTGTATTACTTAAGAAGTCTTCGAGCCACTGTGTGCTGGTTCCATATGCTCGTACCTTCGTTACAGCGTGTTATGAAGCACCGTCTCAAATGCTTTCCGGAAATCTAGAAATATGGAATCTGCGTGGACATGGAGATGGACTATGATGAAGAATGAGGAGTTAGCGAGAGGTAGGGAGAGGAGCAGGTGGACAGACAAAGCTGGGAAGAGGCGATGGATAGAGAGGCGTAGGGGGACAAGGAGGCCAGCACATATACATATTTCCCGACCATACGTAGCAATAGTGAATCATTTCATAGTTCGCAAGTAATTTATATTGTACTCTTAGTTATGGATCAGAAAAACCGACCTGTTAAAACCGATACTGTTATTTTAGTTACGAATAACCACCATTTTTCAGTGTTTGTATATTCTCGATTATTATATATATATATTCTTTTTTTTTTTTTTTTTTTTTTTTTTTTGATCCATCAATGTTGGTTTTATTCGGCCCGCCATATCTTTCTCTCCTGTGTCAACCTCTTCTTCTCAGAGCAACACTTGCAACCTGCGGGCTCAATTATCTGCCGCATGTACTCCAATCTCTGTTTTCCTACAAAGATTTTGCTCTCTACATCTCGCTCTAGCACCATCGAAGTCAGTCCATGATGTCTTATGTCCTATCACCTGTCCTTTTTCCTTGGAGGTGTTTTCCATATATCCCTATAGTCTCCCATTCTGAGCAGAACCTCCCCATTCCTTACCTTATCAGTCCACCCTATTTTGAACATTCTACTTTAGCACCACAACTCAAATGATTCGATTCTCTTCCATTCCTGTTTTCCTACAGTCTATTTTTCACTACCATACAATGCTCTGCACCAGACTTACATTCTCATACACTTCTTCCTCAAATTGAGGCCTATGTTTGATACTAGTAGACTTCTGTTGGACAGCAACGTCCTTCTTGCCAATGCTAGTCTGCTTTTTATGTCCTCCTTGGTCCGTCCGTTATTGGTTACTTTGCTGCCTAATTAGCAGTATTCCTTAACTTCATTTACTTCTTGACCATCAGTCCTGATGTTAAGTTTCTCGCTGTTCCAATTTATGCTACTTCTCATTACTTTCGTCTTTCTTCAATTCACTCTCAAGCCATATTCTATACTCATTAGACTGTACATTCTACTCAGCACATCAAGCAGTTCTTCTTCACATTCAGTAGGAGGGCAATGTCATCAGCGAATCGTATCATTGATATCTTTCCACTTTTAATTTCAATTTCAGTCCGGAACCTTTCTTTCATTTCCGTCATTGCTTCTTCGATCTACAGTTTGAACATGACCGGCGAAGGACTACATGTCTCTCTCACACCCTGTTTAATCCGAGCGCTTCGTTCTTGGTCGTCCACTCTTATTATTCCTTATTGGCTCTCGTACATATTGTAGATTTCCCGTCTCTTCATATAGCTTCCCCCAATTTTCCTTAGAATTTCGAACATCTTGCACCATTTTATATTGCCGAACGCTTTTTCTAGGTCGATACATTTTGTGAACGTATCTTGATTTTTCTTTAGTCTTGCTTGCACTATCAACCGCAACGTCGCGGTTCCCTCTCTGGTCCCTTTATCTTTCCTGAAGCAAAACCGATCGCCATCTTCATTTTATTTTTCATTCTTCTGCATATTATTCTTGTCAGTAACTTGGATGCATGAGCTGTTAAGCTGACTGGCGATAATTCTCGCACTCGTCTGTTTTTACAGTCTTCGTAATTGTGTGGATGATATTTTTCCTGAAGTCAGACGGTGTATTGCCAGACTCATACATTCTACACACTAACGTGATTAGTCGTTTTTTTGCCACTTCCCCCAATGATTATAGGAATTCTGATGGAATGTTATCGATCACTTCTGCCTTATTTGATCTAAAGTCCTCCCAAGCTCTCTTAAATCTGATTCTAATGCTGATCCCCTATCTCTCCTAAATCAACTCCTGTTACTTTGTCTATCACACCAGACAAATCTTCCCCGTCATAGAGGCCTTCAATGTACTCTTCCCATCTATCCGCTCTCTCCTCTGCATTTAATACAGCAATTCCGACTGCACTCTTAATGTTACCACCCTTTCTTCTAAATTCACCGTAGGTTGTTTTGACATTCTTATATGCATTCCGACTATTATTCCTTTTTCTATTTCTTCACAATTTTCACGCAGCCATTTCGTCTTACCTTTCCTGCATCGCATACTTATATTCATTCCTCAGCGTCTGTATTTCTGAATTCGTGAATTTCCCTGAACATTTTTGTTCTTCCTTCTTTCGTCGATCAGTTGTTCCTATGTTATTCCGTCCAGCTACTGTGATTGCCCTCTTTAGAGATGTCCATTCCCCTTCAGCTGCACTGCCCATTGGAATATTCCTTATTGCGGTATCTACCGCCTTAGAGAACTTCAAGCGTATCTCGTCATCCTTTATTATTTCTGTATCCCACTTCCTTGCGTATTGATTCTTCCTGAATAATCTCTTAAACTTCGGCCTTCTCTTTATTACTACTACATTGTGATCTGAGTCTATATCTGCTCCTGAGTACGCCTTACAATCCAGAATCTGATTTAGGAACCTCTGTCTGACCATGATGTAATGTAACTGAAATCTTTCCACATCACCAGGCCTTTTAAAAGTACACCTCATCCTCTTGGGATACATTAACAGAGTATTCACTATTACTAGCTGAAATTTATTACAGAACTCAATTATTCTTTCTCCTCACTCATTCCATGTCCCAAGCCCATATTCTCCTGTGTTATTTTCTGCTACTCCTGCCCCTACAACTGCATTCCAGTCCCCCATGACCATCAGATTTTCATCTCCCTTTGCTTATTCTATTACCCTTTCAATATCAGAATATACGGTACTTCCTCTATCTCTTCATCTTCAGCTGGCCACGTCGGCGGGTATATCTGAACTATCGTTGGCGGTATTGGTTTGCTGTCGATTCTGATAAGAATATCCCTATGGTTGAACTGTTCTCAGTAACACATTCTCCGCCCTACCTTCCTATGCATAAGGAATCCTACTCCCGTTATACCATTTTCTATTGCTGTCAATATTACGCTATACCCATCCGACGAGAAATCTTTGTCTTGTTTTCGTTTCACTTCACTGACCCCTACTATACCTAGACTCAAGCCTTTACATTTCCGTATAAGATTTTCTAGCTTCCCTACCACATTCAAGCTTTTGAAATTCCACGCCCTGACTCGAAGAACGTTGTCATTTCGTCGATTATTCAATCTTTTTCTCATGGTCACTTCCCCCTTGGCAGTCCTCTCCCAGAGATACTAATGGGCTATTATTCCGGAATCTTTTGCCAAAGAGATTATCTTGATACTTTCTCAGTTACAGGCCACACGTCCTGAGGATGCACTTTATGTGTCCATTGGCTTCTGCATCGTCATGCCGTTAATCATTGCTAATTCTTCCATCTTTAGGGGCAGGTTGCCACTCCCAGGGCAAGACGGTCCCTGAACCTATGTCCACTCCTCCGCCCTCTTTGACAAGGCCGTTCGCAGGATAAAGGTGACTTCTTATGCCGGAGGCCTTCGGCCGCCAATGCTGGTTATTAATCAAAATTTGAGCGGTGGGTGGTTTAAAACCCGCGACAGAGGACGTTTTATATTCTAGTCAAACACGCTATCCCTAGATCCGGATAAAAACCGATTTTCAAACATCCATGTCAGTAGTGCTGTAAATTTCGGTTGTTAATAGATCTTCTTAAAGGAGGAGTAATTTTTAATCGAAAAATTTCCATTGCTTTGAAATATTGCATCATTATAGAAAATGGGAAATGCGATCAGTGCTATTTCAACAACAACCTCGACAGAAACGAACAACAGACACATGGCATTAGAATTAATACAGCATTGCTGAGACAATACCGTATCTGGTTATTCACGGCCTATTGTATCGTACACGTACACATGGAGTGAGCGAGAGTTGTCCCGTCTGGTGTGTGTGGTAGTTTCTCGTTGCTGACGTCGAGCATTAGTTGTATTACAGAATGGCACTATCCCTAGGATGAAAGCATTTTACGAAGTGCGGTATTAACGGAAGAAATTACAACAAACTTGAGACATCAAATAAGGAGAAAACTTGATACATAACATTTATTCACAGTTTATAATAAAAATAGAAAGTAGCTCACTACTGCCTGTGTCTACATGAAATGTCTTTATTTGCTTGTAGGTTTTGACATACACAAATTAACGTGCAAAATAGTTTTTCTATCTCTGTGTTCACCTCTTAGCGCTGACTATTCGTATTGCCCAAATAGTGAAATGATCCTCCTCAAATACATGATGATTTTTGAACACAGTTTCAGAATGTTAGTAGGTGAATACTGGCCATTTGTGGAGAAAATCAGCGAACCGTGGGTGAACTAAGATTTTTTTTTCATTTTCATATTTAATTTCATATATTCATTCTATGTAATTTCAAAATGAAGGAGTCAAGATTTCTCAGTCTTTGTTCGTGTTCTACTTTTTAGCACAGGAAATAAGAAGAATGAAAAACAGAAAATCATTTATATCGCAAACCGGATCTTTTGAGTGGTTTTATCGCTCAGGTTCAACTGGCGTTGAAAAAACATACATAACCGAAAACCGGTTTATTCAGCGATAACCTCTTAAGAATGCAGCCTCAAAACAGAATGCATACATGGATTTCTAGTTGGGCCTACTTTCCTTCTAACTTACTCCGACCTCCCCACACCACTCCCCCACCCCCCCCCCCCCCCAAGTAATTACTCCCCAGCACTAACCATGCTTATACAGACAACCGGGTCGGTGCCAGAAGTGCAGGAGTGGTGCGTGGCTCGCGATTCCGACCATAAATCGGCCGTCGCGTAGCCTTGGCAAGCCATGCAGAAACCACGCAAATAAAAATACTCCATCCATCCCCACCCACCCCTACCCTCCGCGCTTTCAGCCACCACCTCCACCCACTCCATTGTGTCCATGATTTACCGCGTACTTCGCTTCCGCCTGCAGGAACATTCAACTTGCGCTGCCAAATGCGGATCTGCTTCCCTGGAAAATTTTCCGGTTGGTAAACATTAATGGTCCTACAATGTACCTGTTCGACGGTGTAATGGCCAGATTTGAGTTTCCTGCCGTATTTTGCTGAGGTTGCGGTCATTTTAAAAAATAATGCCACTGACGCTGATTGGTACTGTTTTAACGGTTAAAAATGCTTTACGGGCGACCTTTTCTGAATTAATTATTACTTTCCCAATACTGTCATGCGGTGTATCTATTGACATGCAAATCCTCGACCGAGCAGACTATTGTATAGTGGCCCCAAACGCGTGCTGACAACAGGTTAAAGACACATTTTTCGTGTTGTATTCAGTGAACCATCCATATCTAACATCTACAGCGTACTTAATTTTTAGAGCAAAATAATTGTACAGTTTTATCTGCCATGTCCCTTTATGTTTCCAGTGAGACAGCCCTTTAAGCCATTCAGTGTTTCTTCACGATTTTCCGAACAAAGCTTTGTTATTGTAAATTGCCATAACGCAGAACCAAGTAATAAGACTAACGAAAATGTAATATGGTAGGAATAATACTGGTCCTTTACTAACCAGTTTAAAGGGTTCTACATTCTGTAAGCCCCGGTTATGTACAAGTTAATGGCAGACATCGATCTACGAAATGGCAGCTGATCGTCTCGTATCCCAATGGGATACATGTCTTAAGATTTGTAATGATTGGTAGTCAATGGAACAACTCCATGATACCGTTGCGGTGGGTTTTCGGGTTTCATTTGACTGTCCCTTACATATTTACAAATATGCTCCCCTGAAGAATGAACGTAAGAATGAAACTTTCACATTGGCTAGCTGAAGAGCAAAAATAGCTCATGACTCTCAGAGATGCTACGGCCATCACGTGAAAACCATATTGCTTACGAGCCGGAGTGAAAGAGGTTCAGTCAAGCTGTGAGAAATGCTAAGCTGAGGCATTGCCATACACTAAACAGTAAGAGAAATAGTCTTTGATGGCGATGGCATCACACTCCAAATAACGAAGTTTATCATAAGACACACTATTGCTCGCTATAACATCTGTCTTCAGTCACTCATTAGCGACAAGTAGTTCGCCTGTGGTCTGGAAACAGGGACTAGTTAAGCCACTACGTACAGAGGACGTTGCCACATCACCCTGTGATTATGAGGCCATTTGCATGTTTCCTGCACTGTACAGCTTCCTAGCTGCCTGCTACAGAAACTTACTAGGCGAAAAGCAATCGGGTTTTCGTGAACATCACACCACAACATCGATCTCGATGAGGGTAACAGAGGACCTGAAGCTTGTCATGGACTTCAGCCAAGCCTTTGGTATTGTTGAATTGAACATTTTACTTGCAAACTTAGTAAATGATATTTCTCTACAAGTTCACTGCAATGGTTTCACACATACCTGACCTGGGCAGGTGAGCCAGCAATGCGTCATATCTGGTGCCGTAAAATCACAACGCAAGCAGGTAGAATCAGTTATCCCTCAGGGATCCATGTTAGGTCCCACACTCTTTTCATTGTATGCCAGTGATATGTCATGAGTTTTTTCCTAGTACAAATACTTCATGAACCCTGATGACTTCCAGTTGTACCTAATTGCAAAACTAATAAATTTGGCGACAGCAATAGAGATTTTCAACGAAGATCGGTTTGCACTGTCAAAAACGGCAAGGAGTAACGTGTTCAGCATTAACCGATCAGAAGCCTAAGCGGCATTGGTTGGTCAATACATCTTCATTGGCCTGAAATACCAGGAATCTCTACAATCTTTGAATCTAAATGGAACAAATACAACTTCAATCGCTGAGCAAAAGGTCTGTGAGAAATAATAGTTGAAAATCTGGCCTGAGTATGTAAATGCAACGTAGAAGAAGGTATCATCATCTCTGCACGTCCTACAATGATTAAATCCTCTCCTCCCTTGACCTCAAGAAGAAACTTGTCTAAACCCTTCTACACTGACGTGACAAAAGTAATGAGGTACCTCGTAATACCGTGTCGGACCTCATTGCGTCCGGGGCAGTGCACAAACGCAAAGTGGCATTTACTCATCGAGTTGTTGGAAGTACCCTGCAGGAATACTGATCGTGCTGCTTATATATCCGTCCATAATTGCAAAAGTGTTGTCGGTGCAAGATGTTGCGCACAAACGTTCGTTTACATTCATGTCTGGCGATCTGCTTGGTCAAATCATCCACTCGACTTGTCCAGGATGTTCTCAAACCAGTCGAGAACAACTGTTGCGCAGTGACATGACACTGTTGTTTGTGACCATGAAGTCCTTTAACGGTTGAAAATGGTCTCCAAGTAGCCGAATATAACAACTTCCAGTAAATGAATAAAATATCCATTTTAAATAGAGAGTTAACGACATATCTACTGAAGCATCAAGAATGGCTACCATTGCCTCTCTTCTTCCCAACAAGATGTTCCTTATATGCCAGTATTCTTAGCTGGGGTATTCTCCCTGAATTTTCCTTCCTCAGATCGCCCTATATCGGAATACATACATTAGGTGAATCTTTAATTTCTTTCATACACTATGTGATCAAAAGTATCCGGACACCTGGCTGAAAATGACTTATAAGTCCGTGACGCCCTCAATCGTTAATCCTCGAATTCAGTATAGTGTTGGCCCACTTATAAACTTGATGACAGCTTCCACTCTCGCAGGCCACGTTCGAACAGGTGCAGGAAGGTTTCTTGGGGAATGGTAACCCATTCTTCATGGTGTGGTTCACTGAGGAGAGTTATCGATGTCGGTTGGTGAGACCTGGCACAAAGTCGGTGTTCCAAATCATCCCATAGTTGTTCTATAGGATTCAGGTCAGAGCTCTGTGCAGGGCAGTCCATTACAGGGATGTTATTGTAGTTTAACCACTCCGTCACAGGCCGTGCATTATGAACAGGTGCTCGATCTCTGTTGTAAGATGCAATCGCCATCCCCGAATTGCTCTTCAATAGTGGGAGGCAAAAAGGTGCTTAAAACATCAATGCAGGCCTGTGCTGTGATGGTGCCAAGCAAAACAACTAGGGGTGCAAGCCCCCGCCATGAAAAACACGACCACACCGTGACACCACCGCCCCCGAATATTACTGTTGGCACTACACACCCTGGCAGATGACGTTCACCGGGCATTCGCCTTACCCACAGTCTGCCATACGATCGCCACGTTGTGTACCGTGATTCGTCACGCCGCACAACGTTTTTCCGCTATACAGTCCTCCAACGTTTACGCTCTGTACACTTAGTGAATCGTCGTTTGGCATCTACCGGCGTGATGTATGGCTTTCGAACAGCCGCTCGACCATGAAATCCAAGTTTTCTCACCTCCTGCCCGACTGTCATAGTACTTCCAGTGGATCCTGGTGCAGTTTTGAATTCCTGTTTGATGGTCAGGATCGATGTCTGCCTATTACACATTACGACCCTCTTCAACGTTTGGCGGTCTCTGTCAGTCAACAGACGAGGACGGCCTGTAAGCTTTGATGCTGTACGTGTCCCTTCATGTTTCCAGTTCACTGTCACATCGGGAACAGTGACTCTAGGGATGTTCAGGAGTGTCAATATCTCGCTTACAGACGTATAATTCAAGTGACACACAGTCACATGACTACGTTCGAATTCCGTGCCCCATTCTGCTCTCTCACGATGTCTAATGACTGATATGGAGTACTTGGCAGCACACTGCACCTAATATCAAAAGCGTATGTTTTTGTGGGTGTCCGGATACTTTTTATCACATAGTGTACAGCTTTAATCACTATTCTTATTAGTATTATTATCATCAACATTATCATCATTAATGACATTAGTGGCAGCAATAGCTGTAATAGAAATACTGTCAGGATTAACATTACAAGTTCATAGTCAGTATTATTTCTCCACAATGAGGCACAGTGTGGAAATAATACACTAAAATTATTTGAGTACCATTGTAAAATTTTTATTTCTTAGATAACTATGATATAAAACAGGTTATTGCATGTGTGAAACACTGGTACAACATTAAGTTGTGTAAATAAGTAAATAAATACATAAGATTAACATAAATATAAAAGAAAACATTTCTGTAAGGAAATTTACTTTCGTTGGAATTAATAACAACATCTACTTAAATGGATGAACTATGGATTGAAGAATTGATCGATATAGGAGTCTGAAAAGCGTTTTCCAATGGCAAATATGGAAAGAGGAAGTGTCTCTCTCGGAAAAATGAAGAAGAGGCATCCAACACACAATGTCACAGGACGAATAACCCACGCCGTTTTTACTCGTTTCCATCGACCAGGCAAATCATTACGACCGTTGCCTACCGAGAATCTAAACGTCGCTTGTTGGGTTGTGTGCCACTTTGTTCAACATGGGTCTCTGCAACTGATGACACCAACGTTTACTGAACGGAATCGTAATTTAGGACTCGGTGATCACTCCTCGAGATATGACCGTGGATCAATGGAAACTTGTCGGATGGTCGGATGAATAATGTTGTCTGTTACACATTTTCAATGATCCTGTGTGGACAAAAAAATTGCCACGCCATGGACACATGCCCGTGGGATCAGTATTGTGCTAAAATTCAGGTCTGCTTTCTTGTAACTCGCGATAACACCCGAAGCATCATGAAACCTATGCAATACGTTAATTTCATTGTTGACAACCTGCAGCCATTCATGCTTGATGTCTTCTCCTACGGTGATGGCATTTTCCAATACCGGAACCGTTCGTGTCACAAGACCTAAACTGTACTTGTGTCGTTCGAAGGACATGACAACGAACTCATATTGCTGCCTTGTACATTAAATTCACCAGATATGAACGTGATGGGACACCTTTGAGACTGTATCGGGCATCTGCTCTGTTCCCTCAAACCACAGACCTGAAATTTCAGTGTAGTGCGTGACGTGTTCGTAGCCATCTTGTGCCGTATATCCTCCATACTTACAGAAAGAGACCAAAGAGTTATAGAATCCATGCCATGCAGAATCGCTATTATATTGCGTTCTCAAGGTAAACCAACATGCTTTGAAACAGAAAAATACTAATTCAGCGTGTTGTGTTAGAGGGAAGGAAGATAAAGCCATCATTAGAGCTTTTACAGATTTAGGAAGCCTTTCAGCAATGTTGACTTGAAATCAGCCTTTGAAACATCTATTTCTCAGAGGTAAAATATATAGATTTGAAGGTCATCTGCAACTTGTACTGAAGCGCCCAGAAGATATATTATCGAAAGGGGGTGGCATGCGTTATTTGCACACCCGAAATACAACAATACACACACCCAAGGTATAACGGACACTCAGTTAAAATATTTTGCAAATCTAAATGGTTCTGTATGCACACACACACAGATCCGTCAAATTTGTGCCTGAAGCATGTTTGTGAAGTACTATAAAATAAGTGCTTTGATGCTATTTCGATGCCTAAATATTTACAAAAGACTTGCCAAACGGACAGTTGAAGTATCAAGTTATGTCTGAAAGGGAAAAAGTAGTAATGCTCCCCTGATGAGGCTTTTAACCGCAGAAAGTACATGTTAGTTAAAATAATATGCTACACAGGCAAACATGCAAACAAATAGGTACCGTCAATTACTGCCAGCTATTGGAAGAATATAATTAACTCCGTTATTTAGATCTGTCATCGTTTTAAGACACAATGCAACATCAAATTAGGTAATTTCCAAGAATGGTTGCCAATCGTAATATACATCGATAGTGCGATCCTATATAGATCATGCGACTCTGGTGGCGGGAGTTATGATCAGTTATTTGTGATCGTTATTTTTATCTGTTTTCCCTCATTCCCTTGGCTGCTCTAAACTGTGTACCTCCGCTAATGGTGTGTGAGTCGGTAGGGAAACCCAGACGATTTATGTCGGTAGTGAGTGGGATGTCTGGTGTCCCTGACATTTCTTCGGCGGATTCCCTCACTTGGAAAAATCTAATTCCATGCTTATCCTGCTTAGAAAAATGTTTGACTTTTTGGCGCAAATATGGAGTACTACCGGACGAGGAAAGGAGGAACTGGATAGACTGCGGTGGTGCGAAGTGTGTGAAACTTCATAAGAAGAGTTTCGATGCTGAAATTCCGCTACAATTTTATTCCGGACAGTGCGGAAAACGAACGAGTATAAGGAAGAATACATGGTTCGAATCTTACAAATTATTCATCCAGACGAACGTAATACGTCTGTGTTGCTGGATTCGAGACTACACCTTGCAAACAACAGCAGTACTGACTTATCCGCTAATACCGTGTGCGACTATGTCTGGTTTTGCAGAGAAGTTTCTTGTGTAATAGTGACGAACAACAGTGTACCGATTGGTGGACAAAGTACAGTTGTTGAATCTCACATAGCAAGAAGGAAGAATCAGAGAGGACGACCTTCAAAGAGTGTAATCGATCATATTTTGGTATTCGGTGGAACTGAACGTGAGCCCGGGAAGTGTTTCGTTGTCAGAGAATTGTCCAGTGACAAGGTCACTTTAGTGCGTCTGATAAAGCACTTCATAGTGCCTGGCAGTAAAGTCATTACAGACGGGTTTCAGGCATACAAGACTCTCAAAGCAGAGGGATTCGACCATTATTACAACTATTTTTGGAACGCTGTTCTTTTGTGACCACCGTAAACATACTCATAAGGCCCACCACCAGAGTCTCATGGTTAATTTAGAATCGCACGTTCGATATGTATCGTTGGGACCCCGCGACTTCGATAGGCAATCATTCTTCGGTATTACCTCGAATTAGATTTCCACAATTAACTGGTTTATAATGTTTGTCAAGTGCTACAATGGCATATCCACATCTAACATAAGCAAAGGGTGTAGTTATTTAAATCTGGAGAAATGTTGGTGGTGGTTCATAGGACTTACTGCCATTACATATGTAGTTGTTGTGGTCTTCAGTCCTGAGACTGATTTCATGCAGCTCTCCATGCTACTCTATCTTGTGCAAGCTTCTTCTTCTCCCAGTACCTACTGTAACCTACATTCTTCTGAATCTGCTTAATGTATTCATCTCTTGGTCTCCCTCTACGATTTTTACCCTCCACGCTGTCCTCCAGTGCTAAATTTGTGATCCTTTGATGCCTCAAAACGTGTCCTACCAACCGATCCCTTCTTCTAGTCAAGTTGTGCCACAAACTTTTCTTCTCCCCAATCCTATTCAATACCTCCTCATTAGTTACGTGATCTACCCACCTTATCTTCAGCAATCTTCTGTAGCATCACATTTCGAAAGCTTCTATTCTCTTCTTGTCCAAACTAGTTATCGTCCATGTTTCACTTCCATACATGGCTACACTCCATACAAATACTTTCAGAAACGACTTCCTGACACTTAAATCTATATTCGATGTTAACAAATTTCTCTTCTTCAGAAACGATTTCCTTGCCATTGCCAGTCTACATTTTATATCCTCTCTACTTCGACCATCATCAGTTATTTTGCTCCCTAAATAGCAAAACTCCTTTACTACTTTAAGTGTCTCATTTCCTAATCTAATTCCCTCAGCATTACCAGATTTAATTTGACTACATTCCATTATCCTTGTTTTGCTTTTGTTGATGTTCATCTTATATCCTCCTTTCAAGACACTGTCCATTCCGTTCAACTGGTCTTCCAAGTCCTTTGCTGTCTCTGACAGAATTACAACGTCATCGGCGAACCTCAAAGTTTTTACTTCTTCTCCATGAATTTTAATACCTACTCCGAGTTTTTCTTTTGTTTCCTTTACTGCTTGCTCAATATACAGATTGAATAACATCGGGGAGAGGCTACAACCCATAACGTTGTTACAACTTGTTCAGTAATATTGTGCATGTCAGGAAGGTAGCAGGTGGGCTCCCTGAGTGTTGTTAGTACACGTAAAACGATAAATGCCAGGATTCAATGAAAAAACTGATTTTATTCCCAAGAACTACCACTAAGGAATACAACGTTCACAAAAACTGGCTACGGCCGCGGGGTGAACCGCACATGATACAGAATGAGGATTTCGACCTCAATAGCAAGGACACGTCCAGAGGGTAAGGAAGCTAGCAGGCAAGAGGATGACCCGCTGTTGGGCCGCTACCTCACCGACCTTCTCACTTACCTCATGTGACGGCACCCGGTCCTCCCATTGACGGGTGTTGGCGTCTCTGACTCAGTAATACCGTGGTGGCGTCCCTAGCTCAGCGTAATAGCGCGGGAGCAGCCACGGGTACTGCGGAGTAATTTATGTAACTGCTGACGCCACTCACAGCCTGAGGCGAAGTTAAAGTGATGGAAGTAGATTAGAATACTTTTTTTCCATGTTTATCCGTTACCATGTACAATACTCCACATTAACATGCATCAGTGCAGAAAGGAGGAAGATAGTGTTTCACGTTCTACGCCAGAAGACTACAATCATTTATACTGATTGGTGACTATTGGCTTTAGTCCAAGCGATAGAACTTAGTTGAGGTGATATACAGCAACAATTTTCAACACACGCTATCACGTTTCCCAATCGAAACCATGGTGCCAAGACTCTCTAATTCGTCTGCAGGCTATATTTCCTATAATCGACAAGTAAAAAATACAAAAATTTCGTCAAAAATATGATGAAAAATAGACTCAACTGAAGACATCCTAATGATAAAAGGTTTTGAATTCACCGTTTTAGGACGGAAGAAAGTATTTTGAAGATTTTTCATTGTAATGTATTACTTAAACTACATATTTACGTAATACTCAAAGAGAGCCTGCTCTGCACTGATATTCATTTACCATAACAAGTGGGTTCTGGAAGTTGGCAGAAATGAAACATCGACAAAAACGATGCAGCAACAAGGCAGTGAGGGAAGGTCGACGTCTTGAAAAAAAAACTTTGCCACGAAAGCAAAATTATTTACTTGTTACGGAGTACAGAACACATACTAGTTGCGTGGCATAAAATGCAAGCATAATTGCAGATCTCTGACCGTAAACGAAAGTTGTTTTACTTCTCAAAATATACTGCGTAAGACTTAGAGTACAAAACACACATGGCACCATTCATGTAAATTAATTCTTCTATAATATTTTTTAAAAGATATTATGGTTTGCATTTTTTTCACTACAGATGAAACTTTCAGGTTACGCTATACATGTT
Organism: Schistocerca americana; assembly: GCF_021461395.2. NCBI lineage: Eukaryota > Metazoa > Arthropoda > Insecta > Orthoptera > Acrididae > Schistocerca > Schistocerca americana. The sequence continues at coordinate 84,400,779 of NC_060122.1, forward strand.
AGTGACTGAAATTCGATTACTGTATCATATTTTGCAAGCACGATGGGCCTACATAATAAATTTTTCAACACCTAAATGGCCAATATAAATTATTAACCTTTGTGTTTTTGTGAGTAATGTGGAAAGTTATTTATCAAAATATTTACTTACAGGACGTAAATTTCAGAATTTACACGTCAAAGAAAAACAACAATACCAACATATTGCGAATAAAATCTTCTGCACTGGCTGTTAAAATACTTTTATTAAAAATTTGCCACTGGTTTCGGCTCAGGGGAGGTACAGCTTCGGATGATTTGTGCAAGAAATTGAAACCTAAAGAATTGCAATAGTTTTAAAAATAGATGTGTCCTACCACACAGCGCCATATATCAGTGAGAGGTTATTCGCAGCTTTCTTTATTTTTGATTTATGTTCCTGGCGCAACAATGTAACCGATCAGAGCAAAGTCCCATCGTTCATCTTCGAGATTAAACCAATAGCGCGCTAAAAGCACTTGTGCATTATTAAACAGACTAGATTCATGCGGTACCTGTAAGTGATAGAAAGTCGGTTAAAACAATTTAAATTTATTACTCCTGTGTGATCATGGGAACTAACAAAAAACAATACACTAGCGTGTCTTAACATTGACAGAAACGTATAATAGACCCTTGAACGTCTTGCCATGCAGTAGAGACCACAGAAGGCACACGGTGCCATCTTAAACAATACTGATGGGCCAGTATTGCTAGCCGCGTTCACGACGTGACGCTGGCGCGTCTGGACCTAACTGACGCTATCTATGACTAGAAAGGCGAGAAATTTCTTTCTTAAAATATTCATACTTAAAAACAGTTAAAAGTTTCAAAGTACAAGTTAATATACCCCTGAAGAAAATAGCTAATAGCACAAACTTTTTTGAAAGCTACATTGCGCTATTTTTAGAACCAGCAAGCGTATAGCGTATCCATAATACTGCAGAACACATAAAGAAGTTTCTTTCTTGGAACGGCTGATTGCGATAATTCATAATTAACGCAAATAAAACCAAGTCTTTCAAAACGAAGGTAACAACAAAGAGTAACAGCGTCCCGTAGGGATGCTACAGTTACGTGAGGTAACTATTACCTGCCCAGACAGACAGATCGAGCAGCCTTTTGGGCGCCGCTGATGTGCGCGTTAAAAGTGGCTTCAGGGACATTTTTCAGAGACCGATAATTTTCAATCTGTTCTAAAATGTTAAGGGTAATACCCCTATTTTCGTGGGTCAGCACCTTCAAATCTGAATACGAGGCTCCCTGTTTTCCCTGTGGCTGCGTATCACATATCGCACAATACATTTCACATTAATGGAAACAAACTCTGTACCAGCAGCACATTAGAGGGCAACATCATTCATGAAATGGACAAAACACTCCGAAGTAACGATTTTGGTGTGCAACAAAAGGTAGAGAGCCTATATTGGGAAGACAGGCAAAACGTTTCATATAAGATACAGAAAGAACATGAACACAACTGACAGTAGACTTTCAGCTTTCGCCACGGACCCCAGAGCGAACAAGCACTCAATTAAAAATATCGAGAGAACTCTCACTATTATATACACTGCGTCCAAAAATCAATTAATAGGCATTTCAGAAGAAATACAAATCTACATTTAACTGACTAAGTACCAGCAAGAAATTTTAAACGAACAACTAGTATTGTACAGCACGAATGTCACAGAAGATTTTCATAGAACCTTTAACATTATATGAAATGCTCTCCACCCAACTTAACTCACCAATAGGCCACTGCAAGCCATTCACACAAACCTTCAATAATTTATAAATCAGTAAACAAAATGCGTGAAGAGTTTGACAGAGCACTGAAAGACCTGAGTCGAAACAAGACCCCGGGAGTAGACAACATTCCATTAGAACTACTGATGGCCTTGGGAGAGCCAGTCATGACAAAACTCTACCATCTGGTGAGCAAGATGTATGAGACAGGCGAAATACCCACAGAGTTCAAGAAGAATATAATAATTCCAATCCCAAAGAAAGCAGGTGTTGACAGATGTGAAAATTACCGAACTATCAGTTTAATAAGTCACAGCTGCAAAATACTAACGCGAATTCTTCACAGACGAATGGAAAAACTGGTAGAAGCCGACCTCGGGGAAGATCAGTTTGGATTCCGTAGAAATGTTGGAACACGTGAGGCAATACTAACCTTACGACTTATCTTAGAAGAAAGATTAAGAAAAGGCAAACCTACGTTTCTAGCATTTGTAGACTTAGAGAAAGCTTTTGACAACGTTAACTGGAATACTCTCTTTCAAATTCAGAAGGTGGCAGGGGTAAAATACAGGAAGCGAAAGGCTATTTACAAATTGTACAGAAACCAGATGGCGGTTATAAGAGTCGAGGGGCATGAAAGGGAAGCAGTGGTTGCGAAAGGAGTGAGACAGGGTTGTAGCCTTTCCCCGATGTTATTCAATCTGTATATTGAGCAAGCAGTAAAGGAAACAAAAGAAAAATTCGGAGTAGGTATTAAAATTCATGGAGAAGAAGTAAAAACTTTGAGGTTCGCCGATGACATTGTAATTCTGTCAGAGACAGCAAAGGACTTGGAAGAGCAGTTGAACGGAATGGACAGTGTCTTGAAAGGAGGATATAAGATGAACATCAACAAAAGCAAAATGAGGATAATGGAATGTAGTCAAATTAAGTCGGGTGATGCTGAGGGGATTAGATTAGGAAATGAGACACTAAAAGCAGTAAAGGAGTTTTGCTATTTAGGGAGTAAAATAACTGATGATGTTCGAAGTAGAGAGGATATAAAATGTAGACTGGCAATGGCATGGAAATCGTTTTTGAAGAAGAGAAATTTGTTAACATCGAGTATAGATTTAAGAGTCAGGAAGTCGTTTCTGAAAGTATTTGTATGGAGTGTAGCCATGTATGGAAGTGAAACATGGACGATAACCAGTTTGGACAAGAAGAGAATACAAGCTTTCGAAATGTGGTGCTACAGAAGAATGCTGAGGATAAGGTGGGTAGATCACGTAACTAATGAGGAGGTATTGAATAGGATTGAGGAGAAGAGAAGTTTGTGGCACAACTTGACTAGAAGAAGGGATCGGTTGGTAGGACATGTTTTGAGGCATCAAGGGATCACAAATTTAGCACTGGAGGGCAGCGTGGAGGGTAAAAATCGTAGAGGGAGACCAAGAGATCAATACATTAAGCAGATTCAGAAGGATGTAGGTTGCAGTAGGTAATGGGAGATGAAGATAGAGCAGCACGGAGAGCTGCATCAAACCAGTCTCAGGACTGAAGACCACAACAACGACACACAAAATGCTCTCCATGTGACCCAAATCGCTCACCAAATTTGAGACTACATTCTGTAAACCAAAATCATAACGATATTATCGTATTTGGATACAACGGAAATACAAGTGATACTAGTTATTTCACCTTAAGTAGTATTAGAAAAGGTATTAAAATAAATTTGTGCAACTATTTGTGAGGGAACATTATACACTCCTGTAAATGGAAAAAAGAACACATTGACACCGGTGTGTCAGACCCACCATACTTGCTCCGGACACTGCGAGAGGACTGCACAAGCAATGATCACACGAACGGCACAGCGGACACACCAGGAACCGCGGTGTTGGCCGTCGAATGGCGCTAGCTGCGCAGCATTTGTGCACCGCCGCCGTCAGTGTCAGCCAGTTTGCCGTGGCATACGGAGCTCCATCGCAGTCTTTAACACTGGTAGCATGCCGCGACAGCGTGGACGTGAACCGTATGTGCAGTTGACGGACTTTGAGCCGGGTGGACGTACCGCCGAATTGCTCAACACGTGGGGCGTGAGGCCTCCACAGTACATCGATGTTGTCGCCAGTGGTCGGCGGAAGGTGCACGTGCCCGTCGACCTGGGACCGGACCGCAGCGACGCACGGATGCACGCCGAGACCGTAGGATCCTACGCAGTGCTGTAGGGGACCGCACCGCCACTTCTCAGCAAATTAGGGACACTGTTGCTCCTGGGGTATCGGCGAGGACCATTCGCAACCGTCTCCATGAAGCTGGGCTACGGTCCCGCACACCGTTAGGCCGTCTTCCGCACACGCCCCAACATCGTGCAGCCCGCCTCCAGTGGTGTCGCGACAGGCGTGAATGGAGGGACGAATGGAGACGTGTCGTCTTCAGCGATGAGAGTCGCTTCTGCCTTGGTGCCAATGGTGGTCGTATGCGTGTTTGGCGCCGTGCAGGTGAGCGCCACAATCAGGACTGCATACGACCGAGGCACACAGGGCCAACACCTGGCATCATGGTGTGGGGAGCGATCTCCTACACTGGCCGTACACCACTGGTGATCGTCGAGGGGACACTGAATAGTGCACGGTACATCCAAACCGTCATCGAACCCATCGTTCTACCATTCCTAGACCGGCAAGGGAACTTGCTGTTCCAACAGGACAATGCACGTCCGCATGTATCCCGTGCCACCCAACGTGCTCTAGAAGGTGTAAGTCAACTACCCCGGCCAGCAAGATCTCCGGATCTGTCCCCCATTGAGCATGTTTGGGACTGGATGAAGCGTCGTCTCACGCGGTCTGCACGTCCAGCACGAACGCTGGTCCAACTGAGGCGCCAGGTGGAAATGGCATGGCAAGCCGTTCCACAGGACTACATCCAGCATCTCTACGATCGTCTCCATGGGAGAATAGCAGCCTGCATTGCTGCGAAAGGTGGATATATACTGTACTAGTGGCGACATTGTGCATGCTCTGTTGCCTGTGTCTATGTGCCTGTGGTTCTGTCAGTGTGATCATGTGTTGTATCTGACCCCAGGAATGTGTCAATAAAGTTTCCCCTTCCTGGGAAAATGAATTCACGGTGTTCTTATTTCAATTTCCAGGAGTGGATATCGCACAGAGAATAGTCAGTCAAATTAATACATTCGCTAAAAAAATAGAATATATCAGAGATTACACAAGACCTTATAATAGAGTTCTGTGTGTCAACTTCTGTCAAAATCACGGTAACACGAGGATATTTATGCCAGTGTTATACATAGTATAATACAAGACGAACAAAGTCTCCAATGTATATTAAATATCTTTTCACGTGGATCACTTTGGATAAAGAAGGTACCACGCGTAAAAATATATATTTATGCCCATTAACATAACACATTTTAGTATAGTTGTGAAATATTTTAACTCAGATCTGTAGTTTAATAGTGATAACTCAAACTGAACTACCCACACCATACACGTCCTAAATAAATGATGCTTAAGTAATTACCATTTGTAACAAGTGTTCAATTACACCTTTACCACCTACATTCGGTACATTTACTTATAAAAAATTTTGTTGTTTGTTATAAGTGGCTTTGGAAAACGGGCAAAACCCGAAGCTACTCAGCCAGTGTATAAATAACAGCTTTGGCTTTAAATGTTTAAAAACGCAAGAAACTACGTATGGAGGGTGTTCGTCAGTCGAATATAATTTTCACGAGTGACACTGACAAGAGGAAGCATTATAACCACTTGATCGAAATGTTGTTGGTCCCCAATTGTAACATAACCTAACAACGATTCTGCCTGGCTTCGATTCTTAAAGCCTGTGGTTGATTTCTGGAGGTATGTACCACGGACGAGTGACATGGTTCACGTAAATTTGGGACCGGTGGATTGTAGGCGCTGAGAAGGGGCACAATATAGTCCCAGAGTTGCTCGATCTGTCTCATTTCAAGGAAGTTTTCTTTTATAAACAGCAACGTGAAGCAGCAATCTGATTCCTCAAACCACCGTAGCACAATTGTGTCGTTGTGACAGAGTTATCCTGTAAGAAGTTTCGAAGGCGTTCAGGGAAGACATCAACTATGAAGGTGTAAGGGTGGCCCACAGCGTTATGCATGCAGTCGGGTATTGCCGCAGGACCCACCGGCTCCTAGTTTAATTTCTTCCGACAGCATAACACTGCTCCTATCAGCCTGCGATCTGGCCACAGAACACCGCCTGTCGTACTTTACGGAGTGGGCGAGCTTCCGGCGTCCGTGGTCTGAAACGACGCTTTGACGTACAACACGTTGTCGACCGCTCTTAGTTTCAGCGTCCTGCAACCACTTGTCATGTCATTACCACGGCAACAGCGAACCAGTTCCATTGTTTTCGAGATGCTAGCTCCCTGGTGTCGGATCATTACGATCCGCCCTTACTCAAAGTCATTGCTGTTAGTGGAATTTCGCATTCATGGCCTGTATCGTCACAAGAAATATTCCCCATTCGCCTATGCTGATCATACATATTTCCCTTACCCTAACACATCCCCACAACCCAAGCAGGCGACATTCAGTCCGTCAGTGTTAAGTGGTCATAATGATTTGGCTCATCAGTGGAAACGAATAAATAATGCATAGCTTGTTCACCCACTAGCTTTTTGGATGTGTTGCACAGTTTTATTTTTATTTTTATCTCATCAAGCAACACAAAAAATGAACTCGTAAAGGAACTGACTTTCTCTCTAACACATTTATAGATGTTGAAGTCTTGTGGGTATTCGGTGCCTGGTCGACTACAAAAGAATATAGAGCAACTGAATGTTTGAAATACATTCGCCTAGGTAACATGTGGATTTTTGACATTGCAGGATCAGCCACTACAAATGTGAAGTACTTGTACATTAATAGCTGGTGTAATCGCCCGAATGTTGAAAGGAAGCATTCAAACGTGCATGCATTGTGTTGTACAGGCACCGGATGTCAGATTGCAGGATGTAGTTCAGTCCCTGTTTCACTTGGCGAATCAACAATGGGACGGTCACTGCTGTTTTTGTTGTCCGATGTTGTCCCATATGTGCTCGACTGGAGACAGATCTGCTGATCGACCAGGCCAAGGCAATATGTCGACACCCTGTAAAGCATTTTGGGTTACAACAGTGGATGTGGGCGACCGTTATTGTGCTGGAAATCACTCCCTGCAATGCTGTTCATGATTGGCAGCGCAACAGGTCGAATGACCAGACTAACGTACAAATTTGCAGTCAGGATGCGAGGGGTAACCGCGAGACTGCTCCTGCTCTCGTACGAAATTGTTCAGCAGAAAATAATTCCAGATGTAGGTTCAGTGTATCTAGCAGGCAGACAGGTTGGTAGCAAGCCATCTAGTGGCATCCTTTGTAACACCATGCAGCCGTCGCTGGCACCGAGGCAGAACCATCCTTCATCAGAAAACGCAACCGACCTCTACACCGTCTTCCAATAAGCTCTCGCTTGCATCATTCAAGTCGCACGTGGCGGTGGCTTGGTGTCTGTGGTACGCACGCTACTGCGCGTATCACTCGGAGCTGTCCTTGAAGTAACCGATTTGTTACATTCGTTGTGTCACTGTGGTAGCAACCGCAGTTCAGATTGTTCATACAGATCCAGTACGAAGCGTCAGAGCCCTACGCCGAGCACGATGGTCTCTCTTCTAGCTAGTTACGAGAAATTTGGATTGACATCGTCTTTCAGATGTAGAATCATGCCTACTATCGTTTCCTACTTGGTTTCGCGAATGTTTTCCTTCAGTGTATATACAGGGCTATTACAAATGATTGAAGCGATTTCATAAATTCACTGTAGCTCCATTCATTGACATATGGTCACGACACACTACAGATACGCAGAAAAACTCATAAAGTTTTGTTCGGCTGAAGCCGCACTTCAGGTTTCTGCCGCCAGAGCGCTCGAGAGCGCAGTGAGACAAAATGGCGACAGGAGCCGAGAAAGCGTACGTCGTGCTTCAAATGCACTCACATCAGTCAGTCATAACAGTGCAACGACACTTCAGGACGAAGTTCAACAAAGATCCACCAACTGCTAACTCCATTCGGCGATGGTATGCGCAGTTTAAAGCATCTGGATGCCTCTCTAAGGCGCGTGCAGTGAGCGAAGAAACGGTTGAACTCGTGCGGGCAAGTCTCACGCGTAGCCCGCGGAAGTCGACGAATAAAGCAAGCAGGGAGCTAAACTTACCACAGCCGACGGTTTGGAAGATCTTACGGAAAAGGCTAAAGGAGAAGCTTTACCGTTTACAATTGCTACAAGCCCTGACACCCGATGACAAAGTGAAACGCTTTGAATTTTCGGCGCTGTTGCAACAGCTCATGGAAGAGGATGCGGTCAGTGCGAAACTTGTTTTCAGTGATGAAGCAACATTTTTTCTTAATGGTGAAGTGAACAGACACAATAGGCGAATCTGGGCGGTAGAGAATCCTCACGCATTCGTGCAGCAAATTCGTAATTCACCAAAAGTTAACGTGTTTTGTGCAATCTCACGGTTTAAAGTTTATGGCCCCTTTTTCTTCTAGGAAAAAAACGTTACAGGACACGTGTGTCTGGACATGCTGGAAAATTGGCTCATGCCACAACTGGAGACCGACAGCGCCGACTTCATCTTTCAACAGGATGGTTCTCCACCGCACTTCCATCATGATGTTCGGCATTTCTTAAACAGGAGATTGGAAAACCGATGGATCGGTCGTGGTGAAGATCATGATCAGCAATTCATGTCATGGCCTCCACGCTCTCCCGGCTTAACCCCAGGCGATTTCTTTCTGTGGGGTTATGTGAAAGATTCAGTGTTTAAACCTCCTCTACCAAGAAACGTGCCAGAACTGCGAGCTCGCATCAACGGTGCTTTCGAACTCATTGATGGGGACATGCTGCGCCGAGTGTGGAAGGAACTTGATTATCGGCTTGATGTCTGCCGAATCACTAAAGGGGCACATATCGAACATTTGTGAATGCCTAAAAAAACTTTTTGAGTTTTTGTAGGTGTGTGCAAAGCATTGTGAAAGTATCTCAAATAATAAAGCTATTGTAGAGCTGTGAAATCGCTTCAATCATTTGTAATAACGCTGTATAGAGTAGTTTGATTTCGTCTTGAGAGCAGCAGGATGGGTTGTGCTGAGAAATAATCTTTAAGAAAAAAATCGAGACGTTTCGACGTTTCCGAGTTAGTTAGCAGTGAAGTTTGACAATCACGTTGCGCGCTAAAACTGAAGCAGCCCACTAAATATCACTACTGTCAGTTTTCATAGCTGAGATGATAGCGCACGAAACTGCTCAGCCGTTCGCTCGAATTCGATTCTTAGTACTGTCTTACGTCCAATTTTTGTAACGCACTCTTGTTTGCTTATTGTTCAGCGATATCGTCTGGGGCAGGCCTCTTGAATTTCCGCGTGCAATGGCCTGACTGGCTAATTACAGTGCTGATTAATTAGGATACAACGTAACGTGTCAATTTTTTTTCTTAACAGTAACTTTCAGCACATCCTTTACACTGGAATGAGATTTTTTCTTACACTTTAGTGGAGTGTTTGCTGATATTAAACTTGCTGGCAGTTTAAAACTTTGTGCCGAAACGAGACTCGAACTCGGGACAATTGCCTTTCGCGGGTAAGTGTTCTACCGAATGAGCTACCCAGACGTCCAAACGTGACTCAGGACCCCTCCACACAACTTCAGTCCCGCCAGTTCACTTCAGTTCTGCCTGTACCTCGCTTCCCAGCTTCCAAACTGGCAGAGCTGAGGCTGCGCAGACGAGTCGTGAGTCGTGCTTAGGTAGCTCAGTCGGACGTCAGCACGGTGGCTCAGCGCGTTCGGTCAGATGGTTAGCTGCCTGCTCTCTGTAATAAAAAAAACTGAGTTAACGGATCAACGATTAAATTGAGCGAGTGTCATAGGACGTCCGCCCCGAGGAAATACAACGATCAACTACGAACAAAAACGGGATAAAAAAAGTCGGTAGAGCACTTACCCGCAAAAGGCAAAGGTTCCGAGATCGAATCTCGATACGGTAGACAGTTTTGAACGACAGGAAGTTTCAGTGTGTATACTATTAGAGGTCAACATGCAAATACGTTTCTTATTAATGAACTACAAAAAATGCCATCGTTTCTTACGAAAGTCCCCAAATATACAGGGTGGTCCACTGATCGTGACCGGGCCAAATATCTCACGAAATAAGCGTCAAACGAAAAAACTACAAAGAACGAAACTCGTCTCGAAGTGTGTACGTAAAAAAATGAATGTTTTAGTTGGACCACTTGTTTCGATTTGTTTTAGATGGCGCTGTAATACTCACAAACATATGGCTCACAATTTTAGACAAACAGTTGGTAACACATAGGTTTTTTAAATTAAAATACAAAAAGTGGGTTCGTTTTAATATTTTATTTCGGTTGTTCCAATGTGTTACATGTACCTTTGTGAACTTACCACATTAATGCAATAAATTCTCAAAATTATGTCCGTCAACCTCAGTGCCTTTGGCAGTAGGTGTAACGACATTCCTCTCAACAGCGAGTAGTTCGCCTTCCGTAATGTTCGCACATGCATTGACAATGCGCTGACGCACGTTGTCAGGAGTTGTCGGTGGATCACGATAGAAAATATCTTTCCACTTTCCCCACAGAAAGAAATCCGGGGACGTCAGATCCGGTGAACGTGCGGGCCATGGTATGGTGCTTCGACGACCAACCCGCCTGTCATGAAATATGCTATTCTATACCGCTTCAACCGCACGCGAGATATATGCCGTACATCCATCATGTTGGAAGTACATCGCCATTCTGTCATGCACTGAAACATCTTCTAATAACATCGGTAGAAAATTACGTAGGAAGTCAGCACACAATGCATCATTTAGAGTGCCGTCGATAAAATTGGGGCATTTATCCTTCCACCCACAATGCCGCACCATACATTAACCGGCCAAGGGCGCTGATGTTCCACTTGTCGCAGCCATCGTGGATTTTCCGTTGCCCAGTAGTGCATATTATTCCAGTTTACTTTAACGCTGTTGGTGAAAGACGCTTCGTCGCTAAATAGTACGCGTGCAAAAATCTGTCATCGTCCCGTAATTTCTCTTGTGCCCAGTGGGAGAACTGTACACGGTGTTCAAAGTCGTCGCCAAGCAATTCCTGGTGCGTGAAAATATGGTACGGGTGCAATCGATGTTGATGTAGCGTTCTCAGCACCGACGTTTTTGAGATTTCCGATTCTAGCGCAATTTGTCTGCTACTGATCTGTGGATTAGCCGCAACAGCAGCTGAAACACCTACTTGGGCATCATAATTTGTTGGTGGTGGAGGTTGACGTTTCACACGTGACTGAACACTTCCTGTTTCCCTAAATAACGTAACTATCCAGCGAACGGTCCCAACACTTACATGATTTCGTCCAGGATATCGAGCAGCATACATAGCACACCCCCGTTGGGCATTCTGATCACAATAGCCATACGTCAACACGATATCGACCTTTTACGCAATTGGTAAACGGTCCATTTTAAGACGGGTAATGTATCACGAAGCAAATCTCGTCCATACTGACGGAATGTTACGTGATACCACGTACTTATACGTTTGGGACTACTACAGCACCATCTGTCACAAATCGAAAAAGTTGTCCAACTCAGACATTCATATTTCTTTACGTACTACACGAACCTGTACTAAAAATGGGGGTTCCTACTTAGAAAAACGCAGTTGAAATGCGTTTGACCTATGGCAGCGTCATCTAGCGGGCCCACCATAGCGCCATATGGTTTCCCCCTTCATGCTATACAAGTTTCGTTCTTTGTAGTTTTTTCGTTTGGTCCGGTCACGATCAATGGACCACCCTGTGTAACTCCTATTTTTCTTTTGGAAAAAGTAGAGTTTATACATACATTGATTGTTTTTAAATCACAAACGAATGAAAGTCATTAGCGGCCAGTGAGCGCTGAATTATATCAATGGGACAAACTGAAAATTTGTGCTGGATCAGGTATCGATCTCGGGTCCTTTTATTACTAGCCAGAGGCGCTGACCACTATTCCATCCGTACACAAGGGTCACCACTACCTGAGAGACTATCTTGTAACTCCTCCTGTCAGATTGAAATTCCCAATTTCTACCACACGAATGAAGCTCCCCTTGCCATTAGCCTGATTGCTCACGGAGTCTCGCTGATTCCTGTAAGTGTTCGACCTTCGTATGCGTCTACACTGAAGGAATCATTGGCCGTCATCACCTCAACTATGTACATGTAATGCAGCACTTTCGGACGCATCCGAATGGGCAGACACCACACGTATTCATTGTTTTTGTTGACTGCGGTATTTTGTTTTCAGAGCGGTGTGGAAAGTTCAAGGTGAAGAGCTGACTCTGCCGACAGATACAGTTAATCATTCTTCTTTAAACGCGTCCCTTGAATTTCAGTGAATGAGATGCAGAGAATGGCTAAAAAACTTATGAAAGGGAGGCGAAAGGAAGATTTATAAGATGCGCGGCTCAAATGAAGCGTCCTCTTAGTGAACGTCGGAGAAAAATCTCTGCATAATTTCAGCCTATAGCCGTGTCATTCACTGCAGCTTATCTGCAAAACAGCGGATTACGGCGAACTCTCAATAAATCTCTTTATGGCGGTTAAAGCTTGTCGTCCGAGTTTAACATCGTTATCTTCGAAGCGGATGACAAATAACGCCGCATTCAAGCGTGAACAATGGACCTGTTGACATTTTCGACGGGTCAGAACGGCCATTACTTCCCACTGATTTCTTTGGCGCATGTATTCACTCCTACAAATCTTGCAGACTCAAAGGTGTCATTTCACGACCTAAATGAAGCAGACACGTCGTTTCTCAACGTACTTCAAGGCGTTATGTTTGGGCTCAAACATACTACGGCAAGAACTGTTTCACTTCATTCGTATATCATTCTCTAACATACCTTGATATATTCTTAGCAATAGATGCGTCAGCAAAGAGTAGGCCTATCACTTGAGTAAGAACGAAACTGCGCAACTAATAAAAGAACGTTTACGTTTCTAATACTTAGATTACGAGTGAGAGCTGTACAGGTTCTTGCATTTTAAACAGTAAGAAATCAGTCAAGTGTTTATTAATGGACGAATGTTTTGAAGATATTTTTCTATAAAATGGTACTATAGATAACTGTAGAAGTGATTAAATAATTAATTACCTGCGAAATACATGTTGAAATAGCAGCAGAAAGGTTGACTTTACAGTAATGACACAGCAGATCTTCAAAAGGAGATATGTTGCCGTCACTGATCGTCTTGTAGTACACAGGAAAAACTTGGAAAGAGATTTTAAATTCAAGTTTTCAAACGAGTTAAAATAATTAACAAATGGCATTTCATATAAAGCCTTCGTTACCATAAGGATTCTCCGTGGTAAATTTAAATAAATTGAATGTGAGATCTTCATTGGATTTGTGAAGAAAGTATCAAACAATGAGCTTGTGAAGCGGAACATCATGTTTTGAGACTCTGGTGTTTTATGAAGAACAGGACGCGAAATTGCGTACTGAATACATGTCATTGACGCGATACTCAAAAATTCCTTTATTTTTTTTATATTACGGGCGACAGTTGCTTAGGTCATCAACGATTCAAAATGCTTCAGATCATTCTCTTTGTCTTACTACTTTAACCCAGTTTTTCCATGTATCGTACGTGAATTCCTTAACAGTTCCATGTCTTTCTCCTATAATATTTTTTTCCAGCATCGTAGTTACACCCCACAACTATGCTCATCAAATGCAGTTGTTCACCTTCGTTAACTTTGTCTCTCATTACTCATCCAGTCCATCAAAGGTATTTTCAATTTTATATACATATAATTTTTTTATAATCTTGTTTACAATTCATTCCGAGATGTTCTTAGGCTTTGCTTTCCTAACTTTTGACATACTGCTGACTAAAATACCACAGCTGATATGTTCGGATAGTGTGCTGAAGAGATCTGTAAACCAAATGAGATAACTGACTGTAGCATCTCGTTTGTGAGGAATTGAAACTCGTCCTGAAAGCTAAAGCTATCGGAAATGTCAGATGAGTCAGTTCTGAAACAACTATTTCTCTCCTTGTGCACCAATAATATCTCGTTTGCTCTAGTTTCTAGTAAATATCAGTTCTATGTCACCGACACTTGTGTTTACTTAAGTGCCCCTACTGAAGGCATGAATTTTATAACCGTCCATATGGCTGGTAACCTGTTCTCAAACGCGTATTAATATCACACATTTTAATATCTCATCAGGTATTAATTAGACCCCTTCTCTGTGACATATTGCCCCCTTTTCTTCTCGATGGTAGTGAAAATAGGTTTCAGATAACCGGGGGATAACTTGGATGTAAATGTGGGAAAGTTATTCAACTCAACTGAGCATACGGTCATCATGTGCAGAAGGAACGTCCACTATCCTCTGTGCTTTCCACAAGCTGTGCGAAGTGCCTGCCCCATCGGCTACTCTCAACTCACGCACCCAAGTGCCTCGCGCCAGAAATACACAACATGTGTCAAATATATACAGCATTTAGACAACATGGAGTTCCATTTCGCAGGAGGTTGAGCTTCAAGAAAGCTCACTGGTAAACGTGTAGATGACATAAAAATTGGCATTACAGCCGTTAAAAAGCAACTGAAATAGTTTAAAACTAATTAAACTCATAGTTCAAATGGAATGTCATTTTCATTTTACAAAGGGTACTTTACTGCATAAGCATCTTACCTTGCTTGCATTTATTGCAAGTCATCCAGCAAAATGTCCCAAGCAACTGTAAAAGACCGCAGGAGACTCCTTTGTATAATAAAAGAACTGATCAGTAAAATTACAGACCAATATCTTCAATATCAGATTGCCAGAGAAATCTTGAATATATTGTAACTTCGAATAAAATAAATTTATTTGGCACAGATACGCTTCTGTCCACAAATCAGCACGAATGCAAAAAGCATTACTCGTGCGAAACTCAATTTGCCGCTTTCTCGGATGATTTCCTCCAAACCATGGATGGAGAACGACAAGCAAAGCCCGTATTTGTAAATTTTTGGAAAGCGTCTGACTCGGTGAGGCATTGTGGATTGTTCACGATGGTCCAAGAATACGGATTAGGTCCACAGATATGAGAGTGGCCCCAAGACTTCTTAAGTAATAAAACCCAGTACGTTGTCCTCCACGTCAAGTGCTGTACAAAGACAAGAGTGTCGACAGGAGAGCCCTACCGAAGTCTGATAGGGCATCTTTCGTTATCTCTGTACATAACTGATTTGAGGGGCAGGATGAGCAGCAAATGGCATGTGTTCTCTCATTACGCTGTAGTGAACGTGGAAGCTTCGTCGTCGAGTAACGGTAGGAGCGTATATAGTGAATATCATTTTCTTTTGGGAGTGATGAATGTATGCTCTAACAGAAGAAAACTAGTGGTCGACATCGGTGTATTGGAGCTTTCTAGGAAGCACAGCTGATCTATAAAGAAGACTCTAGAGTGACCATTTTCTTGAGCACTGCTCTAGTGTTTTGGGTCCCCAGCAGGTTGGATTCAATTAAGTCTTCGAAGAAATTGAGACCCGTGATGCTAGATTTGTTGCCCGTAGGTTCGACCAGCACGCGAGTACTAAGGATATACTCTGTGAACTCAAACAGGAATAGGTGGGGCAAAGGTGATGTTATTTAGGCGAAACACTACTGAAAAAGTTTATGAAACTGGTAATTTCGGCTGACTGCACAAAGATTGTACTGCCTAAATCGTACATTTCGTGTAAAAACCACGAAGAAAATATCAGAAATCCTTTGGAGACATATATACACGGTAATTGTTTTCCCCACACTCCCGAGTGGAACAGAAAAGGAAGTGACTAATAATGATATAAAGTAACCTACCACGCATAATATGACGACTTGTGGAGGATGTAGTAGATCTAAATGAAGAAAATTTTAGAGAATTGTTTCAGAATGACAGTTTCGTTCCCCCAGCGACACGTTATTCATCCTCAAATTAACGGTTCCTCGTGATTGTAGGCCCTGATATATTTATGGTACCGAAGGGGTGAGGTGTCGCACTCACCAGCACACCGGTTACGCATTCTTGAGGACGAAGGTTAAAATTCCTGACCGACTATCCAGATTTAGTTTTTCCATAACTGTACTAGGTAATCTCACTAAATTAGCGTCAGTGTCGGAAGACAATATGTCAATATGGTAGGAATGTCATTCACAATAATTTTCGATTGTCAAAAATCGATCCTCGTATTGTACAGTTTGAAATCACTGACAAGCAGGCAGCAACAGGTACACAAACTAACGGTAAGTGACGCATGGTCCCCCATATCCTTTCTTTGTCCTAATCATCGACGTTTGGGTTCTGAAAATCCTCATAAGATTGCTTACATTGCATCCTATGATCAGAAACACCCTGTCATACTTTCATAGACACAGTAGTAGTACGTTCTTTTGTGGTTTCCTTCACGAAGTAAACTGGTTTCTACTCGTTGGTTGTTAATTCAGTTGAAAGTGGTTGCAGTACATTGCTTCTATACCAACCAGAAGTTATGATTTGGTGGAGAAGAACTGGTCTAGTAATTAATGTTGCTATTACTGCATTCCAAACTTCTGTTTTCACAACATGCAGAAGCTCTTCATGTAATACTGGTGAATTTTGCGATCTCTTAACTAAAATGTTCTGTTGGTTCACATATCCATGCATGCTTCGTGAGAGGAAAAGAACTGAATATGGTTCAAATGGCTCTGAGCACTATGGGACTTAACTGCGGTGGTCATCAGTCCCCTAGAAGACTGAAGCGCCTAGAACCGCACGGCCACATCGGCCGGCAGAACTGAATATCCTGCGTAGACTGCAAGAAGCAAGTGCATTGTAGACGTCTAGGAACAGAATCTGAACTGGTCAGTTTGACGCCCAGCTGTTGCTTTTAAAAATTTCAATTAGCGTTTATGTAGAGCTCCGCGAGCAGGTGCTGCTGATATAACAGTTTGAATGGCTATGTGGCGCAAGAAAGGACAGTCGTAACTCGTCTAGTTATCCAAAAACTCGTACAACACATACCTAAGGTTGAGAAACAGACTGAATAGTATGTGTTGGCCAGAGCCTGCGTCCATGCTTTCTGGTTTCTGTGCAACGCTGAACACAGGCTAGAATCGTATGTTCAACGCCACGAAGTTTCATGTTTAGTCTGGATGTTTCGTTTCTTTCTTGTATGAAAGTCTTTTAAAACGTCGTAAAAAGGAAATTGCTTGCACTACCAGACTCTACCTATGGTAAGTCCGGATATTCCTCCAAACTCCCTTTGCTGATTTGAGCCACGAGTATCAGTTCTGTGGAGTTTATAACCTCCAAGCTCCAATAGGAGCGGAG
This sequence comes from Schistocerca americana, assembly GCF_021461395.2. NCBI lineage: Eukaryota > Metazoa > Arthropoda > Insecta > Orthoptera > Acrididae > Schistocerca > Schistocerca americana. Next base: position 84,417,969 of record NC_060122.1, read on the forward strand.
ATTAAGACTAAAATATGTGTTTTTGAATCCTGCCCTGCAGGCTGTTCTGCATAGCAGACGTCTAAAATGGGAAAAGTTTGGGCCTACTTAATCGACCTGTGTCGCAGGACAGCCTATCGGTTCTCATGCCCCTGAACCGCAGACTTAACTGTTTGACAGATATGTCGTAGTAGTAGTAGTGTTGGCCCGGCTTATCGACTTGTTCTACGAGGGTTGTCCAGAATGTAAGTTCCCATCGGTCGCGAAATGGAAACAACAGTGAAAACCAGAAACGTTTTATTTGCAACAGTTAGGTACACCTTCCACTTGCTTCTTTACATAGTCGCCTCTACAACTTCGAGTTTTGTCGTAGTGTTGTATCAAGTTTCCAATATACTCATCATAGAAAGCAGCCGCCTGCGCTTTCGGCCAGCTACCTGAACTGGTCTGCACCTCATAGTCTGTGAACAACTTTTGTCTTCATAGCCAGAGGTTCTTGTGAGCTGAGATGAGACTCAGAGGGAGCCAATTACGGACTGTATTGTGGGTGACGAAACACTTCTCATCGGAAACGCTGCAGGAACGTCTTTATTGCCTCTGCAGTGTGCGGCCGAGAGTTGGCATGAAGAATGAACTGCTCAACAGTTTTGTTATGTGGACTGCATGACACAGGCGAAATCCCTAACCTTGCCCTCATGCTTGGCGGTAGACGCTGTTCCCGACGCATCTTTACGTGCTTACTGTTCACTCTGAACTGAAAAAGTGATGCGACATTTTCGACGGGCATACTGGACACATTGCCCAACACATCAGTGCAATGCTTTACCAGATTTTCCCTGTTTTCCATTTCGCGACCGATTGCAGCTTACTTTATGGACAACCCTCGTTTAAGGGCTACACATGTGGATGTGTATGGTTGGGAACGCTGAGCTAGATAGCGGAGGTGATGGACAGAGAGTGTGCAGGACGGGCACACAGAGAGAAAGGACAGGAGTGTATGGATAGGGAGAGGGAGAGGAGAAGACCAACACAGAGAATTAAAGAGGAGGAAGAAGATGATAAGGAGGAGCTGTATATAAAGTAAGGGGGAATGAGGTGAGCAGAGAGGAGGAGGAGTGGGAGGGTAGCAGGTGGAAGGTACAGTGAATGAGTGGGCAGGTGGAAGAGAGAGAGTGGGGAGGAGGAGGTGAAGCAAAATGGCGGAGGAGGATGTGGTCAGAAGGAGGCGGCAGAGGAGCTGGACAAAGAGAGGACGGGGAGGAGAGGATGAAATGGAGAGAGTGGAGATGAGGAAATCAGCACAGGTGGAATGATGAGGTGGAAAGAGAGATGGAGGGAGGAAGTAGTGGACTCTGACAGGAATGAGGGGGGGCATATGTGCATTGTGTGTGTTGGATTTATATATTGTTGTGCTGCAGGTACCATCATGACGCAATGCATGCTGAAACATTGCCGAACAACATGGTTTTGGTGATCTCGGTGCTATGGTGAGGGGAGACATAATGTTGCTTGAGTACTGACTTCCAAATCTTTGATGGTATACTCCCCGTCTGCGTTATTCTGATACTGTACTTTGATCCACGTGCCACTTATCAGGGGTGCATCCGTCGCTAATCTCGTTTTTATGAATGACATTGAACGACCGCAGTGCATCGCAGACGGAGGAGCCCAGGGACCGTAAGGTTATTCAGCAAACAGACTGGTCTGCCCGTTCCCTCGACTCAAATCCCACCGCACACGTACTGAGTGTGTTGGGGAGACGTACTCCAGCACATTCACTTGCACCAACGATAATTCAGCTACAAATATTCCATACCACCTTCTGACCAGCATGGAAACTTGGTGCGTAGCATGCATTGCGGCCCATGGTGATCACACACCACACTGAGAACCACATCCCGCCTTTTGCAATATTCAGTGCACCATCGTAAGACACGATGACTTCACTGCAATTACCGTCTTTGGAAAAAAAGTGTTGTTCGTCTCATTCTGTATTTATTTCAGCTATCTTCTGTGCTGTGCTGTAGCGGTTCTTTCTGCATATGATCTAAGAGTCACTGAATTATTTCTTGACACTGACACACAATGTGAAAGTTACTTTCATCCAGAAGTTTTGCACACCGGTGTATAAAACTCTGCTCATCCTTGGCACTACGCTACTGGTTCACTTGTTTTCACTTTCAACCAACCAAGTCTTTACCTTTGCACCCGAACTTGTATTTCAGTGCTCATACCACTGATCTACGTTGATGTTAATCAACATAGTTACCACTTTGCATCTATCCAGCCAATTGACCACCATATACGTCATTCAACAAGTAGATATCTTTGCACTAACTCACACTTTATATGAATTCATGTATACTCATCCTCAAACTCATGCCTGACTACAAGTCATTAATGGAGAATACTAATATACCATCACATACTGCTTATATTACCTTTACTAATCACTGTCAGAATTCATTACATTTCTACCCCATAAGAATGTGTTAGGCGTGGATGTAGTATGAATTAGTATTCTCAGTAGTCTGTTTAATTTAAGTTTACCTCAAATTGGAATCACGTCCGATTAGTGTATCTATTGTCCTCTCTAACAAATCAAAAATGGATAAGTATTCTTCAAAATTTCTTACCTGAACTTAACTGTTAACATATGTAAGGCTGCGAAAGATATAACAAAGCCTTTGCGTAGCACTACAGTTGGACTGGATACCTTCAACTTTATTTCCAAAAGTTTTCACAGTTAATTTAATATATTTATCATTGTTTCTTTCACTGCTACGTATGAATGTTTTGATTTTGAGTTAATTCTCTTGTTTGATACACTTATTTAGCTATGATCGCGATGTTCAGAGCTGTAGTAAACAACCTTCTCTTACTCTTATCCGACATAGGCCAAATATTTACCTGAGCTGTCTCTTGATGCTTTGTAGAACATGACGGACCACTCTGCTCTCGTGGATCTTTGCTGCCAAATAAACAAACTCGTAACCACGCTGTTTCTTACTCTCTTATTTCACTCCATCTGCATACATCGTTTCAGTAAGATCCCAAACAATAATAAACGCCTTCAGAGTAGATCTAGCTCATGTAAACCATAAAAGGAAAATCCGACATATTCTGTTGTTCTATTCTTTCTTGAAAATCTTCTCCATCAAATTCAAAAAGCTTCTTCTTCTCCCGTGTGTCGATTCGTCACTCTTGTTCGTAGATTCACCTGCACAGTCTCTGAATACTTTATATACATAATGTCCAAATAATTCTCGCCAATACATTCTTCCACGACCAGATCGTTCAATCTCTACTGACAGTCTTTATTGCATGAGCAATTCCACAAAATAGTTTTAGTGTAATTGCACCTCGTTGCAGTACTTAGTTCCATATTCTTCTCGACACGTCCTAGTCTAAAAATTGCTTCGAAATATTTCTTCTCCAGCACCTTACATGAACTATTTCTCCATTAACGTAACTCCATACTGTCACTCCACGTCATTATATATTCACTATCAACTATTATTCTCCTCCTACCTCCATTAAAATACATATACACTGATCTTGATCAGCAGGCATAGTATTTGATTACTTACATATCATAATTAGCCTGCATACATTCAAAATAACAACATCATACGAAAGTACAGCAAAAGAGATAGAACTGCAGATAAAGTTTCATTTATTCGGATGCAATGAATATACACTCCTGGAAATTGAAATAAGAACACCGTGAATTCATCGTCCCAGGAAGGGGAAACTTTATTGACACATTCCTGGGGTCAGATACATCACATGATCACACTGACAGAACCACAGGCACATAGACACAGACAACAGAGCATGCACAATGTCGGCACTAGTACAGTGTATATCCACCTTTCGCAGCAATGCAGGCTGCTATTCTCCCATGGAGGCGATCGTAGAGATGCTGGATGTAGTCCTGTGGAACGGCTTGCCATGCCATTTCCACCTGGCGCCTCAGTTGGACCGGCGTTCGTGCTGGACGTGCAGACCACGTGAGACGACGCTTCATCCAGTCCCAAACATGCTCAATGGGGGACAGATCCGGAGATCTTGCTGGCCAGGGTAGTTGACTTACACCTTCTAGAGCACGTTGGGTGGCACGGGATACATGCGGACGTGCATTGTCCTGTTGGAACAGCAAGTTCCCTTACCGGTCTAGGAATCGTAGAACGATGGGTTCGATGACGGTTTGGATGTCCCGTGCACTATTCAGTGTCCCCTCGACGATCACCAGTGGTGTACGGCCAGTGTAGGAGATCGCTCCCCACAAAATGATGCCGGGTGTTGGCCCTGTGTGCCTCGGTCGTATGCAGTCCTGATTGTGGCGCTCACCTGCACGGCGCCAAACACGCATACGACCATCATTGGCACCAAGGCAGAAGCGACTCTCATCGCTGAAGACGACACGTCTCCATTCGTTCCTCCATTCACGCCTGTCGCGACACCACTGGAGGCGGGCTGCACGATGTTGGGGCGTGAGCGGAAGACGGCCTAACGGTGTGCGGGACCGTAGCCCAGCTTCATGGAGACGGTTGCGAATGGTCCTCGCCGATACCCCAGGAGCAACAGTGTCCCTAATTTGCTGGGAAGTGGCGGTGCGGTCCCCTACGGCACTGCGTAGGATCCTACGGTCTTGGCGTGCATCCGTGCGTCGCTGCGGTCCGGTCCCAGGTCGACGGGCACGTGCACCTTCCGCCGACCACTGGCGACAACATCGATGTACTGTGGAGACCTCACGCCCCACGTGTTGAGCAATTCGGCGGTACGTCCACCCGGCCTCCCGCATGCCCACTATACGCCCTCGCTCAAAGTCCGTCAACTGCACATACGGTTCACGTCCACGCTGTCGCGGCATGCTACCAGTGTTAAAGACTGCGATGGAGCTCCGTATGCCACGGCAAACTGGCTGACACTGACGGCGGCGGTGCACAAATGCTGCGCAGCTAGCGCCATTCGACGGCCAACACCGCGGTTCCTGGTGTGTCCGCTGTGCCGTGCGTGTGATCATTGCTTGTACAGCCCTCTCGCAGTGTCCGGAGCAAGTATGGTGGGTCTGACACACCGGTGTCAATGTGTTCTTTTTTCCATTTCCAGGAGTGTATATTTCATTCATTTAAACAAAACTATATTAACTTTTTTAAACTGTATTAACTCCTTATTGGGAAAGGAGAAAATTAATGAAACATAGACTGCTGTCGAATTGACATATATCAATAACATAAGACAAAAACTTATACTCGATTTGTCAATTTTTTTTTTAACTCACAGCTAGGTAGAGATTCTTCTCTCGAGCTCAGCACTTCGTAGGCACTGGGTAGACGGATGCTGTTCAGTTATGTTACGAGGTATACTGGACTAATCCTTCATTACTGAAATGGGTTTATTTTAGCAGCAGTACGAGCATTGCTTCTAGGTGGCATTCAACTGAATGGGGAGCTGCCGTAACTATCTGTTTTCCGTTGATTTCGCATGAAACGGCCGTCGATGGAGCAAGCCGTATGAAACGATTCTTCTATTCCTTCTTGAAAATCTTCTCCATCAAATTCAAAAAGCTTCTTCTTCTCCCGTGTGTCGATTCGTCACTCTTGTTCGTAGATTCACCTGCACAGTCTCTGAATACTTTATATACGTAATGTCCAAATAATTCTCGCCAATACATTCTTCCACGACCAGATCGTTCAATCTCTACTGACAGTCTTTATTGCATGAGCAATTCCACAAAATAGTTTTTGTGTAATTGCACCTCGTTGCAGTACTTAGTTCCATATTCTTCTCGACACGTCCTAGTCTAAAAATTGCTTCGAAATATTTCTTCCCCAGCACCTTACATGAACTACTTCTCCATTAACGTAACTCCATACTGTCACTCCACGTCATTATATATTCCCTATCAACTATCATTCTCCTCCTACCTCCGTTAAAAAAACATATACACTGATCTTGATCTACAGGCATAGTATTTGATTACTTACATATCATAATTAGCCTGCATACATTCAAAATAACAACGTCATACGAAAGTACAGCAAAAGAGAAAGAACTGCAGATAAAGTTTCATTTATTCGGATACACTGAATATATATTTCATTCTTTTAAACAAAACTATATTAACTTTTTTAAACTGTATTAACTCCTTATTGGGAAAGGAGAAAATTAATGAAACATAGACTGCTGTCGAATTAACATATATCAATAACATAAGGCAAAAACTTATACTCGATTTGTCAATTTTTTTTTTTAACTCACAGCTAGGTAGAGATTCTTCTCTCGAGCTCAGCACTTCGTAGGCACTGGGAAGACGGATGCTGTTCAGTTATGTTACGAGGTATACTGGACTAATCCTTCATTACTGAAATGGGTTTATTTTAGCAGCAGTACGAGCATTGCTTCTAGGTGGCATTCGACTGAATGGGGAGCTGCCGTAACTATCTGTTTTCCGTTGATTTCGCATGAAACGGCCGTCGATGGAGCAAGCCGTATGAAACGAACCGTTGGTCGTAAAGATGGGAGATATGGCGTGATGGCTCCATTTCCTGCCCGCAACGTAACGCGATGCGTAGGCGTGACCACGCGCGCTATCGTGTTCCACCCGGCGGCCTAACCGCAAGGGGCGCCGGGGATCGCTCTCCCTCTCTTGCTCCTGCTGCTGAGCGCGCCACGGGTCATTAGCGAAGAGTGCTGAGTTAGCTCCGGGTCCTCCGCATCGCCGAAGTAATCGCATGGCGGCGCGACCATCCCGCCGAGGAGCGAAAGTCATTAGTTGAGCGCCCACAGGGATGAGCAAAATAGGATAGTTCCAGGGCCAGCTGGGTCTAGGTCTTTCTCTGTCCACCTCCCTATTTTCTCGACGTAGCTGCAATCAGCCGAGTGTGCTCGAAAGACTGAGATTTTTAATCAACCTCTCAAAGATAATTCGATAATGTTATACAGGGTATTCCAGGAATTGTAATTGTGACATGGACGCCCAATTGAAGCAAAACCTTCATATGGATGTACTCATTATTCCGCATAGTTTCCGAGATAGCACATATTTAATGTGCATTTTTGCAAAAACAGACATAATGTCTTATGGGATAACAGCAATCAGTGATTTTAGAATGTTACTTAAAATCGGTCTTGATCGCAAATTTTTTTATTCATGTGACCGGTTTCGGTTCATTCAGAACCATCTTCAGATCTGATATTTCAGTTACACGAGTAACCCGTCCAAATCCAGCATCTTTCACATGCTACGTCACATGTGACCATCTTCAGATCTGATATTTCAGTTACAGGAGTAACCCGTCCAAATCCAGCATCTTTCACATGCTACGTCACATGTGAAATATGCTGGATTTGGACGGGTTACTCCTGTAACTGAAATATCAGATATGAAGATGGTTCTGAATGAACCGAAACCGGTCATATGAATAAAATAATTTGCAGTCAAGACGGATTTTAAGTAACATTAATGTGCATTTGTTTTTTGGATAGTGGCTCACACGTTTGTGTCTTACCCACCCAATCAGTTTGACATTTTATCCCAGCCCAACCTCTCTTGTTACTTACAACTTCTTTGCTCGGAATGTCTTTCTGTCACTAAACTAGTTCGTTGAACGTGCAGTTTTCCACGGTGTGTTGTGAGTGAAATAATGCGATGGACTGAGACTGTATTAGAGAGAAACGTATCAGTTATCTGTGTTTGTTCACGCCTTGACTAAAATGCCATACTTTTACACCTATCTGGATATGAAGGTAAGGGGTATGTTTACGGCATCTGAGATTCTCTTGCTGGTGTCGACTTAACAGCAGCCACATACAACCACCGTCTGACGATATGCTGGAGATCAGCCTTAAAGATCTGTAACAAGCGATAGCCAAAAATTTTATTTTTCAACAGCATGGAGTGACAAATCACAGGCATCTGTATGTAGGAGTATTTCTTAAACTTTAGCTGCCATAGTTGACGTTACATTGCAAAAGCAGTGATACAGCAACTTTAAACGTCCTCGGAAGACTAAGATTTAGTGTTATGCACTTGACATCTCGTGAATAAGGTTAAGCGTGAAATGAATATGCTCTATTACAAAAAATGCTTAAGATATGTAAATGTACAGGTCCACTTCTGTTTTTTTTTTTTTTGTAATATCAGACTAAAACTTCGATATCAGATGAGACATATTACACATATTGCATGTTCTTACAGAACTAAAGATGAAGCTATGATTATTGAAACCAGTTGTCTTGAATAAAAAATATTTTGTGTGACCTTTTTAACAACTAAAACACATCGCCCTTCAATACTCCCATAATGAGAAATTTCAATTCTCCGTACCATCACGACTCTGGCCTATCCGATTTTCTTCTGATCCTAGAAGTTACATAACACCTTCGAGCTTTTCACTCTGATAGAAATGAAGCGCCCAAGAAAATGTGAAGTTCTGATTCCGTCAACAAAGCCAAACGTTCTACAGTGACGATATCAAGAAACTTGTTACTCTCTGGGAGAAATGCGTTCGTTGCTCACTTCACTACGTTGAGAAATAAATGTGTAGACATGAAGAACATAGGTGTAGAATGGTAATTACGTTTGTTTTATTTAAAAAATAAGTAATTAAGAGGCAATACTTTTCAGCACGCCCTCGTAAATTAGGGTGGGAAAAACGCATCTGACACGCTTGGTGTAAGCAAACTAAGATAATTCACTTGGATTATCTGCAGAGAATTTCCAACTCCAAATACTTGCGATGAATTTGTTATTACCGCAAGAAAGTTGCTGCTGAACCACAGACATCTCGAATCTGCCCTGGACAAAGAGAGGATGCATCCCTCAATCTACTCGATGGACTAAACAAGAACATCTGCAGCCTTCTCATCTACAAAATACGTCCACAGACCCTGCCCAAAACAGGATGCGATCGTAGATCCCGTTCACCTATTTTCCTGTGAACCTTCTGCAATGCAGCAGAAATTCAGTGCTCCCTCTGAGTACAGCGCGATTGCAAAGCGCTTACTGCTGTCGAACTTCTAGCCAAATCTGCCCTTGAGCACGTCAAACACAGAATCTCTATGGTATATGGCGCTGACAGATACCTCGTAGCATACAATTTTCTGGCCGTACATGCAAGTTCGCCCCATGGCTATTCTAGACTGCAGAGACGGTTTCTGGTGTATAGGAAAATGAGGACTTCTGCAGCCTGGAGACGGTGACCTTGCCTTTCCCTAATCGTCCTGCATCAGTTTCGGTCGGACCCTATAGAGCTTGCGCCTTTCCATCATCGCAGATAATTTGCAGTGTTCGATGGAAGGTAGCTTCTGAAAATACTGGCAAGAGGCAGAACCTAGTGAGAACGGAACAGGGCCAACTGGAATGCCTGAATTCCGCAATTGCAACTGATTTTCTGGAAGGTCCAGAAGTAAACTAATTCTGCAAGAATTTTTGTAGCTCAGCGCGATTGGCGGTCACTGTCCACAGCCCTCGTCGTGCTTTCCACAGCCCTCGTCGGGCGTAGGAGGCAATTCGTGGTCACTGTAAGGCGAAATCTGTGTTTTAAAGAGCTTAACTTTGTATGGTCTTTCCTGGTTAACAATGTTACTTTTCCAATATTTAAAGATTATGAGAAGCGAAAGAGCATCCTAGTGCTTTGCGTCTTAGTGAGCTTGCACTAGTTCGATAATAACAGATCCAGTATCAGAGCACGAAGACATGTAGGTAGCTGGACATGATGAGGAATGAATGAGACGGATTTTGTGACGGTTACTTGATGCAAATAAATACTATTGATGAGTTTTAAAACCTGAAATTCGGTGTATTTATGCGTTTCGTTACCGATTTGGACCGTATTTTTATTTTTTTTCTGTGGAAAGTGTCGCCGAAAGTTGGTAGGAGTTAGCTGCAGGCAGTGAATGAGCGGTTAATGGTGCACACGTTCGAGACGAGTGGTCGCGTGTATAAATCTCTATGAATGTAGACAATACCAGAATGTTAATTACTGAATTTTGTGCAGTGGCAAGCTTAAGTCGCTCTCGCGGGACAAAGCGATTGTGGTGACCGTTATTTAGACTGATCTCATAGTGTAACACTGTATTCGTCATATCCTACTGCTTCTCTTCGGCTGACCACTTACTTACCCTATTCAGCAACTAATGTCATGATGTGATGCGCTTCAGAATGTTTTGGTGCAAACCCCAGTAGATGAGCTCGATTGATGTGGAGTCGCCTGATGAAACAAGGAAGATTAGGATTTAAGGTCCCGCCGACATCGAGGTCATCAGAGGAGGAACAACTCTGATTGTTTCAAGAATTCGGAAGGATATCGACCGTGCCCTTTCAAAGGCACCACCCCGGGATTTGGCTGGAGTGATTTAGAAAAGTTACGGAATCCCTACATCTGGATGGCCTGTTGGTGATTTGAACCATCGCCCTCTTGACTGCGAGTCCAGTGTGCTAACTACTGCGCCACGTCGCACTTTCGGGAGTCGCCTGGATTGTACGACAGTCTGTGACGTGGCATACATCGCTCAGATGCTCCGGAATGCACCAGCACTTAATGCCAGGTTCTTATTCAAAATGGTAAAAAATGCGATTTTTTTTGTGTTTTTGTAGGGTATATGAGTCTTGAATTCTGGGACGGAAAGGTTTTTTAAACGTGCGTTGTAAAAGTTCGTACAACCCATTTTTAGAAGCAGTGTCGCGGCCGCTGTGGAACGTTCTCTGCCGCAGATGCCCGGCTGAGGTAGAAGACTTGTCGTGCCGTGATACACATTCTTAAAATGATTTATACTGCATTATGCATGCAAACACATTCACCAAAAATGCTGCTGAACACCGTGCTCAAGCTGCCGTACGCAGCATATAAAGCTGAGCCAGATCCGCTTTTCTCACCAAGAAGAACGCGGGACTTGCTCTCCAGGAACAAGTAGACGAAAGATTGATATACGGTCCTGGAGTAGCAGACTAAACGTAAGTAAAGAAAACCCTTTTTTTGTCAGATTTTTGGTCCTAACCGATCGAAACAGAATTCTTTGTCCATCATATTGGATTAGCCATTTTGAATGTTGGAAATCTAACTTCAGATTTGTGTTCACCGACATCGAAATGTGGAATAAGATATATAACATGTATTAATATACATAAAATATAATAAAATGTAGCTTTTATGCAAACTGAACTAATAATACTCGTGAAAGTTTCTGTAATCTTTAAACAGGTTTTCCTCGACAATGGGATTTTCAGAACTGCATATAGCGTAAAACATAAACCGTTCAACGTATTAACTTCTACCTTTGACCACCGGAAAGTTCCTTTCTTTGGAGCATATACATATAGTACATAAAAATTTGTTAATACTAACTATTTTTGTGAAGCAGTAAAGAGTGACAACAAAACCATAACAATCTTACTCGAAGTTAGAGGTACCACCATATATTTAAACTTACGGCTATTTCATTGTGGTCAAGTACAATTTCCCATAAATGTAATGTATGGACTGATGTTATCCATTTATTAGTTCAGATAACTTCTGAAGGGCTACACTGCACGCAGTCTGTGTACTGCAAACTTGCAGGCCCTTGGTCATGCTTTAACTGCCAGTGCCACATTTTTTGTACTGAAAACCTAAAGTGAAGTTCAAAGTATGGTCAGTAATAATCTCTAAACATACCCTATGTATATCTTTTCAATGTCTCAAAAAATTTCCAATCCTTGCCTGCTTTTTGCTCATTTGAATGAGAACTTGGCCTTCAGAGTGCAAGACACGCGGCGCCTTATCAACTTTTAGAGGCGACGTAGAGGAATCCAGGTATCGTAACAAAGGATGTATTGTTCCTGAACAGACACTGGGCTGCGTTAGCAGCTCGCGCTTTAAGAGGTCAGGTGTACACTCTTCTGCGAGCAGGGCAGGACTCAAGGACGAGAAACCGAGGCATTTCCTGATAAGTTTGTAGTTTATTACAAGAGAACTCCCCATCCTACCCCCTCTCAGATTTAGGAGTAAGATGGCCCAATGGGTAGCCCGTCTAAAACTGTACAAAGATCAAGCATGAGAAAAGGAAAGTGTACTGAACTGCAAAACAAAAACCAAAATAGAAACAGTGAATGGTCCAACCTCAAGTTGTGCAACGAAGAGCGTATTTGGATAGACACCGCGTAGTGGTTAAGTGGTCGCAGCGTTGCATCGAGAAGGGGAAGGAGGAGATCCCTGTTCAAATCTCTCTTTTGATATATACAGAGTGGTCCATTGATAGTTACTGGGCCAAATATCTCACGAAACAAACATCAAACTAAAAAACTACAAAGAACTAAACTCGTCTACCTTGAAGCTAGACAAGTTTCGTTGATTGTAGTTTTTCGTTTGACGTTCATTTAGTGAGATATGTGGCCCGGTCACGATCAATGGACCACCCTGTATATGTTTTTCACAAAATTATGAACTGTCCGTCCGGTTAGTGACGTGACTGTTCGCTGTATTCAAATTTGCCTGCGACGTGGTGTAACGTCCGTTTGCTACAGTGAAGTATAAGGAAGGGACCTCCAGACGTACAAAGATGTACAATTTGTTCTACACGAGTAGCCCATGTGATGACACTCGCGATCCGATTTGGAAGTTTTGACTCTTGAATTCCTTTGTTGTAAAAGCTCCACAAATTTCGTTTTCATTTATGTGAGAGATCTAGACCGTATCTCGCCTGCTCTCACTATTTTTCATATTTTCTCGCAACGGTAATATATTCTTACCACATAACACATATTCTATAACCAATGTGTAGTGTGACTATTGCCAAGACTACAAAAGGCGAACAGATACGTCGGTGACCGGACGGGAAGCGTATAATTTTGTGAAAAATAAAAAAAAAGGGAGTGGGGAGATTTGAACACAGGTCTTCTACTTTGCAGTCCAATACCATGACCACGTAGCCACGACGGTGCGGGCATAGCTAAGCGCTTGAACTTGTTGATTTGAAGCCGGGATCGTTAACTGTTCCTGTTTTGATTCTTTTTTCACAATTCAGTACACCTTCATCCTGTTTTCATGCTTGATCTGTATTCAGCTTTTGACGGGCTGTCAAACGGGCCATTTTACCAAATAATCTTGGGGGGGGGGGGTGTCTCGGGTGCGATGGGGAGTTTCCCCTGTTAGTAGTAACTGGTCTTTTGGTTTTTTACACATCATGAAACTAAGGAAAAGAGAACCCGCGAGCAGGGCTTAATCGCGATAGTCTACCGATCGCTGTCTCTTCCTCAATCATTCATCACTCGATGCTGAATGGATGGGCACGACGTCAGCACACGCCGCTCTCGACCTTTGCCGACGACGAGGCTGCTGCCTCAGCCAGACAGCTCCGCAGGTGGAGCGATGAGGCTGAAAGCATACCGCTCCCGTCCCGGCGTCAGGGAAATATCCCTGGCAGTACCGAGAATCGAACCTGGGTACCCTACATAATGATCTTTCGCGTTGACCACTCGGCTACAGACGCACACAAACATCCTCAACCTATGGAATACAATTGATCCTAAATAATCCACCACCTGTCTTACGTTATGCTTGGTTGGCGTACTACACACTAACAGGTCCAGTTGTATCGGCATTTCCCGAAATCATCTAAATCAGCTGAAATCTCGATTCTTGTACTCAGATTTCGCGGAACAATCACTTCATATCTATGGAAGCTAATTAAGGTTGACTAATTCCTAGGCGATATTCAAAATTGTTAGTCATTATTGTAATCGCTAGCACCAAAGAGCAGTTACCCTTTTGTTTCAACGCCACTTGTTGTAAAGTCATCGCTTCTCAGATCTTTACAGGATCTCAGTTCGTTTGTAATAGTAACAGACATCCCATACTATGTATGGAAATAAAATCTGTATGCCGTGTGCTCCTGCGATTTGATTGTTCCGGTGTAGTGTGTTCGATCTCTTTCGATTCCCTTTGCGGTGCGCTGGTTGGTGCACCTTCGGGGATTCCGTGCGGGAAACCGAAAGGGAGTCTCAGGCACAGAGAGAGAGACGAGCGGGCCTAGGCGGAGCGACGCTGGAAGATCGCGGAAGTCGCGTCGGCAAGTGGTGTGAGTGTGGCAGCTGCATTGGGGCCGGCCGAGCAGCCGAACTGTAGGTGCTGCAGTGACTCGCTGTCGTTCGTTCTGTTTAGGAGTTCAACCTTCCTCACGCTGTGGCTATGGACTGCTGTTATTCTGGCCATTACCCTATTAGCGGCATTTGGATTAATATTGTTAAAGGTGAGCTGTTACTTTGGTGCATCTTCATCTGGTGGAGTTACAGCGAGACTTCTTTCTGTCGTATTCTGGCTTGCGCTGCTGAGCAGTGAGTGCTCCCACGTCGCGTGTCGAAATACTGACTTGTGCCCTGGTTGATTTACGTATAAACTGGAGTGCCTATGTGGGCGTTGATGAAGTGCTTCACAATACCCTTACTTGAGTGTCTTTAAATTGCATTTCAGTTTGTTACTGGACTTACGTCAGTTAAGGGACCTCCAAATTGTCACACTAGTCAAGTAAAGTTTAAGTCTACTGTGACACCATTGTTTATCTGTTGGACTAAAATTAATTCAATATCAACCACAGCTAGGAATAATTGAAGGCTAATCTAAATGTCGTCTGTGCTTGTTTTTTTGTCCTTTTCTCTTACTCACTACTGTTGAGTGCTAAACTGTTTTGGCGTCATTTCACGGTGTGGTTTTAGATAGAGTTCTGTGGGTACTGTTGTTAACGGCTCCTGTTGCAACGGGGTTTCAGGCCCACACGTCTATCGCACGCCAGGGGTTTAGTGCAAACCGCCAACAGTGCGGTAAGTTATCATCAATCCTTTCCGAATCATCGTCTGGCCTACGACTATTGATGGATACCTGTGGTAAAATTCCAATGGAGGCACTGTCTTGTTAACTTGTCTGAACTCAATGTGCTTGCCTTGTAAAACAGTTCATTACTGATTCTGAGTAGTTTAATCAGTGGTAGGGCACTCGTTATTCTGGACCAGACTGTACTTGGCACTAATTGCGTTGTCTTGGTAACTCGGTGTGCTACGTAAGATTATAACGCAAGCGCCATTGTGAGTAATATTTACCATTTAACTATATGAATTGGTTCTGTGAATCATTGTGGCACAAAATGTCACGTAAGACAGGGGGCAGATATTGCTGTACGTCTGTGATATTATTTCTTGTATTGCCATTGTGCCCATTAGGTTATGTAAGGCTTAAATACAGTGAACAATTTGGTGATTTTCTGTGTTTCGTAATAACATTTTACAAGCATTACAATTTTGGGAAAGGTTTAAATTTCATATTTGCAGATTGTTTGATGTTAGAAAACTTGTTCATAATTTATGTTAAATCAGCTGATGTACATTTAAATTGAACAAGTTATATGTCAATATGTTGTTACCAGTACCTTGCATGAATTTTCTTGCGTAATAAATTAAATTTTATATTCAATCCTCAGTTTGTTGCTCAGCCTTCCACTCCAGCAGCCCCTGTATCCTGCTCCCAACAATATCATTCTGACTGAAGACGGAGAATACAGAGAAAAGAGCTCATAAATGACCCCGCCTTTCATGTGGCGTACATCACTAATACATCGAAGCACCAAAGAATCTGGTATTGGCATGCGTTTTCAAATACAAAAAAAAAATGGTTCAAATGGCTCTGAGCACTATGGGACTCAACTGCTGAGGTCATTAGTCCCCTAGAACTTAGAACTAGTTAAACCTAACTAACCTAAGGGCATCACAAACATCCATGCCCGAGGCAGGATTCGAACCTGCGACCGTAGCGGTCTTGCGGTTCCAGACTGCATCGCCTTTAACCCCACGGCCACTTCGGCCGGCTTTTCAAATACAGAGATATGTAAACAGGCACTAAACGGCGCTGCGGTCGGCAACGCCTGTGTAAGACAGTAAGTGTCTGGCGCAGTTGTTAGATCGGTTATTGTTGCTACAATGGCAGATTATCAACATTCAAGTGACTTTGAACGTGGTGTTATAATCGGCGCTCAACCGATGGGACACAGCACCTCCGAGATAACGATGAAGTGGAGATTTTCCCCTACGACCATTTCGCCAGTGAACCGTGAATATCAGGAATCCTGTAAAACGTCAAAACTCCGACATCGTTGCGGCCGGAAAAAGATCCTGCAAGAATGGAACCAACGTCGACTTAAGAGAATCGTTCAACGTGAGAGAAGTGCAACCCTACTGAAAATTGCTGCAGCTTTCAATGCTGG
Source organism: Schistocerca americana (assembly GCF_021461395.2). NCBI lineage: Eukaryota > Metazoa > Arthropoda > Insecta > Orthoptera > Acrididae > Schistocerca > Schistocerca americana. The sequence continues at coordinate 84,434,184 of NC_060122.1, forward strand.
GCCATCAACAAGTGTCAGCGCGAGAACCATTTGCATATGCGCTTTATGAGACAAAGGCCCACTCGTGTACCTTTGATTACTACACGACACAAAGCTTTACGTCTCGCCTCGGCCCGTCAACAGCGACAATGGAGTGTTGATGAGTGGAAACATGTTGCCTGGTCGGAGTAGCTTCGTTTCAAATTGTACCTAGCGGATGGATGCGTACGGGTATGGAGACAACCTGATGTATCCATCGAACCTGCATAACAGCAAGGGCATGTTCAAGCTGGTGGAGGCTCTGTAATGGTGTGGGGCGTGTCTGGTTGGACTCCTGATGCGTTTAGATAAGACTGTGACATGGGACACACACATAATCTTCCTGTCTGATCATCTGCATCTGTTCATGTACATTGTGCAATGGGAAATTCCGAGAGGACAATGTGAGTCTCCACGTTGCTGCAGAGTGGCTCTTCTAAGTTTAAACACTTCCGCTGGCCACCAAACACCCCAGAAATGAACGTTCTTGAGCATATCTGAGATTCCCTGCAACGTGCTATTCATAAAAGCTTACTCTCAGGAATTTATGGACAGCCCAGCACAATTCATGGTGTCATTTCCCTCCAGCACTACTTCAGACATTACTCGAGTCCATGCCATGTCGTGTTGCGGCACTTCTGCGTGCTCGCGGAGGCGCTACGCGATGTTAGGCAGGTGTACCATTGTCTTTGGCTCGTCAGTGTGTTATCCGTAGGATAAACAATTCGTAAGAACTAACTGGTCACCAGTGAAACAACACTACCAGGAAATGTACTACACTGAACACAACAGAAACAATAGGGTAAATTCAGTTTGAACGTTAAAGTACATTGAAGGGACACTGTGATAAGAGGCAAGTCACTGAATGCCCATGATGGTTCCTAACATCACCAACGAATGGCCAAACATCAAATAGTGGACAAACATCGTAACTAGCTGGCGTTAGCCTTTATACCGTCGGAGTGGAAGTAGGGTGCAAGACATAAGACATGTGCTGTTACTAACTTCGACGATTTACTCTGGTACTGTTGTACTTCTAAATCACCTTCTCTTATGGAACATCTACAAAATTTTTATCTAAGAGTTAAGCTAGCCCTGAACCTCTTTTGCAAGCATTACATTCATTATTCAGTAGCTACAGCTTTTCTCCCCACACAAGCGGTTTTTTTAATTATAGCAAATGATCGTTTGAGTATCCAATTAATGTCGCCGAGAGTGAGATGAATAAAGAGCTAATATACTTCTGCTTTCCTTATTGATCCTCGTAGTACGACAGAAAATTAATATCTCACTGTCTTTGCATCACTAGGCGAAATTATGCATCACTTGCTTTGTCGTCGTTTCCTTTGAAGAATTTATAATCCAGTTTCCCATTCGGAACATCGCTGATAGCTTTTTTCTAGTGATGTGCCTGAATCTATTATCTATGGCCCCTCCTTTGACACACCTAACACAATTTACAAAGTCAAATATGCTTCAGAGTTTACATTATGCCGAATAATGATGAACGAACAAAATTTATGAGTCTGACCGAAACTTTTAACAGCGTTATAAAAAATTCACACTCTTTAATCCATATAGGAAGTGTGTCGTTAAAAATGGAGAGAGTTATTAGCGCACTTCTCGCGGCTTGGAACGGAAAACAGGACTTTTCATCGGCAGGCCGTGCAGATGAAAATAGCTATTGGCACCCGCTAAAGCGTAAAGCCGTTTTCGTAGATCAGTATGTTGGGAACTGATCGTTTGTCTGGATAGAGTGCAAAAGAATTGTATGATATTAAGTTCTCGAAGTCACCAGAGCGTAAGCTAACTACCATAACTACATAAACTGTTGTTATATCACTCACAGTACTCACAGTAGGAATATACTGCCATGTTCTGAGCTGGTCTATGAAAACGGCTAGCATATATAAATAGTTACTCATAATTTCAGATGCCAAGACCATTAGAAAAAGTCATTATTACAAAAATACTGCCTACTAATTGAATGAGTTATTCATGGTTTTGTTGTGACCAACTGATTCGCAGTTTACGTTATAATACTGTTAAACTGAGTGCTGCGTTAACCACATAACAATGTGGGATTCATATAATTTTCAAACCTTTACAAGAATACGAGGAATTAATAATGCTGCAGAGCCGTATCCCAAACAAAAGACTAACTGTCCCAAACAGTGTAGAATACTAGCGACTGACGATTTGCAGAACTAAAGGTCAAAGTTTCCTCCAAAACTAATGTGTTTGATGACAGCATTAGACTTTAGAATGATAAGAATATCAGTGTTGTTACTGAACAGATAATAACATGTGTACGCTGATTAAATATGTTACAGTTAATAGCTATTTTTTACTGACTGGCGCACCAATGGTAATAATGCTCTGAAAATATTTTATGTTCATCTCTTGCTACATAAAGTATCAGTGCGACCACGATCTCGTTCTTTACTTGTTTAATGTGACTTCCAATTCCAGTTCGATTTGTATGGCTGTTTGCATGTTGTATCAGGGGACTGATGACCTCAGATGTTAAGTCCCATAGTGCTCACAGCCATTTGAACCATTTGAACAATGTTGTATCGTTGCCAAAGGTTGTATACCATCTGTTGTCTCTAAAATAACGTTTTGTTTCTATTTGTATATGTAATTGAAAGCTTTTGGGTTCTTTTAAGTACGACTGTAATCGATATTCTACTTTGAATAATCATAACACTTATGCAGAATTTTATGGCCAATAGTGATGTATTCTAAGAAGTGCTGCTCGGATTTGGCCAAAAAGTGATTAGTTCTTACAACTGCTGTACAATTCTGTTTCGGAAATAATGAGCTGAGTATGGAGAAACAATACCAGAAAGCGATGGAGGAGGCGTAAAGCTTGTTCGCAAGAAGGTCAGTCTGAGCACTGAGTAAAAACAGGAAAAGAAGTTGCAGCAAAAACTACACGGAATAAACGAGAAGACAGTCCCGAAAACATTTTAAAAGTCACAGTTGATGACTAGGAAGATTACACAAGAAAAGTACACGGAGTAATCAACAAGTAGACGAATGAAAATATCTGGGGCAGTGGATACATCCAAATGGACAGGATAAAGATGCTCTAAGAAATACGTTTAAGGTATTGGTATTAGCTTACAAGCACACGGAAAATATCTTCAACATACACATCGAAATCATACTGAAGCACTACAGTAGGATGGTAACAAGAGAAGCTCTGTATGTATCTGAATTTATAACAGGAAAACAGAAACCGAAGACAAATATCTCTTACCATCTGTAATGAATCGCTGCGGATGTAAGAACCACGTTTGGGAGTGGCGATGAAAAATGAGTGAAGTCCACGACGCGTGAATACCCGGAATTCATTCATCCAGTACCTCAGATAGAGAGATATAAGTAACTTGCAACAAATTTTACACATAATTTCAAGCCGGTCGCGGTGGTCTCGCGGTTCTAGGTGCTCAGTCCGGAACTGCGCGACTGCTGCGGTCGCAGGTTCGAATCCTGCCTCGGGCATGGATGTGTGTGATGTCCTTAGGTTAGTTAGGTTTAATTAGTTCTAAGTTCTAGGGGACTGATGACCTAAGATGTTAAGTCCCATAGTGCTCAGAACCATTTGAACCATTTGAATATAATTTCAAACTTATACGATAATTTCTGTGGCTTATAAACGCTACAAAATGACGGAAGGAAATAGTTTATTGCTTACACTTGTTCGTTGTTGATGCATTATAACACTCTCATAAGGCTTCACGTATCAATTTCTGACATCGTTACTACTAACTGAATTGGCAACTCGCTTTTCAGACGTATTCACATGTACCACTGAATGTACTGGGAAAATTATATCTCCGTACCACACATAGTTCCCGATACATGACGCCATAAACAATGAGACGCCTGACACACGGCCGCATCTTGTATGACGTTTTGATTTAGTAAGTCTTTAGCGTATTTCGCAGACAGCATCCATATGCCTCACTAGATGCACCTGCAAAATTGTTTCACTTACGACAGAGTTCAGTTGATCTGACGTCATAAACTTCGACCCCCGTGAAAATGAAAATACAGAGCTAAATTGGCTAGAGATATAGTTGAAATATGTGTGCAGATATGTGCAAAACATGCTAAATATTTGTGTGAAACGAATGTGACATGGATGGATCACATAACTGATGAGGAGTTATTGAATAGAATTGGAAGAGGAGTTTGTGGCACAACTTGACCAGAAGAAGGGACCGGTTTGTAGGACATATTCTGAGGCATCAAGGGATCACAAATTTTGCGTTGGAGGACAGCGTGGAGTGTAAAAATCATAGAGGGAGACCAAGAGATGAATACACTAAGCAGATTCAGAAGGATGTAGGTTGCAGCAAGTACTGGGAGATGAAGAAGCTTGCACAGGATAGAGTAGCATGGAGAGCTACATCAAACCAGTCTCAGGACTGAAGACCACAACAACAACAACACATGTGACATCTGTGTATGCGGGTAAAGGGAGGGTGAAACGGAGAGGGAGGGTGAAACGGAGAGAGTCTTTGAAGAGGAGAAGATGGACAAAGAGAGGGAGGAGGAGCTAATGAACAGCCAGAGGAGGGGGCACGAGATGGAAAGAGAGGGGAGGGAGGAGGAGATAAACAACGAGAAGGGAGGAGATTGACAGAGGCGGAAGGATGGGATGGACAAATGGGGGAAAGGAGGAAGTGGAGACAGCGAGAGGACTGGAATTAATAAATACCGGGTCCACGTTGGTATTCAGCTAGTCGACAGATATTACGAAGGAAGGACAGCTAAAGTTTACCATGAACACTGCTAGATAGAGCAACAGTTGAATGTGAGGCTACGCTAAGAAATACCTGACCACCACTACATGCGTGAAGGAAAGTGCAAGAACTAGGAATAAATACAGAAGACATGATGGCAACACGCACACCAGAGTATCTAAGAGTTCGAGAATGGATACTGTCTTAAAAAACAGATCACAAGTACACCGTCGACAAACGTAAAATAAGAATAATGGGATGTAGCTGAATTAAATTAGGCGATGCAGAAAGAATTAGACAAACAGATGAGGAACGAAAAGTCGTTGGTGTGTCTTGTAATTTGGATAACAATGTAAATGAAGATGTCCGAATTACAGAGGATATAAAACGTAGAAGTGCAATAGGAAGAAAATAATTTCAGAAAAAGAGGATTTCGTCAAATTATACTATAACTTCAGGAGATGTCTTCCCTGAAGATATTCGTTTGTACTGTAGCCTTTGTTTCACAAACATTTCAGAAAATAATCTGTCAAATTTTTTTGAAGTGTTGTGATGCATGCTGACGATGATAGTATGAAGAAGAATGGGAAAGAAATTTGAGACCTGTTAGATGATGATCAGTTTGGCTTTGCCAATGGTAGGGGCAGCAGAGTAGCGGTACTGATGTTGCACTAGGTAGCAGAGGAAAGACCTAATTAAAATCAATAGGATTTTTTGCCGATGAATTGTGTTAGGCAGCTTAAAATGATCCAAGATGTTAGAAACCTCTGAAAATCAGTAAAACCCTGATTCCTCAAAGACTCCAATGAGTGAAAGGAACTTGAACCGTCCGATTACCTTACAAGTGAGTTAACGTGTTAAATATTTCACGCTGAGCACGTAAGAGAGGAAAATTGTAGAAAAGTTTTGAAATTATATAAGCGTAGGCTTCTGCCACCGTTGTCAAAGTCAATAAAATGAGTCAGCGTTTGTGACCGCATTGTTAGTGTGTAAAGTTCTCCGACGCTTCGACCACCGTTGCACATGGTTTTCTTAGGTTGGTTGTGGTAACACACTGACAGTGCGGTCACGTGCCCAGAAAATATGTGGGATAGTGTCTGCAAAATGTATTGCGAAAAGAGTCGTCAGTAAACACGTAATAATTAAAATGTCGAGTTGTACTGCGCTTCATTTTATGTGAGAACTCCGTATTCACGTATCTGAAACTTTATGAAGTCATATATTCAGAACTACGAATCGTACATTGGTGTAATTTTGCAGAATGGTCAGTGTTATGCGTGGATAGCGTCTGGAAAATGTGTAGGGAATAAAGATAGTCGTCAAGAAGTAATAAATTAAAATGTCATACCAGGTATTGTAGTTTTACTGCAGGTACAGCGAAAATGTAATTATTAATAAAAGTTATTTCTTTCATATTGTGAGCAGGGGGCGCAGAGAACAGAGGGAGGAGATTATGGGAGCGGGCGTCAGCTGGAACCACGAACCACGAAAGTAATACAGGGTGTTCAAATATTCAATGCCAAAATTAACAGGGATGTTATAGGAGACAAAAACAAATACATTTCGTAAAGCAACCATGTGACGGACAACCATACTGCGTGAGCACTGAGAACGCACAGGTGGAGTAAATAAACAGTCGTTACGTCTAAAGTTGTAACTCTAAATGATCTTTAGAGATAAGGAATATGTTGTTGGGGGATCTGCGAGACGTGAACCTCGGTTCTTTGCGTCTGAAAGCAATAATCTAAGAGCCAAGTGAGTGTACAACGAACGTTTCCCTGCACACATATGTCCACAGTTTCGCACATTTAGTGAAGTACACGCTCGACTGGGAAACACCGGCAGATTGAGGGTAAGCAAGGGTAATGCAGGCAGACCACAGACGGTACGTACAGCTAACGTTGAGGAAGAAGTGCTGTTACACTTTGTGAAGAGTTCAGTGACAAGTACACGATCGGTTGCTGCTGTGCTCGGTATCACCATAGTTTAGTGTGGAATGTGTTGTGCAAACAGCTCCTTCATCTTTATGGTCCTATGAGGTTACATGCCGAGGAACCATACGACTATCCTCCTCACCCAGTGTATGTACGCTGCTCCCTGCAGCACGCTAATGAACATCCTCATTTTCTTAAAGTTTCTGTGTTTACAAATGGGGCTTCATTTTATCTCGAACGTGCCCCAGGACCAGTACGAACAATAATAACGATGCCAGTTGTGGATCGGCCGAGGAGGACCTGTACCTTGACGTATAAAACCCCCGGACCTCACCAAATTAGACTTCTACCTTTGGGGCTACATGAAACCCAGGGTGTATTTTATTCCTGTTGACAACCCGTGGATCAGCTGGGGAGGAAATGTCCGGAACTCACCCCACTGGACTTCTTTCTCTGGGCCTATATGAAAGCCAAGGCGTATTCTACCCCTACTGACTCGGAGGTGGGATTATTTTGCAAGAATTCTTGTAGCAGGCACACAAATACAGAACACACCATGCATTTTCCAGCGAACACAGGACTCCCTGATAAGTCGTCACCGGCTCTGCGCTGAGGTTAATGAATCTTATTTTGAACATTTATTGTAATGCAATACTCACCAGAACAAAAAAGCAGTGAAAAACATTTAACACCATTTTCTTCTCAGTCACACACAATAAACTCCTGCATACTCAGTACTCCAAAAATATGCATTTACAACACATCTGCTTAACGAAATATATTTCTTTTTGTCTTCGTCATCATCCTGTTTAGATAAAGACCACCCATATGGGAAGATGGGTAACAGGCAATATGCTCGTAGAAGAACCGGGAGGAAAATATAAGAATGTAAGACATACAGAAGTGCTTGGAGTAGAAAGGATCTAAGGCAGATCCTCTGACTCTATTCAACTTCCGTATCGCAATTGTAAAAATGAGATTACTGTCCAAGAGGGCGATTATATATCAGGGTGGAATATTATGAATGATGACATTCCTATCCACAGTTAAAGTCAGAAAGCATTACAGGACGTTTTTCAGTGAAATAGTACAACGAGTAAAGAATGTATAGGCCGACAGTAAGCCAAAAAGGGCGTAAGTAATAAAGATAGCTGAAATTAATGACAGATTTAGGAGAAAATGTGAGATCTGCAGACCGCTACGGTCACAGGTTCGTATCCTGCCTCGGGCATGGATGTGTATGATGCCCTTAGGTTAGTTACGTTTAACTAGTTCTAAGTTATAGGAGACTGATGACCTCAGAAATTAAGTCCCATAGTGCTCAGAGCCATTTGAACCGTTGGAAATGTCGTGTGGCGAGGGCCTCCCGTCGGGTAGACCGTTCGCCTGGTGCAGGTCTTTCGATTTGACGCCACTTCGGCGACCTGCGCGTCGATGGGGATGAAATGATGATGATTAGGATAACACAACACACAGTCCCTGAGCGGAGAAAATTTCCGACCCAGCCGGGAATCGAACGCGGGCCCTTAGGATTGACAGTCCGTCACGCTGACCACTCAGCTACCGGGGCGGACATTTGAACCGTTGAAATCTGTAAGGTAGAACAGGTGAAAGAATTCTGCTATCATGGAAGCAAAATGACGCAAGAAGGCAGGAGCAAGAAAGATTAAGGCAGCAGGCTAGTACCGGCATACAGATCAATCCTCGTTTAAATAAATCTATTGATATCAATGTCCTCCAACTTAGAAACAAATTCCGAGAATGTGCCGGGCATATGGAACCCAACGATCTACGGAAATCAGCGATGGCACGCAGGAAAACCGGAATATAATCGAATAAACACGATTCGTGTGTGGTGTCACACGATGACTCAGAAAATTAAAAGGGTTAGCAAGAGAAGAAACGAAGAAGTTCTCCGCTGAATCAGAGACTGAAGGAATATGTGCAAAACACTGACTAGAAGAAACGGCAGATGAAGTGGACACGTGTAAAGACATTGAGGAATAACTTCCACGGTACTAGAGATAGCCATATAGTGTAAAAACTGTTGAGGAAGGGAGAGAATGGATTACCTTCAACTAATAATGAGACTGTCCTGTGTAAACACTACTCCGACTGTCGTGATTGGTGCATGAAAGGAAGTCGTAACAGAGCAGCATCAAACCCCTAAGAATATTAATGTCGCAAGATAAATTCGTAACAAAATATCTTTCGTAATACATTGGTATTATTTAATTATCATATATATATATATATATATATATATATATATGTATGTGTGTGTGTGTGTCTGTGTGTGTGTGTGTGTATAAATGCATATGCTTTCTACCATTAACTTACGTTAATACATTTAAAAGTTATTCTGTTTACCAATAACTATGTTATATTATGTGAGAAAGTTATATAATGCAGACCGGGCGGTTACCTACATGGTCGTGAAGCGAACAATAATTTATTTCAGTTTTCAAATATCGCTAAGCATACGTGTTAATCCTTTATCGAGGAAGGTGGTTTCTGAATACCATCGGATTCCAAGACGGCTATGGATAGCAAATGGCTGTAATCTTATAACATATATCTAAGTCAGGATCTCATACAATCTCGAAAATTTTTTTGATGTCTCTGTCCTCGATACACAGAGATTCAAAGTCACGCTACTTGCGCACGTAAAATAGGCACGTAATATTCGGTGTGAGGCTAAAACGTAGTACATAACGTGGCTTGGTACGGAGAAATATGCTGTAAAATCAGCATAGTTGATCATAAAATCTTCAGTAGAGTGGGACGGCACGGCACTGAAGCACATGCAAAACTGACAGTGACAGAACTGTGCTAGGAAAAGAGCCAAGCAGACAGTACCAGTGGGAGAGGAATACGAGAAGGAAAAAGTGGATGCGTGTGAGAGCATGTGTCACTGAGGGACAGAGCCTATGTCCTAGGCAACGAAGAAGAGAATGGATTTTATGGCAAAACTTGTTATTTGACCTGTTCAGTTTCTCACAGAGAATCGCGGGATATCAGCAGCCAGAGTGCCAGTGTGAAGAGACAGCAGCAGCGGGAAGGAATGTATGAGTTCGTAGCACAAAGAGAAAGCTAGAGAGAGGCAGTGATACTGCTAAGGAGGCAGTAGTAGCATGACAGAACGATGAGAGTGTGTTTGCGAGACTGGAGACGCTGGCAGTTAGCGAGTTAATGGTAGTGATTTGGGCTGGCTGAATGAGTGAGAATAGACAAGTGTCAGTGGATGGGCATGAACGACTCACGGTGATGTACTAGTGGATGTGAGCGGGTTACAGTCAGAGGAGCTTATGGGAGTGAGAGGTTAGTTGCATGTTAAAAAGGGCACAAAACTCTTCGCATATCAGTAATTTTGGGAAAGGTGGGTATTCACATTTTCAGTCAGAGTGTTTCAAATAGGTGCATATTAACCTATTTTATGCTCTAACAGGAGCATTTGTCCGTTGCTATAGTCTGCGTGAATACCAAATGCTTGGCGTTTCATTAAAGTTTTGAAGAGATTTTATTGCAAAACCTTATACATGATCTGTTCTTTTTCACACGTAATCCGCGTTACTTTTACGTTAAAGATCCGCAGCCAGAGTATTCACGGTGAATATTTTGTAGTCGTTTTGAATTTAGTAACGAACGTATGACGTTAGGACAGTACATAAATGCTTTGTACATATCTGGATGTTACGTAAGCACGTTTTATTATCTGAGACGACTATGAGGAGCAGATTCAACGGGTCTATGGAAGTAAATAATAAAGATCTTGCACATTGGCTTACAAGGGGAGGCCGCCAATTGTGAAATTCAGATTCGATTCATACTGCGCATAATAAAAGCTCATGGCCAGAGGTGTAATGTGGCAAAGCACCAAGACGCACTTCTCAGCCGTTGTTGAGAAAATCGGCAGTTAAAAGAAACCGTTGTGGTGAAATACTCTCTCCGATTAATGATTTTCTACAGCTTCATAGCGCAGCGGTAAGCGGTGGGGTTCGTAATCCGAAGGTCGCCGGATCGAATCTCGCGCCATGCAATATTTTTTTTATTATTAGTTTCTTGCAATTCAAATATATATATATATATATATATATATATATATATATATATATATATATATATATATATATATATATTAATGAATTGCTTATACATGTTGGTGAAGGCGGATCGCTCTCCTATTGTGCCGCCGGTTGTTTAACAGGGTGTACCAAAGCTGTCCCGTCCGCACTGATTTTCGACGATGTTATAAGTGGGGCTAGGGACCGCATCTACCATCTTTCGAAGTTAGCAGGCAACTACGCTGTTATGGGGCGGCTCGTTTCGGCCCATTCAACATCTGTCCTTCAAGTGTAACGAGCGAGGAACGGAGTTTATATTTCATACCGGCCACAGCAAGTTTGTGTTCGTGGGGTCTCTATTCTAATTCGAACGTTTGAATTATGCTATACGTATTCGTTTCTACGTCTTCCTTCAACTATACGTGGTTAACCTTATGAAGGCAATTAATAACATTTGTGAAATACAACTTTGTTTGCGGAAAACATAATGATGTTTGAAGTCGCCAGTTTTTCCACGACAAACGACTTTCAACAACTTATTATATGCATAATTGTTGCAACTGATTGCCGGGAATTATATATATGAATTACAAAAAACAAATTCTAAAAAAAAAAAAAGTCGCATGGACCGTGATTCGATCCGGCAACCTTCGGATTACGAACCCGAGCGCTTACCGCTGCACCACCAAGCTGTAGAAAATTACAAATCGTAGAGAGTATTTGACCGCAACGCTTTCTTTTAACTGTCGATTTTTTCGACAACGGCTGAGAGTTACATCTTGGTGCTTTGCCACATCACACCTCTGGCCATGAGCTTTTATTATGCGCGGTATGAATCGAATCTGAATTTCACAATTGGCGGCCTCCCCTTGTTAGATGTCTTTACAGTTCTGCGTCTTGTGAGCTGAAAGAGAAAGTTTTATCACAAAAGAAATAAAATGTATTCCGAGGGTCTATAGCCCAATTGAGGTCTTTTAAGTACGCCTTACAGACGTCTTACAGACCTCAAAGATATTAGGTTTTTGGAAACATGGGAGGCAGTTCCGTGTTCCGTATAAGTGTGGTAGATTACTGTTATATTCTCGGCTGTAATAGATGCCTGAAGACCCCATTATGACTGCAGACTAGATTTCTTCCCTGCTCTTGTTGCTCCGAGACTGCACTTTTCGTGTTCGTTTGGTTGTGTATGTGGTTAACAGAATAGAATTTAATGTGGTACAGTCAGGGATTAGCGGCAAGTGATTCAGTCACGTACCAGACCGCGCCGGGGGTTTGGCTAATGGAAACAACAGTGATCAGATCGTGCCCCAGTAGATTTGCAGGCGTTACGGGAATCATCAGTCAAGCAGATAATACGACCACCGATCAGGCGAGGCTGAGTAGATTACGGCGGGCACTCTGGTGGCCTGTAGCTGCGGCTAGAGCTCCCAAGCCGTGACCTAGTGAAACAGTGTAGGTGGTCGGTAGGATCTGTACGATACACTTACAATAGTGATATGGTACAATCGGTTTCGAAGTTTCTTTAGGTGGCATCTACTTCCACAATTTCCTCGTCATCAAATTGCAATAAGTTTGAGATAAAAAAATACACCGAAGATATTCACAGCCTTTCTGGAAGCGTGTGTTAGGGCTGCTATGCAATAGACTGGTTCACGAGAGATGGAGTGACAGGTATTTGGGTGGGGTTTTCACGCGCAGTTTTGTAAAATTTGCCAGTAAAGAAACGTTTACACCCTCTTCCGCCGCAATTCCTTTCCAGTAATGAGGTGGGGGGAGTGGGGGACGAGTAAGGAGAACGGGGACCACCAGCAGCACCACTACTACCTTTATAAGTAACAATAGTTTTGAATATCAGTAGGAGTAAAGGTAACAACAACCCTTCACTTAAGTCTGAGAGCTGTCGACGAGCACATAAGTGCGCCTGAAAGCTTATAACCATCCGAATGTCTCCTTTCTTTAGAGCTTACTGATACCGAACATATAGTGTGGGAGATCGTTTTATATTTTATTCTTTTCTCTATTCTAAGTAGAGTTGACGTTCTAGGCTAATGCATTAAATTACGGTAGGCATCAATAAAATGTTGTGGACTGGCAAGACAGCCAATCCACTATGACAGGTAGCCGAAAGGCACGCGTTTAAGCTCACGCAGGATGGCGTGAGGTCTGGAACAGGACAAGGTCTTTATAGTAGCAATTATAGTACGTAGCTTCTGCAATACTTAACTTTAATCCATAATTGGTGAACATCGGTCTGACGGTACATGCATCACAAGATAAATAGCAATTGATAATGGCGCCTTGCTAGGTAGTAGCAAATGACGTAGCTGAAGGCTATGCTAACTATCGTCTGGGCAAATGAGAGCGTAATTTGTCAGTGAACCATCGCTAGCAAAGTAGGCTGTACAACTGGGCGAGTGCTAGGACGTCTCTCTAGACCTGCCGTGTGGCGGCGCTCGGTCTGCAATCACTGATAGTGGCGACACGCGGGTCCGACGTATACTACCGGACCGCGGCCGATTTAAAGGGTACCACCTAGCAAGTGTGGTGTCTAGCGGTGACACCACATAAAATGTATGCAAACACTTCGTATATCCTCTAAAATTATGATGGAGCAATTTACGAAGATTAAATGAAAGAAAAGTGAGCCGTGTATCGACTCGTGCTACACTTTATTTTTGAATTGCGTTGGTTTTCCTTTTCTTCCCCTGACATGTTTGTTTGATATGTTGTTTGTCATTAAGTGGCTGCTTGGTTGTCTTTTATCCTCTTCAATCGATATTGGTGTTTTTGCTTTCGGGAAACTGCTATGGAGGAAGTGGGATCTTTGACCGGTGGTAGCTTCTGGTGGTGGCGCGGAAGTAGGGGCGTTGCGCGCAGAGAGAATGAGTGTGGTGGACACGAGACGGCAGGGTGGCTCACCAGCGCGGAACAGGTGCGGTCGGTTGTACCGAGTCGCCACGTGATGGATGTCGGTTGTGTGTAACGTGCGGGTCGAGTTGACGGAAGAGCTCCCCGCGGGTTGGTTGTATACAAAATCGCCCCACGAGTAGTTGCTGTTCATTTCACCTTGGTGGGACGTTAACAAGCTTCTTTAAGCCCTCCGTTTCAATACTGGAGTGTAAAAAGGAGACACCTAATATCAAGGAGCGGTCATTACCGGTCAACGTTGCAGAGAAGACGTGAGCTCCGGTGACAGAGCGTGTTGTCGCGTGACCGTGGCGTGTTGGGTACACTGGCGACGCGTGCGCGGTCGAATGTGTGGATCCTTGCCGTCGGAGGTCGTGTACTGCCTGTTCGAGCATTTTTGCAAGTTAATTTTGTGAAAGGTTTAATCATTAAGTAATAAGTTTGCGTAACCAGTGTCTCTTCTGCCTTGTAGCCTCCGGCGATCGGGTTTCCTGTCCTCGGCACCGGTGTAATTGGAAACAGTGATCTTTCCTCCTCCTTTCGTTACTGCCCGATGGAAGGTGTAGTTTTGGCAGATTGTTTTGCTATTCTGTCGTGTGTTATGAGTAAATTCTTGCTTATTGTTGGTTGATCATGTGGTCGCTCATTCAGGACTGTGTGGTGTATTGTTTCCTTGCACGAGGTTAGCTCTAATTCTGTCAGCAAGTTAAACCATCTTATTACAAGTTTCGCTGGCTAAAAGTCGGTGCAGTGACCAGCCTGAGAGTGGCAATTGTGTTTACGTGCGTATTTTAGTTGGACAGTATTCTGTCTAGCCTGAGCATCCCTGAGTGGATGATTTGTGGCCGCCTTACGCGGGTCCGTCATGTCTATTATGTTCTAATGATATTACAGGATCCTTTTGCTTAAAAACTTTTTTTAAATTCCTCCATTCTTTTATTGCCATTAATCGTGTGTTTGCTGAGACCTTGATTTTTTTAATGGTGGTGTTGGTAGCTCCACTGCCTCACCGTACTTTATTAACAAAGTACTGTATTTACTTTAGTAGCTTGTTTACTAATGGTCTTCAAATTTTTTAAATTGTGGTATTGCTATAAATTACTTGATTGCAGTTAGCGGCGCGTTTTGAAAGGATGTTATTGCCGTACTGTTAGCTTCTGTGTTTTTATTATTTTCTTTTTTTTAAATTTTAAACTGTTGTATTGCTATAAATGACTTGATTGCCGTTTTTAAAAGAAATTTTAAACTGTTGCATTTCTTTAAATTACTTGATTGCCGTTAGCGGGGTGTTTTGAAATTTTGGTGATTGCCGTACTGTTACTTCTTTTTTTTAAAAAAAAGAGAATTTTTTTAAATTGTTGTATTGCTATGAATTACTTGATTGCCGTTGGCGGCGTGTTTAAAAGGCTGTTTATTGCCGTACTGCTAGTTTCTGTAAGATATGAATAAAACGTTCGTGCATGAAAATCACAACTCGACAGTAAACTACTAGAAATTTGGCCCCGTTTCCCAACTTGTGGTGTGGCTTGTAGTAACCATAGCCACTGTGTGCGTCAAAAAGTTACAATCTTTTGATTTATTGCTAAAAACTGAATACTAGACAGTGGTTATCTGAAGCTGCATTAACACGATGAAATCATGGACAAAACGAACATGGAATGACAACTTGCGATAACTTCAATATCCTTGGAAGATCAAACATAAAGGTCACGGCGTGAAGTTAATAATCTAACAAGAAAGATACTTATAATCATAGAATGCCTGATGATTGTTGTAAGGATACTGGAAGTAACTTATACTACAGAACGGGAAAGTGTCACACCTCTGAGGGAAGTTGAAAGCGAACAGTTCGTCTGACAAACTGCAATTTTTCAGAAACGGAAATTTACTCTAATTTGGCAAAAACTCGTTTCATAGCTGCAGCACAGCATGCAAAAAGAGCAAATAACTTAACAGAGAAATTTGCACAAAAAGTGACGTATCGGATGTCCTAGAGTGTATAGAACCACCAAACACCGACACTTAGGGCCATACGTGAAAATGACGTACGCAATGGCCACTGGGTATATGTGGAGAATAGAAGAAACGAAACGGATTATTAAACCAAAGAAAACTGCCTTTTATTTAATGGCTGAAACAATATTTGGACGCTAAGAATACACAAATACCTACATCTATTAAGAATTCCATTAAATTCACTTCAAATGCAAACAGCAAAAGATTCAAGAAGGATGTATACTCCGAAAGTCACCATACAGACTGTAACACAGCGTATATAATTCTCAAACTAAATGTTTCGTGGAAGATGCATGGAAGATCTAATGTCAGTGCGTTTCTCCACAGCCAGTAATTCCTCTAATACACTCCTGGAAATGGAAAAGAACACATTGACACCGGTGTGTCAGACCCACCATACTTGCTCCGGACACTGCGAGAGGGCTGTACAAGCAATGATCACACGCACGGCACAGCGGACACACCACGAACCCCGGTGTTGGCCGTCGAATGGCGCTAGCTGCGCAGCATTTGTGCACCGCCGCCGTCAGTGTCAGCCAGTTTGCCGTGGCATACGGAGCTCCATCGCAGTCTTTAACACTGGAAGCATGCCGCGACAGCGTGGACGTGAACCGTATGTGCAGTTGACGGACTTTGAGCGAGGGCGTATAGTGGGCATGCGGGAGGCCGGGTGGTCGTACCGCCGAATTGCTCAACACGTGGGGCGTGAGGTCTCCACAGTACATCGATGTTGTCGCCAGTGGTCGGCGGAAGGTGCACGTGCCCGTCGACCTGGGACCGGACCGCAGCGACGCACGGATGCACGCCAAGACCGTAGGATCCTACGCAGTGCCGTAGGGGACCGCACCGCCACTTCCCAGCAAATTAGGGACACTGTTGCTTCTGGGGTATCGGCGAGGACCATTCGCAACCGTCTCCATGAAGCTGGGCTACGGTCCCGCACACCGTTAGGCCGTCTTCCGCTCACGCCCCAACATCGTGCAGCCCGCCTCCAGTGGTGTCGCGACAGGCGTGAATGGAGGGACGAATGGAGACGTGTCGTCTTCAGCGATGAGAGTCGCTTCTGCCTTGGTGCCAATGATGGTCGTATGCGTGTTCGGCGCCGTGCAGGTGAGCGCCACAATCAGGACTGCATACGACCGAGGCACACAGGGCCAACACCCGGCATCATGGTGTGGGGAGCGATCTCCTACACTGGCCGTACACCACTGGTGATCGTCGAGGGGACACTGAATAGTGCACGGTACATCCAAACCGTCATCGAACCCATCGTTCTACCATTCCTAGACCGGCAAGGGAACTTGCTGTTCCAACAGGACAATGCACGTCCGCATGTATCCCGTGCCACCCAACGTGCTCTAGAAGGTGTAAGTCAACTACCCTGGCCAGCAAGATCTCCGGATCTGTCCCCCATTGAGCATGTTTGGGACTGGATGAAGCGTCGTCTCACGCGGTCTGCACGTCCAGCACGAACGCTGGTCCAACTGAGGCGCCAGGTGGAAATGGCATGGCAAGCCGTTCCACAGGACTACATCCAGCATCTCTACGATCGTCTCCATGGGAGAATAGCAGCCTGCATTGCTGCGAAAGGTGGATATACACTGTACTAGTGCCGACATTGTGCATGCTCTGTTGCCTGTGTCTATGTGCCTGTGGTTCTGTCAGTGTGATCATGTGATGTATCTGACCCCAGGAATGTGTCAATAAAGTTTCCCCTTCCTGGGACAATGAATTCACGGTGTTCTTATTTCAATTTCCAGGAGTGTTTTATAGCAGTGATTAGTGGGCACATCGTGTGGATGTAAGTTATCGTCATCAGGCCATTATACTACGAAAAACATCGTAGTGCGCAATTATAATAATTCTTGGTTCTCTTTGTGCTGATAACCCCGCTGTTGAGGGCCCACAAGTTCCCGTTCCCTTTGCATGTTTAAGAATCACAAGAATGTAAAGAAATCTGGACGGTCAATAAGTAATACTCTTTATTAAAAAAGTAAATAAATATCGTGAATGACCACATGGCTATAATATGACTAAAGGTACAGAGAGAAAGCTTAACGGTTTAAAATTAATTAATGACATGGTAATCTGTAATTGTCTTTCCATTTCATTATTAAACCTTTATGAACTGTTATAAATGTATAATCCATACGTCAAAACGGATAAAACGACAAGTCACACATCATAAATTTTTATGTTAAACTATTGGTTTTTTACTATGGCTACTTATGTGTGTATCTGAGGAAAGTTACAAAAATAGTAAGAAAGACAATGGAATGGAAATATATAAGATACAGTCAAGTAATTAAAAATAGATGTTAAATTATTTGGAGAGGTTAAGTCAAATTTAAAAATTTATTTTATTTTATTGTTTCTGATAACACAAATATTTCCATCATATAAATAATAAATGTGTCTGTAAATAATTTAATTAAATATAAAATACTAATTCCAGCTGAAACCCACGATTTCATTCAAACATTACAATTCACTCTTTCGTATAAATACTTTAGCTTTCAAGAGGATATATATTCCCAAGTAGACCGTTTAGCCAAGGGTAACTGCTGGCAGAAATCTTGATCGATTACGCATTAACCATTCTGATTCAATATTTTTCATGAATTTAAACACCCAGAGAACCAAATCGTTACGTACAAGTACAAACGTTGTACTGATGACACGTTAACTCTTTTAAATAATGCATAGACATAACCCACATGCAGTCACAACTAATTAATACGATAAAATGTAATTTACCCATGAAATTGAGGTAAATATCTTTATCTTCAGAGGTAACACAATGAATGGAAATTCAGTGCAGAAATTTGGAATTTTTTGAAAACCGATCTCTACATAACTTAACAAATAACAATTCACACCACTGAGAAACCCAGAAAAAGGACTATTTTCTTTGAATGACGTGGAGATTAATAAATTTTCGACTTAATGAAGATGAGATCAACAAAGAAATAGCAATACTAGAAAATATGGCCTAAGTAAATAAATTCAAAGCCTATATAATTTAAGAAATGTATAGACACAGACTGTAAGTTAAGGGAAAATCTGAAGCAGATAAGATTTCTATCGGAAGACAGGGAGTCAAAGAAGACACTAAATTCGTAGCTCTGCCCTATTGTGGAATTATTTCTAGTATCATATTAAAAACTGTTAAAAATACAAATATCAGATCTTGTTTCTACACTGAAAACAATGTTAGTATTATTTTAAGACACATCATTAGTACAATAAACCCATTTTGTAGGTAAGAGATATACAAAATTGGGAGAGAAGGCAAGCTGGTAGAAATTCTCGGATATGTTATAAAGAGCACATAAGATATAACAACAAAGAGCAAGTGCCTTTATTCTACATTTCTTAACCACGAACATACAGCCGAAAAGATAAACGAAAAGCTCCAAATTTTGCACTATGCTACCTTACAATAAATCAACATATTCATTCATTTCGAAAGGCAAACAGATACACTTCTTAAGGAGCAAACAGATCCTCAGAAGAAAAAAGTTTGTCGACCTATTCATCACATCTTTCTAATGACCAATCACATATCATCTAGACAATGTGAAAGTTAGAATTTCGTTATGAAACTTAAAATGGATGATCGTATATCATCTGTACAACATAAAGTTAAAATTTAATTCTATCTCGCCATATTTTACTTCTTTTTATTTTATTTTCCACACTGTTTTATTAATTAACAATTTTCTCAACTTTCCTTTAATACACAAATAGATAAAATCTTAGTGCCTGAAATTATTATTCCATTTATCCATGCTTAGCTTTCCCCATTTGTTAATATAATATCTTTGTAAACGTCAGGCTGTTAAACCAACAGGACAGCATTTGTGGATCAACACGAATAGAGTACAAATTTCAAGACCCTGTCATTCCAGTGAATGAGGCTTTGTTTTCTAGGGCAGGTAAATGAATTTCAAATTAGTTTCCATTCTCATCATTACAGTTCTATTCTTGGACGTAAGATAATGTACTGAATCGTGTGCAGAACAGCAAAATCACATTAGAATGGCACACAAGGCTTAAACTAGCTGTGAAGTAATAAAACGGCTACAGTAAAAGTGGCAAATTCCATCTTATTTTAATCAACAGAGGCGTAGTTTACGTAATATTTTACAGAGGTACGCATTGTGTGTAAATGAGTAATGAAAACACTGAAATATCTACATCTACAGCTATACACCGCAAGCCACCTGACGGTGTGTGACGGAGGGTACTTTGAGTAGCTCTATCGGTTCTCCCTTCTATTTCGGTCTCGTATTGTTCGTGGAAAGAAGGATTGTCGGTATGCCTCTGTGTGGGCTCTAATCTCTCTGATTTTATTCTCATGGTCTCTTAGCGAGATATACGTAGGATGGACCAATACACTGCTTGACTCCTCGGTGAAGGTAATTCTCGAATCTTCAACGAAAGCCCGTACAGAGCTACTGAGAGTCTCCCCTGCAGAATCTTCCACTGGAGTTTATCTATCATTTCCGTAACACTTTCGCGATCACTAAAAGACCCTGTAACATAGCGCGCTGCTCTCCGTTGGATATTCTCCATCTCTTCTATCAACCCTATCTGGTACGAATCCCACACTGGTGAGCAGTATTCCAGCAGTGAGTGAACAAGCGTACTGTAACCTAATTCCTTTGTTTTCGGACTGTATTTCCTTAGGATTCTTCCAATGAATCTCAGTGTGGCATCTTCTTTACCGACAATTAACACCATATGATCATTACATTTTAAATCCCTGCTTCCAGTTGCTGACCTGCTATATTGTAGCTGAATGATAAAGGATCTTTCTTTCTATGTATTCGCAGCACATTACACTTGTCTACATTGAGATTCAATTGCCATTCCGTGCACCATGCATCAATTCGTTGCAGACCCTCCTGCATTTCAGTACAATTATCCATTGTTACAACCTCTCGATATACCACAGCATCATCTGCAAAAAGCCTCAGTGAACACCCGATGTTATCCACAAGATCATTTGAGTATATTGTGAATAGCAACGGTCCTACGACACTCCCCTGCGGCACACCTGAAATCACTCTTACTTCGGAAGACTTCTCTCCAATGAGAATGACATGCTGCGTTCTGTCATCTGGGAACTCTTCAATCCAATCACACAGTTGGTCTGACAGTCCATATGCTCTTACTTTCTTCATTAAACGACTGTGGACAACTGTATCGAACGCCTTGTGGAAGTCAAGAAACACGGCATCTACTTGGGAACCTGTGTCTGTTGAGGATTATTTCGATAGTAATGATTTACTATTTGTCTAGTCTGAGTGAGTGGTTAGTTTATTAAATATCATTTACATTGTGACTGCTTGGTAAACGATACACAAAGGAGGTACTCCTCTTTCTTCTCCCGGTACTTTGCTTCTACTTGATGTATAGAGCTGAACTCTACTTCTTCGTATAAAAAGACAAATACACTGGAAGCGATTTTGTGGGCCACAAGGTTGGTGTAAGGGCTCACTATATTTCGAGGTGGTACTTTGTGTGATACATTAGCTAATTAATATAGGAATATTTCTAAAATATATTATGAACTGTGCACTGAGCTACTGTCGATAACAGGGTGACTTGATGTTGATGCTTCGCACGAAATTGACCGTCGTTTGACGAAGAAAAACTGCGAGCCCAAACTGAAACAATTTCTTTTTTCTTGATTGTGTTGGTCGGAAGGATGACCCGCTGCTTAAACCTGAAGGATATCGGGAATATGCAGTTTGTAGAGTTGTCTGGCACCGCACGCTATCGAAGCAGAGAACACTTAAAACTTACCACAGGATCGAGAACAGCGAGAGCTGAGCAATAAGTCGAAACAAGTTTGCTCGCTAGGCTGATATCTCTAGCTGTCGAATACGACTGCGGGCTCTGAAATCCGCCAACGGCCATCAAATTCAAATAACGTGCGGCGGAGCAGTGCAAACTCGGCACCAGTCAGCAGCCGCGGGCGGCGCCCAGGGAAGGGGGAGGGTTGCTCTCTCACCCCCACCCCCCGCCCCTCACCTGACAGCAGAGAGGCGGCGCAGAGTGCCAACGCCTGGCTGAGAACTTCGCCGAGGGTTTCATAATGTGCTCTCGTGAGGTCGCTTATAGAGCCGAAAGTTTCGGGGGAATACTTGCAAGACTGTCAGCGTGAGCAAACCGCTTGTGGACTGATCACTCAGCTTTGAGGATAGGAATTACGACCGCAGATGGCTTACACAAGATGTTCATGAAGTCAGCTATCCTAAGAAACTTCGACAAAGGATAGACTAAAGCATGCTCACAAAGTTTTATTCATGACTTTTTGCTTGCAGTGCCAGGTACCCTCCTGACCGATCTTCATGGAATCTGTCAAGCAGTTCTCGCCTTTGGCTCTCTAAACTGCAAGCAAGTGGCATACAGGGCGCCAATGAAACCACCGCTTCCGTTGAGGTGTTGATTTCGCGATTGAAACCGAAAGTTCGTAGTGCCGCACATTATTTGAATTTGATGGCTACGTCCGTAACATCGTTCGACACTGCTGGCCCCTCTCGGAGTTTCAGTCCCACTCTAAGGAAGTGCCAACAAAACGGTTATTGACGTTGACGTGTAGAGCTTGTGAGACTGGCGATGTACCATCAGACTTTCGGAGAAGCACCATCCACATAATTCCCAAGACCGCAAGAGCCAACAAGTGCCAGAATCGTAGCACAGTCAACTTAACAGCTCAAGCATCAAAGTTTCTGACACGTATAACATACAGAAGATGGGGAAGGAAAATTGAGGATCTGTTGGACGACGATGAGTTTGGCTTTATAAATGGTTCAAGCACTAGACAGGTAGTTGTGATGTTGAAGTTGATTATGGAAGAAAGCCTGAAGACAAATCAAGACATGTTCATAGGATTTGACGACATAGAAAATGCGTTCGACAACGTAAAATGGCTAAAGGTGTTCGAAATCCACAGAAAATGTAGTAAGCTATAGGGAAAGGTGGGTAAAATACAGCATGTACAACAACCAAGACGGAATTCCAAGAACGTAGTGCAGAACCTAAAAAGGGTGTACGACAGGTTCAAAATGGTTCAAATGGCTCTCAGCACTATGGGACGTAACATCTCAGGTCATCAGTCCCCTAGAAATTAGAACTACTTAAACGTAACTAACCTAAGGGCATCACACATATCCATGCCCGAGGCAGGATTAGAACCTGCGACCGTAGCGGTTGGGCGGTTTCAGACTGAAGCACCTAGAATCGCTCGGTCACAACAGCCGGCTTGCAGTAAAGGAAGGTAACCTTTCGCACCTACTATTCAACTACGCATCGAAGAAGCAATGAATGATATAAAGTAGAGGTTCAGGAGTCGAAATAAAATTCAAGGTCAGGGGTATCAATGTTAAGATTCGCTGATGACATTGCTATCCTTAAGTGAAAGTAAACTATAGTTACATGATCTGTTGAGTGTAATGAACAGTCTAAGGGGTGTATAGTATGGATTAAGAGTAAACGCACAAACACTAAATTAATTAGAAGTAGCAGAAATGAGAACAGCGAGAGCTACCTAGGCAGCAAAATAACCCATGAGAGGGGAGCAAGAACATGAAAGCACACTAGTGCTGGCAAAAAGGGCATTCCAAGTATCTTGTATTATCAAACATAGGTCTTAATCTGAGAAACACATTTCTGAGAACGTACGTTTCGAGCACAGCGTTGTAGTGTTGTATGGGAGCGTTACATAGAGTGAGGCGAAACTGGTACAAAAGAGATCCGAAGCATTTGAGATGTGGTGCTATAGACGCATTTTGAACAGTAGGCTGACTGATATGATTTGGAGAGAGGAGGTTCTCCGCAGAATCGTCAACGAAATGAATATCTCGAAAACACTGACAAGAAGAAGGGGCAGGATGACCGCAAATCTGCTAAGATATCATGGAATAACTACCACGGACTAGACGGAGTCGTACAGGTACAAACTGTGAAGTGAGACAGAGATTGTGATACATCTATAAAATAACTGAGGACGTAAGTTGCAAGTGCAGCTTTGAGATGAAAAGTATGTCACGGGAGAGAGATTCATGGCGGGCCACGTCAAATGAGTCAGAATACTGATGACTCGCCTCAGGTGCTGGAGCAACCGCGTCTGATTTGGTATCGAAATTAGATGAAGCAGAAAAAATTTTTTATGCTTCTCAATGCTGTTTATTGGCTCTTTTACGTTCTCAAGGACTTTGTCATGTGGTTCATTGAATTGTTAGCAGTCGCTTTCGACCACGATATGTGTGGGAATCAGAGCACCAAAGTAAGGGATGATTTCACTTGAAAGGGTGCAGTACCGCCCGACATTGAAAACAGGTACAACATTCTTCATTATTCTTGTCAGGACTACATATTTTTTGTAATAACGAATCAATTTCACTTAATACACCGAAGCCGGATACCAGTGTAGGAAAGAAGGACAATTTATTTATTTAATTGATCACATGTGCACTCCCACAAAATAAATCCTTACATCCAATTTGGTGAGATCTGTGAAATGAATGAATATATGGTCGTCAACTGCAGATGGTGAATGTGCAATATATGATCATCTTTGAGACGGTTCTTCGGTCACCTTTGGTGGAGTCAAAGAGATGAGCTTTGAGCGCCTGAAATGTGGCTGACCAATACGGTAGCATGGTGCTCCCCCACCTGAGTGATGAGTTGAAGAACGGCCATGTTTTAGCACTGTGGGACTGGATCTTGTGTTGGTAACACCTGTCTTAGGTATGCTCCGTAAAGACAAAATAGTGGAGAGATGCTATGCGTGTGCAATACTTAAGAGTAGTTTGGGATCGGAAGTGACCAACGCTCACAATGAAACCACGTGTAGTACTATGTTGAAGTACTTGCGAGTGCTAAAGTTAAGCTGAATTGCTGGCGTGTGTACTATAAGTTGGGAATATTTAAGAAATGGCGTGTGCAGGGCTTGAAATAAGAGACGAGCACTTGCACGTGGTGAGTACTGTGTGAGTCTCAATCTGTGTGTGAGACAAAAGATAAAGATAATTACTCGTCCAAGGTATCAGTTGAGGACTCGCGTGTGTGACGAATATGATCTTAATATTACTTTGCGTGTTATATTTCCGTGTGACGCTAGATTCAAACTCTAATACTCTCAGAGAGAAGCAAGGTGAGTCAGCCGTCTATCCAGCACGCCACTTGGCTAGCATTGCACAGGAAGACGTGCATATATCCTCCAGAGTTCGTAGTAGGAAAGAAAAGTTACGAAGGGAGGCAGTGTCGTGTGAAAATAGGATGAAACCTAATTGAAGTGGGAAAGCTGAAAGTGAAGTGATTCTAACGTTGTGACTATTCTTTGTGATGTGTTGTATGTTGCCAGGGTGATGTATTTCATGTAATTAAAGTATATGTGGTTTGCATGGGGGAGTAGCAAGATAGGTTCAGATGCAGTGTGTTATGCATGTTCCCCTTTGTACTGCTCGGTCTGGAGTAAATTTTCATGATGATCGGTGTGAGAGTCGAAGTGTGAGATATAGAAAAAGATCCACCACCCTATCCAGAAAGTGCACTGTAGCGTTAGATAATTACAAGACCATAAGACACAGAATCACCAATGTAAAGCCATGCCCACTGGGCGGAGTTTCTCATGTGTAACTGTTGTATAAAACGTAATGGTGTCTTTAGTTTATCTTTGAATCATAATAGAATTTATCGGAATAAAAAAGACAGTGAAAAGAAAAAGATTGATGGCCTTGTTTTTCAAATAGTGTAGTCATGATATCCAGAATTTGTAATGTGTGCGCCATTCATATTCAGTGCGATGGCCACGTATTGATCAAAGCAGTTGAGTAAGAAAGAAAATGTGGTATTGCCAGAGCGTGTGTAAATTTCAAATAGTCAGGGGTGCGTTATCCGTTTCCGTTGCGTAATATTCATACAGGAGAATAATTTGTAGCTTAATTGTGGGTACTAGTGCTCATAATCAGTCATTGAGAAATAAGAATAAATCCACTCGCTTGGCAGACCACTCATCTTGCAGGCCTGACTGCTTGATGCCACAGTATGAGCAAGGCAAGTGGGAGCCTCCCACAGTTGCGCAATTTATGTCACCCACGAGGGCTTTTCATGTCGATTCTTAGCGGCGGTTTGTCTGAAATATTTTGCTCGACTACCCACAAGAAAACCGCGTGATTTCAACGCTAGGTGTCGCGGTTCTGAGGTCACAGAGGTGTCAAAAGTGATGCCCTTCCCATCAGCTGACACATACACCTGGGCAAAATTGTGGTGAAATTTGGTGTCAATGTTATATCATAACCCAGCTTACAGCTCACATGAACGCCTGAGCCTTGGCCTTTTCTTTCGCCTGTGTTGACACCTTGCTGTTTGAAGCTTCACCGAGTTTGAGAGTGACGTCATAGGGTGGCACGCTTTTGTATCATTACAAATGAAGACTGTAGGCATTATTGAGCCAAACTAGAAAACTTATGGGTCTCAATGGGTTACAATTACGGAACTTCGAAGATGCGGTCCTTTAATTTTGTTGCAGAACCCTACTTTACATTACAATGGAGAGCAATGACCCAGTGGAGTGTGATAAGCGTTTTTCATCTGATTAACGACTGCAAAGCGTGTCTGTCACCAGATAAAATAAAATTCTTTCACCAGTCAAAGAGGTTCCTGCACGACTGCATGTTTCACTTGCCAGGATCAAATAAATGATTGACAGAACTATAGTTTAATTGTCACAGCTGTCGTGACTTGCTCTCAGATAAAAATGGTCACAATCTCTTCCTAACAAAAGACGCCCTCCACATATTTTAAAACTTTTCATTGCCTATGACGTCAGATGCGTCAAATTTCATTGCGAAAGTAATTAAGATACATTTGCTCGCAAAAACCGCGATGAACTCACATGAATCAACTGTTATGAAAATTTTACAACCTGTGTATATTTATTACCCAAACAGCACATTTGGAACGTAACATTTCCTGTCCGCCTTACTTCAGGTACGTGGGCGAGTCCATTACCCAGGGTACAAGGTGTATCTCTCCACTGAGACTGCGTCTTGCTTCTTGTCTTGCTGCGATTGTAACCAAACGCCAGTCATCTACAAGAGGAGTTGCCAAATGCGTTATTGTGGCTGTGGGCACCCGTGAGTGGCCACACTGCTTGGAAACGGCTGCTATCAGTCAGCAGTTCGAATCCCCCCCCCCCCTCCCGCCTTGTTAATATAGTTCGATATAGTTCGATTGATAAGGGTAGTGCTTCTACAGTGATTGGTTAGAGTTCTGGCGTCGTTACTTTGATAACAGAACGGGAAAAACGGCGAAAGATTTTGGTATCCAGCAGGAAATGCCATTGATAAACAGTGTCATACATCGCGTTGATCTACAGGGAAAACGTGCCAAAATAAACGGGGTAATGGACGTTGTAAATACAGTTAACTAACTCAGATGGCAGGGTTTGGCATTATGCAGTTTAAAACCACCGTGACAGAGCTACACTGTGATTAATGCGGTGTGCCATATGCTTCTGAAGTACACTGGTTAAATCGAGATGTTGCTTTACAATGTGTGTTGGAACATGAAATGAAATGAGCGGCAGTAAAAAGAGTTTGATAACCCCAGTGGATATTAGACCACTATCTCATCTTACAAAGCAACTGAATATCTCGAGTGCAACTTTGCAGGTTAGACATAAAATAGCTAACGAAATTTTTGACACTGTATTGGGTTTTGAAATAAAGTTACTATTATGGATAAAGCAACTTTCAGAAAGGTCATTTGCACACTTTTCGAATGTTGTACTAGTTATAAATGAAAAATCTTGAAAAACAGTCACTGAATTGCTCATTTTGAGGAATTAGTTATGGTGTTATAGATTTTGTTAAACAACTTTAATAGTAGGTTTGGTGACAAATCGATTTGAATTTTATTTTAACAACTACTTTTGTAGTGGACTCTGAAAGAGAGGCTCTTGAAATTCAGAAGGACCTCAACGACTATCACTATACTCATGAGCTGGGGGAAAAGTTTCGCATAGCAGAAAATATTGAAGTGTTTTACAAGAATGTCGGTCAAGATCTGTTCCCGCAGTTGTTTCAGGTAACTGCTCCAGTCTGCAGTATGTTTGCGACCTTCCATTTCTGTGGAAGTATTTTACAATTTCGAAGCTTAGGAATGCGTTTGGTGACCAGTAATTCCACTCTAATGATCGAAATGCAACTAAAGAAACATTTAAAATGAAGTATAGAGTCTTGAAAATAGATGTGCCTTTGTTTTTCGTAAGTAGTAGGCCAACTCCGATCTTATCACTTACGTTTATGAATATAGTAGTCTAACAAAAATGCATGTGCTATTTCCTCATTACTTTATGTCTATGTTCTATTCGAAACATTTCATATGCCTTGTAAGTGGTGTCAACCTTTATGGGGCGGTGGAAACATTTTTCTTTATTTGCACATTTGTAACTGAGTTGTGCCCCTATCTACCTTCAGACAGTAAACTAATTTTTTCACGTCTGCTGGTATCGTCTGACCTGAACGTGTGCAACAGCCTTTAGTTTTTATGGACGAAACAGGAACGGTACAATCGCGCTTAGAGAAGATTGGATAAGAAGTACGAGCTTGTCGCGACTCGAAAAATAAATATTAAAACAAAATGTTAGTGACTAGAAAACGCTGGAGAACAACACTGCTCTTTTAATACCTAATAATTGACATCTGACGCCTCATGTGACGCGCAAAAGGATGACCACTAGCATGAATTCATTTGTTTTTATTCACGACAGAATTACAATCAGCTAACTGTTACTGTTGTTCTATTCTATGGGACTTTCGTGCAACACAAGCTTGGTCTTCAACCTTGAAATTTCGCAAATGCGATGCACATGTCACAGTGCGTCGTAAGCATCCTCTTCATTGTCGCACAGTAATAATTACGACCATGATAATAATACATCTTATGTGGCCACAAAATGGATCGTCAGATGTTATTCGTGCCTGATGCGTCCTGCAACGAACTTGTGACGTCACACTAGTTAGCTTGTCTGCCACACTTCGTAAACGTTCGGCTTCGTGCAGGGCACATGGAAAATCAGTATGTAATTCTAAAGGTACTCAATAAATTTCTTCAATTTGTCCTGTGCTATCGAGAGCTTGCTTACATTTAAACGCGCAGTCAGGCACTATTAAACTAGCCTGAAATAGTTACTCGCTCCCGTCCAGAGAAGGCTGCTGGCACTCTTAAGACCTGGAGTGTCATGTGCTGTGATGTTCGCGCCACAGCCTGTCTTTCTCGTGGGCCTTGCTGATTGTGTATTATCGGCAGTTTGAGGCTAGCTCTCGAGGCAAGGACTTCCTGGTGAGCCAAGTCGCGCGTTGTTTATGTTACTCGGATGAAGTGGTGATTCGTACACTTCATATTCTTATTACAGTTTTTATATTCATATCGTCTTTCCAATAGCGAAGAAACGTTTCGTGTACAGTAGTTTTCGCCGGAATTGTGTGACTTTTCCTTGTCTCACTTTTGCGGCCGATTACCCAGACACAAAATGTACTTACAGATGTCCCGCTATCGTCGATTCATTGTGAAGCCCACCACGTTCAATCGCGTTCCGTGGATCTGCAGTTTCTACAATAATGGAAGCTACAGCACCGCCAGAAAGACCAGCTTCTGCACCAACATCATCACCAACTACTACATCAGGGACGAAAACTGACCCAGCAACAACAGTTAGAGCAACTGCAACAACAATAACAACAGCAGCAGAAGCAGCATTAACAACAAGAGAAATAACATCAGGTTAGTCAGCATTTTAGTCATCACTGTAATCCCAACAGCACTTTACGCCGATGCAGCTTTCCATCAAAGCTTACTGGCAAAGCGGCTTCGTTAGTAAAGGGTTCTGTGTCGACTCTAATATTGCGCAGTCTGTGATATGCGTGAGATACAGGGTTCTGAACCCTCATCTACTGGCGGCTTTGTGCAGACAAATACAGAACCCTCAGTACAATCCATCGACTCCTCACGATGGTCATCAATTGGTTCAGTCAATTTGATGCAGGCTCATACTTTGTCTTGGAGGAGAACTTAGACAAGAACATTAGCAACTCCACCATATGCCGGTGGGCTTGTTATTGTATACCTATAACTCTCATTTAAAACATAATATTGCCAACATCAGTCTATCTGGCAGAAACACAGTTAAAATAGAAGTCCGCTTCGGCTGTCAATTTTTTAATAAGGGCCTCCGTTCTTAAAGACATTTAGTTCGATGTGTGTACCCCAGCTTCCTCCTCCATAAGGTTGGTATTATTGGCAATAATGACGTAAATCTGACAAGAATGGAGACAGTAGATCAAATAAAGAGTATGTTCCCTGTCGCAAGTATCAGACGCTACACCAAGAAACATCATTCATTTTCCGAAATAACGGTGCCGATTCCAGTCTGCGTTGTAGTTTTTCATTCACAAACTTTACCATCACTTGTTGCTCTCTCGGTGACACGCTTTACGGTGGAAACGTACGTTGCCCCATTCATCCAATGTAGAAATTGATGACGTTAGAGATTCCACATTCGTTGCCATGTGCGGCGGCCTTCACTCAATGAAGTCGTCCACGACGCCGGATCTTACTTGCTTGAACATGCTCGGGTCAACGCCTAGTTACAGATAGGTCGAGCGCAGTTCTTCTCCATCAACAAGAGGTACAACTTGCAAGGGTCAATACCACGTCAGGATGGGTAAGTGGTGGTTCACAGCACGAATACTGAGCTGCCTTACGGCAACCTCCCAATTTTCAAATTCTCATGGCTTTTCCGCCACAATCACCAGTCGCTGTGCGAGACTACTTCACGAGACAACCGCTGGTGCTACTTGGTGATTTCCCACGCATTGAGCTAGGTATCATCAGAATGACTTTTAGTCAACAGACAGATAGGGTGCCGTTTCCTTCACAAGACGTTCATTGAAACGGAACACTCATAGATCAGCCTCGTGACAAGGCTTTTCAGAAATTGTATCTCTCGCCATCTCTCCCAAGCGCCTCTGCGACACGACCCAAAAAATCTTCCTCAGTATGGTAAATAACCACCGCTACTTCATAATAAGAGCAAGTACAGTATGGAAAAAAGTCATCAGGTTTATCCTACACCTTGTGGAGGGTGCGAAGACACAGCCACCGGGAACTTTACAGATAAAACCTATATGACAATTAGTAATCGCCCTTCTAGTGCCTAGAATCTACTGCGGGATCTGAGATCCGCCAACGGAATACGCGATGAGCGATTGTCAATAAGAAGGAACTACAAAGTGAACTTTGGCCGTGGACAAAAACTGTGGCACGATGTACACCGACCAGGGAGAGAGAATGTTCGGGGAGGAGTTGCCCCTTTCATCAAAAGCGATAGTGGTCAGGCTCTTGTCTGCAATCGGTGGGAGAACTGTAATGGTCGGCTATCTACTGCCGGCCAAGTTTGTATATTTCCCTCGAAGAGTGGTACACTTTGGCACAGCATTTAGAACTTCCATTCCTATTCCTTGTGGGATTTTAGCATATAGAGATAACTGGGTAGCGCGTGTAATGATAGACTGAGTGCATGGATTCTGGAGATTCTCGGCGAGTTCAATCTCATCCTCCAAGATGATGGTTCCCTTATAGAACTCTTACTACCTGGTCAGCGACCCCCAGCTGTTAGATTGACACTGTTTTCGGCGCATGGACTGCTATTCCTCATCCTAGGGGATCAAATCGCTATGCTCTTCTTATATCGACGTTCACTCAGACTCGTGTCGCAGCCCACAGGCATCCATACAAACGGAACGTCACGAAATAGAATTCATTCCCGTATGCCTCAGAAATGGGTTCACTAACTTCATCACCCCTTATCGTGACGCCCCGCATACAAGGTACGTTACTTTTCGAAATCATTTCGCTCTCGCTCGATTCCATAGTAGAGGATGATCACTGGCAGCAGCAGACAGCAGGTTTCCAGTGGAACAGAGAGTGTTCTCGTCAGGTGACTCAAAGAAGGCTAGATTTCTGTCGACTCAGACTGTATACCGCATGGAAGAACTACGTTGGCTACAAACGAACGGGTGCAGCTAGTTTCTCAATACATGTAAAATAGAACACTGAAGGAGATCTCTCCGAAAACACCCCCATCTGGCGGATCTGGGCGATGGTTTCCTTGTTCAAACGAAAACCGACGCCCTCCAAACGGTTGCAGACCTGGACAGACGCATTTACCGGCATTATATCATCACCCACTGCACTGCCAGGGCCCACTGATACTGTAAGACCTTAGAACGTCTTCTCCTGTTCTGCTTAGAAAGGTAATTATAAAATCACGACTTTCTTTGTCAGATGCAATATGGTTTTCGTAAGAGCAGAAGTACTGTTGGTAATATCACATCTCTTGCAATGGACATGAAGAAACAGTCCTGACTAACTGGTATCTGACGGCTATATTGATTTTTAGAGAGCTTGCCACAATCTTAGCTCATTACCAAATCTAAACTACTACACTTCCCGCGATAACGTTTACGAATTATGTGTTGTTTACTCAGCTGTCTTTACCCGTGACTAGGACAGTGTGTCATACGGGCTTCGCATAGTGTCTGTGACCTTCCACAGGTCCGATATTGCCTTATTACACGTCGCAGTGTTGAAGACTCTGTGTAGCCCCATCCTACGTGGAAGGTGTTTATACATACGCTCATTCGCCGTGGTTATGGAACAGTAGATTATGACTTCACCACGTATGTGACAAACTGGCATCATGGAAGTTAGCTAATGGACTCACTTTGTTGCTCGAAAAATCTGCATCTGTGGTATTTACGAGAAAATGACGCCGTTACTTTTCACCTAAACTTCAGCTTGATCCATACAGTCTTCTGTTCAGTCAGTCACAAGCTAAACTACTTGGTGTCATCTTTGACTGCAAACTGACGTGGGCATGTTATGTTGTGTACGTCATAGACAAGATGGAACACAATGCAAACTACTGTGGATGCTTGCTAGAGATTGGTGGGGAACAGAACAGACAGTCCTCTTAACTCTATGTAAGGTCTTCCTTTATCCGCAGCAGCATCGTCTATGGCAACGCGACAAAATCGACTCTGAGTAAAAATGATGTTTTTGGTGCCACAAAATCAACGCCCACCAATCACTAGTGGAAGCGTCCGCTCGCCATATGCCGACAGATGTTGTCCGATAATATTCTCTTTAGTCGGTCTTCCATATTTGATTGAGCCACCTTCGAGGCGGTGGTTCAGTTCAAGGGGCTCACTCAGGTACTTCACAGACGAAGGACGAATCAAACTCTCTTACTAATTCGCAGCTACGAGAAATGGCGACATCTTTTACCACTAATCCTAGAAAACTCGAGACTCCCTTGCTTTCGCTGTCCGTTTTTCATCCCAGCCCCAGTGCCGTACATGCCATTCGATCTGTTAACGGCAACGAAAATTGAAGACCTGTAGCACTTCCTTACCCAACACTGGCCACGGTACCCATCACGGGACACCGTTTGGTTCAAATGGTTCTGAGCACTATGGGACCTTACATCTGAGGTCATCAGTCGCCTAGAGCTTAGAACTACTTAAACCTACCCTAAGGACATCACACACATCCATGCCCGAAGCAGGATTCGAACCTGCGACCCTTCGGTCGCGGGGCTCCACACTGAAGCGCGTACAACCGCTCGGCCACAACGGCCGGCCACAGTTTGGTAACAATTTCTTATTCACATTTAGAATCATGCTTACTAATTCCACGCGATAATTTTTTCTTATTTGTTATCGCTATAGATAACGCGAATGTGCCCCACGAAGGCGATACGATTCTTTAATAAAAGAATAAATTGCAACCATGGTTTGTTTGTAATTCAAATTTATCCCATTAAAAGACACTTTCACGAAAAGAGTATTTGAGTTTCATATGCACCTCGGAAATTTAAAGAATGGGAACAAGATATATGAAATTGTCAAGATGGTGAAAACAGAAATTAATACAAGTCATAGTCGATGCTGCTATAAACGAAGACAGAGCGGACCGAGACTTTACACGGAGTTAAGGGGCTCCGGAACGCCCTATACTTGCAATGTTAAAATAACGCTTATAAATTACATCTTTCCTCACAAAGTATTTGAGGTAGGAAGTTGAACTTTTTACAGGTTATTTATTGGAATATGGGCTACAACTTAACACAGGGATTTTACAAAATTTTAGATCAGTTATTAAAGATGATTTTTTTTCAATTGTAATGAAAATTCACAACATTTTTTTGAAATTTTTTATTTATATATTCAAAAATATACAGTTTTTTGGAAAAAGCCTGTGTTAAATTATGCAGAAGGTACTGTGTAACATTTACTGAAAGTTTGAAACAAATATGTTTGGAAGATCCTTAGAAAACATGTAATTAGTATGAGAAAATAAAAGTTTTGAGAATCGAGCGACAAAGATTGGATTAACTTTTTAGTGCATTCCAGGTCCATAGGTTGGATTATCTTCATCCTCTGCAAACTCCTCCTCCAGCTTCCTCTTGTTCCTCCTCCTGCTTACTCTTTCTTGTATTTCTAGACTCTTCACAGCCCTGTCTGTAGCCCGAAGGCGTTCCTTGTCTAAAGCAAGCATCGCTCGTTGTTGTGTTCGTAGATTTTGCTACCATTTTCTTCAGTTGCAGTTACTGCAACACTGTTCCAAAAGGTGGTCATGTATGAACACTTATCACATTTCAGTTATATTTCACTAGCAAGTCCTACGTGCTTTATTATGGAGAGTTCCAGACCGACTTCACTACAATGAATACATCTTACACAGTTTGAAAAAATTCCTTTGAGAACCGACATATCAAATATTTCATTCACATCCGATTCGCCCATAAAACATTCATAGTTATCACTCATTGAACCAAGCTTCTTCTGTGAAGTATTTTCTTTCCCACTTTGACTGCTATGGGCAGGTGTACTTGAGAGGTTAGGTTCACTCACTTGGTTATCGTCTTTATTGTTTACAGTAATAACACATACTTTTGGCTTTCCTACATTTCTCCTTTTCTTAAAAGCCTTCAGAGGATCTCTAATAACTTTACTTTTACTCATTATTATACTTCAACAAAACAGAGACTCAAGAAACAGAATTAATTACGAATATTTTCGAGATAACGACAGAGTAAATAAACATGAAACAATCGACAATCACACCAGCGATATATATTGAACCATCACAGATTAGCCACAACACATACTTTATCCCACATCACTAAAATGTACCTGATGAAGACGGGCGTTAATAATAACACCATTTGACAGCAGTTTAACAGCGCCACAGTGGGTCACGCCCATGTAGAACACATTTCAAAAAAAAATTTAAAAATAGTTGTAGTCTTCGGAATTGAATAAATTATATATATATTAAAAGGTAATAGTCTGCAGATTCAGAAAACGCAAAAAAGTAAAAATTGAACTTTTCATGATTTTGAGCCTTTCCGGAGCCCCTTAAGAGAACTGTCGGCTCCGCTCCCCACAAAACTCCAGCAAGCATCCGCAATGTGTTCGCAATGTCTTCCATCTTGTCTACGACGTACGCAACACGATGTGCCCACGTCAGTTTTCAATCAAAATAGACATCAAGTAGATGAGCACGTGACTGAACAGGAAAATTTTAAGGGACAAGCTGAGAAGTTCAGGTGAAAAGTAATTGCTTAATTTTCTCTTGAATACCGCCACTGAAGGTATTTCGAGCAACAAAGTGAGTCCTTTTACTAGCTCCCAAGAAGCCAGCTTGTCACATACGTCGCGAAGGCATGATCTTCTCTCCCATAAGCACGGCGAATAAGCGTATATACAAACGTAGTCCGTGTATTGATGAACTTCGAGGCTTGGGCTAAATAGTCTCCAGTACCGCGACATAGAACTTGTGTGGTAAGGCAGTCCTGCGGTAGGTCATGGGCACTACGGGAAATATGACACATTGTCCTGGTCACAGTCTAAGACAGCCAAGTAATCCACATATAGTTTAAAAGCGATCCCGGGACGTGTAGCAGTGACCGAAAAACACGGATAGGCCCTGGATGAGACGTGAGGTAATCGGCTACTGAGTTCTACACGGTGCATTTATCGTACAAAGACCACACGTTGAAGTTGTCTGCAATCTGACTCTCAGTAGTCGTTCACCGCTCTCTACGACTCTGACGAGGCGACGCTGCGTCCCTTGTCGTTTGATGACCTACTGTGCGGTGGATTATACGCTTGGGAACATTGTCTCTGCGGTACTGAAAATCAATCCCAAACAATATTCGCTTCTGATATCCGACTTCCTGTGTCAATTCCGATATGCTGTATAACATGCATGAAGCCCTGTTGTCATTCCACATTCCAAGTTGGTTAACACGCGACGTTCCACCGTGTTCGCTGCATACCTGTTTCGAACAGACTGTTCAGATATCATGTAAATCCACACGGCGCAGCACAAGGGCGTCATACGTTGCACGTCTTGAAATGAGACAGTCCTTCGCATGAGTGACAGTCGTTCGGTTTATACAGGAGCTTTCAGAGAGTTTCCTCAGAATCGACGTCCTGCTGATTAACTGCGTCTCGCAGTACATATGATGCGGATCTTAGGACCACTTGTACCACAAGTCCAAACGATTATGCTAACAAGAGATACCATATGGAACCAGACCTTTAGATTCTATGTCATATTTGAAAAATACCACTGTGGCCACTTCATATTCCTACAGGACAACTCGAGGAACTGGGACAGTCTACTTTGCGAGCTTCGCGAAGAAATCTACAAAATACCATTTTTCTCTATTTTACCAATTTCTCTGGGTATACATTGATACTGAGCAGTCTGTATGGTGTTTAGAATTTCGACTCTTAACTTCCTTGCTCTTATCAGTGATTCATAAAAGGATTTGCATTACATATGATATTAACACAGTGGTTACCACAGAGTCAAAGCTTGCTTGTACAGCAGCTTGCAGTACAGCAGACGTCGCCATTGACTTGCTGTGACAGACACAGTGTCCGTGACATTATGTCGAACGCTCGCAAAGGACACACAATAATCTCCCTTGGCGGTGATGGTAGAAAAACGAAATCCTGTTTCATATATACACAAATTGTAACTGACAACACGGTGGCTCATATCCATCAGGAATGTTATGTGTACAGCGCTATTAGAATACTCTATATACTACTGACCTAAGTATCAAACTCAAAGTAACCCTTAAGGTGAGTGAACAGAACTCCTTTTTAACAAGGTGCTACAGAAGAATGCTGACGATTAGATGGGTAAATCACATAACTAGTGAGGGGGTATTTAACAGAATTGGGGAGCAGTTTGTGGCACAACTTGACAAGAAGAAGGGATCGGTTGGTAGGACATGTTCTGAGGCATCAAGGGATCACAAATTTGGTATTGAAGGGCAGCGTGGGGGGTAAAAATCATAGAGGGACACCAAGAGATGAATGCACTGGGCAGATTCAGAAGGATGTAGGTTGCATTAGGTACGGGGAGAAGAAGAAGCTTGCACAGGATAGAGTAGCATAGAGAGCTGCACCAAACCAGTCTCAGGACTGAAGACCACAACAACAACGAGATGTTCAGCCCCAAAAATCTAATACACAGCGTGATAAAGAAACTGAAGTACCCAGAAGACATGGAAGATGTCAATGAATATTCATGTGCGTACGCACAACTGGCCGATGTGTAAATGTAAATGACTAGAGTTTCAATTGCCTTTGACAGGTAGAACGCCCACAAGAGTGCATTGATTTTATTCGTGTTTGATGTCGTTACCAAGCCTGGAAGGGTGTAAGAGGGTACGAGGGACGTGAACAGCGTTAGATGTTGATCAATGGTAAGGAAATGAGGATAAGGAGTATTCGTGTGACAGTGCTTTATCAGCAGCTGACAGAGTTAGAAAGGGTTCTCTTTGTGAGTCTGAATTTAGCCGGCTGATCGAATCGTACAATATCCATATTTGTGCGCGCTTTCGGAAGTGACAGTGGCGCAGTAATATACTGCATGGAATCGTGAGGACAGGTATATTCGCCGTCAAGGTCCCTGTCGTTCAGGTCTGACGACCACAAGGGAGTATCACAGTATTGTGGCGGTGGTGATGGTATGTATAGGGCACTCAGCAGCGATATCATGAGCTGCCTTACTCAGCTAAGTGGATATGGGCGGCAGTTTTGTTTTCTGAAAACTATGCACCTAAAGGTAGAATATAAGATATAGTCCTGGTACAGTCCCTATCATTCACACTCACACTTTTACGAAGACCACAAAAAGACGTACACCTAAAGGTAGTTTGTGGCTAAAATACGCAGACCATAACTATACAACATCTGAAGTAGTGTAACTGGGAAGTTCACCTAGCTGAACAATGGGAAAATAATAGGGAAAGCAGTCACCACGGAAGCGCCGTAAAATCCTTTACGCTAGTTACCAGTGAGAAGATCGTACAGATACAGAATCTTAAAACGCGGACCACATTCAATTCATCGCTCCCTGGACAGAGGGCGGGTTAGCTGGTAAGTTGGATTCAGCCCTCATGACTTGGTATGAAACGCATTCTGTTAAAATGTGATGTACACATACCTCTACACCACAAGCATTGCATATTATTGGATCCTCTTGCAGGAGAAGCAACGCATGCGTCAAAGGACAGTGCCCTATCCGGAGGTGTGTTAAAAGTACCTTCTCCTGCCATAGAAGCCGCTTCGTTGGTTTCACTGACTGTAACATGTTGTTCCTCAACCTTAAACACTTCTCCTAACACAGTGGCGTGATCCTGGTCCTCAACAACTGCGTTTCTCAGATAGGTATTCTTTGCTGTTTAATCCACTGCTTCGTTGCCCTGAATGCCAATATGTCTTAGTAACTAATGGAATTGTCCCACCTTGCCCTGCGTCCGTAAGTCGCAAATGGTATCATCGATCAGCATACCGCAACCGTTTCTTATCCAGGAACAAGTGATTGACTCTTTCTAACTTCTTTGACATCCCAGACTGACAGCAGTCGGAACAGGAAAGTACCGTCCCACGCATCTATGGCGTTAACACCACAACACCAAAATCTGATGACGTGGGACCATGAGCAAGCATGATACTTGGCTGACGGATGGCGTCACAGTATGTTCAGCGATGAGTCTCAGTACCGCACTACTCCGCACGACGGCGAGCATAGCGGCGGCGTTAGGGGAGATAGTATTATTCCGACATTTTGGAGAGGCGCAGCTGTGTGGCTCCTGGGGTGGTGGTGTGGCGAGCCTGCAGGTATGACTTCGGGTCAGGGCTGGTAGCTATCGTGGTAACTGTGACGGCTCTTCAGAGGTCGATGGAACCGATGAATTTCGGTATCGGTTTCCGGAACACTGCTCAGTATTTGCAGCAGAGGACTTCGCCCTGTATCAGGCCAAGCCGTACATTCGGCGACTGAGGCTCTTTATCTGTGTCATCTGCTCCGACTCTCTCATTGCCATTCAGAACCTCTGTCCACCTCTTGGTGCAACGGATCCAGAAAAGCTCTCACTTGCTCACGCTTGATGGAACCACTGTGATGTTTATGTGGATCCCTGGTGACGTCGGTGTGACAGGACACGAGGCCGCTGATGCTGCTGCCAAGGGGGCAGTCCTCGTACCTCAACCCGTTAGTTCTTCCAATCCCTCTTATGATCTCAGTTGCCGACTGTCAATAGGTGATGTCAGCTCCGCATCACTACTGGTCTTCCCTTCGTGATAACGAGCTACGGGGCATTAAACCTCTCTCAGCGGCTTGGCCGATGTCGTCTAGACCAATTCACCAAGAGGTCATCATTTTAGGTACGTAGCGTATCGGGCACTGTCCTTTTAGCCATCGCCATTTGTTTAGTGGTGATCCCTCACCACCTTATGCACATTGTCAGAAGCCTTTAACTGTTCGCCATTTCATGAAGGAATGGCCTTTTCTTAACCAATTACATTCTAGTTTATCTTTGCCGTCTAAGTTATCGGCCGTTTTAGCGTACGACGTGTGGGCTGTCGACCGCGTTTTACTTTTTATCCTTCGTAGTAATATGGCGAAGGGCATTTAATCTTCAGTTCAGGACCTCCGTTGCCTCTATGACGTATTTTAGGCCCTTTCTCAAAAAAAGTCCCTGCTTTTAGCTGTCTTTCTTTCCAACGATTGGGCTCAACGTTTAGTCGCTTTAACCTCCTTTCTCGTCCTTGTGTTCTACGGTTCTGACATGGGCGCGTATGACCTTAGTTGTTTTTGAGCCCGAAAAGAAAAAGAAACCAAACCAATCCCGTGTCGCCGTTGTCTCTTATACGACAGTAACGTGGGACCGTTTTTCAAACGGATAATCCTCGTCCACAAATGTCACGTGCGTCTATGAATTGTTTGAATGGCTTTCGAATATTCCCGAGGTCAGAAAGATCACCAGATCTGCCTCCGATAGAACACATGTGGGAACAGCCTGAACGTCAATACCTTCCTAGTGGCAGTATCAAAGGTATCAAAGACTAGTTACAATGGCAGTGGGCAAGAGAATGCCGACAGATTTATAACACCCTTTGCAAAGGAATTAATGCGTATTCCCAGGTCATAGCGGATTCAACGTCATTCTAAAGAGGGGGCTCATTCTGCGAAGTTGTTTGTGATTTGAAACTTCCTGGCAGAATACAACTGTGTGCCCGACCGAGACTCGAACTCGGGACCATTGCCTTTCGCAGGAAAGTGCTCTACCGTCTGAGCTACCGAAGCACGACTCACGCCCGGTCCTCACAGCTTTACTTCTGCCAGTATCTCGTCTCCTACCTTCCAAACTTTACAGAAGCTCTCCTGCAAACCTTGCAGAACTAGCATTCCTGAAAGAAAGGATGTTTCCCGGATGGGATTTTCACTCTGCAGAGTGTGTGCGCTGATATAAAGCTGGCAGAAGCAAAGCTGTGAGGATCGGCCGTGAGTCGTGCTTCGGTAGCTCAGATGGTAGATCACTTGCCCGCGAAAGGCAAAGGTCCCGAGTTCGAATCTCGGTCGGGCGCATAGTTTTAATTTGCCAGGAAGTTTCATATCAGCGCACACTCCGCTGCAGAGTGAAAATCTCATTCTGGAAACTTCCCTCAGGCTGTGGCTAAGCCATGTCTCCGCAGTATCCTTTCTTTCAGGAGTGCTAGTTCTGCAAGTTTCTCAGGAGAGCTTCTGTAAAGTTTGGAAGGTAGTAGGCGAGATACTGGCAGAAGTACAGCTGTGAGGACCGGGCGTGGGTCGTGCTTCGGTAGCTCAGATGGTAGAGCACTTGCCCGCGAAAGGCAAAGGTCCCGAGTTCGAATCTCGGTCGGGAACACAGTTTTAATCTGCCAGGAAGTTTCATGTCAGCGCAAACTCCGCTGCAGAGTGAAAATCTCATTCTGGAAACATCCCTCAGGCTGTGGCTAAGCCATGTCTCCGCAGTATCCTTTCTTGCAGGAATGCTAGTTCTGCAAGTTTTGCAAGAGAGCTTCTGTAAAGTTTGGAAGGTAGGAGACGAGATATTGGCAGAAGTAAAGCTGTGAGGACCGGGCGTGAGTCGTGCTTGGGTAGCTCAGTTGGTAGAGTATTTGCCCGCGAAAGGTAAAGGTCTCGATTTCGAGTCTCGGTCCGGCACACAGTTTAAATCTTCCAGGAAGTTTCATATCAGCGCACACTCCGCTGCAGAGTGAAAATCTCAGTGATTTGTTCAAATGGCTCTCAGCACTATGGGACTTAACTTCTGAGGTCATCAGTCCCCTAGAACCACTGAAACCTAAGTAACCTAAGGACAACATACACATCCAAGCCCGAGGCAGGATTCGAACCTGCGACTGTAGCGGTCGCGCGGTTCTAGACTGTAGCTGCTAGAACCGCTCGGCCATCCCGGCCGGCAATTGCTTGTGAATTTGATTCTATTTTTCATTCACAGAAAATATATAACATACCTTCTCAAGGTGTGAACATTCATTTTGTATCTTGGTCGCATTCTCTGTGCTTCACTTTCATTCGCAGTCGTTGTACACACATGGAAAATAGTTGCATCACCTCGGTTTTGAGAGTTCCGGAACCTGTGCGTATAATTGGAATTGAGATAAGCATAAAAATCATTTCCGCCCTTTCTACTGCTAATGAAAGCCACACATTGCATATTGTACCACCATACAGCGAGACCTTCAGAGGGATGGCTTTACACATCAGTACCTCCAATACTCAGTAGCACGTCCTCTTGCATTGATGCAAGAGGACGTTGTGGCATACTATTCACAAGTTCATCAAGGCACTGTTGGTTCAGATTGTCCCACTCCTCAACGGCGATTCATCGTGGACCCCTCAGAGTGGTTGGTGAGTCACATCGCCCAGAAACATCACTTTTCAATCTTTCCCAGGCGTACTCGATGCGGTTCATGTATGGAGGACATGCTGGCCATTCTAGTCGAGATATGTCGTTATCCTCATGGAAGTCATTCACAAGATGTGCACGATGGGCGTACGAATTGTCGTCCATGAAGACGAATGCCGCGCCAATATACTGCCGATATGGTTGAACTATCGGTCGGATGATGGTATTCACGTATCGTACAGCCATTACGTCACTTTCCATGACCACCAGCGGCGTACGTCGGCCCCACATAATGCCACCCCAAAACAGCAGGGAACCTCCACCTTGCTCCACTCGCTGGACAGTGTGGCTAACGCTTTCAGCCTGACCAGATTGCGTCCAAGCAAGACTTCGACGACTGTCTCGTTGAAGGCAAATGCGACACTCATCCGTCAAGAAAACGTGATGCCAATCCCGATCGGCCTATTCGGCATGTCGTTGGTCCCATTTATACTGCGCTGCATGGTTTCGTGGTTGCAAAGATAGACATCTCTTAACATAAGATAGTAAATAAACATGAAGAGCTGCCTTCCTAGAGTAATACGTCATAATTTTGCTGACCTGCGCAGTAGAGTAATTTGTATCAACAACGCGATAAGATTAATGTTTTTTAAGATACTTTCAAAAAAGTAACAAAGCGGACGAGATCGACCCGCGGTATTGACCGTCTAGGCATGGTTGAACTACAGACAACGCGAGTCGTGTAAATCCTTCCTGGTGGTATGACTGGAAATGATAGGCTGTCTGACCCCTTCTGTCTAACAGACGCTGCTCATGCATGGTTATTTACATCTTTGGGCGAGTTTGGTGACATTTGTGATCACTCAAAGGGACTGTGTGTGATACAATATTCACAGTCAATGGTTATCTTCAGGAGTTCTGGGAACTGGGCTGATGCAAAACTGTTTTTGAAGCGTGTATATACTGTCAGAGAGTAGGCTTGCACCGAAGCAGTCTGTTAACAGAAAATGTGCGGAGATACGTCATACTTTAAAACAACTGTCACTGGTTCAATTACGACAACCTTTCGACCACAGCTGCAGTGGCAGAAACGCCGATTTTCTCCACATACTGGCAGGTATTTTTTTTTTTTTCTTTAATTTTACGTGACAATATTACACCTAGAATCCTTTTATGATTTATGATGACTGCTTGTCCCTACGAGACGTATTTAATCGATCAGCGTAGTAAGGCTGACAAATACACACTATATGGGTATCCACAACTTCCTTAGCATAATTATGCTCGTGGTAAAATCTTCCAAAAAATGACAGAATGTAAACTGGACAGACACATCTCTTAACATAAGATAGTAAGTAAATACGAAGAGCTGCCTTCCTAGAATAATACGTCTTAATTTTGCTTACCTGCGCAGTTGAGTAACTTGTATCAACAACGCGATAAGAGTCATGTTTTTTAAGATGAGACTCAACACCGCAGTTTTTCAGCATGCTGCATGTCAACAGATTTCTTATACGTAGACCCTGCGATACCTTTTTCCTCCGGCACATATTTTCCAGTTCCCTTCGATTCCTCTGAAAACATTAATCTTTCCTACCGTCGCGTCAGCAAATATTATCTATCCATAACGCAAAGGATTACCCATCGAGCGAAGGCATCAGAACTTTCTTACCTTACACACTTAATAATACAAGAAAAGGTGACTGCTTGTCATTTATAAATATACCAGTAAACACCTCCACCCTCGACTGATTAAGGAATCTAATAGCCAAGTACAAAATGTCACAGCTCACGAGCTATTTGTAGTACAATGATATCCTTCGAGTGTATATTCAGCGGTATATGTGAATACTGTATACAAAATGTGTTGTGGGCAGAGCTGACACGTCTTGCCACATGCTGAAGTTCTACTGCAAAAAGAATGACACTGTAGTAATCGTTAATCTTTCTTCCTGTCATTAT
The DNA here is from genome assembly GCF_021461395.2 of Schistocerca americana. Classification (NCBI taxonomy): domain Eukaryota; kingdom Metazoa; phylum Arthropoda; class Insecta; order Orthoptera; family Acrididae; genus Schistocerca; species Schistocerca americana. The sequence goes on from NC_060122.1 coordinate 84,478,189, forward strand.
TTTGTGTGGTTGGCAGCGAGAACATATTTGGAGAAAGTTTTAAATTGTTCGCAAAGTTTGCTGGAAGTTATCAAGTGCTGCCATTCTCAAATACTGGACGAATATAATCTGTGTAAATTGCACGCTGTGGGTTACACTGCGTCAAAACATACACACAGTTTCCAATGTTAATATGTGATTTATTGTGAGTAACTTTCATTGCCAGATTGCATCTCTTAATAGGCAGATTATGGCAGTATTTCAAATTTTTGAATTCAGTTAACAATTACATTCAATACTGAAAATCAGGCTTCTGTTGCATCTGAAAGCCAATAGAGAGGCAATCTGTAACATGGAACTTGCATCATATATCATGTTAGGCAGTTAGTAATATGTAAATTTTGTTTATAACCGTAGTGTAATGCTGATGTAAGCCAAACACACACACACACACACACACACACACACACACACACACACACACACAAAGATGAACACATCAAAATCATTATATACCTTAGCGCTGCCCTACGATCAACAGTGGCGAAATGCATTTTTAGAATTACTATCAGAGATAGGCAACCAAACAAATACATTAGGGGACAGATTAGCAGGTGGTAAATATTTGTGATTAATGAAAATGGAAAGGAGGGTGTGAGGACAGGTCGGCAGGTGAATGCCTGATAGGTGTATGGTTTCCAAGACACGCACGTGGATAGGGACTCGTGGTACAAGGTACCATACTGTAGCAACGAGGATAGCTATAGCTGAACGCTGTAATGCATGGAAAATTCTAGACGTCGTTTTTACCGGGCAGCAGATGTCAAACGCTGTCGCTACTCCTCGATTTGCAAACATCCACCTGCTCCCCTTTCGCGTATTCACTCTGGGAGCGCTTTTACGGTAATGGCATTACGAAAGGCATCCAAATTCAAGCTACTACATGGACGTACTCCTTTCAAATCTTCTAAAGGAACTCTTTCTCTACCCTATTCCGTCTCGTTATATCATTTATAATCTTCATACAAAGGAAGACACATTGAATTGCCATTTCAAACATGAACTACGTGCGAGGTGACATTACCTGCCCTCTGTAAGACTGTTTCGACTGTGATAAGTAGTGTTCGTGCTTTACTTGCTGAAAACTTGTGGCTGCCTCATCTTTCTCGTTATAAATGCTGCTCACATGTTCTAACAGATCTTACTATTCAAATCATCCGTTCATTCATCGTTTGACGACTAATTGACTCATAAATACTTATACTATTTGCAACATGTAGTCCTCTGTTTTAGTTTTCACAGCTTGCACTCTCTTCCGTCCCCCCAACAGACGAGCCATTACCTTCAAATTGATTATAACGAAGAATCAGACCATATATTTAAATTTTCTAAGCACGTTATTACAATTTTCATATCGACAGCTACGTTTACGTGATAATTGTCGAAATTGCACTCACAATCTTTCTCCTGCTGTTACTGCCACATCTTATTCGGCCTCAAATTTTAGTCTAAATACTTTTTAGTATTGTTTGTCTCATAGTAAAAACGACCCTTTTTATCGTACCAGTCAACAGAAAATTCTGAACAGATTATTTTCGCTGTATCGCTAAGCTTGTATAGGTCGCATATAACAGTTCTTCAGATACTAAATTGTTAAGGCTTTCGTGGCCACTTGTTGACAAACTGCCAATTGGCTTCTGCCTCGGGTTCTTCGGCCGACGTTCATCTAATTATTCTTCTGATGATTTTTCTGACGTTTCGCCAGCACGAGAGGCTGGCATTGTCAAAGCTTCACCCTCCATTACCAGTTCACCACCGGGAATGGAGGGTGAAGCTTTGACAATGCCAGCCACACGTGCTGGAGAAACGTCACAAAAATCATCAGAAAAATCATTAGATGAACGTAGGCCGAAGAAAAAAAATGGTTCAAATGGCTCTGAGCACTATGGGACTTAACATCGATGGTCATCAGTCCTCTAGAACTTAGAACTGCTTAAACCTAACTAACCTAAGGACATCACACAACACCCAGTCATTACGAGGCAGAGAAAATCCCTGACGCCGTTGGGAATCGAACCCGGGCGCGGGAGGCGAGAATCGGCCGAAGAACCCGAGACAAAAGCCAATAGGCAGTTTGTCAGTTCTTCAGATGTATGAGAGGTATTTATACACCCCTGTATCTTATAGAGGCCGTCATAATATTCTGTGATGCTTCCTCCTGAAATTGTCAAAAATGAGTTCTCGTTCGACAAAGCGAAGAAAGTAGTACATGACAAAGTAAAAATATATCGCAATAACACACAAGAAAGAAGAAAACACGAATCGCAATACACCAGGTAACATAAGGTGAATAAATAATACTAAGCGGGTAGGAACTATACTCGCTGGAAATATATAGCACATCTGAACTGGAAAACACAAAACTTAATGAAACTAAAACAACTTTTTTTTAAATAAACGGAAACCCAAAAAAGAGGTAAGATATACACTATACACACTACAGTCACATAGCACTTTGAACATTACTCACCTATTGGAGGGCTCCTCCGGAGACACTGTGGATGTCTTAAATTGCTTCTCCCTTGTAACCGTAAATTACACAATTTAAAATACGATCCATAGTTTGAAGTTCATGGCAGAAGAGATCTTTGCTAGATCCCACATCGTCATTAAACTTTACAGCAACTCCTTCCAGTCTTTATTCGGTTTAATATTGTCCACAATATTCTTCGAAGGTCTAAACCAGAAATTTATTTGGTGACGTCAGGGATAAGGGATCCACTTTTAGGGGTGTACTTTCGCCAGTGTTCCAGCCAATCCGCATCTCACTCAAAAACTTTTAATCTTAGGATTGTTTTCCAGAGATCTGTTCTCAACTTCACTCGATCCTTTGTGTATAAATGATGATGTACTGGGAGATCGCATTGGTTGCTACATTCTTCCATCCATTTTTAATGCAGCTTTGGGTCTGACGTGTGGTTGTACATTAACTGGCACTGGCAGCCAAGTTGTGGGGCCGTTTTCAGTGAGTCACTGATCATACTCACCGATTCTTTGGGCATACTGGGACTCAGTATTCTGCAGTGCTGTATACCAGTGGCAGCCTGACGTGCGCAATTTGTTTGCATCGCTTCACCATGAGATTCCTGCTACTTGGCTAGTTTCTTGATTTCAGTTTTGCTTCACATCTTTTATGTGGTGCCTGAAGGAAAGTAAATTGGAAAGTTTAGCTCCTAAGTATTTAGGGGTACTCTCATGTTTTGTTGGGTCTCCGTCGAGCTTAATGTCACACTTGCTGTTAGTTTCTTTATTGTTGAGATGCATAGTGATAAGGCTTTGGAAGGATTTGTTTCAAGTGCCATTTGATTTAGTACGAAGAGTATGGAGCAGTCACTATACAGAGCAGCTTCTAGCTCTTCAAATGACTTAGACTGTATGGCAATTACTGAATTATCAGCATAGGCAAATTTACACCAACGTTGAGTTAAAGTGATCTGACGCTGCTTATCTCTCGGATGCACTCTGAGAGTTCTGTCCAGTAGCAAAGATTTCATTATCTTCAATTTTTGCTTATTGTTGACGACAACTTTGAGTTTACCTGGAAGCCCTTGATCAAGACTGAGTCGTATACGGGTGATAGATTCAGAAGCCCTACTTCTGTCTTAATTGCGTCTTGGAAGCCTCTTTCTTTGTGTGATCAGCGTCGATATATGTTCACAGCAGCTCGTATTTTCCCTGAACCCAGCTTGTTCCGCCAGCTGCACCTTTTCTATAAGTAACATCAGTCTCGTGGTCAATACGCTGTCAGGAATTCTGTAGGTTGTACGCATTAGACAGATAAGTCGAAAGTTCTTCGGATCGTCCGCTGTTTTCCCTTGTTCAACTACAGCATTCGCCTCTGGCTCTTTCGATATCTTTGGTAGTTTTTGCTGAGTAATTTCGGATGAAAATTCTGGCCCATCAGATTTTTAGTACAAAATTTTTTTAAATCTCTTAAAAAACCATGAAGAACAAAAGTGTAGTTGTTTCTCAAGTTATTCACCTCTAAAGATTTAGTTAAATATGCCCTCTCATTATTAGTTTCGTAGTATATCCATTTGCTATGTCTACCACCTGCACTACCAGTTTATCCCCTGCCTTTACAATCAGACTTTTCCGCCGTACGTAATATCTTATTACACTTACCCACGGTTAGTTGTTCCTGGAGAATCAGTCACTCGTTGTTCAGATGGACGTTAAACTGCTTTTCTTCTATTCGTATTGCATTACCCTTTTTGCAACCATAAGGTGCAGCCGTCCAAAAGATAAGACTACATTTATCCATTTCTAATTGTTGCAGTCTTGTATGTTACTGCTTTTATAGCCAGGCGTTACAATCGCTTCGCTCTATTCATACATAATGTGGCATAACATTCCTAGGCTATTAGTACCGTTAAATGATAAATGAGGTGTAAATTTTTGAGCCTATATCCTGAGACGTGGGAGATCGAAACACATTTCCATTATTAGAAAGCCAAGCAGAGAAAATGGCTTTTATGATGTATGGAAAGTATTTGAGTCCCCTAACGGAACTGTCGTGGGGGCGGGTTATGAGGGTTGAGCATGGCTAGCCCTTTCGGTAATAGCATTCTCTGTGTTCGATTCCCGATCGTACACATATTTAATCTGATATTTAGTTACAGTTCGATTACTTAATAATGTACATCGATTTTTTTACCAATACGGCAATGTCATTGTTACACAGAAATTTATCCGGCTACAATATTTCCTGTCAATAGTGAAGTGGTATTGTTTTAAAAGGGTGCAGTTCATTAACAGAAATAGCTAGCTACAGTTTAACAGTACCATGTACATCCCTCATATTTACATCACGGCTTAATACGGCTTCTTTAATGAACCACAACTGGTCTTTGTCGTAGATAATCTTCTCTACTATGACACACATATGCTCTGCTGAAAAAGGACTCATAGCATTTTATAGTAGATGTTCAAATTTTTTTCTTTCTTTGGTCCTTACCACCACCTCTGAAAGTTTGTCGGCGTAGTTTTGGTTCATCCCATAGAATGATAAGACCGCAGTTTTGAAACCAGATCTTAAGGAGTAAGATATTTTCAGGGGCAAATGATTAGTCTGAACATAATTTACTGGTTATGAAATGCAAACAGAAAGTGAATAAATTGTAAAAAGTTACGAAATTAAGGAGATGCGACCCCGATAAACAGAAGAGGCCAGTGGATGTTGAGAGTTTCAGAGAGAGTTTTAGGCAACGACGGAGAAGGAAATACAATAGAAGACGAATAGGTAACTCTGAGAGATGAAGTAGGCACGGTAGCAGAGGAACATGTGGATATGAAAGAGAAAGCTTAGTAGAAGTCCCGAAAACCTTGAGAGATGCTGCGTATCTACTCGACAAAACGAGAAAATATAAAAGGGGTTCAAATGACGAGGATGAAGTGGAATGCAGACTTGCAAAAAAAAAAAAAAAAAAAAAAAAAAGACATTGACAGCAAGAGCAATTTCTTTTTACTAGAATGGCTCAAGACAGGAAAGGTACTAAAATTACGGAGCCGTTTGCAGGAAAGATACGTAATTGTATGAATATCAACAGATCGAGTCGGGAGCCATTACTAAGCAAACAAGGGAAATATGAAATGCTGAACGAATGTACACATGGTCTTTATGAGGGGACCAAACTTGAGGACGATATTATATTAAGATATTAGGAAGGAGGTGACAGTGGTAAGGTAGATACAGTGCTGCGAGAAGAAATCGACAGAGCACTGAAAGATCTAAGGGGAACATGGCTCCTCGGAGTTCTTGAGATCAATGGAATAGCCATTCTAGATAAAATTATTTCACCTAGTATATCAGATACAGACGACAGTGAAATACCTTCAGATTTCAGGAAAAATGTAATAACACCAGTTCCAAAGAAAGTAGATGATGGAAGGTGTTAATACCACAGAATCATTAGTTTAGTAAGCCATGGTTGTACAATGTGTACGAATATTTTACAGGTGAAAGGAACAACTGGTAGAGGATGACCTTGAGAAAGAAAACTTTGTCTTCCGAAGAACTGTAGGAACACCCGAGGCAATACTGGACTTATGACGTCTTAGAATGACGAAAGGTAAACCTACATCTGTGTCATTTGTAGGTTTAGAGATTGCTTTTGACTGCGTACTTGACTACTCTCTATGAAATTTTGAAAGTGGCAGAAATAAAATACAGGGATCGACAGGTTATTTACAACTTTTATAGAAACCAGACTGCATTTACAAGAGTTAAAGACATAAAAGGGAAGCAGTGGTTGAGATGAGAGTAACACAGTATTGCGGCCTAACCCCTAAGTTACTCAATCTGTAAACTGAAAAATCTGTGGAGGAAAGCAAGAAGAAATTTGGAAAGGGAATTAAATTTCAGGGAGAAGAAATAAAAACTTTGCTCTTTGAAGATTTACTTGTAATTCTGTCAGAGGTGGATATGGACTTAGAAGAGTAATTGAATGGTATGAATGGTGTCTTGAACAGAGATTGTAACATGAAAATTAGTAAAAGTAAATCAAGCGTTACTGAATGTTTCTGAATTAAATCAGGTGGAGCTCAGAGAATTACATTAGGAAATGAGAGGATAGTAGATGTGACCCGGTATTTCGAAAGTGCAATAACTAATGATGACTGAAGTAGGTGGTATATAAAAGTCCGTCAGGCAACAGCAAGAGGAATATTTATGAAATGAGGAATTTGTCAATAGCTAATACAAATTTGTTAAGAAGTCTTTTCGGCAGGTATTTTTCTAGAGTGAAGACGTGTATGGTACTGAATAGTGCGCGGTAAGGAGTCAAGAAAAGAATAGAGGCTTGGGAAATGAAGTGCTGTAGAAGAATGCTGAAGATTACATGGATAGATCGAATAACAAATAGGAGATACTGAATCAATTAGACTATAGAAAGTAATTTATGACACAGCCTGACTGAAAGTAGTAATCAATTGATAGAACACGTCCTCATGCATAAAGGAATTTCATAATTTTCAATTATCAATGGCAGACGAAGACTGATGGTCAGGTGGAGACAGGTTGCTGTCATTATGAAGTCATCAAAAGGCGTGCACAGGAGAGATGAGTATGGAGAGCTGCATCAAACCAATCTTCCTACTGAGGATCATAGCAGTAACAACCTCTTCCGTAGTTACCCTAGCAGCCCGTGTAATATGCAGTGTTGTTCTGCAACACCATAATTCAAAATTACCTATTTCCTTTGTGTCGGTACAATATGTCATCCAGGTTCCATAGACTTACATTCTCAGGGAAGACGTCTTCGCTCTTGTATTCGTGATAGACGGTAAAATAATGCTTTGCTGAAAAGAAACTCTTTTCTTGCAACTGAAAGGCTGAATTTTATATTTTATTTGTTTCGTACATCACTTAGTACATTGCATCTCAAACAGCACAAGGTGTGGTTTGTATTTACTTTTTACTTATATTTTCAGCCCTATGGTTGGTTTTCAAACTCTTGATCAGATCTTACAGTCTCATCACTCGCAGCAGATTTTGAATGTGTTAGTTTTCTGCCTCTAATGAGATATTAGGTTTCTTTTGTTCTGGAACCGAAGTATTACGCGCCATTGTAGTCACTGGAGAATTATTTCAACGTCCTTCCTTTCGTATTATTTTAGTTACGATGTGTTGCTTGATATTAATTTTATAATTACAAAAGGAAGAGCAACGGCAGAAATTGCTATGAGATGTACCATCATCACTGTCCAGCGCTAGACGCTAGATACGAACCGTGGTTGTGTTCAAACAGTACAGATACTTCTGTAGTGTCACGCCGCGAGATTGGCTCCATTGCGGTAGACGTTTTATCTTAGCTCGTTCATCGTAGCTCGTTTTTCTCAGCAGGTATCATAGTATGTAGCACTGAAGGGGAAGACACACACTTCACAGCTCATTTCTGAGTAAAGATGGAGTTCTGACTTAATTTCTCTATAAAAGCTCATTTGAGAAACAATAAAGTATGAGCACTGTTTATCGTAGGATTTTGTCCACAAATCAGTCCACCAGAAACGTGTGTTCGTAAGAGAGATTTCATTAGTAATTTCCAAGTGAATGTAATAACAGCATTTTCAACTTATAAAGGAAATACGAACCTCTTTAGATGAGAAACGGCCCAACACTTAATACATGACCTAAGGCGCAGGAATTCTCTACAGAATTAACTAGTCATAAAGCATTTATCGGGTAGCTGTTCATATAGTCACTATTACCGTTGACCTCTGACCTGGAGTGTGAGTGCTGCGTAATATTGAGGGAGACGTTTTGGCTTCGCACAGTACCTCGCCGCTCACCGTCCTGGCGGACTCAGTGTATGGCTGGCGTAATTAGCACCGCACGGTTGCGGGAAGCATCCTGACTGCGGAATGAAGCCTCTCACGTCGGCCTCCAAACCAGTCGATCGGCGTTCGATTATCGACTTGTCAGCGACGGCAGCCCTATTCGTAGGCCCTATCGGCTCATCAATCACTGTCATGCAAATCTTGTGAAATATCTCGCTTTTTCCTCTGGATTTGGCATTTCTTAGAGTAAAAGATGGAGAGACTGAAAGGGGGAGACAGAGAGGGGGACGGTAGGGGGGAGGGTAGAAGAGAGGGAAGAGAGAGATATGTGAACATGGGGAGAGAAGGGGATGGTATTAATTACCAGTTCCTACCTCGAGATATAGGATGGTGGAATCACTGTTAATCATACAAATTACATACATCCGTTTATTCTTGATCCTGATTAGCTGTGATAGCACTCAGTTTATTTTAGGTCGTGGAACCTTATAAAATCAGAGGTATTTACTAGCTGATGAAATAATATGCGTACAATGACAATAATAGTTACAAGGGCTTTTTTCCTGACATCTACGATATAACTTGATCGTGTCTTTTATTCCTCTTGAAATATAAAATCTGCATAAGAATCTGATTGACTGGAACACGTTTAATTGTGGAGATTCCAAGAGGGGAATTTTTTTGATCCCTATATAGTTAATGTGTCATTCGCAAATCTACACAGCATATCCAGAAGCCTTGTACCTGGTGGCGCAGCAGTACGAATTATGCATCGTTCATGGGAGTTCTGTTACTGACTGAGTAATAAATTAGACATGAACTAAGCGGTATCAAAAGTACAGCACTAGACGGATGATTATGAAACGTCTATATGAGAGTTGTACAGTTACAACGAGAAAGTACGGAACTAGTTTTATGGAACGTCTTTGACGATGAGTTTGGTTCAAATGACTCTAAGCACTATGGGACTTAACATCTGGGGTCATCAGTCCCCTAGACTTAGAACTAATGAAACCTAAATAACCTAAGGACATCATACACATCCATGTCCGAGGAAGGATTCGAACCTGCGACCGAAACAGCAGCGCGGTTCCGGAATTCAGCGCCTAGTACCGCTCGGCCACAACGGCCGGCTGACGAAGATATTCACAAGACACTGTAGCGAAATATTGTAACGCAAAAGTTATATTTGTAGATCATTATTAATTCGCCGAATAAGCTCACAATAACGTCATTTCGTTTCAGTTAGTAATCATAAACAGTTTACAACATAGACTGTATTTTCTCCCATTGGCTTCTGATACCAACAGCCATAAATGGATCTCTATGAGAAGCAGGTAGCGGCTCGTTTCCAGGCAAGAGTTAGGAAGAATCTATTTATATCCGAACAGCACCAGCACTACCTATTGTTTCTTTCTGGATTCACTAATGTTGCTTCAGGAAGCCTTAGGATAACTATAAACCTTCATCTGTGAGAAGTAAATTTTTTGCCAGGTAGCTTTTTCGGAAATATTAATAGAGTATTTGTGTAGTTAATTTAAGAAACTGGTTTCATTTAAGACTTGGCTAAGGAATTAATGGCAGACAGTTATACACAAACGAGCTACTTCGAGGTGCAGTTAACTCGATGTGAGTCTGTTTCAAATTGTTTGGGACTATGTGTAAATTCATATGAAAATTAACTATTTCGTGACTTGTAAAATCTATATAACAAATAGGGCTAGGTATTAGCTGGAGTGACATTTGGACTGGTGGGTGTTCAGAAATGGGCTCCAATTTGGGAACTATTTTACCAAGTATCTAAACATCAAATTACAGAATATAAAAAAATGGTTCAAATGGCTCTGAGCACTATGGGACTTAACTGCTGAGACCATCAGTCCCCTAGAACATACAACTACTTAAACCTAACTAACCTAAGGACATCACACACATCCATGCCCGAGGCAGGATTCGGACCTGCGACCGTAGTAGTCGAACGGTTCTAGACTGTAGCGCTTATAACCGTTCGGCCACCCCGGCCGGCACAGAATATAAAACTACCTAGGGCTATAGGTAGAGAGATAGTGGTAATTGGTACCCTAATATTTGGTCACTTCAGTGTGATGTTTCTCTCCGTATCTAACAGTCTCCCCGCAAACACGTTAGATCATTTGCAGACTGGTGTTCTCTGCATGGTAGTAAGTGTGCCACAAAGTGGAATACAGCTGTCAGTATCGTCGGTCTGATTTGCTGCTACGCATTCACAATTCAGTACCTGAACTGTTGCGTAGAAGAAAATATACGTGAATGGCTAGCTTGTGTCACACATACGTGTACTGACCCTAAAAAATTCTTCTCGTAATAGCTATAATTATTAGTCTGAAAATGAAGTAATACTGATATAATGATGTTAAGAATCCCCAGTCACAAGTAGAAATATCTGAGTGTATGCTACTGACGCCCTATATTACTGTAGTCCTAAAGAAGTCGAAGCAGGACTAAATAACCAACAGCACATTTATCTTTTTAACAATAGCAGAATAAATTGAATCCAGAACCAATTTAGTCTTGCCGCATATGGAAGACAGGGCAACAATATATCAATCTTTAATTGGGCACTCGTCTGTAACCAGAAATAATAACTGAAAATTTTACACTGCCAAAGGATAATTACACTTATCTAGGACCTGTAAATATAACCTGTAACTACACCCTGATCCATAGTTACTACCGTCACCAGACAACTAAAACACCAGCTATCCAAACTTATGTCTGAATTTCTGTAAAAAAACAATGACATATGCAATAGCTCTTTCACATAAAAGCAACAACGAAATCTTCATGTAACGAAAGCGAGCTACAGCCGTAATCGCATAGATCAATATGATAGTAAGCCCTTAAACCAGTGGAGCAGCCAACTTATTTATGTTCACGGCAATAAAAAAGCAACGTCTCGCTTAGTACACTTAATCTCGCCCACAGCATTTAATAACACAATTATGTTTGTTCTGTCTCATAGCATACACTCGCACACGCCCCAGAAAAACAGCTGTTCACACGGAACCAACAGACATAGATACAGGAGAGGGTATACTCGATGCTCTATCCGCACATAATGTGGTGCACCGCTTCAATCACAATGCCAACATGATTCCACCATTAGTTTCTAAAGCACAAGGGTAATCCTCCTTATGTCAGCCGTGCTCGTGCTGACTGCAACCTCGCCCGGTAGCCGTCCCCCGTAGTTATAATTAATGGGCGCTGATGACCACGCTGTTTAGCGCCCGCAAACCACAAACACACACACACACACACACACAGTTATAATTAAAGTGCACCAACTCACAGAGGTGGAGTATGGGCTGTAATTATAGTACGGCTGCAAAAGTTAGTAAATATTCGAACACACCACTGTGGAACTGATTTATGGTGGAAAAAATTAGTTCCAGTTTTGGCCACAGTTCAAATCCTGCACTGTAAATGCAAGCAAGACGTTTCGAAATGTTTCCATATGTACCAAATTAGGAAGTGTGCAGTAAAGGTCAAACAAGTGAGAAAGGCGTAATGTTAATTTTATTATTAACCGCTGTTTACACAGCACTGGAGACCGCGACTAATAATGTACAGCACCAGCTTTGCACGTGGTGGCCAAAACTGGAACTAATTTCCTTGATGCGTAAATCGGTTCCGCATCAACGCATTAGCATATCTACCAAGTTTCTCTGCCATGCGGTAGTTACAGCCCCACTGGTCCTACGTGAGTGGCTGCACTTTAATCATAACCAACTGACACTTCCAGTCGCTCCGGCTGACTGACTACCACCGCCCGACCTGTCCCCATCTCTATGAAGATGCTATCTGTTCTTTCAGGCATGTCCGAAAGAATAGATACCATTGGCTATCTTGCTGTGCGGCTGATCTCGGTGGAGGTTCAAGTCCTCCCTCGGGCATGGGTGTGTGTGTTTGACTTTAAAATAATTTAGATTAAGTTGTGTGTAAGCTTAGGGACTGATGACCTTAGCAGTTAGGTCCCATAAGATTTCACACACATTTGACCATTTTTGGTGGTCTTGCAACTCTCTAGGAATGAAATTACGATGAAATCGAGACCATTACCTGCTTACAGGCGTTGATAAACATCAAGGGGGACAGTTGAAAATCTGTGCCCCGACTGGGACTCTTACCCGGGACCTCCTGCTTACATGGCAGGCGCTCTATCCGACTGAGCCATCGAGGACACAGAGGACATGTCCGGAAAAGGAAGATACCTTCATGTAGATGAGACTTACCAGCTAATGACCTTCTTCAGTGCGGATGCACTCACACTGCTCAAACTCTTACCGGAATCGGTAGATTGACTGCCTCGAGTAATGAGTATAGTGAACAGGGTCACTACAAATGTAGATTGTGGTCAGTAGGTTGAAAGTGTGTGTGTCTCACGGGCAGCTTGACTAAGATCATGCAGTCACCTTGCCCGTCGAGCGAGCCGGTTATAGTTAAGTTCAGCCTGTGCCGTAGCGCCCCTTGTCTCGAAGCTACTCAGTCTTGTTGGTGTATCGGCCGGAGTCACATCGTAGTTGCGTAGCCGAGTTTGTTGTCGTTTTTCTCTCGGCGGCCGTGTTTTCTACCCGCGCCATGGTGTCTGTCGGGTCTCCTAAGTCCGTTCCTCGTCGAGCTACAATTCGTTTCGTTTTGACAAGATTACGTCTCGGGTACAGCCCGGTTCCTAAGAAATTCACGATAGTTTGGATGATGTTATCCGTGTTACACCTGATCAGGTAGATAGTACTTTGATTCTGATTTGTGTGCATTCTTTGTGAAGTTTTATGATCCCGTTCAAGTAGAACGGCTTCTCTCTTGGGTTCGTTCTAAAGTGTTGTTTACACATCGAGATGGTACCGTTAGTCATGTCCTTGAAAATGCGGCACTCGACTACACTCCGGTTAGAGTTCATAACCTCCCTCGTGAAGTGGACGATACATTTCTTAAAACGGTGTTGCTTCCATTTGGACCCATGTTACGAGTGCAGGGCAAGAAGGAACCTGTTTTCTCTGTAACGAAAGCGGACATCTCAGATCCGATTGTCCACGCCGTCGTCTTATCAAAAACGTCTTCCCGTAACATTAGCAGACATAGTGCCTTCGTAGTCTACTGACAGTCAATCTCCAGATTTAAGCGATGTTGAGGCAGCATTACCCCCTACTCCTCGCGAAATTCCACCGTTAGCAGCTTGTCCCTGTGCGGCGTATATCCATGAGGGAACGACGGCTCCTGCAGCGCAAGTCAAACGCCGGCGGATTGAGGACAGTACAGTTTTCGAGAGCGCCCCTCTCTAGTCTCGCTCTTCTGATACGGCGTTGACAGAGGGTGCACCTTCTGGCAGTACTGAATTGTCTACTGACGTTAATTGCGATTCCAGTATTACCAGAGATGATGTCGTTGCTTCTGTTGATGTTGAAATGTGTGTTGTATCTGCGTCCCCCTTTTCACCTGTAGACGCGGCGGTTCCCGTGAGTCCAGATGTTCCCGCAGAGACTTTGCCTGCTGACCAGTCTTTACAGTGTTCCAGTGAAATACCACCCTTCCTCCAACCTGAGTCGATGGGGCAACGGGATTCTATGGGTTCTCATCCTGAAGATCATGTGATGCACTCCGACACAAGCACTGCATTACCTGTCTCGTCTGTACCTGATGTTGCTGTAAGCCTAACGTGTCCGCAACCCTTCCACATCAAGAGTGTATGTTTTCACGGAGTGGGGTGAGCAGCGTTTTCAACCTGCACACGCAGTGGCGCGACGTAAAAAGAAAAACCAGGATTCCTCGGCTTCCTCTGGGGAAGGTTAGAATTATACGTCCTTTCCCCCGCCTCCGGAAGTTAAGGAGAAGGAGATTAGTGCATTTTCCTTAGTGTTGTTTCATTGACCTTACATGTCATGACGGATGCAGCCATATACGTGGGCTGTCCGGAAAGTAAGTTACGATCGGTCGCGAAATGGAAACGACAATGAAAATACGATAAAGCTTTGCTAAGATGTGTTGGGCAGTGTCTCTAGTATGACTCTAGATAGAATTATGTCGCTCTTTTCATTCTTGAGCTCTTAGTGAGCGCGTAAAGATGTTATAGAAAATAGTCTCTCCCGCCAAGTACGAGGGCCTGGTGAGAATATTCTCCTGAAGCTATGCAACCAACATTACATAACTGTCGTGCGGTTTCTTCTTCAAGACAATTCTCAGCCTCATTCTGCAGGGGCTATGAAGATGAAGATGTTCCTGCATCGTTTCAATTGGAAATGTTTGGTTACCCGCAATACAGCCCGTAATTGTCTCCCACTGAGTTTCATCTCTGCTCAACGAACCGCTGCCTATGAAGACAACATTTTGGCACAGACAACGAGCTTTAGGCCAGCGTAGAGAATTGGCGGAAAGCACTGGCGGCTGCCTTCTATAATGAGGGTATTGGAAAGTTGGTACAACGCTACGACGAATGTCTGAGTCAGAACGGCGACTACGTAGAGAAGTAGCTAAAATGTGTAGCTAACTGTTACATATGAAACATTTCTGACTTTCACTGTGATTTTCAATTCGCGATCAATCGTAACTTACTTTCTGGACAGCCATCGTACATTTCCAACCCTCAATGCTAATACGATACGTTCCCAATTACGGCTTGCTGCGTTACGCCAGATTATTTACGATTCCCAAACTGCTATCCTTTGTTGACAAGAGGTGTTATTTGATGTGTTTTGTCTTCCTGGATACTCTACGTTTTTCAATGTCGCACCTGAAAATTCTACCGGTATGGCTTAACTTTATCGAAATGGAATCCCGCTGACGGACTTCGAAACGTTAGATGATGGTCGCGGTATAGACTGCAGCTTTTATGACCTGACAGCATGGAATACAAACAATGGCTGAAGTTTCGTACATTACGACAACTCAATAAAAATAAACGTATGCTATTTTGCCAAACAGTGACACAATTGGAGAAGAGTATGTATTATGTTGTATATAATCTTTACAACGTGCATTGTAAACCAGCCACTGCCCAGCTCTCTTTCACTTTACTGAAACAATATCGGTTTCGAACTTTTATTATCGGAAGGTTTGCTTGCTTTATCTCACTACATCATACGTTGATTTGTAAGTGAGCTGCTCGAAGATACACAAGAATTAAAAACCTTGAGAATATATCCTTTCCTGCGAACTTGTCCTTGAATGCAACTTTTGTATAATCGTCGTCTGGAATATATGTTTCCACAGTACTTCTCCATCGAATAACAATAACAGTGATCTTGATGATTTCACATTCTCTTATTGTGGCCTTCACAGTTATTCATTTTTGTTGGGCGAAAACACATAATGTTGGAAGAAGAAGTTTTTTGACAGGCTCACATTCACAGAAAGCGAATGCAAAGTAGCTACATCGCACGTACTACGATACACAGATACTGCAGAGAAATATCCCTTTTGAAGCACAGAAGTGGTATGTTACTGCTAAACTAGATTATAACAAGTAATTTACAATAAAGATGCATTCAAGAAAGAGAGATAAAATGGTTTTACTGATACACAATATTACTAACTCACTTCATAAATTGGCATGGAAAAAATTTCTATTACAGAAAGTATGTCATATCACTGGCGGTGTCAACAGTAAAATACAAATCTGTAACGTATATACCGCCAAAACAATGCTGGGGAGAGTGTTGTACCTTGGATCACTTTTCAGACTATCGTCTTTAAGCAGCCCTGTAACTGATGTTTATTGTATTGTTTTACTCTTGCTCTGAAATGATAGCAATTATTATATATGAGCTGCAGTCGTTTACTGAAATTACAAAATTTACGTCAGAAAATTAAGTTTTTCGCATATGGAAAAAACAGCTCCACGGCAAAATACGGCCATTGTTAGTGATCCGGCGTAACATCAAGCGCCGCCACGTCGGCCGGGAACATAACAGCAGAGAAGCCTGTGTGACGTCAGCCAATAGACCCCTGACTAGGACGGCACCACTACAGGAGTTGCATTTACACGAAGAGAACATAAGCGCTTCTCCAGCTATCCTCGGCCGCACTAGAAGACCGTACTTGAAGACGACCCGTGATATTAACACTCTAGCCGTGACTTGTGATCTATATTAATTGCTTGCATGGGAATTGTATATATCGAATGACATTGATTATCTGTATGTCGGCAGTTACTTGCGATACCTCTTCGTAAAAAGGCACAGATAAGTATTGTTTGTCAATTTACTGTAATAAACTCCATTAACATGAAACAAAATGAGATTTCCACTGTGCAGCGGAGAGTGCGCTGATATGAAACATCCTGGCAGGTTAAAACTATGTGCCGGAGCGAGGCTCGAATTCGGGACCTTTGCCTTTCGCGGGCTAGTGTTGTACCAACTGAGCTACCCAAGCACGACTCACGCCCCCTCCTCACAGCTATACTTCTGCCATTACCTCGTCTCCTACCTTCCAAACTTTACTGAAGTAAGGCTGTGAGGACGGGGCATGAGTCGTGCTTGGGTAGCTCAGTTGATAGAGCACTTGCCCACGAAAGGCAAAGGTCCTGAGTTCGAGTCTCTGTCCGGCACACAGTTTTAATCTGCCAGGAAGTTCCATTAACATGATTTGCTTGGATTGTCGTCCAGCCTGCTAGTCACGCTATATTAGACGAGTGGGCAGGATCATACAATTTGAACATTATAGGAACTCAATTCATTTTCAAATATCACACACTCCATAGTAGAAAACTGATGTGTCGACAGAAGTGCCGACACAGTGTTATTTTGAGGGGGCCGATAGGCACGCTATCTAACGCAGACGGGTGTGAATTCTGGAACAGGATAACTATTGAATGGTAGCAAGAAAAGTACGTAGCTGCTTTATACTTAACTTTAATGACTCCTTGTGATACATCTCTCTTGACTATACAAATGCGACTCGTAAGATACATGCACTGTTACAATTGGCGCCTTGCTAGGTCGTAGCCATGGACTTAGCAGAAGGCTATTCTAACTGTCTCTCGGCAAATGAGAGGAAGGCTTCGTCCGTATTGTCGCTAGCAATGTCGTCCGTACAACTGGGGCGCGTGCTCTCTCGTATATCGAGACCTGCCTTGTGGTGGCGCTAGGTCTGCGATCACACAGTGGCGACACGCGGGTCCGACATGTACTAAATGGACTGCGGCCGATTTAAGCTACCACCTAGCAAGTGTGGTGTCTGGCGGTGACACCACAAAAACCTTCTTTCGTATCACGGTGTAATATCGCGAACCACCGGCGAAATACACTACTGGTCATTAAAATTTATACACCACGAAGAAATGCAGATGATAAACGGGTATTCGTTGAACAAATATATTATACTACAACTGATATGTGATTACATTTTCAAGCATTTTGGGTGCATAGATCCTGAGAAATCAGTACCCTAAACACCACTTTTGGCCGTAATAACGGCGTTGATACGCTTGGGCACCGAGTCAAACAGAGCTTGGACGGCGTGTACAGGTACAGCTACACATGCAGCATCAACACCATACCACAGGTCATCAAGAGTAGAGATTGTTGTTGTAGTGTGACGAGCCAGTTGCTCGGCCACCATTGACCAGACGTTTTCAATTGGTGAGAGATTTGGAGAATGTGCTGGCCAGGGCAGCAGTCGAACATTTTCTGTATCCAGAAAGGCCCCTACAGGACCAGCAACATGCGTTCGTGCATTATCCTGCTGAAATGTAGGGGTTCACAGGGATCGAATGAAGCGTAAAGCCACGGATCGTAACACATCTGAAATGTAACGTCCACTGTTCAAAGTGTCGTCAATGCGAACAAGAGGTGACCTAGACGTGTAACCAATGGCATCCCATACCAGCAAGTCGGGTCATACGTCAGTATGGCGATGACGAATACACACTTCCAATGTGCGTTCACCGCGATGTCGCGAAACACGGGTGCACCCATCGTGATGCTGTAAACAGAACCTGGATTCATCCGGGAAAATGACGTTTTGACATTCGTGCACCCAGGTTCGTCGTTGAGTACGCCATCGCAGGCGCTCCTGTCTGTAATGCAGCGTCAAGGGTAACCGCAGCCATGGTCTCCAAGCTGATAGTCCATGCTGCTGCAAATGTCGTCGAACTGTTTGTGCATATAGTTGTTGTCTTGCAAACGTTCCCATCTGTTGACTCAGGGATCGAGACGTGGCTGCACGATCCGCTACAGGCATGCGGATAAGATGCCTGTCATCTCGACTGCTAGTGATACGAGGCCTTTAAGATCCAGCACGGCGTTCCGTATTACCCTCCTGAACCCACCGATTCCATATTCTACTAACAGACATTGGATCTCGACCAACGTGAGCAGCAATGTCGCGATAGTGTAAACCGCAATTCTCAATTTACACAATTTTACTGTGTGTAAAATTCTTCATACTTTTAAAACTAGTTACGTAACGTGCGAACCTTCAACTCATACACTACTGGCCATTAAAATTGCTACACCACGAAGATGTCAATCCGACCTTTATCAAAGTCGGAAACGTGATGGTACGCATTTCTCCTCCTTACATGAGGCATCACAACAACGTTTCACCGGGCAACGCCGGTCAACTGCTGTTTGTGTATGAGAAATCGGTTGGAAACTTTCCTCATGCCAGCAAGTTGTAGGTGTCGCCTCGGCGCCAACGTTGTGTGAATGCTCTGAAAAGCTAATGATTTGCATATCACAGCATCTTCTTCCTATCAGCTAGATTTCGCGTCTGTAGTACGTCATCTTCGTGGTGTAGCTATTTTAATGGGCAGTAGTGTATGAGTCGAGGGTTCGCACGTTACGTAACTAGTTTTTGAACTACAAAGAATTTTACACACAGTAAAATTGTGTAAATGGAGAATTAACATTACCCTCTTAATAGCTTTAATAGATGACACAGCCATTACATACGTAGAACTAGTAGTATGTACAATCTGTACACGTATCACCATCTCATGACTGAGGACAATATAACGAGTAGACAATGCCGGAAACTGCTTATCTTGTTTTCTAGTGTGCATTTGTTCATATGATCCTAAAATCACTCACTAGGCCGAGACGCTGACGACGAAATGTAATGTGTTCCTAGTTCACTTTTCTCCCGGTACTACACTCTGCCCGACTAACTTCAAAACAGAGATACAATGTTGAAATATCTGTAATTGATTTCCTGATCGGCGGAGAAGCTTTGTTTTTAGTTGTGTGCGCAAACACCTTGCGGTAATTTTGAAGTATGCATATAATTTTCTTTATTTAATAAAGAAAAGGAGATTAGCTGAAATGCTAAACTCCCTCTTGTGAACGCCATACAGTAGCCAATAGGTTTGCAAGTGTGTATGGGAGTCCTACAGTAGTGTGACTGCAGTAGAGCAGAGACACAAACTTCTCACAACACTGTAACGCAAGGCCAGTTCCGACAAGGCGTTTTTACGATGCCGGCCAGATGCTATCCGGGCGGGTATTCCTGGCCGCAATCAGGCTCGGCGCTTCCGCAGTGTGGGCGGGGCGCAGCTACTCCATTAGCGGTGCCCCACGTCAACTCAGCCGGCAGTCACGCGACCGCGCCGTGCGTGGCGCGCGTGCGGCGGGCTGCTGACAACAGGACCGCACCAGCTACCAGCTGCTGCCGCGGCCGCTGCAGTCCCACGGCACGGCCACTGGCTGCACCCCGTCACTGCCTCTGGCTAACTAGGCCAGCGGGCAGGTTCTGCGTCAGACAGGTCACGCCGACTGCAGGCAGGAGTTACTTACCCTAGCTGTCAGATATTCGGATTCTTCGTATACTTTATGTGTTCCTATCATATTGTACGAGGTGCATTCAAGTTCTAAGGCCTCCGATTTTTTTTCTAATTAACTACTCACCCGAAATCGATGAAACTGGCGTTACTTCTCGACGTAATCGCCCTGCAGACGTACACATTTTTCACAACGATGACGCCATGATTCCATGGCAGCGGCGAAGACTTCTTTAGGAGTCTGTTTTGACCACTGGAAAATCGATGAGGCAATATCAGCACGGCTGGTGAATGTGCGGCCACGGAGAGTGTCTCATTGTTGGAAAAAGCCAAAAGTGACTAGGAGCCAGGTCAGGTGAGTAGGGAGCATGAGGAATCAGTTCAAAGTTATCACGAAGAAACTGTTGCGTAACGTTAGCTCGATGTGCAGGTGCATTGTCTTGGTGAAACAGCACACGCGCAGCCCTTCCCGGACGTTTTTGTTGCAGTGCAGGAACGAATTTGTTCTTCAAAACAAATCCCACAAAATAATTCTCTCCACTTTCTCGATCATGTCGTCAGACCGGCTTGTGCAAGCCCGAGGTTGTTTCGGTTTGTTGTCACACGATGTTCTGCCTTCATTAAACTGTCACACCCACGAACGCACTTTCGACACATCCATAACTCCATCACCACATGTCTCCTTCAACCGTCGATGAATTTCAATTGGTTTCACACCACGCAAATTCAGAAAACGAATGATTGCACGCTGTTCAAGTAAGGAAAACGACGGCATTTTAAGTATTTAAAACAGTTCTCATTCTCGCCGCTGGCGGTAACATTCCACCTGCCGTACGGTGCAGCCATCTCTGGGACGTATTGACAATGAACGCGGCCTCATTTTAAAACAATGCGCATGTTTCTATCTCTTTCCAGTCCGGAGAAAAAACATCGGATGCCTTAGAACTTGCATGCACCTCGTACACTGTTCTCAGTAACTCTCTAATAGGCTGTATTTCTGTTCACCAGTAAATTTCTACGTTCACTCTGAGTAAAAGGGCATGAGTTCACATTTAATGAAACATTAAAAACTGCTATACTGTCATTATTTTTATCAGTAATACAGGCTCCAGTTCATGACATCATTTACATTGAAACTCTTGTGCTAGATATTTGTTCCTGTGGTGTGCGTACTGTAAGACCTCCGGTACACACACACCATCAGATTATTTGACTTGTCGCTCTAACGAAGTAGGCGAGTGTCAGCAATATGTCTCGTGGTCTTATCGCGGCGTGTTTATCTTCTGCCGTTAGGTCAGACGATAGAAATGCCACTTGCACGCTTAGAGTAGCAGATTCACGGGGACCAACTTTAAACAGAACTTGATTAATTTTTACACACATTTCTTAAAATAATAATAATCATAGATATTACGTAACTTGATTCTGGATGCTGTTTAAATTAACAATCTGAAGTTCCTTTGGTCTTGGTCCGTTAATTTTATTCTCATACATCTCTGATACTTGACATATTGTCTATTCATTTATCTTCATGGCTATGTACAGGAATATGATAATCATGTTAATCGCAGACTGAAACTTGACTACAGACTAATGCAGGCTAATGCAGACTGACTAATCGGAGGTCTCTACACTCGTTATATTACCTCGCGCGTTCAGTGTGATCCGCGAGGAGTAAAGGTTCTACGGTAGCAGCAATCTCATTGGCTGCGTTACATACTAATACGCTGATCGGCGGAAGCAGAATTTGTTCCGTCTCAGGCAGCGCCATCTCGTAGTGCGGAGACGGACGAGCGCTGCGCCTGCGCTGTTGTGCTTGGCGGGGCGCGCTCTAGTGGGAAAGTTGTGTACGCGCTGACTACGCGGAACTATGTACACAACAGTTCCTTTCTTTTGTTTCTATTCAGGACTGGATAAAGACCTTCACACTGAAATTTAGTGGTGTAAGGGAGGAGTAGTATGCAGCAGAGAGCAGATAAAAGTTACTCAGATATCGCAGCACAAAGAAGGTGCTACGTTTGCGCTGCATGCATGTCCTTCTCTTATGTCAGTCTGCGACAGGTTGAATCCATAAGAACCAGCGTAAGAGTAATTGATGCTGAGAGTAGAGTCAGCGATTGATCGGCACACAGTGAAGAAAATGTTGAAAGGATGAGAGCTGCAATCGCAATCATCCCAAAGAATTGTGCAAGAATGTTCTCAGAAGAAATAGATAAAGTGTATGAAATCATAAGAAAATATCTCAACAAGCCAGAGAAGTGTTGACACAAGGAAATGACTGCAACAGAATTTTCCGAGTCATGTGATTTCGTGGTTAGATGACACTGAACGGCCTTGTTTCCCACACCGAACTGCTCCAGGTTTGTTTCCTGGTGTTATTTAAGAGTAAGGTGTCCTTCAACAAACCAAACAGCGTAGAGCACTGAAAAGAAGCCGTGAGAAGGGAAATTCAGTATAATTCTAATCTGAGACTTGTGGAAGAAGTATTAATTTGTAGTCAAAAATGCATACGATTCAATGGAGGACACCTGAATTCAGTTTTCAGGAAAATTTCTTATTTCACTGTACTCTGATACATAAAACTGCTTACTGCTATAATTGTGTAGCTGAAAAATTAACTAGACTGAAATTACAATATTTGTAAAATTAGTCATTAATTAATTGTCACCCTTTACTTCCAGCACCACTATTAGTGTCGCTAGTAATACATATACATGGTGGTCCATGTGGGAGTAGTGAGTCTTCTTAAACAAAAACAGTTTCATAAGCAGAAATTCAAATTCAAGAATAGCGGTAAAGTATGCGAAGCTACGTAAACATCAAGGTTGACTGTTTTGGAAGCCGCCAAATTGGATGCGAGCTTTACATTTTCGACGGAAAAGTGGTTAGGTTACACAACAAACCGGTTGGGTAGCTGTAACCTTGGACCAAACTATAGCATAACGATCAGTGAGAAAAGCAGATGCCAAGCTGAGATTCATCGGGAGAACGGTAAGGAGTCGTGATTCATCGAAGAAATAATTGGTTTACAAATTATTCTTGGCAGCGGCTGATTTGTCAGGTAACGTTACTATGTTGGATTACTAGATGAGATCCAAAGAAGGGCATTGCCTTTCGTCATGGTATTGTTTTGTAGGCTCGAGAGCGTTACTTAGATTGTCAAATACTGTACACCTCTTGAGAAATAAGACGAACGAGAAAAATCCAAGAAAATAGTTCAAATGGTTCAAATGGCTCTGAGCGCTCCGGACTTAACTGCTCTAGGTCATGCGTCCTCTAGAACTTAGAATTACTTAAATCTAACTAACCTAAGGACGTCACACACATCAATGTCCGAGGCAGGATTGGAACCTGAGACCGTAGCGGTCGCGCGGTTCCACACTGTAACGCCTAGAACCGCTCGGCCACGTCAGCCGGCAAGAAAATAGTCACCTGAAGATTAAATCCACGCGATATTCGTAGATGAAGCAGGGAACTGTGGAAACGATTGTGGTACCAGAAGTGCTCTCCGCCACACACCGTAAGGTAGTCTGTGGAGTATTCGATGTATAACAACAAACAACGGTGCTGCAGAACATTTTTCTATAGGGCATTTCACGACAGTGAGTTTTGTTGTAATAATGGAGTCAGACGACATCCAACCAACGCACAATCACAGTCAGACACCTGGAAACTTTGGATGAACGCATCAACTGCCCCTCGGACGAACGCCTGAGTTGTTTTTATCATATGAAAGTCGTTCATTAAAAGTGAGCTCTCAATTTTGTAATTTTTGTCACTCGATCTGTAAATCGGTAAATTATTGCAACTACATTCTGCCCGTAGGTTCGTGACTGCTATGAATACTATATTCTTTGGCTTTTGAAGTAGACGTATAACTGTAGTCGATACTTTGGAGTGGTTTCAGCTGACAATCAGTTGGTCGTGCGGCAGAACTCGGTCGAAACATGCTATCCATTGAACGAGAGATAGAGTAACTTCTTTGCCTGCTTTCAACGTTCTCTGCTCTGGCTACTGCATTCTGGCCTGGATTTTCGCACTTGTCTGGACCCATGTACTAAGTACAGATCACGTTCCAACGGCCATTCCAAATCTGTAAACTACTGGAATTATATTGAGGTTACGGCAATTCTCGCGATCTATTTTGTTTGTAACATTTTCAGGGCTATGACACTTCAGCCGTGTCCTGATTTAACTTCCGTTGTTCAAAGCGAGCGATATTTCTCCATGCTCACAGAACATTATCGGTATTTCTCTTATCCATCCTAGAGATCAGAGCAAGGGATTCAATATGTTCCCACTTTGTTTGATACTGCTGCGTATATTTCCCTGTGATCTTATTTTCACGTACTGTGATATTGGAGAGTGTGTGACCTCACATAGGACAAATACATTTTTGCTCTTCGCCAATGCATATTTAGTTACTTATTAATAATCAGGAATTTCGTTGAACTATTTACAATTTACATTCATCCCACAGACATTCATGAAGTAATTACGACTTCTGAACAGTTTTCACTGTGACAAGTTGAAAAAGGAGCGTGTGGCAAACCCTTTCCCTCGACAATTGTTTCCACCGCCCTGAGTAGAAGGCGAAAGTTCTAATGTTTACCTACCTGCAGTCGTCTATATTTATGGTCACTTGCGCAGAAAACAGCACGTAGATCGTGAATCCGTTATTTCAGGCTCTCGTAAACTCTTAGCGTTAATAAATATTTTTAGAAATACATTCCTCTTTGAAGTCATAATAATTTTCAATCGTCAACAAATTAAAGAACTGCGTAATTCCATACTTACTATCACACTTTTCTCAATTACGTGAACATATAACCAAACATTGCTAACAATGTCTTAACCTACTGTCAACCGCGGCAGATAATATGTTTGTCCTCTAAGACTGTCAGCCCAGCTCTGATATTTACAAATCATAGATCACTAACAAAGTTTTAACTCACACGGACAGCGGCAGACACATGTCTGTCCTCTGAGACCGCCGAACCAGCTATGATCTTACAGCCGAACCGCTTCGCCCGCAATCCAAGCTAGGCGCGATCCGAAGATAACAGAAGTACTTCGTCTGCCTTTCCATTTGGCAGTTGTTTATTATTCTGCTGGTCATTAATACTTGCGAAATAATGGAATGACAGATCGCTACTGAGAGATGCTTTAATATGAAACAGAAATAAACACGCTGTGTAGTATGTCAAATGTCAACAACACATGATTATCATTTTGGCGCGCAACTTCCTGACGCAACAGCCCATCTTGGAAAAGGACCACCATTTGGGCGGTCTTTCTCACTGTACGCATACCGAAGAAACCGTCCGTCATCGGTACTTCACACCACATTACGTCATATTGCTACTGCTGCCTTCTCAACTGCTTTAAAAATAGCGTCTTGTAGCCGAATATGATGGTTGTAAGGCCAGAAATATTACAGCATGTGCTCTAATATCTATACCTGTGATGGTATTTGACCTGAAAACAAGTCACTTCAATGGATTTCCACAGCGGTAAAAGTATCGCAACACCACGAAGGAGTTGCGCGACATAAACGGATGTTGGTAGGCGTGTTTCTACACCTGAAAGATGTGTTTCTTCATCTATGAAGATAAAAGTTGGTTTGCTTTATATACACGCTCTAACTGTCGTGAGTTGTTGTTGTTGTGGTCTTCAGTCCTGAGACTGGTTTGATGCAGCTCTCCATGCTACTCTCTCCTGTGCAAGCTTCTTCATCTCCCAGTACCGACTGCAACATACATCCTTCTGAATCTGTTCAGTCTATTCATTCCTTGGTCTCCCTCCACGATTTTTACCCTCCACGCTGCCGTCCAATACTAAATTCGTGATCCATCGATGTCTCAGAACATGTCCTACCAACCGATCCCTTCTTCTAGTCAAGTTGTGCCACAAGCTCCTCTTCTCCCCAATTCTATTCAATACCTCCTCATTAGTTATGTGATTAACCCATCTAATCTTCAGCATTGTTCTGTAGCACCACATTTCGAAAGCTTCTATTCTCTTCTTGTCTATTTATCGTCCACGTTTCACTTCCATACATGGCTACACTCCATACAAATACTTACAGAAACAACTTCCTGACACCTAAATCAATACTCGATGTTAACAAATTTCTCTTCTTAAGGAATGCTTTCCTTGCCATTGCCAGTCTACATTTTATATCCTCTCTACTTCGACCATCATCAGTTATTTTGCTCCCCAAACAGCAAAACTCCTTTACTACTTTAAGTGTCTCATTTCCTAATCTAATTCCCTCAGCATCACCCGACTTAATTCCATTATTCCATTATCCTCGTTTTGCTTATGTTGATGTTCATCTTATACCCTCCTTTCAAGACACTGTCCATTCCGTTCAACTGCTCTTCCCAGTCCTTTGCTGTCTCTGACAGAATTACAATGTCACCGGCAAACCTCAATGTTTTTATTTCTTCTCCATGGATTTTAATACCTACACCGAATTTTTCTTTTGTTGCCTTTACTGCTTGCTCAATATACAGATTGAATAACATCGGGGAGAGACTACAACCCTGTCTTACTCCCTTCCCATCAACTGCTTCCCTTTCATGTCCCTCCACTCTTATAACTGCCACCTGGTTTCTGTACAAATTGTAAATAGCTTCTAGCTCCCTGTATTTTACCCCTGCCACCCTTAGAATTTGAAATAGAGTATTCCAGTCAACACTGTCAAAAGCTTTCTCTAAGTCTACAAATGCTAGAAACGTAGGTTTGCCTTAATCTTTCTTTTAAGACAAGTCGTAGGGTCAGTATTGCCTCACGTGTTCCAACATTTCTACGGAATCCAAGCTGATCTTCCCCGAGGTCGGCTTCTATCAGTTTTTCTATTCGTCTGTAAATAATTCGCGTTAGTATTTTGCAGCTGTGACTTATTAAACTGATAGTTCGGTAATTTTCACATCTGTCAACACCTGCTTTCTTTGGGATTGGGATTATTATATTCTTCTTGAAGTCTGAGGGTATTTCGCCTGTCTCATACATCTTGGTCAGCAGATGGTAGAGTTTTGTCAGGATTGGCTCTCCCAAGGTTGTCAGTAGTTCTAATGGAATGTTGTCTACTCCGGGGGCCTTGTTTCGACTCAGGTCTTTCAGTGCTCTGTCAAACTCTTCACGCAATATCATATCTCCCATTTCATCTTCATCTACATCCTCTTCCATTGCCATAATATTGTCGTATTAGTTTTAAATAAGACGTGGTGAGTTGAAGTTAGTCATGAATGAATCTAAGATGACAAAGTCGCCATTGTCAACACCTCACTGTTTCTGAATGAACTCGTGCAACCAGTTCGCTTGCAGACGCGGAAGTGTTAAGACGTGCTACGCGGTCGCTCTTCCATGTGCCGCTTGTGTTTACCTACTATTTAGTGCATGCGCGTAACAGCTATCGTTTCGTACGGTTTTCTGTTAGGCACATTAACACCTGACATTACTATCGGTGACGGCAAGCCCCGCCATGTATGGTGGGGTGTATGGAGAAGTGGGTTGCGACTTCGACGCCCCTACGGGCCTGCCCAGCGGCTACATCCAGATGCAACACCCTTACCAGCTCCTCCAGGAACTACAGTGGACAACACGACGGCTGCGATCAGCCACTCGTTAGCAGTTGTTCGGGGAGAATCTGGAATACAGCCGGCAAAGAGCATTTGGATTTATCGGAGCAAGATTCCTCCAGCTTCTCCGCTACGAGAAACAAGCGACAAAATGAGGTCAGTCTGGATTTAAGAAATTCCAAAACCTTCATAGCAGACGCTAATCAAATCTTACCTGTCACTGACGTTTCAAAAGTAGCTGACTCCTCTGTAGCAACTGCTTCTGGGCTCACTCCTAACCAACATGCTGCAACTAACACCCCTCCTGTGGGACCTGCACCTACTCCGAGGTCTCTCAACTTTTACAAACGTACAGATAGGGGACCATTCCTAGTTTACATGGAATGTTTGGACAAAAACTTAGGCCGCTAGCACCCTGCGGCACTAGGGAAATTATTGCATATTTCCTTGCCAGAAGTGAAGAATTCCATATTAACATCTCTTCAGCAGGAAAAACAAAAGTTAAGGTGGAACTGAAAACCCCAGACAAGGCTAATTTCCTAGTTACCAGTGAGGTATTAAAGTCAAAAAATATGGAAGCTTATATTCCTTCCTTTGTTGTCCATAAGCTGGGAGTAATCAGGAAAGTAGACACCAACTTTGAAGAAGCGGAGATTGCGGAAATCGTACAATCTCCCTTCCCTGTTGTAGGCTTTCGGAGGTTCACGAAGAGATATGGTAAAGACCAAATCGTTAAATTGCAGACCTGTTTGTTAACCTTCGACTCTCAAACCTTACCGGAAGCCGTGTCTATTCACGGAGCAAGATGTCCCTTATACCTTTATGTACCACCTGTCAGGCAGTGCTTTAATTGTCTTCGTTACGGGCACATCAGCAAACAATGTCGATCTCAGATGAGATGCAGTAAATGTAGTGGTCCACATAATGTTGAATCCTGTGTCTCACCTATCACTATTTGCGCTCATTGCGGGGGGCAACACGCATCCACGGACCGTTCCTGCCCGGAATACCATATACGGCGACGAGCTCAAGAATTAGCTACGTTCAACAACATTGACTTCAGGGAGGCGCTGTCTATTGCTCGTATGCCAACCTATGCATCCGTCACCGGGGTTCAACAACATCACTTGCCGGCTCCGATCATTCCTGCTCCAAAAATTTGACCTCTCCGGACTTTCAAACCCACAACTCTTCACGCCGCTGCCCGCCGCAAGCATGCAGAGTCAACAACGAGGAAGTGGGGACGCAACTCAGTGTGCAACTGTGCCCCAGCAGACACACGTCGCTTACCGGCCTCCCCGGCGGCAGGCGCAAGTAAACAACCAAAGTAACGTTCGTGAGTGGTCTCAGTACCGCAGCCTGTTATATCCCATGCAACATTCATTCACTCCTATCAGCCAAAATTCATACCAGCTTGCTGCTCACAGATTAGCAACCCCACAAGCGGCGAATCAACGACAGCCTCAAGGTCACGCTGAACTTATAGATAAGATAATAAATGTGATTGATATTGTCATGCAAAACATGAGACAATATAGTGCTATGAACAATTCCGATATCCGGCACCTCGTTACTGGCATAATTCAATATCTCTCTCCCTTAATTATGGCGGCTTTAAAAGTATTGCAGTGGAATGCGAGATCGGCTAATTCTAATAGAGAAAGCTTGCAACGGGAACTGTTCGCAAGTCAGCCTGATATCGTTCTGTTATGTGAAACTTGGTCAAAATTCGAACGAACTGTTCGCTTTCAAAATTATTCTATAGTAAGGGAAGACCGTCTCGATGGGTGGGGCGGCGTAGCTATACTGGTAAAAACTTCGCTGCCTCATCGACCACACCCGTTACACGTACCTGTCACCAACCTTGAATTAGTTGCTGTGGAGATACGAACTGCCCACAAACCTTTACAGTTGTCTCGCTGTATAACGCTCCCCACCACAGTATCGTGGAAGAAGACGGAGACAATTAGTAAGTCAGCTTCGTCCTCCCTTTATCGTAGCTGGAGACGTGAATGCCCACCATGTAGCGTGGGGAGGAGACGTGACAGACGGGAACGGCAGGACCTTGATAAGCGTTATCGAATATAATATCCTAGTGATACTCAACGATGGCTCTCCTACTATGATAACTTCACCTCTCCGTAGACCATCCGCAGTTGATGTAACTCTTTGCACCCCCTGCTTTACTGAAATATCTAATTGGTGCGTTAAAAAGGATTCAATGGGATCCGATCATCTCCCATCTCACATTAACATCAACGTCGATACTACGCACATCTGTTACTCTAATAGTACGTGGAAAATCAAGGAAGCCAATACGAGACGTGACTTACGGGACGAAGATGCATACCCAGTTTTACTCAATGCTATGAACGTCGCAGCTGGCATCAGCATCCCTAAGAAAAAAGAGTTTACAGTAATGAAGCACCGTTCTCCTCCTTGGTGGAATTCTGAATGTTCTCGGGAAGTTGCGAAGCGACGACTCGCTTTGAAAATCTATCGTCAGAATCCTTCATTGGACAATTTCTTGGCTGTGCTAAAAGTGAATGCGTGAGTTAACAAAATTCCTGAAGAAAACCAAGAAGGATTGTTGGAAACAATATTGCCTGCCCCTAAATAATGAAACCAGTATGGCAAGCATCTGGCATAAAATAAAAGCTCTTCGAACAAGAAGACTGTCTTCCTCCCCTCCTGCTACCACGGCCTGGTTAGAGGAATTCATAGATACAACCGCTCCTCCCACGGTGCCATTTTGAAATCATCGGTTCCCTGCTGAAGGAGACCGCTATCATGTTCTCCTTCGTCCTTTCTCTAAAGAAGAACTCAACGAAGCTATTAAAGTATCGTGCGACAGTTGCCCTGGCATTGATCATATACACTACTCTATGCTTGCACACCTGCTTATAGAAGCGAAAGACTTTCTCTTGAACATTTTTAATCAGTACTGGATGAAAAAAGACCTCATATCGACATGTAAGACGCAAGTAATAATTCCAAATCTCAAAAGTGGTAAAGATCCAAATGTCGGTACTAATTATAGACCTATTGCCTTGTCGTCGTGTGTTGCAAAAACACTGGAACGAATGGTAAAAAGGAGACTAGAATGGTGGCTTGAAGAAAGTAAGTTGTTGCTTCGGAGTCAATACGGCTTCAGAAAAGGCAAAGGAACCATGGATAACCTGTTTTTGCATAATATGGATATCACGTCTGCCTTTCAAACGAAAGAGACAGTAGTGGCAGCTTTTCTTGACGTTAAGGGTGCATGTGATGACGTACAAATACCGATACTCTTGGACAAGCTGACAGGATTCGGAATTCCTTCACGGATGATCTGCGGTATCAGTACCCCGATTACTCAAAGAACGATCTACGTCCGTTTCAAAGGTACCATGATCGGACCTTTTTAAGTCTCCCAGGGCTTACCGCAAGGTGCAATTTAAAGTCCTCCATTGTATACTCTATATACGCACGACCTAGAACGCATACTTACTCCCCCCACAAAAATCCTACAGTATGCTGATGATATATGTGTTTATTCTACTGCTGCTTCATATCTTCAGGCCAAAACGGCATTAACCACAGCCATCGCACACAACGATGAGTGGCTCTCTATCAATGGGCTGGAGATCTCGGCTGACAAATCAGCAGTCGTTCCCTTCTCCAAATCGACGACAGCTCGCACTGAAGATGACATTACCTGTGGCAAGTACACCTTCCAAATAAAATCTGACGTTCGATTTCTGGGGATGATTTTTGACTCTCGGTTAAGCTGGGCGCCCCACATCCGAACCACCGTTACCAAGTGTGAAGAAGGTTTAAATGTAATCATATCACTCACTCGTGCCTGGTGGGGAGCGCTCCAGAGTGTTTTACTCACCATGTACCGAGGGATAATTCGATCTCGATTAGACTATGGTTGTCAATTCTACCACACTGCTTCAAAGATTCATCTCTCCAAATCACACTCCTGGAAATGGAAAAAAGAACACATTGACACCGGTGTGTCAGACCCACCATACTTGCTCCGGACACTGCGAGAGGGCTGTACAAGCAATGATCACACGCACGGCACAGCGGACACACCAGGAACCGCGGTTTTGGCCGTCGAATGGCGCTAGCTGCGCAGCACTTGTGCACCGCCGCCGTCAGTGTCAGCCAGTTTGCCGTGGCATACGGAGCTCCATCGCAGTCTTTAACACTGGTAGCATGCCGCGACAGCGTGGACGTGAACCGTATGTGCAGTTGACGGACTTTGAGCGAGGGCGTATAGTGGGCATGCGGGAGGCCGGGTGGACGTACCGCCGAATTGCTCAACACGTGGGGCGTGAGGTCTCCACAGTACATCGATGTTGTCGCCAGTGGTCGGCGGAAGGTGCACGTGCCCGTCGACCTGTGACCGGACCGCAGCGACGCACGGATGCACGCCAAGACCGTAGGATCCTACGCAGTGCCGTAGGGGACCGCACCGCCACTTCCCAGCAAATTAGGGACACTGTTGCTCCTGGGGTATCGGCGAGGACCATTCGCAACCGTCTCCATGAAGCTGGGCTACGGTCCCGCACACCGTTAGCCCGTCTTCCGCTCACGCCCCAACATCGTGCAGCCCGCCTCCAGTGGTGTAGCGACAGGCGTGAATGGAGGGACGAATGGAGACGTGTCGTCTTCAGCGATGAGAGTCGCTTCTGCCTTGGTGCCAATGATGGTCGTATGCGTGTTTGGCGCCGTGCAGGTGAGCGCCACAATCAGGACTGCATACGACCGAGGCACACAGGGCCAACACCCGGCATCATGGTGTGGGGAGCGATCTCCTACACTGGCCGTACACCACTGGTGATCGTCGAGGGGACACTGAATAGTGCACGGTACATCCTAACCGTCATCGAACCCATCGTTCTACCATTCCTAGACCGGCAAGGGAACTTGCTGTTCCAACAGGACAATGCACGTCCGCATGTATCCCGTGCCACCCAAGGTGCTGTAGAAGGTGTAAGTCAACTACCCTGGCCAGCAAGATCTCCGGATCTGTCCCCCATTGAGCATGTTTGGGACTGGATGAAGCGTCGTCTCACGCGGTCTGCACGTCCAGCACGAACGCTGGTCCAACTGAGGCGCCAGGTGGAAATGGCATGGCAAGCCGTTCCACAGGACTATATCCAGCATCTCTACGATCGTCTCCATGGGAGAATAGCAGCCTGCATTGCTGCGAAAGGTGGATATACACTGTACTAGTGCCGACATTGTGCATGCTCTGTTACCTGTGTCTATGTGCCTGTGGTTCTGTCAGTGTGATCATGTGATGTATCTGACCCCAGGAATGTGTCAATAAAGTTTCCCCTTCCTGGGACAATGAATTCACGGTGTTCTTATTTCAATTTCCAGGAGTGTAGATAATCTTCAATATAGAGCCATTCGTACCTGTCTTGGAGCCAAGCGATCGACGCCCACCAACGCCCTTTTAATAGAAGCAGGGGAGATGCCCTTGAGCATTAGGCGCCAAATGTTATCGGACAAATTCTACATTCAAGGCATGGCCATTATGGACAGTTCCATCTATCGAAGTAGAGACTGCATTTATCGACTGTGGATTGCATCCCACAGAAGGAATACTGTGCCAGCCGTTTGTGCCAGGTTTGACACTTGGTCACCTGTCATACAGTCTATACGGCGTTCAGCGCATCTACATGTTTTTGAATATGATCTTCAAACGCCCTGCTCCCAGATCCCAGTCCATTATTTAAGTACGACCTGGCTGGACAGTTCTAATGTCAACGTTGGCTTCAATCGTCTCGTTCAAGCACAATGGCGGGGTTTTCTCTGTGTGTATAACGATGGCTCCAAAATTCCGCAAGAAGAATGTACGGGATGCGCTTTTTTCTGCCCTCAGATCCAGATCCGCAAAACCTTCAAACTGCCTACGAGCACTTCTAATTTTACGGCGGAGACAGTGGCAGTTTTGGAAGCACTTAAGTTTGTCTCTAGCACTTCCTTCCCCAAGATATTGATAGTATCTGACTCGCAAAGCGTTCTTAAAAACATTCAGTGCAGTCGATGGAACAAAACAACCAACAGTTACATCTTGGATGTGAAATCTGAATACATTCGCAGCACACGCACGGGCCGGACGATCCATTTGTTGTGGGTACCTTTCCACTCTGGTGTCCTCTATAATGATGAAGTTGATGCATTAGCGGCAACCTTAGGCACCGTCCTGGATCTGCACCTCCCTTATACAGAGTACTTGTGTGACACAAATGGCTGGACAACAATGGCAGGATATGTGGAACGTTTCTCAACAGACAAAAGGCGGTTATTACGCAGTACTACAACCTCGGATTCCTTCACAGCCGTGGTTCATGAGGACACATCTGGACCGATCCAGGGTTTCTACCATCATAAGACTCCGCTTCAATCATGCCTCTTTCCCACAACATCTACATCGGGTCAACGTTTACAGTTCACCAGCATGTGAGTGTGATCCTGAGTCGGAAGCTGATGTCAACCACATCTTATTTATGTGCCCCAAATTTGACGGTGAACGGTTGGTCTTTCTGAAGACATTTCTGAATATGGGCTACCATCTTCCTCAATCAGCTTCTTCTGTTTTGTGTACTAAAGACGTTCGTCTATATAAAGTGATAGTTAACTTCATCAAGAGTACTGGCTGGAATCTGTAGGTTTTAATGGTGTACGTAAATTATAAATATGTCTTGCTGATGAAGATATTTCAGAACTGGTGTGAATTGTAAGCCAAGACAGTTTTAATTATTTTCCAATGCAATTGAATTCAATTTTTAAAACATTGTGTACAAAACTGTAACAGTTAAGCTTTTTATTCTTGTAAATATGCATTTCTGTATTGTTTATTCAATTATGTGTACATTGTCACTATGTGTTGCCGATGGCTAAATTGAGTACACACTCAAAGGCCAAATAAACAAAAAAAAAAGAACATGTTCTTCTGCGATACGGCAGAAACGATGACAGGACAGCGGTGGTAGCGAAAATATGCGGCCACAAGAAGACCGGGCTCCGGAAGGCCACATTGCACTACTGAAAGAGAAGGCCATCATGTTCTGCGTACGACGCATCTGCAGCGACAATCTGAGCAGCAGATGGCAACACAGTGATACAACGAACTGTTACAAATCGATTACTTCAATGACAGCTTCAAGACAAACGCGCTCTAGTGTGCATTCCATTGACCTGAAACCACCGCCATTTGTGACTTCCGTGGTGACAAGCAGAACTTACTGGAGTGCACGGTAGAGGTTTGTTGCGTTTCTTGGTGAAATCTGGTTGTACTACGGTGCCAGTGATGGCTATGTGGTTGTCAGAAGGAGGCCAACTGAAGGCCTCCAATCAAAACGTCTGCATGCTAGACACATTGGATTTACACCTGCATTTGTGACCTGGGCTTCGATTTTGTATGACATCAGGAGTACTCTCGTGGTTATCCCTCGCACCCTGACTGCAAATCTGTACGTCAGTCTGGTGACTCAACCTGTTGCATCGCCGTTCATATGCATCATTCCAGGGAGTGTTTTCCAAGAGGATGACGCTTGCCCACCTACAGCTGTTGTAACCCAACGCGCTCTACGGAGTGTCGACGTATATTTTTGCCCGTCTTGATCTCCAGATCTGTCTGTATTCATCACATATGGGACATCGTCGAATGACAACTACAGCGTCATCGACAAACAACATTAACCGTCCCTCTGTGCAACAGGCATCGAATTCCATCCTCCAAACTGACATCCAACACCTGTACATCACAGTACTTGCACATTTAAAAGTTTGCATTCAGCATCCTGGTGGTTGCAACTGTTATTAATGTACCAGCATTTCACTTCTACAATGGCTTATCTCCCGCTTACATTGGTCTCTGATCTTGCAATGTTTATCACTTAAATATGTTACCTAGACAACTGTAAATCCGAAATTTTAATACTCTACATTAATTATTTATTTGTGTTTTGACTTTTCCCGTCAGTGTATTTTGAATTCCCAGCTTGTAAAGTAAGTCAGCGTTCGCAAGACGTCACAATTTACATGTGAATTTAATTCTAAAAACTGGGTAGGAGGCTTTCACATAGATCAAATGTTTTAACATTGCCTTTCCAGTGTCTTTAGCTGTAAATTCTCAACTTATATTATTGATCATGAAAGAATGCTGTCCAACGTCTCATGTTGTTGTTGTTGTGGTCTTCAGTCCTGAGACTGGTTTGATGCATCTCTCCATGCTACTCTATCCTGTACAAGCTTCCTCATCTCCCAGTACCTACTGCAACCTACATCCTTCTGAATCTGGTTAGTGTATTGATCTCTAAGGTCTCCCTCTACGATTTTTACCCTCCACGCTGCCCTCCAATGCTAAATTTGTGATCCCTTGATGCCTCAAAACATGTCCTACCAACCGATCCCTTCTTCTAGTCAAGTTGTGCCACAAACTTCTCTTCTCCCCAATCCTATTCAATACCTCCTCATTAGTTACGTGATCTACCCACCTTATCTTCAGCATTCTTCTGTAGCACCACATTTCGAAAGCTTCTATTCTCTTCTTGTCCAAACTGGTTATCGTCCATGTTTCACTTCCATACATGGCTACACTCCATACAAATACTTTCAGAAACGACTTCCTGACACTTAAATCTATACTCGATGTTAACAAATTTCTCTTCTTCAGAAACGATTTCCTTGCCATTGCCAGTCTACATTTTATATCCTCTCTACTTCGACCATCTTCAGTTATTTTACTCCCTAAATAGCAAAACTCCTTTACTACTTTAAGTGTCTCATTTCCTAATCTAATCCCCTCAGCATCACCCGATTTAATTTGACTACATTCCATTATCCTCGTTTTGCTTTTGTTGATGTTCATCTTATATCCTCCTTTCAGGACACTGTCCATTCCGTTCAACTGCTCTTCCAAGTCCTTTGCTGTCTCTGACAGAATTACAATGTCATCGGCGAACCTCAAAGTTTTTACTTCTTCTCCATGAATTTTAATACCTACTCCGAATTTTTCTTTTGTTTCCTTTACTGCTTGCTCAATATACAGATTGAATAACATCGGGGAGAGGCTACAACCCTGTCTCACTCCTTTCCCAACCACTGCTTCCCTTTCATGCCCCTCGACTCTTATAACTGCCATCAGGTTTCTGTACAAATTGCAAATAGCCTTTCGCTCAGTGTATTTTACCACTGCCATCTTCAGAATTTGAAAGAGAGTATTCCAGTTAACGTTGTCAATAGCTTTCTCTAAGTCTACAAATGCTAGAAACGTAGGTTTGCCTTTTCTTAATCTTTCTTCTAAGATAAGTCTTAAGGTTAGTATTGCCTCACGTCTTCCAACACTTCTACGGAATCCAAACTGATCTTCCCCGAGGTCCGCTTCTACCAGTTTTTCCATTCGTCTATAAAGAATTCGCTTTAGTATTTTGCAGCTGTGACTTATTAAACTGATAGTTCGGTAATTTTCACATCTGTCAACACCTGCTTTCTTTGGTATTGGAATTATAATATTCTTCTTGAAGTCTGTGGGTATTTCGCCTGTCTCATACATCTTGCTTACCAGATGGTAGAGTTTTGTCATGACTGGCTCTCCCAAGGCCATTAGTAGTTGTAATGGAATGTTGTCTACTCCCGGGGCCTTGTTTCGACTCAGGTCTTTCAGTGCTCTGTCAAACTCTTCACGCAGTATCTTATCTCCCATTTCATCTTCATCTACATCCTCTTCCATTTCCATAATATTGTCCTCAAGTACATCGCCCTTGTATAAACCCTCTATATACTCCTTCCACCTTTCTGCCTTCCCTTCTTTGCTTAGAACTGGGTTGCCATCTGAGCTCTTGATATTCATACAAGTGGTTCTCTTCTCTCCAAAGGTCTCTTTAATTTTCCTGTAGGCAGTATCTATCTTACCCCTAGTGAGACAAGCCTCTACATCCTTACATTTGTCCTCTAGCCATCCCTGCTTAGCCATTTTGCACTTTCTGTCGATCTCATTTTTGAGACGTTTGTATTCCCTTTTGCCTGCTTCATTTACTGCATTTTTATATTTTCTCCTTTCATCAATTAAATTCAATATTTCTTCTGTTACCCAAGGATTTCTATTAGCCCTCGTCTTTTTACCTACTTGATCCTCTGCTGCCTTCTCTACTTTGGTTGAGTTTGGAATGTCAATTTAGTACTGGGAGGAGTTTGTGTAGCAAAAATTATAGAACGAGAACAAGTTTTGAACACAGTACGCAGATTCAAATGGATGTAGGCTGTAATTGTTACGTTGGGATGAAAGTCTTGCACACTACAGACCAACATGGAGAACTGCGTCGAACCAGTCTCCTGATTCAAGATCACAACAACAGGCAACTAATGGTTTTAAGTAAATAATAGTTCATAAGGGAAGCTAATGTTGTTAATTGTGTATGCATGAGACTTGCAGGAAATTACAGTAATCATTTAGACAGCGTTAGGAAACTACTGCGAAAGCAAAGAGAGCTTCACTGCAAGTTTAAACGCAGCCAAAACCTCTCAACCTCTCAGACAAACAGAAGCTAAACGATGCCAAAGTTGGCGTAATGATGGCTATGCGTGAAGCGTTCAGTGAATTCCAAAAGTAAAATTCTATGTACCGGTTTGATAGAAAATCCTAGGAAGTTCTGGTCTTACGTTAAATCAGTAAGTGGCTCGAAACAGCATATCCAGACACTCTGGGATGATGATGACATTGAAACAGAGGAAGACACGCGTAAAGCTGAAATACTAAACACCTTTTTCCAAAGCTGTTTCACAGAGGAAGACCGTACTGCAGTTCCTTCTGTAAATGCTCGCACAAACGAAGAAATGGCTGACATCGTTATAAGTGTCCAAGGAATAGAAAAGCAACTGAAATCACTCAACAGAGGAAAGTCCTTTATACCTGACGGGATACCAATTCGATTCTACACAGAGTACGCGAAAGAACTTGCCCCCTTCTAACATCCGTGTACCGCAAGTCTCTAGAGGAACGGAAGATTCCAAATGATTGGAAAGAGCACAGGTAGTCCCATTCTTCAAGAGGGATCGTCGAGCAGATGCGCAATACTATAGACCTGTATCTCTGACATCGATCTGTTGTAGAATTTTAGAACATGTTTTTTGCCCCCGTGTCGTGTCATTTCTGGAATCCCAGAATCTACTCTGTAGGAATCAACATGGACTCCGGAAACAGCGATCGTGTGAGACCCAACTCGCTTTATTTGTTCATAAGACCCAAAAAATATTAGATAGAGGCTCCCAGGTTGGTGCCATTTTCCTTGACTTCCGGAAGGCGTTCGATACACTTCCGCACTGTCGCCTGATAGACAAAGTAAGAACC
The DNA here is from genome assembly GCF_021461395.2 of Schistocerca americana. Classification (NCBI taxonomy): domain Eukaryota; kingdom Metazoa; phylum Arthropoda; class Insecta; order Orthoptera; family Acrididae; genus Schistocerca; species Schistocerca americana. Next base: position 84,517,196 of record NC_060122.1, read on the forward strand.
TACGGAATATCAGACCAGATTTGTGGCTGGATTGAAGAGATTTTAGCAAACAGAATGTGGTGTCACTGCCAGACACCACACTTGCTAGGTGGTAGCCTTTAAATCGGCCGCGGTCCGTTAGTATACGTCGGACCCGCGTGTCGCCACTATCAGTGATTGCAGACCGAGCACCGCCACACGTCAAGTCTAGAGAGACTTCCTAGCACTCTCCCCAGTTGTACAGCCGACTTTGCTAGCGATGGTTCACTGACAAATTACGCTCTCATTTTCCGAGACGATACTTAGCATAGTCTTCAGCTACGTCAATTGCTACGACCTAGCAAGGCGCCATTATCATTTGCTATTTATCTTGTGATGCATGTACCGTCAGACCGATGTTCACCAATTATGGATTAAAGTTAAGTATTCCAGAAGCTACGTACCTTTTTTTGCTAGTATAATTACTTTACCTGTTCGAGACCTCACGCCAGCCTGCGTGAGCTTAAACGCGTGCCTTTCGGCTATCTCATAGTGACTTGGCTGTCTTGCCAAGTCACAACACAGAATACAGCATGTTGTTCTGAATGGAGAGATGTCTACAGACGTTAAAGCAACCTGTGGCGTGCCACAGGGGAATGTTACGGGACCATTGCTTTTCACAATATATATAAATGACCTAGTCGATAGTGTCGGAAGTTCCATGCGACTTTTCGCAGATGATGCTGTACTATACAGAGAAGTTGCAGCATTAGAAAATTGGAGCGAAATGCAGGAAGATCTGCAGCGAATAGGCACTTGGTGCAAGGAGTGGCAACAAACCCTTAACACAGACAAATGTAATCTATTGCGAATACATAGAAAGAAGGAGACTTTATTGTATGATTATATGATAGCGGAACAAACACTGGTAGCAGTTACTTCTGTAAAATATCTGGGAGTATGCGTGCGAAACGATTTAAAGTGGAATGATCACATAAAATTAATTGTTTGTAAGGCGGGTGCCAGGTTGAGATTCACTAGGAGAGTCCTTAGAAAATGTAGTCCATCAATAAAGGGGGTGGCTTACTAAACACTCGTTCGACCTATACTTGAGTATTGCTCATCAGTGTGGGGTCCGTACCAGGTCTGATTGACAGAGGAGATAGAGAAGATCCAAAGAAGAGTGGCGCGTTTCGTCATAGGGTTATTTGGTAAGCGTGATAGCGTTACGGAGATGTTTAGCAAACTCCAGTGGCAGACTCTGCAAGAGAGGCGCTCTGCATCGCGGTGTAGCTTGCTGTCCAGGTTTCTAGAGGGTGCGTTTCTGGATGATGTATCGAATATGTTGCTTCGCCCTACTTATACCGCCCGAGGAGATCACGCATGTAAAATTAGAGAGATTACAGAGCGCACGGAGGCTTTCCGGCAGTTGTTTCCCCCGCGATCCATACGCGACTGGAACAGGAAAGGGAGGCAATGACAGTGGCACGTAAAGTGCCCTCCGCCACACGCCGTTGGGTAGCTTGCGGAGTGTAAATGTAGATGTAGATGTTGATGTAGAAGGAATGAAAAGATACATCGCTTTATGACATTACGTACTCCCTGCACCACGAAACGAACGTAACAAGAACATACATTTCCTCGTGCACACAACTAGCATCTAAAGTATTTCACTCATCAACTTCATTTATGAGTGCGGGGCGTCTCATTAGCCAACTGAGGCCCCAAAAAGGTACCTGTGTGTTTCTTAAAAGTTGTCAGATCAACAGGATATTGGAAAATTTTTGTGGACTATATGTAGGGCAATGTAATTAGGTGAAGGTGCAAGAGGACATGAGATGAAAATATAGCAGTAACTAACCTTTTCCGTTTATAAAAAACGAAAAACTTCGCATCCAACATTGCAAACCAGCCTCCGTTTAAACAAAGCGCATGACCAATACTTCATGAATTTCCCATCAATAGTTTCCGTTAAATCTATGACGCAAAAAAACGGAAAACGAGCAAGGCATATTGTGGTGATAACTACTCAAAGCTGTATTATTGTGATTTCTCACTTATATCATCAGATACAAAACTAAGCGCCATATTAATTTAAGGGAAAAGAGAAGCAGAACAAGGGAAAACACGACGTTCCACCGATATCCTCTGATTTGTCAGCGATGAATATCCATTTGTACAATTGGTAATCTGTGAAATACGTTACCGAATTGCATATGTTAGTTGGGAATTAAAGTTTAATTAATATGTTATTTATGTATAATTAGTATATTAAATAATTAATTTAGATAAGCCACGCATGATTATCATTTTATGGTACGGTTTATTGAGATTCAGTATGAATATAAATTTGTACATAGGTCAGAATGTGTAGCTATAGATATCCCGGGCGCACCTCTGTTGCTTTTGATAAATCACAAACTCTCCTCTTTATAGAACCTCTATTTATGCTAGGGATACCTGCAGATGAAGCATCTCTAACAAGATGCTATACATACATCTACATTTACGTCTTTTCTAGGCAAGACACTTCTTAGTGTGTGGCCGTAGTACTTCTCGTATCATTATCTGATCCCCCATTCCTGTTGCACCCAGAATGCCACGTGGGCAAAATAAATGGCGCTAAACCTCCGTATTTCTCTGTTTCCTCGAACTTCCTAGTTGTTGTCGTTTAGCGCTACGTATGTGGCAGAAAACGATATTTTGTCTGGCTCATCCCGGAATTTAATCTCTCGGAATATCAGTAGTAAATCACACCGTGATTCACAACGCTACTCTTGCAGTCTAAACCGCTCGGGTTTGTTAAGCATCTCCGTAGCTCTCCCGCGTCGATAAACGATCTTTTGTATTAATCCACAGAACAAAAGTTTTCCTATGAAAGTGGGTACTCTTAGGCATTTCTTAGTAGTTACAGCTTCAGAGATTTGTCACGTATTGTATAATGTTATAGTAGTGGATTTCTATTGCTAGTATGCACAACATGCTGCATTTATTTACGCTCAGGGTCAACTGCGAGTTCTTGGCCCGTTCACCAGTTTTCTGCGCGTCTTCTCGCATTCAGCAGTCCTGAGGTGTTGCTACCTTCTCATACGCAACTGCACCATTTGCAAACAGCCTCGTGGAGTTTCGATGCTGTCAATTTTATGATATACACTAAACTTTACGTTACCAACACGATTCCCTGTGGTACTACTAAAATTACCTTTGCATCTTTCGACTTTTTGTTCCGTTGAGAGTGACAAATAGAACTCTATATGCGTGTAGATCCTGTGTTCAGTCACAAATGTGGACTAGTATTGACCGATCGTTTTCACTAAACGATAGGACGAAACTCAGCCACATGCTTTCCCGAAGTCAACTTATTCCAGAGTGCCGATAAATACATTTATCAACACACACACATATATTCCTAAGGGAATGCTCAAATCTGAAGCTTAATCTCGAATTAACGTTAAAAAACTTCCCCAGTACCAAAACATACTCGTAAATTTGGATGTGTCGCTTTTCCTCGGCAGACATCATATAATTTACCCTGAGTATAGGCACGACTTATAGTGTCAATACTATCTCATAGTTCTTCCTTAATTCCAGACACCTACATGCACATGTTCTTTCGGCACGTGGACAGCACCGCCGTAACGAAAGAAAGATGGAGGTCCTCGACTGATTTCCCGTCCCATATACTACACTACAAAAAAAAAGGGTCTCAAATATGAAATTCGGTGATTTTCCTATATTGCGACACATACATTTGAAATTCGAGCTGAACGTGCCTACCTCCTCGCTCCAAAATGCCGCAAAAGCGTGGCTTGGAGCGATACCACGCTCTGTCTCGACGATGCTCGGAAGAGCAAGTTTGTCGGCACATACGGAAAAGGCCAGAGCTCGGGTATAAAATGACTTAGTGATTTCGCATTGACACCAAACGTCAACACGGTTCTACCTAACCCTACCGTGGACGAGTCACACGATGGGAAGGACGCCACTCATCCCCCCACCTCACCACTCCCCAACCATACAAGAATCTCACCCCTTCTCTTGACGCCTCTGCGGTTAAGGTCAGAACCGCGACTGCCAGCGTTGACACAAGGCGGTTTCCTTACGGGTGGTAGAGGAAGACGTTTCACATGTCCCAACGCTCAGAGTCTACACGAAAAGACCTCATGATGTGGCATACTGTGCATCAATGAGGCAACCCCCATGCCTTGAGGCGATCTTTTCACACATTCCATGGTCCAAAACGACAGTTCGCAGAGAAATGTGTAACAGAACGACGTTCTAGGTAAGCGCTACTATTGCCGACATCAACACTTTTCTAAAAACATCGTGGGACCGTATCCTAAATGAATGTGATCCGACCACTTTGGACTCCCGTAAAACCGCAATTTTTGCTTTGGCATGCAGTGTGCCAGCAATAGGGAAGGTTCAAAACCAATCGAGAAATATGAACATGATCGAAAGCAGTCAAGAGTTATTAGGCTTTTTCAACCTCCCTGTCTTATGCCCATCTCTGGTGTCATCACAATGGGTTTTAACAACGACCAGTCCATAAACAAAACGGCCAATGGTCCCTCTAAGACCACCATAACACTCCCCTTCCCCCCTCCCCCAGGCACCGTTGTTGAACAATTTAAAAACGTACAGGCGACGTTTGTCCTGTTCCTAGGCGAGTGTGGGCAGACGACTCCTTCTACTCCACTCACATTTCACACGCCCACAAGCAGGCACTAGAGCAGCAGTGTAGTGCCACTCAGCTCAAGGGTGTGGAGGGGTTGCTTACTGACAGGCGCCTAGGCATCAGGCAAGGGCTGTCTCCGAGCAAAAAAATTATTCAAGAGCTCTAAAAAGGTATGTATGTGGCACTGAGGGTATTGTCAAACCGACGTGTGTGAGAGACATATTTTGACATAGTACCGATGCTTGTGTGACAATGCCAGACTGCCCCCTTACGACACCACAGTATGGCAGTAAATAGAGGGGTCGAGAAGGAGTACACACGGTATGCAAATTTGGATCACCTTCAAATATCTTTTTATGGTTTTCAGCCGTCCCTATGGTTCCACCCTGTATACAAGAGCCAACACTGCAGTCCCTCTACACACCAATGAGGTCACATGACGTTCTATGGGGCTGTGCCACAAAATCTCCTTGACGATGTATGTAATCATCTATTGTGTCAGCATAGTCAAAGGTTGTCAAGAGCGTCGTCCTGTTGGACATTGCTTTTAAAGTGCTGTATTTCAACGGAAAGTATCTGTAAATGGATACCCCCGGAGAAGGGATGATTTCGCTGGCGACCTTAATGTCGTCTTGACCTTTTCGTGTCGATTCTGTGTGGCGATGCTCTTAAAACATTTTCTTCAGCCACCCATAATGCCGCATGAATTCAACTCTTGGCATCGCTGTTCTGTCCCCAGTCGCAGAGGCGCCAGGAGGAAGGATGAGATTTTGGCGAGATACGGTGTGGCAGCCTGTCCATCGTCTGACATGTCAACAGTGTCATTGGGGAGAAATTTAGTGAAATTCGGTCCCAATGTGACATAGTTAACCACCCTTAGATCCCGCACGAGCTTCTGAGCCCTCGACTTTTTCTCACATGTGTTGACATCTTTCTGTTTGAAGCATCGCCGAGCACGAAGGTACCACATTTTTGCACCATTACCGGGGAAGGTTGGTGTCACCTCGAGCGCAGTTACACAGTGCTTTGTCTCAATGGAGGAAAAGGACGAAATGACCGGGAAAAGTGAACTTTTAAATCTTTTGTGCAGTGTATTTTCTACATATGCAAGATGGATCCGAAGTAGCTCAGGGACATTTTCTGAGTATTTTTCCGTAAAGGCCAGACGATCTTCTGTGGTTCATAGAATACTAGTAACTCACAAAGTTTTATTCGATTTGTTGGATCGTTTTCCATTCTTCATGCGAAAACGCCGGCCGAAGTGGCCGAGCGGTTCTAGGCGCTACAGTCTGGAACCGCGCGACCGCTACGGTCGCTGGTTCGAAGCCTACCTCGTTCATGGATGTTTGTGGTGTCCTTAGGTTAGTTAGGTTTAAGTAGTTGTAAGTTCTAGGGGACTGATGACCTCAGAATTTAAGTCCCATAGAGCCCAGAGCCATATGAACCATTTTTCACGCGAAAAAACCGTAACAACCAGTGAAATACCTGCAGTACATAGTAATCATAAACGAAAACAGCAAGTAATGCAACAACCCTCTGAGGAAACTCGCATACTTTGATCACAATGTGTTCCGTGCGGTCATTGAATCTGCAGCGACGGAAAAATCAACACAAAGTGATTGATATAGTGTAATGGAATCTCGGAAACAGATTTATCTCTCTAGCATATTTAAATGATTAACATGACAAAGTAACACATTAATGTAAACGCGGTGTAAGCTATCAAAAATATGAAATGCTGTTACTTTGATAACAAGTATCGCTGACAGAATGTTGAATGCAACCATGCAAACGTGCATGCATTATGTTGTCACGTGCCGGATGTCAGTTTGTGGTTTGGATTTTCGTGCCTGTTGTACTTAATGGGTCAGAACAGGGACGGTTCTTGCTGTCAGTAGGTGACTCAGGAGATGTCGTCCGATGGTGTATCATATGTGCTCCCGTTACTCCATGTGTAGATCCAATGTGTCTAGCACACAGACAGGTTGGTTGCACGCCTGGCCTTCTACCGGCCTTCTCCTGACAGACACGCGGCCATCACTGGGACAGAGTCAGAACCAACTTACATCACGAAACAAATCAGACCTCCACTCTGCCCTCCAATGAGATCTGTTTGACACCACTAAAGTTGAAAATGGCTCTGTTTTGTGGTCAGGGGAATGCACACTACCGGGCGACTGGCTCGGAGCTGTCGTTGAAGTAACCAATTTGTAACAGTTCGTTGAGTCACTGTGGTGCCAACTCCTGCTCAGATTGCTGCTCCAGATCCAGTACACTGCGAAAGTGACATATGCCTTGCTCGATGTTGTTTCCTCTGCCTAGTGCCCCTTGGTCCTCCGGAGCCCGCTCTTCTTGCGATCGCACAGTCTCGTGACTCAAATGGCTCTAATGGCTCTGAGCACTATGGGACTTAACATCTATGGTAATCAGTCCCGTGGAACTTAGAACTACTTAAATCTAAGTAACCTAAGGACGTCACACAACACCCAGTCATCACGAGGCAGAGGTAATCCCTGACCCCGCCGGGAATCGAACCCGGGAACCGGGGCGTGGGAAGCGAGAACGCTACCGCACGACCACGAGCTGCGGACCAGCCTCGTGACCACCGCTGCCAACAGTCAGGTACAGTAGCTACATTGCCGCCAATCCTTTCTCCAATATTGCAAAGAGAACATTCAGTTTCTTATAGCCTTCTTACATGACCTGGTTGTAACTCAGAGTGGTGTTGAGAATGGCATCGTTGCCGCCTTAAAAGCATTCTTGACTAAAATCAACTCACCACTTTCAATCTCTTTCCTAACCAGCACTCACTACCGTTACAGCACGTATTAAAGCAAATCAGATATGAAATCTCATAGTGGCGTTATTAGCTCCCTTCTTATGCGACTGGATTGAAATTGGAAAGGACATCATATTTCAGATGTAGAGATTCGCTTACCAAATTCCGTTTGTATTTCACAACTCCTTACTGGTGATGCGATCTGTTTCCGTCTGTTTCATATCAGAAACTATCAGTTACTAGTGAGTCACTGAAGTCAAACGTACCATTTCGGACGACAGTTGGGAAGGGCATTGGGGTGAGATGACGACGAAATTTGAAAACAAAAATGATTTTATTGATAACGTTAAATGACACATTTCTGTTATTACTAACATTACGGATGGGGACCCAGTTTGGTCGTTACATAACTCTCATCTATCAGGGATCTCTTGCCCAGCCCAAAGTCCCACCTGACCGAAAGAAGCACAGGCCTTCCCTGTATGTAAGAAGGGCAAAAGAACGGATCCGTAAATTACAGATCAGTATTCATAACACTGATATGCTGCTCAATTCTCAGCGTATTTAAATGGTTTAGAATGCGGGGATCTGGGAGCGGTAAACTGCAGCAGAAAAAACGCAACAGTGTTGCGTCAGTACAGTAAATGTACATCAAGCACACATTCTTAACCCGAGAACCTTAATTGAAGTAATAGAATTGTTTCAATATAGCGCCTTCAAATTCAAAGTATAACAAGGGCACCAGTTAGAAGAAAATATGAAAGGAGTGTTTAAGTGTGCCCAAAGCAGGTAGTACGACTTACCAAAATTACAGCAAGAGCGCCAGTAACGCAAAATAGTTTCGAAACGCCAATAAAGAACAATATCATAGAATTATTTAAATGTACACAAAAGCAACTCAGACTACTATTCCGAATGTATTCTAAAAAGCGCTAGTACTACAAAACAGTTCAGAGCTGCCAATAAGGAACTACATCAAGGATTATTAAAATGCGCCTAAAAGCAACCGAGTCCTATTATCAGAAATAATTTTAAAAACAACAGTAAAGCAAGATAGTTTAAATTATAACCAAGAAGAACGCAACTTTCTCAGAAGGCTGTATTTACATTTGGTATAGGAAGCCAGAGGCCATCCCACCAATTTTACAGGGGTAAAGAGCGATTACATTTTAGAGTTCTATAACGGAAGAACAACAACGTTAACACATACTGTACTAACAAACACTCCTTTAAAGAAATATGCACCATGAGGGAATTATCTGAATGGGACGGAAATCCGTAGATGTGATGTACATGTAAAGAAAAATTGATGATTGCCGTTTCAGAAAAAATTGATGATTTATTCAAGAGAAAGAAACAGCTTCACAAACGGAGCAAGTCAATAACGCGTTGGTCCACCTCTGGCCCTTGTGCCAGCTATTATCCGGCTTGACAGTAATTGACGGAGTTGTTGGATGCCCTCCCGAGGGATATCGTGCCAAATTCTGTTCAATTGGCACTTTAGATCGTCAAAAACACGAGCTGGTGAAAAGGCCCTTCCCATAATGGTCAAAACGTTCTCAGTTTTGGAGAGGTTCTGTGACCATTCTGACCATGATACTGTTTTACAAGCACAAAGACAAGCAATAGAAACTCTCGTAGTGTGCTGGAGGCCATTATCTTGCGAAACTGTAAACGAGGTGCAGAGTATCCTCTACGTACTGCTGGGCTATAAGGGTGCCGCGGATGAAAACCAAAGGGGTCCCAGAATGAAATGAAATGATAACCGCAGACTATCACTCCTGGTCGTCGAGCCTTGTAGCGGATGACTTAAGTTTGGCAGCCCAACGCTGCTCGTGGTATCTCTAGATACGTCTCCAATGGTCACTGAGGTCCAGTAAGAAGTCACTTCTGCTCCGGTCAATGAGGTTCCAGACGAAATTGAACTCTAATCATTTTTTTTGTCCGCTCACGTACATCTCATCTACCGTTTTGCGCACCAAACCAATGTACCACATTCTTATTTTTTACTATTTAAGAACGTAAATGAGTTTACCAAATAAATCGAGTGCGAACTGGGAGACTTAAGCAACAAAACAGCTTAATGCATGTTTGCATCCAGACACGGAGTATAGTAACACTTACTAGAAATAACACTTATTCGGAACACTCAACATACACCCAAGTTCCACTGGTGCTAATTTTGGAAATTTAAGCAAGGCAACCCTTAGTTTCTGAGGTAGTCGAACTCTTGAGAGGGCTGTCACGATTGAATCAGACCAAAATAAGTTCATTCACTTTGTCCGCCACTAACATGAAATACAGCAGACTGGAACTCATCATTTACGTCCCTAATATGAGGATAACCGCCACAGAGGTCTCGCACCAAGCCATCATTGTGAACTACTGTAAGCTATATGCAACAGATATACCTATGTTCGTTTGTGAAAATTACCTCGATAAACAACCTGAGCTATCGGTAAACGGAATCTAACCTGCATAACACTGTGTGCGTGTTGTATGAGTGTCAGTTTTACTGCCACTTAAGCCCTCAACAGAGCGTCACATAAAAAACTTAAAGCTGATATTTGGATAAGCTATGTGACTGCGTATTTGACTATGAAAAACAACAGTAACAATGAATACCTAAGCTATCCGAGTGCGTTTTTAATAAGAATTTACAAATGATACAGAATCCGGCTTGTGCAGCCGAATTTGTTGAATTACAGTACATGAAAAGTTGTGGTTTGCCAGTGTCTGTTTTGGCCAAAAGTTTTGCGCTCGCCTCTTTAGATGACTGCCTTTTTCCAAGTGATTTACAGCAGTTCTCAGCAGCAGCGGTTAAAGCGTATTGTTACTAAGAATGACTTCACTGAACTAACAGTTAACTACTCAGAAGTGAGTTCATAAAGTAAGTCTATTTAAAACTTCACAATCAACATAACCCATAACCAATAATACACAATGACAATTACAATGACATAAATATTAATAATGGCTGAGTGACAGATTAACAAATTATTTCAATTTAAGCGGTTCTATGCGCTCCAGTCCGGAACTGCGCGACTGCTAAGGTCGCAGGTTCGAATCCTGCCTCGGGCATGGATGTGTGTGACGCCCTTAGGTTAGTTACGTGTAAGTAAGTTCTAAGTTCTAGGGGACTGAAGACCTCTGATGTTATGACCCATAGTGCTCAGAGCCATTTATTATTTCAGTTTCAAAGTTACATTAACATTTAGTAATCACCGCATATTTATTAATTAGATGTGGAGAATAATTATTATTATTTGGTGGATAAGGAGGCTACTTTAACTGACAAGCGAAACTCAGACTAACAATAACGAGCCTAACCCTGCAATTACTTTTGCGCTATGCTTGCGAATTCTACCTTTAATTCCATCTTCAGTCGTGGTTGAGCCATTTAAATCTCTCCTGGCTATATAAATGAAATCAGGTCATCAGTGCGGTTAAGACCTGCCCTCACCGACGTGAGGGCAGCTTGACACGTCTACTGTCTCCGAGCTCTCAACCGAAATTACCACTTCCAGTCTCACAGACAGCCTCTTCTCCCCTGTTACACCCTCAGATTGTTACTATTGATATCTGACGGCAAATTTATTTCCAATTTTTCACAGTGTAAAGAACAGCGTTAAGTTGGTTATACTGGTTTCAACGTAATGGAGCGTTCTGACGCACTCCTTACCCCACGTCTGTTTTGGTATTAGAAGCAGCGTTCCCCTTGGATATGCTTCAAATCAAAAAATAAATGCCAGTGAGGAACTGAATCCGAATGTAGCGACACATCACATAGCCAGCTCCAAAAGGAAAGCGTGCCGCTCTTCCAAAGTAATAGTTCAAATGTGTGTGAAATCTTATGGGACTTAACTGCTAAGGTCATCAGTCACTAAGCTTACTCACTACTTAACTTAAATTATCCTAAGGACAAACACACACACCCATGCCCGAGGGAGGACTCGAACCACCGCCGCGACCAGCCGCACAATCCATGACTCCAGCGCCCGAGACCGCTCGGCTTCCAAAGTAATACTCGCCCCTACCCCGGTTAGTCCTCAAGTACTCGGGCCTGCTGTCTCAAGTGTAACTCCCAAGCACTTCTCTTCCCTCTTGCGTTTGCGCGGCGTCTTTAGACAACACCATCTCGCTAGAAGGACCGCCCATCCAAAAACAGTGTGCTCTCGTGACGGGACAAAGAGCTCAGTGTGCAAGCGTCGCCGACAGTTTAGTCACAATACATATATCGATACTAAAGTATCACGTGTTCTAAGTTCGAAAATAAAGAATACCCTAGTGACAGAATATTTGCTTTCCGCTAATTTAGAAAGCAACGCTGGTGCGAAACTCACGTTGCCGTTCCTCCCACGATATCCTGTGAACGATGGATGAAGAGCCACCGGCAGATTCCGTTTTCCTTCATTTCTGGAAAGGGGTTATCACAGTGCCCCACTGCACGCTGTTAAGAGTGGTACAAGCATATGGAGTATGTTCCGAGAAATGTGAGAGTCTCGAGAACTGATGAAGTGGTAGAGCCCAGTACGTTGTCCTCGACGGTGTGTGTTCGTGAGAGACAAGAGTACCATATAGACGGAAGCATCTGACGGAAAAGTAACAGGATCATTCTTGTTCAATATACTCATTATCTAACTGATGGACAGAGTGAGCAGCTTTCTTCGACTATTCTTTTCTTGACGCTGTACTGTATGTAAGAGGATACAAGATGGGTTACAGGGAGCCGATGTTTGTTGTGACGAATGGCAGCTTGCTCTAAACTTAAGAAAAGGAAAGAAGGAAAAACCATTCTTTGATGTTGGAATACAGCATTACTACTGTATTCCTTGACACAGCCACTTGGAATAAATATCTAGGGGTAATATTGCAAAACGATAGGAAATGGAACGAGCACTCAATTTCAGTGGTAAGGATTACGAATTGAAAACTTCGGTGTAATGGCAGAATTATAAGAGACAGTAGTTTTTCTGTATAAGAGGCTGACATGTCCGCTGGTGGTGGCACAAAAAATATAAAGACAAGAATAATCGAAGAAATTTATATATCAAAATTTAATGACACGTCTACTCCGATTTGGACTGGAAAAAAGCATAAAATAAGTCGCTGCTTGCTATAGGAACATAACACTTCTGGCAGCTGAAGGCCACTTAGATTGTCAATGAGTGGTATGCAGTTAAACGCACAATAAAACTCAAAATCCTGTAGGACGCTCAGTGTAAACGTGGAAACTGAAAGAAAAAGGTTTGAGCTCCCTAGCGAGCAAAATTCTCTGACACGGGCTTGTAGCCATTTGGAAGTTATACATAAATTTACAAGTCCGCAAGACAGCCACAATGACATAGTCCCTGATTTCGTCAACGAGGGGGTCACGAACACTTTAGGTCTACAGCAATCAGGTTCGAGAGTCTCAAAGTCAGACGTCAATGGCAACGATGTCATGGAGATAGCTCTCGAGCGAGAATCTTGGTTAATGGAACTCTTGCAGAATTGGAGACTGGCTCACGAAACTGACGAGGAGCGAACTGGTCTGTTCTGGCCTGAGCGCTTCCTTAAATACCACTCGGAACTAGGATCCACCCGGGCCTATTCTTGATCAGTTACATAGTGGAAAGGAAAAGGTCCGTGCGGCCTGCGGTCTCTAGCGGTTCTTGGGTCGCCACGTGGACGGTCACATCATGACCAACTGTCATTCGAAATATTTTCCTCTGCGTGACAGACGTCTTCGAAGCACTGGTGTGAGGTTGGTTGCTGACACTGCTCGCGCGAAGCCTAGGCACGTATAGAGCATCGATGCTTCCCATTATTGAGAGTTTAGAGCCTCCACCAATTTGGATTAAAGCAAGGTACCGAACCAATTCGGTGGCATGTCGCTAGATATACCAGCAGGTTCGATCAGCATGCGACATTGACACTTCGTGAACTCAAATGAAAGTTCCTGGAGGAAAGAGCATCGATGCTTCCCATTATTGAGAGTTTAGAGCCTCCACCAGTTTGGATTAAAGCAAGATACCGAACCAATTCGGTGGCATGTCGCTAGATATACCAGCAGGTTCGATCAGCATGCGACATTGACACTTCGTGAACTCAAATGAAAGTTCCTGGAGGAAAGAGCATCGATGCTTCCCATTATTGAGAGTTTAGAGCCTCCACCAGTTTGGATTAAAGCAAGATACCGAACCAATTCGGTGGCATGTCGCTAGATATACCAGCAGGTTCGATCAGCATGCCACATTGACACTTCGTGAACTCAAATGAAAGTTCCTGGAGGAAACAAATCGCTCTTATCGCTAAATACTACTGAGAAAATTAAAAAACCGCCTTTTGTGTCTCACTGCTGAACAATTAGACCGCCGCAAACATACACTTCACTTAAGGATCACGAAGACAGTATAAGAGAGTTTAATATTCGTACTGTGATGTGTAGACATTCGTTTTCTGCTGCGTCCATTTGCAAGTGGTACGAGAAAAGGAAGGCGTGTGAAGTTTTTATGTAAGGGCACACATAATCATATTTTTAATGTATAACCAGTGATTGAATGATAAACAACGTTATTTGTGTGGTGTCACCGCCAGACACCACACTTGCTAGGTGGTAGCTTTAAATCGGCCGCGGTCCATTAGTATACGTCGGACCCGCGTGTCGCCACTGTCAGTGATTGCAGACCGAGCGCCACCACGCGGCAGGTCTAGAGAGACGTACTAGCACTCGCCCCAGTTGTACAGCCGACTTTGGTAGGAAAGGTTCACTGACAAATACGCTCTCATTTGCCGAGACGATAGTTAGCATAGCCTTCAGCTACGTCATTCGCTACGACCTAGCAAGACGCCATTATCAGTTACTATTGTTGCTGTAAAACATGTACCGTCAAGAGCGATGTACACCAATTGTGGATTAAAGTTAAGTATTCTACCAGTTACCTCCTGTTTTGCTAGTCTTATTTCTCTGACCTGTTCCAGACCTCACGCCAGACTGCGTGAGCTTAAACGCGTGCCTTTCGGCTTCCTCTCATAGTGACTTGGCTGTCTTGCCAAGTCACAACATTTTGCATCGTGATAAGTCTTCCAGCTTGCGGAGCATGTATGTTGCAGTAGCTGTAATATGGATGTAATGGTTAACCGTTTACTGAATTACAAAACATCTCACCCCACATAAGGTAAGCCTTCTTGCTTTTGGAGTATGTACATAGATGGAGATGTTATTGTAGACGTAGATGTAGATGTAGCTGTTACGCAGTTACTGAATGGTAAAGCACCTCATTTGTGTCACGATGAACCTTATTGCTTATGGTGTATGTATGTAGGAGTAGATGTAGATGATTAGCCCGTTACTGAATGATAAAGCACCCCATCTGCATCACAATATGACTCACTGAATACAGAGTTTGTACGTAACTATAGATGTAATGATTAACCAGCTGCTGAATAACAAACCACCTCATCTGATTCGCAACAAACTTTAATGATTGTCTACACAGACTGAGGCAGCACACGGTCACATACTCGTAAAATATATCTAGATGTACAAAATACATAGAGGTGCAGTTTATTCTATGTTACAGCTGAAAATCTAGTGAATTATACGCAAGTAATTCTTGACGTTTATAGCTGCCGAGTTATGACACCAGCTTTCTTGTTTTTAACGGAATTCTATGCGTTTCACTGTGGCACTGGAAAGAACCTCCGAAGAACAACAATAAAATATGTCAGAAAGTAAATTAACATCATGATAACTGCATCCAAAACAATTGTCATGCCGCCGGTAGAAGATATCCCGCAAACGACTGCCCTAATATACCTCACTGAAGCAAAATATAGCCACTGAAGAATATGCGCGTGGTAGAACAGAACTAATAAGACTTCTGCGTGTATTATGCTTTCTGGATTAATATATATTGGATGAGTTTGGTTATCGGGCATTTTTTACTTAATTGTGTCACCTGCGGCATTACTAGATCTGAATATACGTCAGGCTGAATGTTAACTTGAGCGTGTGAATTATTAAGGTGAATTCTGGAACATTAGAGACTCTCTTCCGCACAATAGTATTTTTGTTTATTAGTCGCTGTGCCGACAATAAATCATGTCCCAGTAGCAGTTTACGAACCACTTTGCTAAATTTAACCAGCAATTAGTTTGTCGCTCTTCAAATCACTTCAGCAGCGATTCTACAGTTTCATCACCTTACTTGCACATCGGATGGATGCAAGCAATCAATTTTAGTAATACATCGCGATGGAATGTAGTCACTCATTCGCCATCAGCGAGCCACAGGTAATCGAAGTTGCCGTACGACATTTTGACAAGATAGGGAAGCTTTATTTCTGTTATAGGGTGTAATATTTACATCAGAATCTATCTTTTGACAAGAAAAACTGTTGTAGTTTTATTTCCGTTGTGTAAAACGTACAATCTAAGTGTGAAATGGTCATTATTACACCTGTTGTTGTGTCCGTAGAGTAGGAATAACCATAGTATGAGCATTCAGACGCGCAGCAACTAATTTTCGTGTTTATCGTACATCGACTCCAATAGTCGTATGGATATGGTGGGTTTGAGGTCCCTTCACACGCTCTCAGAAGGTCCCGAATGCCAGTACAGTGCATGTGCAATTAGAATGCTTTACAAAGCAGCGTGGATTCTGTGGAGGCGTTTCGTGGATATCATGATAATCTGTAACCGACATCAGTAACGAACATTTAAGACATAACTACAACAGAATTTGGCTTGTTTGCGAATAATTTCGTATGTTTTAACAGAGTCTTTTGTTGAGGCGTTGCAAAATGTTTTCCTGCAACGCCAAAGCGTCAGTGTCTGGGAAAAAAACGACGAATTATGGGCTACGACATGCAGAAAATTATTAGTTTGTCACATACTGAAATATATTTACTGACAAAATCTTTTCCTTGCTGCTGCCACATCATCATCGATTTTTCAGGAACAAACTTGTTAATCACATGTGCTCATCCTCAGTTACACGTGTACTAGTGCTACAATTGCCTAGAGTCATTACTTAAAATCCTGAGCTAATACCTCACGCTGTGGAAAGTAAATCTTATGTATAGGTGAAGATTCTTAGGAATGACTACATAATCAACGGATTAACAGGCAGCACATTCTCATACTACCAAATTTATCCAGCACTTTGGGTAAACATGTGGCATACAGTTCCGTAAGTGAAAGCTGCTATATTAACGCGTTATTAAACTGCGTCTCGTACTTAATTAATACATGAAGCGCTTCTCTTCATTGTCACAATTGCCATTAGACCTTTTTGGTACTTTCCCATGAAAAGTAACATTTACTCCAGTGCCATATATAGGAGGACCATAGTAGCAACAGCTACTCGGCACTGTTGTTCGTAATAAAGAAATGTGTAATAGTAGTGAAAAATGAGTCACTGGTGACTAGGCATAAATTGTCGACAAATACCGATGATTTCACTAGTATCAGTTAGTAAATCTAAGCTTGAATATTTTTGTATTGTGTCTGGAATCCCGTCATGGCCCTCATTTTCCTGCTGACTAACCTAAAAGTTTAATGCAATTTCAAGTCACAGAGATTGCACGTGTTTAAGACGAAGTGAAATGATGTAAAATTTTGTGATGAGACTCCAACCAAACACGTGATCAGATTGTTAAGTAAAATTAGACGTTGAATATTCAGTTTTTTCACCAGCAAGGAGATATTTGAATTTGAAATGAAGATACAGTTGGTTTGCTTGACCGGGAATTGAGACCGGCACCTAGAACGGTTGTTTTCTATGCATGAACTGTTTGTTCACCAGTAGTGAGATATGTGCATATTTGACTAGAAATGACACCACGTGAAGTGATATTAATGAAAATTATTTATGACTAGTAGTGCAGTGTGCAAATTTCGTGGAGGCCCATAGGAGTTACCCATGTTCGGGAAACACGGAAATGATCGAACTATATCGTTTCGTGTGGATCAGATACCATGAAAGAGGAGATCTGAATTCTAATCCCAGTAGAGCAACATATTTTTCATCGTCACAAGTTCAGATAAAGTAAGAGCCCTGTGGTCTTAAATGACCATTGGTTGACTAAATAAAATAAAGTTTCTAGTGTAAGGAAGATCATTGGTGATAGTTTACGTTCGGGGCACTTTATTCTCTTCTATGGTCCAACTTAAACCGGTTCTGCTCCATCTGATAGCGAAGGAATACGATGTTTATTATGCAGGTTCTGAAATACGGTGCAACCTACGTTCTTCACGTGGCATTACCAGAGGTGAAGGAAATCTGTTCCTGTGTGTCTAAAATACATGCCGGAAGTCGGAATCGAATCCATAACTCAGAGCACAGATATTAGGGTCAATCCACCAGACCACTGAGCCCCCATATACTACTTTCATGATTGTGTCATAATGAATGATGCTCTTCGCTTACGCGGTTCCACACACAGTGAAAAAATTCAGTTCTCTATTAACTGGTTAATTACAAGCAGGCTTCTGACGCGGAAATTCTCATGTCAGCGGGATTTAAAGAAGCGTTTAGCCGTCATGGGTTCCACTGGAAGCCATTTCGAATTTTTGCTATTTCAAAGAATTTCTTAGCTCGACAAAAAAACATTCAAAAATATAAAGTCACGTAATATTTCGATTAATACTGCCATTACCGCTATTAACTTTCACATCCTGTTGTTGTCACATGTGTGCTTCAGGAAACGTTTTATGCTTCTTCGTCACGTTTAGGAGCAGTTGGAGAAATAAAGGAAAGTATTTATTTCGCGTTCTGTGGCAACTGGACCGTCCTTTTCCTAGTCATTACAGCTACGAAATAATGGAGAACGTAATGCTTCCCTCCGCTTGTTATGGATGTTTGGGACGTGAAATAATCTAACATGAGAGTTGTCATGTCCATACAGCAAAACCGTGCTTGCAGATGAGCGGAACCGTTGAGCTGTTGGACTGGTCTCCCAAAGGTGCTGACCTCAGTCCCATAGAGCTCGTGCAGGCAGAGATGCAGAAAATTGTTAGGTCTAAAAGATCACGGCCGACAGCTAAGACGTCGCTCTCCGAAGGCAGTTCATGACGCACGGGAATTGTTGTAGAATAACAGACTCTTCCGGAAACTCGAAAAAAAGGATCAGATTATACATAACATCTAGGCCGTCTATTTCACTATTTTCAGTTGTTCAGCAGACTTGATTTTAAATTATTTGACGACATTCGGCAAAAAGACTGAGACAAACATGAGGCAGTTTTTTTATTCATAGCGCATTACCTCAATGTTAATGAAGGCATCAGAGAAAAAGTAATTACTTTTCTTTAATACGACAAAAAGCATAATGTCGAAGACACAGGAGATCTCATTTTCCTTTAATGACAAGCAGAAATCACTGTATATAAAGAAAAAAAGTGGTGCAAGCCCCGCAGTGTATATATAATACTTCCAAATTATGCATGCTTAATAATTCTCGCTGTCCTCGTGAACTAATAAATTTGCCCGACCATTAAGATTCATGGAAGAGACAGGAGTCGAACCCCCTATCTGAATATTAGAAACTGACCGTGTTAGCCGTTACGCCATTGTACCAATCGTGTACACCACCCTCACGAAATGATATGCTACGGTCTCTGACATCAAACCTATTCGAAGAAAAAGAAATAATACACCGAGTCATAGCAGCGAAGTGTGTCTTCTACGGAAATGCTGACACTCCACCTGACTTTAAATTCCATGAACGGACTTACGTGCAACATAACATAATTCATTGCGGCACAGTAGGTATTCTGCTAGTTTCCATCAGTTCCGCTTTTTTTGTAGATGCTTTGTGTGGGAGAGTGTGAGAACGTAATAGCGACTAACGCAACTGTCATAATAATTCAACACAGTGATAGTGCAGCTACTCATGTGGCAATTACTTGTGCTGAAACGGCTAAGGGATCTTTCAAGCGTGTATCCTATCTTCATCATTGTAATCTATCAGAAAATGCATTTGAATTATAGACTTATCGTGTCTACCTTACCAAAGAAAACTGTTTGTTTGTCACAGTTGTGAATTGGTTGGCTGGCGATATGGAACCAAACAGCGAGGTCATTGGTCCCGTCGGATTAGGAAAGGATTCGGAAGAAAGTCTGCCGTACCCTTTAGAATGAACTATCTCTGGATTCTCCCAGAAGTGATTTAGGGAATTCACAATAAACCTAAATCAAGATTGCAGGGCCGAATGCGGGTTTGTACCGTCCTCCTCCTCCGAGTCCAGTACGCTAACCACTGTCCCAGCTCGTTTTGTCGGTTGTGCATTGATTCAAGTATATCACATAAAAATGAGAATGCATATTTACAAGAAAAATTTATCCCTCCTGATATTATTGAAAGGGCAACAGTCTGGATGATTGACTGATCTGGCCTTGTAACAATAACCAAAACGGCCTTGCTGTTCTGGAACTGCGAACGGCTGAAAGCAAGGGGAAACTACGGCCGTAATTTTTTCCGGGGGCATGCAGCTTTACTGTATGATTAAATGATGATGGCGTCCTCTTGGGTAAAATATTCCGGAGGTAAAATAGTCCCCCATTCGGATCTCCGGGCGGAGACTACTCAAGAGGATGTCGTTATCAGGAGAAATAAAACTGGCGTTCTATGGATCGGAGGGTGGAATGTCAGATCACTTAATCGGGCAGCTAGGTTAGAAAATTTAAAAAGCGAAATGGATAGGTTAAAGTTAAATATAGTGGGAATTAGTGAAGTTCGGTGGCAGGAGGAACAAGACTTCTGGTCAGGTGACTACTGGGTTATAAACACAAAATCAAATAGGGGTAATGCAGGAGTAGGTTTAATAATGAATAGGAAAATAGGAATGCGGGTAAACTACTACGAACAGCATAATGAACGCATTATTGTGGCCAAGATAGATACGAAGCGCACACCTACTACAGTAGTACAAGTTTATATGCCAACTAGCTCTGCAGATGACGAAGAAATTGAAGAAATGTATGATGAAATAAAAGAAATTAATCAGATAGTGAAGGGTGACGAAAGTTTAATAGTCATGGGTGACTGGAATTCGGTAGTAGGAAAAGGGAGAGAAGGAAACGTAGTAGGGGAATATGGATTGGGGCTAAGAAATGGAAGAGGAAGCCACCTGGTAGAATTCTGCACGGAGCACAATTTAATCAGAGGTAACACTTGGTTTAAGAATCATGAAAGAAGGTTGTATACATGGAAGAACCGTGGAGATACTAAAAGGTATCAGATAGATTATATAATGGTAAGACAGAGATTTAGGAACCAGGTTTTAAATTGTAATACATTTCCAGGGGCAGATGTGGACTCTGACCACAATCTATTGGTTATGACCTGTAGATTAAAACTGAAGAAACTGCAAAAAGTTTGGAACTTAAGGAGATGGGACCTGGATAAACTGAGAGAACCAGAGGTTATACAGAGTTTCAGGGAGAGCATTAGGGAACAATTTACAGGAATGGGGGAAAGAAATACAGTAGAAGAAGAATGGGTAGCTTTGAGGGATGAAATAGTGAAGGCAGCAGAGGATCAAGTAGGTAAAAAGACGAGGATAGTAGAAATCCTTCGGTAACAGATCAATTATTGAATTTAATTAATGAAAGGAGAAAATATAACAATGCAGTAAATGAAGCAGGAAAAAAGGAATACAAACGTCTCGTAAATGAGATCGACAGGAAGTGCAAAATGGCTAAGCAGGGATGGCTAGAGGACAAATCTAAAGATGTAGAGGCTTACCTCACTAGGGGTAAGATAGATACTGCCTACAGGAAAATTAAGGAGACCTTTGGAGATAAGAGAACCAATTGTATGAACACCAAGAGCTCAGATGGAAAACCCAGTTCTAAGCATAGAAGGAAAAGCAGAAAGGTGGAAGGAGTATATAGAGGGTCTATACAACGGCGATGTACTTCAGGACAATATTATGGAAATGGAAGAGGATGTAGATGAAGATGAAATGGGAGATACGATACTGCGTGAAGAGTTTGACAGAGCACTGAAAGACCTGAGTCGACAAAAGGCCCCTGGAGTAGACAATATTCCATTGGAACTACTGACGGCCTTGGGTATGCCAGTCCTGACAAAACTCTACCATCTGGTGAGCAAGATGTATGAAACAGGCGAAATACCCTCAGACTTCATGAAGAATATAATAATTCCAATCCCAAAGAGAGCAGGTGTTGACAGATGTGAAAATTGCCGAACAATCAGTTAACTAAGCCACAGCTGCAAAATACTAACACGAATTCTTTACAGACGAATGGAAAAACTGGTAGAAGCCGACCTCGGGGAAGATCAGTTTGGATTCCGTAGAAATACTGGAACATGTGAGGCAATACTGATCTTACGACTTATCTTAGAAGAAAGATTAAGGAAATGCAAACCTACGTTTCTAGCATTTGTAGACTTAGAGAAAGCTTTTGACAATGTTGACTGGAATACTCTCTTTCAAATTCTATGGGTGGCAGGGGTAAAATACAGGGAGCGAAAGGCTATTTACAATTTGTACAGAAACCAGATGGCAGTTATAAGGGTCGAGGGACATGAAAGGGAAGCAGTTGTTGGGAAGGGAGTAAGACAGGTTTGTAGTCTCTCCCCGATGTTATTCAATCCGTATATTGAGCACGCAGTAAAGGAAACAAAAGAAAAATTCGGAGTAGGTATTAAAATCCATGGAGAAGAAATAAAAACATTGAGGTTCGCCGAAGACATTGTAATTCTGTCAGAGACAGCAATGGACTTGGAAGAGTAGTTGAATGGAATAGATAGCGTCTTGAACGGAGGATATAAGATGAACATCAACAAAAGCAAAACGAGGATAATGGAATGTAGTCGAATTAAGTCGGGTGATGCTGAGGGAATTAGAATAGGAAATGACACACTTAAAGTAGTAAAAGAGTTTTGCTATTTGGGGAGCAAAATAACTGATGATGGTGGAAGTAGAGAGGATATAAAATGTAGACTGGCAATGGCAAGGAAAGCGTTTCTGAAGAAGAGAAATTTGTTAAAATCGAGTATAGATTTAAGTGTCAGGAAGTCATTTCTGAAAGTATTTGTATGGAGTGTAGCCATGTATGGAAGTGAAACATGGACGATAAATAGTTTGGACAAGAAGAGAATAGAAGCTTTCGAAATGTGATGCTACAGACGAATGCTGGAGATTAGATGGGTAGATCACATAACTAATGAGGAGGTATTGAATAGGATTGGGGAGAAGGGAAGTTTGTGGCACAGCTTGACCAGAAGAAGAGATCGGTTGGTAGGACATGTTCTGAGGCAACAAGTGATCACAAATTTAGTATTGGAGGGCAGCGTGGAGGGTAAAAATCGTAGAGGGAGTCCAAGAGATAAATACACTAAACAGATTCGGAAGGATGTAGGTTGCAGTAGGTACTGGGAGATGAAGAAGCTTGCACGGGATAGAGTGCCATGGAGAGCTGCATCAAACCAGTCTCAGGACTTAAGACCACAACAACAACAACGATATAGATACAAAGAGAAAGACATGAAAAGCGTATAACTCTGCTAGTCAATACGTCTTTCACTTCCAGAGTTATCTCAGTTTTGTCATTGCTTCCTTAATTTTTGTCGCGGGTGATGCTTGTCTTATTATTTCGTCATTGAATTCCATACTGGCCGTTTGAAGATCAAATAAAGAAAACGAGAAAAAGACTTACAATCCGTAGTGCTTTTCTAGCAAGTTCCGAACCGAGGTCTTTGTCAACCAGGGAAATTTAAATCGTCAGTGTTACCACTAATCCGGCGGCTGTGGCCGAGAGGTTCTAGGCGCATCAGTCCGGAATCACGCTGCTGCTATGGTCGCAGGTACGAATCCTCCCTCGGGCATGGATCTGTGCGATGTCCTTACGTTAGTTAGGTATAAGTAGTTGTAAGTCAAGGGGACTGATGACCTCAGATGTTAAGTCCCATAGTCCTTAAAGCCATTTGAACCACTTGTTACCACTAAGCCAGCGTGACACCGCTGCAGTAAAAATTTTTTCAATATTTCCAAATGTAGATTATTCAGAACGTGACATTAGTGAGAAATCTTAGCTTAGGTTCCAGATTTCAAATCCGGTGTCAACAATGAATTTACTTACTCGATGTGTCATGTTAAATGGAAGTCACCTAGAAAATTTCATCGGGATGACAAGAAAACACAGCATTAGACCTAAAAGCTGGTCACCAACCAGCGACCTCAGAGTCGAAGTCTGAGTCGTTCAATTCAGGCAGCCAATATCCCCAGCCGCCCCTCATATTTCTAAGTCTGGCCACATCCACGATCTGGCAACATTGTAGGTTGCAGAAGTGTATGGAGGAGGTTCTCTCAATCTTCTAGAGGTGATAGAGAAACGTATCTGCTCATGATGTAGTGGTAAGCATCGTGTCCTGTAAACGTAGTGTCGCGTGTTCGAGTCCACTCCATTCCCTAGTTTCTTTAAATCTCTTGGGTGATATCTGCTAAGGTTATCACTGTGATGGAAACTCAGACATAATTCGTTTAATTTCCTAATCCACATGCGATAGCAAAATCTTCCAGAAACATTTCCGCAAAAGAGGTAGTACCTGAGTCCAGATCAGAACAATTTATGCTCCAGAGTTTCCCTCGCCCCACAGCAGGGATCAAAAGTTGCCCGCTGCGAATGTCAGACGGCGCGACTAGGCGAACGCGGCGCGTTACTATCAGTATGTTTAACAATAGTCATTTACTTATTTGAAAATTCCCATATTTGTTTCGCAGTTACGACTTCAATTTTGCATGCCTGAAACAAGTGAATGCTGTTCAAGTGTGATAAAATACAGTCGCAATCGGAAAAGTCAACAATTGCGACATATTACTCGCTTAGCGTTTAGAAAAGGCCAG
Source organism: Schistocerca americana (assembly GCF_021461395.2). Classification (NCBI taxonomy): domain Eukaryota; kingdom Metazoa; phylum Arthropoda; class Insecta; order Orthoptera; family Acrididae; genus Schistocerca; species Schistocerca americana. Next base: position 84,541,471 of record NC_060122.1, read on the forward strand.
AAGCCAACAGACGCAGTTCTGAAGCTTTGTATTGTGTGTGAGGCGAATGCTACTGGGCAAAGCAAGTCACAAAAAAACTTTTTGCATCAAGAAACATTGTTCTGGCATGAATGATTTAGTACATTCAGGAAGCCTGAATAACAGACGAATGTGATGGAGTGTGACCGTTTAAACGTCGAGCGACATTTAAATTCAAAAGGCAAGTTTCAGATGTCGGGAGGAGCAGTTATCCATGCTTTAACTTGAAACAAAATAGCCAAAGTATTAACTATTAATGCATTTCCATTTGATTGTCATCAGTTGGCTCACTGAGAACGCCATCGCAGTATTCCTACTCGTAGCTGGTCATGACATCTTTGTAGTAGCTTCTTAAGAGCAATTAATGGCTGAGCCCTAACAGAAGACATATATTCAAACAAAGCGCAATGTCAACGTAGCATTTTGCTTATGGTAGATCAGAAGGGGTGTAGTGCATTACGAAAACTTCCCGGGCTGGTATTTTTTGCCAACAGCTGAGACACGTATCGGTCGCTGTCTAAGAAAAATGACCTACAAAACTCCTTCACGTGTCGACACTACAAGATACCGCACTCTGCCGATTTCACTAACAAAACTATCCAAGAATTTGAAAGTCATCCATCACTCACTTATTCTTCTGGTCTTATCCCCTGAAATGTTTACCTTTCAAGCTACGTATCGAAAAACAGTCCGGAAAATTTGTCCCTGAACAAACATGCATGTCAAACCTGGTTCCATAACATATTTAAGTCAGATCCAGTAGGTAAGAGTGAAATCGGTAAACTATCAGAGCGTTGTCAGACTGAAATAACAGCCACTACACAGGTTCTACACGTTACAGTTAGTCAATTAATCAGCTTGCTGCAGTATTACTTGCACTGTTATGAAATACATTGACCATTAGGTACTGGAATAAATGGAGCACTACGCTGTGCTTTATATGAATTTGACATGTTTTAGAGCCATCACAAAACCATAACTAGGGAAAGGATGCCCTAAGAGCCCCATTGCACAGATGGAAAAACAAATGTTCACAAGTCACTTGCATTTTCCCGGAAATCGGTTATATTCAAAATGTCATCCGAAAAGTGTTCGCCAAGTCAGTGACAATCGGCGGACTTCCGGAACTGCTACTAAATTATCCTGCTTAGTTCACTAGATATTTACTTCTAATTTTGATGAAATTTTAGAGTAGTTTCTGCTTAACACGTAATTTGGGTTGGCAAATTCAAGTTTCGGATTGCAAGGCGGTTATTTAACAGGTGTCTGTCGTTAGTTACTTTGTGGGAAACCGGCTTCTTTCTTCATTAATGGTTCCCACGCTTGCTAAGCTTAGGAACCAAGACCCTGGGGAATAATTAATTCCAAATCACTGTCGGTTTAAACAGAGCAACAGTGTGATGTTACAACCCAGCTCCTCCAGAGTATCAAAATAGCGAATGAAGTTCGGGAAGCCCAAATCGTAAGTGAACAACTGATATAGTAAAAGCATGTCAGACGATACCGCACCACAATAACTACTGCAAAACTATCTTTTATCCACATAGGCTATAGTCTCAATCACGGCAAGATAGAGCTCCACGCCAGCAGAAGGCACCACTGGACGTTGAGGTCTGGCCACTTACTGACACCCCCACCCTCAGATACTCCAAAAGCCACTTCAGCCACTGACAGTGGACACAACAGTTACAGGCTAAGTTATTATAAGATAACTTATCTTTACGTAATAGTCCTCTGCATGTATAAGAGCCTGATGAGGAGCAAAACGTGCTTGAATTGCTTTTCACTATGTTAAATATAAATAGTCTGTACTATATCAATGAGAGAATGTTCTTCACGTTCTTTATTCCTCAGCTGCCGAATGTCGCCAAATCTGTGGCCATATGCTCAAATCCCTATGAAACAGTACATTTAAGTTCAGACTTTTTCCTCCTTCACTATCTTAACTGGTAAGGACCACCACAAAAAGTAGCAGCTTCGTTAAATGTCTACTGCGGTGCCGTGTTGGTCAAACAGCTGTTTCTCACGATCATCAGGGGACAGAATACGGCTCATTTCACTGATTATTATTTATTAATTCGTAGGTGTGTCTCTGTCGCTTGTTTTACTAGTTTCGAAGATTGGATCTGGGGGAATGGAAACATTGGATGATCGCCACGCAGAATATTCGTAATTACCGTAAAGATTTCCCTTCAGAGCAATGACAGAATACCCTTTCAGAAAAACTGATAAGAAGCGGATTGAGATATAAATTTGCATATGTTTTCACAATTTATGAGACATCCACAGTGGGTGTGGCGAACGGCGGGAAGGAGTGGGCGTGAACTATGGTGTGGTAAACATAACACTTGTTTATCGCCTCGGAAACGGGGCGACCGTCCAGCGACAGAAATTAAGTCGTTGGTGGAAAGATGCCAGTGTAGAGCATGTTGCAGCGATGAACCGGCATGTAGTGGGACAGGTGTTTAGGGTGAGGGTTAGCGGTGTTGATGTTATTCACGCACTGTTCAGCACTTCTTTCACAGTTAGAAATTAAATATGGCCAGATGTAGTGGTAGTTTGTCGTTATGGTTCAACAGCATATGAATATCCTCTGACATTGCAAGTCCTACTCTTAGAACGTTATCCTTTCGTCGGTTATCAGTTTCTCTGACTGGGTATTTTGACGTTGCTCTGAAATCCTTAAGATAAATTCGAATATTCTGTATGGGGATCATCCAACGCTTCCATTCTTCAGGGCAGAGAGTTACGAATTAGACAAAGTTGTGGAATTCTACTACCTAGGCAGCAAAGTGATCAATACGGCCGGCCGGTGTGGCCGAGCTGTTTTAGGCGCTTTAGTCTGGAACGGTGCGACTGCTACGGTTGCAGGTTCGAATCCTGCTTCGGGCATGGGTGTGTGTGATGTCCTTAGGTTAGTTAGGTTTAAGTAGTTCTAAGTTCTAGGGAAATGATGACCTCAGATGTTAAGCCCCATAGTGCTCAGAGCTATTTGAACCATTTTTGATCAATGACGGACGAAGCAAGGAAGACATCAAAAGCAGACTGGCGCTGACAAAATGGGCAGTCCTGGCCAAGAGAAGTTTAATCAAATATAGGCCTTAATTGGAGGAAGAAATTTCTGAGAATGTACGTTTGGAGTGCAGCATTGTATGGTATTGAAACATGGACTGTGGCAAAACCAGAACAGAAGAGAATTGTAGGATTTGAGATGTGATGTTACAGACTAATGTTGAAAATTATGTGGATCGATAAGGTAAGGAATGAGGAGGTTCTGCATAGAATCAGAGAGGAATGGAATAAATAGAAAACACTAACATCGAGGAGGGTCGTCAGGGAATGACTTCCATGCTACCAGAAGTAGGTGTAGAGGGCAAAAATTGTACAGGAAAACAGAGATTACTGAACACAGCAAATAACTGGGGACGTAGGTTGCAAATGCTTCTCTGAGATGAAGACATCGGCACAGAAGAGGAATTATTGGCAAGCCACATCAAGCCAGTCAGAGGACTGATGACTCAAAAAAGACTGATTGACTCTAGAAATTCTAGAACAGTCAGCCTATCTGTGCCGTCGCAAAAGAATGCGCCAAGAGGCCTCGCTAATATTATAGCGTTGAGGGCTATATAAAAGATTACACTCTACGCAAGCGATGTGTAGTACTTCAACAATATGCACAGCTGGATAAACCTGTTGTTTTTTCGGGTTCTCTCTCTCTTTAGCATGCTTGATGATGAAAAGCTCTTCAACATAGGCGCTTTTAGCTTTTATTGACATAGCATCAGCAGGCGATATGATTTAATCATAAAGAATAGATACTACATACCTTACTTTTAGTATTAGCAGCCTGAATGACAGTTCTACTCGGGGATGACTTATTCTAAGCATTACAGTCAGAGTTTCGTGTTCCTCGTTCGACTTTGTATAACAACTGCTTCTTCTATTGCCATAGTAGCACCTGGAATCGAAGTTGTACTCGGCGCGCGGGCTTAGCAGAGCGGTCTAGGGCGCTGCAGTCATGAACTGTGCGGCTGGTCCCGGCGGAGATTCGAGTCCTCCCTCGGGCATGGGTGTGTGTGTGTTTGTCCTTAGGATAATTTAGGTTAAGTAGTGTGTAAGCTTAGGGACTGAATACCTTAGCAGTTAAGTCCCATAAGATTTCACACACATTTGAACATTTTTTTTTTAAGTTGCTCTCCATACATTCACTAGTTTAAAATTTCTACGGAATTTTGAGCCTGCGTTTTCTGCCATTTCTTATAGTTTCCTGCATAGGAGCCTTTCTAGGTTTGCTACTTCACACAATCCGCCTTTAGCTGTCGTCGCGGTCGCACACTCCTCAAGTTTGCTCTGTGAAAGTTCAGTGTTTACGCCAGAGTTTTCGCGTTTCGTGATTGTTTATTGGCGTTTTGCACGTGAATTAAGTGTTATAAATTGAGCTATTGGTCTTCGTGTCATCTTTCTACGTAGTGCCGTTGGGATTTCGGCGTTGTCCGAAATTTTTTCGCTGCAGAACACCACAGTAACCTCCCTGAGAAATAACACCGTGATTTTCACCTTCGACAAGTACACCCGTCGAGTACAGCCCTCTGCACTTGAAATACACGACTGGATTACCGAGGTAATTGGCCTTCATTCTGAGTCTGTTCATACCGTGCAGCTAGACTCTGATGAATACTGCATTTTTCTAAAGTTTAACGATCCCGTGGGTGTAGACCGCTTTCTGGAAAAATTAGGTTATGAAACGGAATTTATACATCTTGATGGTACTAAAACTACTGTAAAACTCAGAAGTTCCGAGTCTGTAATTAGAAATATTAGGGTTTTGAATATTCCCACAGAAGGAGACAACTCGAAAATTAAAGATGTCCTTTCAAAGTATGGGGCTGTCAGGCAAATAGTAGCCGGAAGGTGGGCTTCGCATTTCAAGCTGCGGTGCTTTAACGGCATTCGCTCCGTGGAGATGGAAGTGAAGGTAAACATTGCCTCCCACATCTTTGTTGACGGGCACAAGGCGCATGTTATGTACTCAGGGCAAACCCCTACATGTCATGTATGTAACGAGTCTGGTCACCTCCGTCAGGACTGCCCTCGCCGTGTATTTGTGCTAAAAAACAACCTTACGCAACGCCGGAATTTACACTTAACGATTTGTTGCCAGCCAGCAATACAACAGAGCCGGCGGCTGTCGTGGATCCTGTTACTACCTCTGAAAATGTTGCACTTAATATTAATGAATTTCCGTCTTTAAAACAACCATTAACAGCTGAAATTCCGTCCCGTGACAGCGAGTTTCCCACTAAAAAGCGTCCTCTAGAGGACACTGAAAAAAAATGTAGATGAGAACTCTTCTTGTGAAACAACCGTTGCCAGGAAAGCCGAAGACAAGTCCTGAAGATCTGTTGGAAGTGGAAAAAGGAGATGAAATGCAGGTCGATGTAGCTCCCACTTCCGCACAAGGAATTATACCGCCACGACCAGATAGTGACGCAGCTGGTAGTGACCTTTCACAGAAATGTGACCCTGAGCCTGAGGTCACAGCTGCAATAACCGCATAAAGTGCACAGCCCATACAGTGCGAACAGTACGAGGAAGTACCAAGTAAACAACCTACTGACTCCGAAGCATAACACCGCATCGAAGGAGGAAATAAACAAGCATCACCGCCTCGCCAGCAAGACAACACAACGGACAACACGCCGCAGCCAAATATTGACGACTCGCAAGCCACCGCCGTTGCCGCAGATGGCAACCGTCGGAGTCTGCGACCGAAACCAGGTCTTGCTGTCACGCGTCATCAAGCGAAAGCCACACCAGATAAGAAAGACATCAAGAAAAATAATATTAAATATCAGGGCGAACACTGACAAGGAGAAAGAGAAATACCACAGTGATTTACAGCAATGCACGGTCAGGGTTTCAGGGTAATTTTCTTTTCAAGCACTTTGTTTGAAAGCAGTAAAAAATTTTCTACGAAGTTAGTACATGTAATGAGCACACTGCTTGTAAAGGTCGTAACTTGTAGAGAAGCACGTTGCTGCCATAATCACACCAATCCTCATCCCAAATATCTTCTTCCGGTATGTCTCTGATGCAAGCTTATAGCATTAATACTATTAACATTAATAAAATACAGTCACCCTTGAAATTGGCAGCACTAAAAGAATTCTTGTACGAGTCTGGGACAGATATCGCGTTGCTACAAGAAGATGCGATAACGGAATTTCGGATCCCAGGCTTTTTTGAAATTATTAATGTTTCTACGGAAGCCAATATCGGTATAGCCATTCTTATAAGGGGAGGCATTCCGGTGACTGCAATCGAACGACTAGAATCAGGAAGAGCCGTAGGCATAAAAATTTACGATCTGACCGTGCTTAACCTTTACACCCCATCAGGAAATTGCCTTAAATTGGATCGTGCGACGTTTTTCCAAGAAGAACTTATTTATTTATTGAGGAAAAAATGGCACTGAGCACTGTGGGATTTAACTTCTGAGGACATCAATCCCCTAGAACATAGAACTGATTAAACCTAACTTACATAAGGACATCACACACAGCCATGCCCGAGGCAGGATTCTAACCTGCGACCGTAGCGGTCGCGCGGTTCCAGACTGTAGCGCCTAAAACCTCTCGGCCACCCCGGCCGGCTATTGAGAAAAAATCCCCGTTCTCTTATACTAGGTGGAGATTTTAACTGTGTTTTATACCAGAATGATCAACAACCCAATTTCAACTACTCGCCACAGTTAAAAAAATTAGTAAGTGATCTACAACTTAAGGATGTGTGGTAACTTCAGCACCCGACGTCAGTCGAGTTCACGTAACCAGCCACTCCCGCAGCAGACTAGATAGAATTTACGTGTCACCAAATTTGAAATTTTTTTTATTAAAGGTTGGAACTGTTTCCGTGTATTTTAGTGATCACAGTACACTTTTAACTTGCTTTAATTTAAGTGTACAGCCATCCCGTCGATTCAGAAGCCAATGGAATTTGAATATCTCTGTTTTAACTGACGAAGAACTGGAACAGGAAATAAGAGTAGCGTGTACTATGTTCCTCCGCACAGCAGACAAGCACCCAACAGTCATTGACTGGTGGACTAGGAGGGCAAAACCAAGGCTGTGGAAAGTTGTCATGCAGTATAATGTAGCGAGGCACAGGGAGTTAAGGAATACAATGGAGTTTTATTATAAAGTTTTAAGAGACTTATATCAACAGGCACATGATGACGTAATTCGTCTGAATGATATCAATAAAATAAAAGCCAAGTTATTAAGCATTAAACGGCGACAGATAGAGGGACTACAAAAATTAAATCGAAAGCCACATCAGTTGTAGCAGATGAAACAGCTTCTCTGTATCACTTGGTGCGGCATGCTAGAAACAGACGTCAAACTTTTATTGATGAAGTCCAGACGCATACTGGTAGAAGACTCACATGCTAGAAAGAAATACTGGCCGAAGTCCACAGGTACTATGACAACTTATATGCCTCTATCACAGTGGACGATGCAGCTCTCGTGGACTTTCTCACTATTTTAGGTCCACAATTGTCGGGAACAGAAAACGCTGACGTCCTGTCACCTATTACTGAAGATGAAGTGTATGAGGCAGTGCGTAACTCACCTCTCAAAAAATCTCCGGGGATTGATGGCTCGGTGTGGAGTTTTATGTCCGTTACTGGTCTATAATTGGTGACAAGATCACTTCCATTTCGAATGAGGTCCTGAACGGAAAAGCGATTCCTGCAGAGTGTAAGGAAAGTAAAATAGTACTGATTCCTAAGAGTAAAGGCAAAACCAACTTAAACAATTTTCGGCCTCTTTCGCTACTAAAATGATTCAAATGGCTCTGAGCACTATGGGACTTAATATCTGTGGTCATCAGTCCCCTAGAACTTAGAACTACTTAAACCTAACTAACCTAAGGACATCACACACAACCATGCCCGAGGCAGGATTCGAACCTGCGACCGTAGCGGTCGTGCGGCTCCGGACTGAGCGCCTAGAACCGCTAGACCACCGCGGCCGGCTTTCGCTACTAAATTCTGATTACAAAATAATTTCGCGTGTTATCAACAAAAGACTGGCGGCCTTTTCCAACAAAATATTGAGTCATCATCAATCTTGTTCTCAAACCAGAACGGTATTCGAAAGTCTATCTGCATACAGAGACGTCATTGCAATTACCTCAGTGACAAGTATGAAATGTGCTTCAATCTTTATAGATTTCAACAAAGCTTTTGACAGCGTTAGTCATAGATATCTCTTTGCGACGCTGTCAAGATGGCTTTCCACCCTCAGATTGTCAACATGCTAAGAAATATTGCAACAGGTATAAATGCGAAAATAGCAATCAATGGCCAAACATATAAATGGTTCAAATGGCTCTGAGCACTATGGGACTCAACTGCTGAGGTCATTAGTCCCCTAGAACTTAGAACTAGTTAAACCAAACTAACCTAAGGACATCACAAACAGCCATGCCCGAGGCAGGATTCGAACCTGCGACCGTAGTGGTCTTGCGGTTCCAGACTGCAGCGCCTTTAACCGCACGGCCACTTCGGCCAGCCGCCAAACATCTAAACCCATAGAGATAAGTCGAGGGGTTCCACAGGGCAGTCCCTTATCTATTTTTTTTATTTTTTGTTTTCCGTCACTTTAGAGCCCTTTCTCCGCACTGTCTACGCAAGATTAACAGGAAAAACATTGCGTAGTGAGAAAACTGTCATACGAGCTTATGCTGATGACGTGGGTGTTGTAATAAGGAATAAGGAAGAGACAGTTACACTGGAAAGGGAAATCCAAAAGTATTGTCTAGCGTCGGGAGCGACAACAAATGAAAATAAGAGTAAAATATTGAATCTGCGGGGCCTATATCACCCCCGACTGGCATGGGTAAAACAAGACAACAAACATTAGACTTTGTGAATAACCTTAATGGTATGTCCGATGAGGATGGCTGCTTTTAACTGGACGGAAACTAGGAGGAAAGTTCATGGTGCTGTAATGGAGAACATCCATCGAACTATGGACCAGGTGCAAAAAGTCAGATTCACCAACTCCTGCATTTTGTGTAAAGCGTATTTCACTCCGCAGGTATTTCCAATCGCCAAACTAGTAGCGAAAGGGATCATGTCCACTGTTACCAATTATTTCTGGGGAGGAGACATATTCAGGGTTGATGCGACTATCGTTATACTGGATGTCAGAAACGGGGGCCTCGGTTTAGGGTTGGTGCGACTATCGTTATACTGGATGTCAGAAACGGGGGCCTCGGTTTAGTGGATATTCGAAATAAAGCGTCTGCTCTGTTTCTCAAACGGACTTTCCATATACTCAGAGAACTTCCACAATGTATAACCGCAATGCTCTTTGAGGCTGTGACACCCCATAGCCTGCAAGCACCGATTGATGTGCGAAGAATTAATGCCCGTCTGCAGTATGTGAGGAACTTTTCCTCGAAGCAAGTTATCTTAGTGACGACATCAGAAGCAACACACGTATCACAGCGCGCGACATCATACTTGAAAGGAAGTTAAATAAGGGCAGAAGCAAAATTGAAAAGAAATTCCCTAATTGTGACTGGAAGCTGTATGGTGGAACAACAACTATGCCGGGCCGGCCGATGTGGCCGTTCGGTTCTCGGCGCTGTAGTCTGGAACCGCGAGACCGCTACTGTCGCATGTTCGAATCCTGCCTCGGGCATGGATGTGTGTGATGTCCTCAGGTTAGTTAGGTTTAACTAGTTCTAAGTTCTAGAGGACTAATGACCTCAGAAGTTGAGTCCCATAGTGCTCAGAGCCATTTGAACCAACTATGCCGGGCTATCTACAGACATTTCTGCATGGTACAAAACAGTTAACAATGTCATCAGCACCAACGAGAGACTATATGGGATTGGTTTAAACCAGACACACCCTTGTGGACAATGGAATCTGATGGATACACTCATCCACAGATTCACCTGTGGCGGCAATGTGGGTAACTGGAATTGGATCAGGCAACAGATCGCCTTTCTCACCAGATCCTCGACGGAATATATAACGCCATCGCTCCTCCTGAGACCAGACATGGCGTACTTTCCGAAATTAAAAGACAACGCCATTAGATGATTACTGAGAAAATATGTTAGTTATGTCATCAACAAACTTGGGTCGGACCACGAGATAGAATTCCTCGTTTACATGAAGTGTGAATACGTCAAAATCAGCACGTATCGCAACCACAAGACGCACTACGGCAACATGCTCAACATCATTTTTAAAAGAATGGGTGTCTGTTAAATATGTGGAACCACTACAACACCTTGTCCGCAGCTCGTGGTCGTGCGGTAGAGTTCTCGCTTCCCACGCCCGGGTTCTCGGGTTCGATTCCCGGCGGGGTCAGGGATTTTCTTTGCCTCGTGATGACTGGGTGTTGTGTGCTGTCCTTAGGTTAGTTAGGTTTAAGTAATTCTAAGTTCTAGGCGACTGATGACCATAGATGTTAAGTCCCATAGTGCTCAGAGCCATTTGAACCACTACAACACCTTGAACGAGAACGAACAGAAGATAATTGAAAGTCACTTGTGTTCTTATTATTATTTACTATTACCTGGCTTCCGTAACTTCTATGTTACACGAAGAGCTTTTTGAAAACATTTTGTTCAGAATTACTCGTGTTCGACTTCCAGAGTATTTGTGTGATACAAGAACAATTGTAAAGTTTTATCAGTGTTCAGTTTCTACTCAGAAAAGAGGTTTCTTTGTATTTCTTACATCGGAGAATGGGAGCTTTGTGTTAAGATTTCTGCACACTTAGTGCTATGACCCAACAGGGGACATGAAAAAAAGGGGTGGGAGGGGTTTGGGCCTCGACGCACTGGCAGTGCCGTGAAGAGACCCCACTGCTAGTGCGGCGTGTACCACGCCCTGACTTTTGAAAATAGAAAAAAAACTACTGTATATGCGTTGTGTGATAGTGTACAATTTTCTGAATGAAAAAAAAAAGCGGCCTAAGTAAGGCGCTGCAGTCATGCATGGACTGTGCGGCTGGTCCCGGCGGATATTCGAGTCCTCCCTCGGGCATGGGTGTGTGTGTGTTTGTCCTTAGGATAGGTTAAGTAGTGTGTAAGCTTCGGGACTGATGACCATAGCAGTTAAGTCCCATAAGATTTCACACACATCTGAATTTTTTTTTTTTTAAGTTGCTCTCCACACATTCGCTAGTTCAAAATTTCTACGGAATTTTGAGCCTGCGTTTTCTGCCATTTCTTATAGTTTCCTGCATAGGAGGCTTTCTTGGTTTGCAACTTCACTTTATTCACAGCATACGAAGTCTGTCTGAGAGTGTTACGTTTTGCAATCGATTCTGCTATGTCTCAATTTGCCTGCCTGTCTTTCATGGGTAGTGCTGCTGACCTCAGTGTCCAGAAAAAATATTTTCCAAGTCTATTATAATAAACAGATATGTTGCCTCCTCGTAACATTTACAGTGAACTACTGTAGATGTTCTAAATATGTGAAACATGTCTGGCGATGACGCTTTCACTTTCAGTACCCTTAAGAGCAAAAAAAAGACCATTAACTGTGATAATTAATTATTTGCGTTGTTTAGTTTGCGGTCAGCGCATCTAAGTATTGTTAGCGAATACGCTGTAATTCCTAAAGCCAGACACAGAAATGCAAACAATAGTCATGGTCATATAGTTTGGGTATATCGACGCTCGGCCGCCAAACCTTTGACACATGAACGTAGTCACTTGCTAGACCGCACAAGGCTGGTATATCCTGCTAAAAATATAACTGAAACTTGGCAACTACACAGGATATGTTTGGCAACCCTGTCACCGACTAGTTACATCCTGGATGACACATAATTAACCTACAAAATTCACTTGATATATTCGTATCATTTCCTTTCAATAATCTGAGTTTTCATAAAGTTTGTTAGTTAAAGTTTTCAATTTATGATTCTGAGTCCAGGAAAGTCATTGTAATTAATCACCACTTTCACGTTGTGAGCTAAATCTGTCCTAGTTAGAACTGGAGCAACAAGGGAGAGCGCAATCCTGCAGTACTACACCGTAGTTTCGCTTCGAGCGCGGAGCGGGAAGGTTCTTGTTTATTTCGCTTGCCGAGGCGTTGTGTGAACTTTTCCCCGTTAGTATTGCACTGCCTGCGAGTGAGTCGTAGCGCCTGCGCTCCGCCTTTTTGTCTGTTTCTGTTCGTCTACCTGCAGCGACGTCAGCCTCTCCACTACGGCTGCCATGGTTTCCACGTGTCTTCCACGAAAAGGTACTGTGAGCTTTACATTCGATAAAACAACGCGACATGTGCAGCCCGGGTCTCTGGAAATCCACTACTGGCTTGTCCATGCAATTCATGTGAACTGTGACCAGATCCACACCACTATTTTGATGCAGAGGAGTACGTGTTTTACGTGAAATTTATGGATTCCCTTCAAGTTGAAAGATTACTGTCGCGACATGGTTCTCAAGTCCCGTTCAAGCGTCGCGATAATTCCGTTTGTAAGGAGTCACTCGCAGATGCTCAAATTGACTACATCAATGTTGGATTGTTCAGTCTCCTTCCGGAAGTTGATGACAACATTCTAAAGGACATATTGACTATTACGGTATATTAATAATTTATACTTATGGACCGTCTGACAGCAACTGAATAAAACCTAATTTTAGTGCCATACGCGTTTCGCCTTTATTTTCTGCAAGGCATCATCAGTGGCCTGGAATATGTACATATGTTAGCTATTTTATTTACATTTTTGTCATTGTGCCTATAGGTTATAAACAGTTCTGGTGGCTGTTATTTCCTATTAAGTAGTAATGTTTTGAACTGTACTTACAGGTTGCGTGGACAATTTACAACATATTACGCTCCTGATGCATTTTTGGTGTTGTTCTTCTTCTTATGAACGCCATTTTGCGGTTTTTCCCCCATTCCACAACACTATGCACTGAACGCTTGTTTTAAAGCAATGTTTTGGTTTCTGTTACCGACTGTCAAATGTTTTTGCCAAAGATCGAATGTTATTGCCTGTATGTGTGTGTGTGTAGGTGTGTGTGTGTGTGTGTGTGTGATATATATTTATTTATTTATTTTGCTGTGTGTGTGTGTGTGTGTGTGTGTGTGTGTGTGTGTGTGTGTGTCCAGATGATGTGGGGAAGAGTTTTTTTTATGTTATCATTTCCTTTACTAAGTGTAGTAGGGAGCCTGTGCTGATGTGTGTTTGTTCATTTATCACATGTTTGTTTTCTGCTATGGCTTTCTGGATGTGGAAGTTTTCTTGCATTTGTATAAGATGTTTGTCATGGTTGCTTATTCTCATTATTTTCATTTCTTGTTCCATGTTTGTAGGATGATGGTTGTAGTGTTTTAAATGCTCTGCAAATGTGGAATAGTTTGTTTCTTACTTCCAACATCTGATATGTTCTTTGTATCTTGTTTGAAAATTCCTGCATGTCATGCCTATGTATACTGCATCACAAATTTGACATTCAAGTTTATATATTCCTAATTGTTGTAATTTGTCTCTCTTGGTAGCTGGCTGGCTTAGGTCTGATTGAAGGGTTTGCCCAGGCTTATATGCTATTTTGAAGCCCTGTCTCTTTAAGATGTTTGCAACTCTGTGTGTTAGTTTATGTGTGTAGGTCATGGTGTACCATCTGGTTCTTTTGTGTGGTGTTGTCATTGTGTGTGTTTGTTGAGTGTGTAAGTTTTCAGCTTGTGAGTTCTTTTGTATTGTGGAACTGTTGTGTTTGTTTTCTATTTGTGTTTTTATTTTTTGATAGAGCTTGTGTACCACATCTGTGTCATACCCATTGTTCCTAGCTATTTGTATGATTGTATTCATTTTTTGTTCATAGTTTCTCTTGCTGAGTGGGATTCTGTTTAATCTATGTAACATGTGTCTTAGAGCTGCAAGTTTCTGGCTGTGGGGGTGGTTGGATGTGGAATGTATTATTGTGTCTGTGGCTGTTGGTTTTCTAAAGATGTTAAATATATGTTTACCATTTTATTTTTTAATTATAATGTCAAGAAAATTTATTTGATTTTCTTTATCTTTTTCAAGTGTGAATTTTATGTTCTGATGAGCTTTGTTTATTTCTGAATGGAGTTCATCTATTTTTTCACTTGGCTCACCAACCAGACAAATAATGTCATCCACATATCTGTACCAATATATGATTTTGAAACTTTCATTTGTGGTTATGTTATCAAATATATGATTTTCTAGGTGACTGATGAAAATGTTTGCAAGTGTTCCTGATATTGGGGATCCCATGGGCAGTCCATCAGTTTGCAGATAATATTCTTTCTCAAACTGAAAGTAGTTTTGTTCAGTTGTCAGTTTGTGCATATCTGTTATTTCTTTTATTGCGTCTGTGGTGAGGTTGCTGTGGGATGAGAGATTTTGTTCTATGATTTCTATTGTTTCTGTGATAGGGATGGAGGTATACATATTTTCTATATTGAATGAAATCAGTGATGCTGTGTGTGGTACCTGTATGTTCTGTATGTTTTCTATTAGGTTTCCTGTGTTTATCACTGTTCTGTTGTTTTCTACTTTATACTGTTTTGTAACTAACTTTTGGAGGTGTTTGGCTATGCAGTATGTTGGGGCTTTCTTGAAGTTGATAACAGCTCTCATTGGCATTCCGTCTCTATGTACTTTCGGTTGACTGCGGAGTGTTGGTGCTTGTGGGTTTTTCTGTGTTAAGAAGTGTTTCTGTTTGTCTGTGGGTGTGTGTTCAATGTTTTTCAGTGTTCGTTTCACATTTGCCTGGAACCGCGTAGTTGGATCTGACTTCAGTTTTTGTATGGCGTTGGTGTTTATGTATTCCTTGGTTTTTGTGATGTATTGCTCTTTATCCATGAGTACTGTTACATTTCCCTTATCTGCTCTTGTTATTAATACGTTATTGTCTGTTAACTTTTGTTTTAACCTTTTCATAGTAACTGCTTCTGTTAGGTTGTTCTTATTGTGTGTCTGCTGTGTTTGTTTTATTATGCCTTTTATTTCTTCTTTTACTAGTTCTCTTGTCAGTCCTGTGTTTATTTCACAATTATTTTGTTGTTCTTCACGTGTAAGGGTGTGTTCGGTTTCTACTATGAGATTTTCTATGTATTGATTGTTCACTTTGCTATTGGTGCAGTGTTTCAAACCTTTTTCCAAGAGCATTTTTTCATTTTCGTGTAGTTCTGTCTCTGTTATGTTAACTAAGCGTGGGTGGAATGTGTGTCGGTGTTCATGTGGTTTCACATTTAAAATGTAAATGTGTTTTTGCGTCTTTTTTACTGTTAGTTTCATTATCTTCTGTTTATGTTTGGTTTGTAAATGTTTCATTCCTGTGTGTGTGTTGTGTTCAGTTTTTTATACTAGTGCCATGAAAACTGCGCCGTTTCCTACGTTTTTTGCCAATTCTAGATGAGTCTCATAGAGCATCATGTTTAGGTGCTGTTTTTTCGAATAAAGCATCTTAGTTTCATGTAGTAACCAATATCGTTCTGCAAATGATTTCGACTTCTGTGCCACTGTAGAACTGTTTTTAACCTTTACATTATTGTAACTTGGAATTAAATCGCTCTTTTTGCATGTTTTGTTGACTTTTATATGCTGTATCGTCTTATGGAGCCTCAGATGTATTTTCTTGAACCTGTTGTACACGTTGACAGGGAATGCTTGACATAGCTGTATTGACATCTTCAACTTTTATAGTCCTGTCTTCCTCAGTTGCGTGTAATATTACGATATTTTAATAATTTTTACTTATGGACCGTCTGACAGCAACTGACGGTCCATAAGTAAAAATTATTAATATACCGTAATATTACACGCAACTGAGGAAGACAGGACTATAAAAGTTGAAGACATATTAACTCGTTATGGTAACGTGTAAAGCGTCATCGTGAGCGCTGGTCTCCTCAACACAGATTACAGCGTAACACCGGAATTCGTTCCGTGGAAATGCATGTCAAACGCATTATTCCATTACATTTACAAGTGCGTGATTACCACGTTCGTGTCATGTATACTACTCAAGAGGGAACCTGTTTCCTATGTAATGAAAGTGGACACGTTCGGTCTAACTGCTTGAGGCTTTTTGTATCAAAGCCGTCATTACTGCAGTGTGGAAAATTAACGGTTGCTGATTTTGTTCCCTCCACTGCCGCCGTCGGATCTACTTCGGCTTCGTATCGCAATCAACAGATAGTCAATTCCGATAATCGTGTCAATGAATTTCCGCCTTTACCTCCCCGACATCTTCAGAATCCTATTGCGCCAGGATAGAAACTGTAACGGTGAGAGACAAGCGATGACGCTCTCAGGATGGTGATGGTGAAGATTTGGCTGTGCCTTCTGTGCCAATATTTACTGCATCGATTGTGTCCCCTGCTCCTCCCGATGCTACCATACCTTCCGACCGTGGTACGGTGAGTGGCGAAGAAGTTATCTCCAGCATCCCTCCTGCTCGCGAAGTGGCTCCTTTTGAGCTGCCTGTGTGTGTAGAGGAAGCGGAGTCACCCTCCCCCCTCCCCCCCCACCTTCGTCTTTGTGTCCTCCGTTATAATGGGAGACGATGCAATGTCTTCTTCTTCCTTCGTCTTCAGCTGCCGGCGGTTTCCTGAATTTGCCGACTACACCAACCCCCGAGGAGAATAAAATTAGCGGCCAAGTATCACCTGTTGCATTGGCAGTTGTAAACAATGCTTTCGCATTAGTGGGTGGAGCTGCATTAGATGAGTTGTAAGGGGCAGGAAGCCGTGCCTATGACCCCTCCCAGCCCTCGGTCAGCAGAGGCCACCATGCCACGTAGCCGACAGAATCAACGTATATAACCTGACCATGTGGTGGCACGTAAGAAATCTAAGAAAAAGGGTTGCGGTGACTGGGGTTCTGGTCCGCCGATGTCTTATTCCTCTGTAGATTCGCAATGGACCTTGACTCTCAGCTGTCTACCTAATTCTGCCCGGACGTTCCGTACTTCCCTGTATAGCTTTCCTTAATCGTTAATCGTGCGGAATCAGAATGTCGCTGGGTTATTACAAGAGGTTTTACCTGGTTTTCGTGTGATCTTTAATGTAGCACCCGATTAATCTAGGGAGACCGCCTTATTCTTTCACGAAGGCATTCCTGTTGCTGAGGTGGAAATTCAGGCAGGGGCATAGGTTCTCAACCTTATAATCTTACCTTGGTTCTTTTATATGCTCCTTCTGGCACTGATCGCTCAGTGGGCCGTTCGCGTTTTCATAGAGAGGATATTGTTTCTGTTGCGTAAAAGTCGTCCGGGTATTCTGCTGGGAGGTGATTTTAGCTGTGTGTTGGGTCCTGCACACCAATCTCCAAATTTTAATACCTGGAGCGAGTTACATGAATTGGTCGGCTCCTTACGTCTGCAAGACGTCCGGCTATGTAAGTACCAATATTAGTTAAATTTACTCACCTTCCTGCGACTTCTAGTAGCCGGTTAGATAGGTTTCACTTAGCAAATTGCCTGCGCGATTGCATTCTTAATGTTGTGAGGTAACGGGCGAGTCGTCGCCCCCCTGAAAATATTCTAAGTTCGGAGGAAGCAGTGGCCGCACAGCCGCTTGGGGGCGCAGGCCGCTCGGAAAGCTGACCACTTGGTGGCAGACGCTGGCCGAAGCAAGAGGGGTCCAGCCGCTTGGCTGGAAATTCCATGGTGGCGCCATGTTGATGAAGGAGACACGCCGGGAGTGCTAATGATGACAGACATTTCACAGTTCGTATAGAAATTGATAGTAGCCAGATGAATCATGATACCCCAAAAAGAAACATGTACATTACTATTATTTGCACGACGATTCTGGTGGTGTACCCGGATTTTCAATATCTTTATTAGTCTAAAGTTTATTTTCTGACGGTAAATTATACAAGTAACACCCAGCAACGAATTTCCAAAATTAAAGCGCTCCATCCGATTACGTCGATAGACGTGTCTTTAGAAAACTATTAGTATAAACCTAAATTGGTGTAAATTACAGGCATGTAACGTGAATAGTACTTGAGTTATTGGAGGTCAAAGTGGCCGACAACTATCGATAAATATATTTATTCATCTATGTCTTTGCTTATCTCCGATATATACTATTCATGAAGAAATTGCTTAAATATTTACCGTGTTATAGAAAGCACAGAGACATTAGGCTACTGGCCTACTTTCTGTACTATTGCTTTGATATATGTTTATTTAATTTTGTTTATGTATCTAATAATGTGTGTCAGAGCGTGTCTGTGGCCCAGCCGTAGGAATATTTATTGAATTTCAAGTAATTTAAATGTAACTCCGGTATTTCCGATGTGTTTAATTATGTTTGTGAGTGTACATTGGGTTGGAGACATGGAGCAAGCGCTCTAGCCAATCACAGCGCTCGTTACTAAGAGAGACGTATGGAGGTTGGGGAGGAGCATTGTTTATGGAGAGGACTCCAGGTACTTTCGGAAGTGCGGCAGTTCTGGACAGTACGGCAGTACTATACGGGAGTGAGTGCTGGGCGTGGACAGTAAAGCGCGACGGACGCACAGTCGGTGTAAAGTCTCTGAGCACTATAGGACTTAACTCGGCGTAAAGACTTGGACAGTGGAGTAGTTTGCGCGTAGTCGCGGGGAATAGAAAAAATTCGGAGTACCGACCTGTGTTCTTGTGTGATTTCCGTGGCTCCTGCAGTAAAGACGTAGTGTGCGTTTAGAAGTGAATATCTCCCGACCTATGCTGTTGTTCATGACTAATTACATGCAGTAGGAATCTATCGTTTCTCTGTTATTCATCTTATCTTTAATTGCTTTACCACCGCCAAAAATAAGTATTTTGCAGAAATATACGGCATTGTGAAAAGTACTTCTGCTATCGTACTCATCATTTGAAGTCGTTAAAATAGTACCTGCAAATTTTATTTCATTCCTATCTTTCATCTATAGATGTGTATGTCACGTTCAAAATTCGCAATTGCTCAGTGATACGAACCTTCGACCATTCGATTCATGTGCTTTTTCATGTTATTTAATGTAGACTCAGCAGTATTTGGCCTGTAATGCGGCAGCTACGTAACCCAGCCTCTAGACAAAGAAACCAGCCAAAACTTTTCATATTGCAATGTTGAGTCTGAGGGTCCGTAGTTATTTGAAACCACGCAATTTTGACATCATCCCAGCTTCCTTTATGGATCACTCTGCTGTGACTACAACCTTCAATCTAGAACGACAACCAATCAAATTGTTTCGCACTTTGTGGAATTTAAACGTCACTCACCTAGCTGTTCACTCTCTCGATGACGTGGTGCGAGCCGCGTGGGTGGGTACTCTACGGTTCACTGGGAAGTACTCTTCCATCCTTGATTGGTGGACACGACTGACAAAACCTAGGCTCAGGCACTTTCATACTTCTCTGCTGCCAAGTCGCGAGAGTTTCGGAGAACTTAATAATAGTACTATTTCATCCTGCATGACATTTCTTATGCTACGCATCAAGCCCCTCAGCGAGATAGCGGATGTTAGGCGTGTAAAGGCGAAATTGATGACCTTGAAAAGAATACAAATGGAAAGGTTGAAACTGCGATCCAAGCCACGATCATTGGTGACGGAAGAACTGACTGCCTTATATCGTTTGCTTCGGCATCAGACCTGTCGTCAACACGATTGTATTCATTCTCTTACGACAAATAGTGGACACATCGTATCGCTGCAAGCTCATAGGTTGCGTGACTTACACCAATACTATGTAGATGTCTCCGACATCGATGAGTCCAGTGCAACTTCTTACGACCCAATTGTCAGCATCTTGGAAACGATTATTACACCTTAACATAACGAAACGCTCTTAGCTGCATTTCAGCCTGTTTCAGCATGAGGAAGTTTACAGACTTATTTTGGAATCTCCTCAGAAAGTCTCCGGGTCTAGAAGAACTCACCAAGGAATTTTACGTGTGTATTTCGCCGATGTTTGGAGCTACCTTTACGTATCTGTTGAATGAAGTGTTACAGGGTAGAGTAGTGCCGACCATTTTCAAAGTGAGATAAATTGTTTCAATCGAGAGACACCCTCGACCGACTTCCCCTGATAGCTTTCGCCCGATTATCTTGTTAAACTTTGACTATAAGACCGCGGCGAGGACAGTTAATAGTAGAATGTCGGCTCTGGTGGAGATGATTGTTGCCAAACATCAACACTGCGTACCTGGTCGTACCATTCTTACTCCTATAGTCGAGTGTCGGGATGTGGTTTCGGTTAATGCTGTGACGTCTGTCCCTTGTGCCCTTGCTTTTCTAGACTTTGATAAGGCATTTGATCGTGTTAACCACGACTTTTTGCCTCCGATTGTGGAAGCAGTAGGTTTTACTGTTGGCACAAGGCGAGCGCTCTCAGATCTGTTTACGGGTATCAGCTTAGGTGGTTGTTAATGGCCAACTGACGCCCCCGACAAATATCCATTGGGGAGTGTCTCGAGAAGCCCATCAGTTAGTTTGTTTGTGTTATCTCTGGAGCCCCTGCTTCGGATGCTAGTATCCCTGCTGAAAGATTGGACGATTTCTGGAAAGACTATAGCTTTCGTGCATACCAGGATGACGTGAGGGTTTTATCCGCAATTCTGCTGAGACACATCGACTGAAGACTGTAATCGAAGATTACTGTCGGAGTTCATGTGCACTACTTAATGAAGGTAAATGCAGGCTTCTTTCTTTGCCAGTTTTTGATGACACCGCTTCTTACTTTGCAAAGTTTTGATGACGCGTTTTTTCCGTGGGCTACTGTGGTGGATCGGCATTATCGGTATCATCTCGGTATCATCATTGATCGTTGTCCACTCAAAACGACGACTCTCAACTGGAAGTCCGTGACGGAAAAAAACATTGAGCGATACGAGAACATGAAAGACGTTCTCTTACTCTGCTCCAGAAAGTCCGAATACTGGATGCGTATGTCTTATGCAAAGCATATTACGTGGCCCAAGTTTATCCGCTTCCCTCCATCATGGCGAAGAAACTACAGCAACTGTCTGGTCGTTTTTTATAGAAAAGATCAGATGAGGCGAACACGAAGCCTCGTTCCTTTGGGGGGTTGGACCTGGCTGACATTAGGAGGAAAACGCAGATGCTATATGTGAAACGTACTGCTTTGATGACAACTCAAGAAACCCACACCTTCACGTCTCGTTTGTTTCTCGGGGTCCGTCCTGTTAGTCTTGAACCCCCTATTGATGTTGGTGGCATAAATCATAAGTTCAAACACATTCTTGACTGCTATCTTGCGGTGAGATATTTAGGGACTGACATTTCACTGTGAAACTCCTACAGATTCGTTGGAAAGCAGTTCCTTGCCCGAACCTTATTGGATGCGGGTCGCCGCCAACAGCCTGGACGACAGTTTGGTGCAATATCAGTCTTCCAATTTTACCGATGAGAGTAGAGTGCTCTTGGTATAAGGTAATAAATAACCTGATTTTAACGAATGAGCGACTTCTTGTATGTTTACAAATTAAAAAGTAAATAAATATAGTGGCAAAAAGCAATAAGGGAATTCTGTTTATGAAATGTTACGTTTCCATACTACTCCATTTTTACATACGACAGCTAGTAAACATAGACTATTTCAAAGTCCGTAACTATCTTATGAGGTCATGCTGATACAGCTACATTCCTGTTAGAGACACTTTGTTTCCTTGAAACAGACTTTGTCATCAGAGTATAATGGTAATCTGCATATAATTTGAATTAGTACAGTATATATTTATGGAGTTGTCCGTTATTTTACTGAACGC
The DNA here is from genome assembly GCF_021461395.2 of Schistocerca americana. Lineage (NCBI taxonomy): Eukaryota > Metazoa > Arthropoda > Insecta > Orthoptera > Acrididae > Schistocerca > Schistocerca americana. Next base: position 84,563,273 of record NC_060122.1, read on the forward strand.
AACAGTAAACATCAGAGAAAAATTAATCATCAACAGGAAATACTCTAACATTATCTAAACCACTCTGAGAACGCTCCGGTAATTTACCGATTCTACGATTACCTACTGTATCTGAGTGAAACATGTTGTCGAACCAGCTTTGTACAGCATTTTCGTCCAGAGAAGAATTTTCAGGACTGTATGTCCATAAGAGGCTAAGTACCAGAGGGCATAAGATCAGAAGAAGGAGTACATCAAACTCCTGGTTCCTGGTAGAGGTTCGAGTTCTCCCTCGGGCATGGGTGTGTGTTTGTCCTTAGGATAATTTAGGTTAAGTAATGTGTAAGCTTAGGGACTGATGACCTTAGCAGTTAAGTCCCATAAGATTTCACACACATTTGAATATTTGAACAAACTCCTAGGTAGTTTTATTATTCAAATCGGCAGAGTGCATTATCGTATAGTATCAACATGTGATGAAGTTTTATGTCATATTCCGTAGTGTGACCGTTCATATACTAGTTGCTGGAAAAAATAACAGATGTGGTATACTCGCCGCTGATGAGGTTTTCCTAATGCAAAACACCCTTTCTGAGCCGCCATAGGCAAAACATTATGTAAGCACTTCCCTTTGCTCGAGTGTATAATGATTCTTGTTTAGACGTTCATGTAAAGACATCATAACTAGTCACTAGTAGGAATACTGCACTGGCATTGTCAACGAGCCAACTGATGGTAATCAAATGCGTTAATAGTTACCCGTTAGATTTTTGTTGTTTTAAGTTAGAGTATGTAGTACTACTGCTCTAGAAATCTGAAACTAGACTACTGAATGCAAATATCGCTCTAAATGTTCACACTCCATCACAAATGACAGTTACAGAGTTTTCCAGAATGCGCAAAACCAATCACGCCAGAAAGATTTTTCCAGAAGAAGAAAAGTTTATTTCTGGTGTGTTTTGCACAAAGATTCAGAGCTACCTCTGTTGCCTTCACCCCTCTACTAAACACAAAGCGAATAATATGTCGAAAAATTTAAGACATTTTCAGACTTTCGGCTATAATGTATCACACTTGAATAATGGTCATGTGTTTCAGGCACGCAAAATCCAAACTGTAACTGCGGAATAACTAAGAGAAATTAATAAAAAGTAATGACCGTTGACAAATGCTATCATAGCAGCGCGGCATGTTCATCTGGCCGGAGGCATGCGACGTCGGCAGCTGAAAGCAAATGGCTGGTAACCGGTAGCTGTTGTGGGGCGACGAAACTCTAGAGAATAAACTGCTCTGGTTTTGACGCGGGTAATACCTGTTTTGAGGAAATATTTCTGTACTTTTTACCTTTGAAGGCAGACTAGAAATCAGAAGGAATTGTTTGAGTTTCCATCAGACTGATAACTATAGCAGATACACGACACGATATATAAAGAAACTAGGGAATGGAATGGACTCGCATACGCGATTTACGTTTACAGAAAACGAAGCTTACCACGAGCAGATACGTTTCCAGATAGCCTCTAGAAGACTGAGAAAACAAGTTGTTGCCAGATAGTTGATGTGGCCGGACTTAGAGCTCTGGTGGGGGTCGGGGATATTGGCTGCCTTAATTGAACGACACAGACTTCGACTCTGAGGCGGCTGGCTGGTGACCAACTTTTGTGTCTAATACTGTATTGTCTTCTCGATGAAATAACACGAGACACAGAGAAAGTAAAATTCATTGTTTGCACCCGGATTTGAAGTTTGGAATCCAAGCAAACATTTCCCTCTGATCTCACGTTCTGAATAACCTACATTTGGAAATATAGACGTATTGAAAAAATGTATACCGCATCAGTGTCGAAGTGGTTTAATGGTAACGTTGACGAATTTCATTTCGCTGGTTAATATAGACCTCGGTTCGGATCTCGCTAGAAAAACACTGCGGTTTGTAAGTCTGTAAACGGCCAGAACGAAAATTAGTGACTGAATCATAAGACAAGTACTGTATCATAAGCCATCTCAGATCCTCTGTCTAATACGTCCTTGGATTGAAGAAAAGTATCTGTTTTGGATATATTAATTTTCTTCACAAGAAATGTTCAGAAAAGTCTCCAAGGGAACATTAATGGCAGCAATTTGTATGTTGTCATTTAAGGAATCATGGCCGTGACAAAGTTAAGACCAGCAATGAACCCACTGAGGTAACTCTGGAGATGAAAAACGTACTGAATAGCAGAATTGTACGATTTTTCGCAACCTTTCTTGTATCTGCATCAGAAGAGAGAAATTTTTCTTGTAAATATGCATTCTGATTTCTGTGTGATATACTTGAATCCGTTCACAACTGTGACTGAAATAGACAGTTTTCTTTTATTACTGATACTTCAAACTTTCTACGCGAGATTTATATGATCAGTGCTTAATTACGGGCATTTTATGATACATTTTAATGATGGTGATAGAAAACGTGCTTCAGAAATTCTCAAGCCATTTCAGCACGAGGAATTGCCACATGAGTAACTCAGCCATCACGACGAGTATTTTTTTTTTTTTTTTTTTTTTTTTTTTTTTTTTTTTTTTTTTTTTTTTTTTTTTTTTTTTTTACATTTGAGTTAGCAGCTACTAAGTCCACACACTCTCTCACTTACGACAACCCAAAACTACGAAACCTATCAAAATACTTTGTGTCACATTCAATTAGCTTATGTTCTTCCAACTCCGTTCGTGGAATTTAACGTCAGCTGGACTATCGGCATTTCCGTCGAAAACGCACTATGCCGCTTTTCCTCAGTATAGTCTTTCTTTTTCGTGGAGAAAGTGTGGTATCACAGATCGTGTCATATCATTTCGTAAGCGCACCGTGCGCGATTGGTTGAATGGAGTAGTGTTGAAGACGATCATCTCTAATCTTACGGTAGTGGCTTCGACTCATGTCACTTCCATGAGTTTTAATTAGTGGTAAGAGAGATTAGTTCATAAGAACAACGAGAATTACTCAGTATGCGTTAAGTATTACCTCTATACCACCTCTCTTGCACCACTTTTCCATTTTATGTACTGTGATTCCTGCTTGTCATTAAAAGAAAATATCTTTTTTGTGCTTTCGTCGGTATTGGCGAATTGCTTGAATCTGAATAAACGGAATACAGATTAATATGATGCATTTTCTCGACGTTAAAGAACCTAATACTTTGTTTTATTTCTCTGTCGGCACTGACATCAAGTCTCAAGTGACAGATTTGTTTCATATTTGCCTCTCTCTTTTTTATCCAATGCAAAATAATTTAAAACCAACAGTCTATTGAACAACTGAAAAGAGTGAATCAGACAGCCTCGTTTTTATATAAACTCTGCTGCGTTCTTTGTTTAAAAGAAAGGAAAAGGGATAAGACAAATGAATTTTCCTCTTCTTCGAGGGAGAACAAAAGTTTTATTTGTCCAAAACAGTTTCTCCTTACCAACACATTAATTCAGTGCCGTGTCCATTTTCCCTCCCCTCCCCTAACATTGCATTTAGCCGCTGGGGAACAGTTTCTGCAAGAATCTGTTATTCGCTGGCAACTCTTCCCATACGTGACGAGATGAACTGTTTCGGACAGTGCTATCTTGGATATCAGCGCTGCACTTCTACAGTTTTCTCCATCTCTGCCCATACGTGCTCTATACGACTGAGATCAGCACCTTTGGGAGACCAGTCCAACAGCTTAACATCTCTGTTCGTTTGAAACCAGTGTTTTATACAGTTTGCTGTATGGACAGGAGCCTCCCGAAAGTCTGTGACCAATAGAAGGAAGCATTACGTTCGCCATTATTTTGCAGTTGCAATGACCATAAAAAGGACGGTCCAGTTGCCACGGATCGCCGCAAATATTTGCTGCGAACTATTTATCTGTACTGGGCCACTGCTTCTGAAAATGACCAAAAGCATGAAACGTTTCCTTCAAGCACAAATGCGAAATTTCATTGCAATAACGGCAGTAATAATCGAAGTGTAAATTCATATTGTAAGTAATAATTCGTATTATTGGACGGTATTTGTCGATGTATAAAGATTCTTGAAATAGTGAGAATTTCAAAATGGCTTCCAATAGAAGCTATAAGGCTAAAAACAACTTTATATCCCGCTGACAAGAAAGTAGCACAAATTCCGTGTCAGAAGCTTCTGAAAATAAATCATTTAATAGAGAACTGAATTTTTTCACCGTGTCTAGCAGCGTGTAAGTTAAGAGCATCATGCGTTTGACACAAACACGAATGTAACAAATGTGGATCTCAGTTACGGGGTGGATTCTAGATTCTTTGTTATGAGGTATGGATTCGATTCCCACTTCCAGCATGTATTTTAAATACCTACGAACAGATCTCCTTCACCTCTAGTGATGCCAAGTGAAGAACTACAGGTCGAACCGTTGTTCAGAACCCACTTTATGAAGACGGTATCCCTTTGGTACCAAATGGGGCAGCGCCGACAAACAGAAACAGTCTCGTCACTGCGCTTCCTTAACGTAGGAACTCTATTTTATTCAATAAGCCAATGGTTAAGGTCACAGGGCTTTTATGTTATCTGAACTAAAGACGCAGCATATTTCATGATGGGCTGGGATCCCAATTCGCATCTCGTCTTTCAGGGGTAACTGACCCACACGGAACGATATACACTCCTGGAAATGGAAAAAAGAACACATTGACACCGGTGTGTCAGACCCACCATACTTGCTCCGGACACTGCGAGAGGGCTGTACAAGCAATGATCACACGCACGGCACAGCGGACACACCAGGAACCGCGGTGTTGGCCGTCGAATGGCGCTAGCTGCGCAGCATTTGTGCACCGCCGCCGTCAGTGTCAGCCAGTTAGCCGTGGCATACGGAGCTCCATCGCAGTCTTTAACACTGGTAGCATGCCGCGACAGCGTGGACGTGAACCGTATGTGCAGCTGACGGACTTTGAGCGCGGGCGTATAGTGGGCATGCGGGAGGCCGGGTGGACGTACCGCCGAATTGCTCAACACGTGGGGCGTGAGGTCTCCACAGTACATCGATGTTGTCGCCAGTGGTCGGCGGAAGGTGCACGTGCCCGTCGACCTGGGACCGGACCGCAGCGACGCACGGATGCACGCCAAGACCGTAGGATCCTACGCAGTGCCGTAGGGGACCGCACCGCCACTTCCCAGCAAATTAGGGACACTGTTGCTCCTGGGGTGTCGGCGAGGGCCATTCGCAACCGTCTCCATGAAGCTGGGCTACGGTCCCGCACACCGTTAGGCCGTCTTCCGCTCACGCCCCAACATCGTGCAGCCCGCATCCAGTGGTGTCGCGACAGGCGTGAATGGAGGGACGAATGGAGACGTGTCGTCTTCAGCGATGAGAGTCGCTTCTGCCTTGGTGCCAATGATGGTCGTATGCGTGTTTGGCTCCGTGCAGGTGAGCGCCACAATCAGGACTGCATACGACCGAGGCACACAGGGCCAACACCCAGCATCATGGTGTGGGGAGCGATCTCCTACACTGGCCGTACACCACTGGTGATCGTCGAGGGGACACTGAATAGTGCACGGTACATCCAAACCGTCATCGAACCCATCGTTCTACCATTCCTAGACCGGCAAGGGAACTTGCTGTTCCAACAGGACAACGCACGTCCGCATGTATCCCGTGCCACCCAACGTGCTCTAGAAGGTGTAAGTCAACTACCCTGGCCAGCACGATCTCCGGATCTGTCCCCCATTGAGCATGTTTGGGACTGGATGAAGCGTCGTCTCACGCGGTCTGCACGTCCAGCACGAACGCTGGTCCAACTGAGGCGCCAGGTGGAAATGGCATGGCAAGCCGTTCCACAGGACTACATCCAGCATCTCTACGATCGTCTCCATGGGAGAATAGCAGCCTGCATTGGTGCGAAAGGTGGATATACACTGTACTAGTGCTGACATTGTGCATGCTCTGTTGCCTGTGTCTATGTGCCTGTGGTTCTGTCAGTGTGATCATGTGATGTATCTGACCCCAGGAATGTGTCAATAAAGTTTCTCCTTCCTGGGACAATGAATTCACGGTGTTCTTATTTCAATTTCCAGGAGTGTAGTTCGATTATTTCGTTTTTTTTCCCAAGATGGCATACTGCTATAAGTCTCCATCCAGGAAAGGCACCTAGCGGCTGGTCCGGGCAGAGGTTCGAGCCCCCCCTCGGGCATGCGTGTGTGTGTTTGTCCTTAGGATAACTTAGGTCAATTACTGTGTAAGCTTAGGGACTTATGACAGCAGTTAAGTCCCATAAGATTTCACACACATTTAAAAGGCACATATGTTGTGTCGAATACCAGTTCAAAAATGGTTCAAATGACTCTGAGCACTATGGGTCATCAGTCCCCTAGAACTTAGAACTACTTAAACCTAAGTAACCTAAGGACATCACACACATCCATGCCCGAGGCAGGATTCGAACCTCCGACCGTAGCGGTCGCGCGGTTCAGACTTAAGTGCCTAGAACCGCTCGGCGACACCGGCTGGCCGAATACCAGTTATTCACAAAAATATTCATGGTCTCACTTCAAGCCCTACTATTTGAACACCGAACAACTAATGATAAATCATTTTCTTTTTTAATGTTTCCACGTGTGTTGTCAACCATAACGATACGCGGCGTTATTTCTAGCCAAACATGTACGCATCTCACTGCTGGGGAAGAAACAGTTCGAGGATAGAAAACAACGGTGCTAGGTAACATTTTCGATTCCCGGTCAACAGAGTAATTGTATCCTCATTTAAAATCTGACATCTTGGTACTGGTGAAAAATTGGATATCTAAATCTAATCTTACTTAACAATCTGATTACTTTCTGGGTTGGAGTCCCGGTCACAAAAATTTATATCAGAGTACTTAGTCTAAAGCACGTAGAAACTTTGTCGCTTGAGATTGTAATAAACGTTTTTTGTGATTAGTTAACAGGAATATTAAGGTCTTGACAGGATTCCAGGAAGAGAGAAAAGTTTCGAATTTCGGATTAGCTAACTCATACTGGCGAAAACGTCGATATTTCTCGACTCTAATGCCTAGTCTCAATAATATGATAATCGTTGCTGTGATCGACTCTCCGTCAGGTACCAAAGATTTGCTTAATTGCAGTAGCTGTACGTATTTTGTTTCAACACAGATCGAGAACAAAGAAGTTTTTCATGTCGCTTAAACTTGAAACATGCCCACAAATAATTGGTCAATCATGAGTACAGAGAAATTATTGTGATACGATGTTAATTTTGGGAACTCCATAGAGCACATGCCATTGTTAATCACATTGATTTTTACTGGTTAGTTCAACATCCATTCTATGACAATCCACTGGTATCAGGAACGATGTTTCACAGGTGTGGGAAAAACCCTTCGAAGATTAAAAATTGTCATAGATTTTCAGGGGTCCTGATATTGTTTCAAAATCTCTTGTTCATGAAAATTTTTAATTTTGCCTAAATATTGCTGGAATGACTTGTGTGACGGAGTTGGTTAACTCGAATTCTGATGATGTGGTATTGATTTTTAAATGTCACGTACTGTAGTAAAACTGAGTGTACAAGCGTTAAGAACTCTTTCAACTCTAATGATTCATTTCCCAGTACTTACAATATCATAGTGTTGGTTTATATCTGCAATGACTGCCTTAAATAACAGTCTTCTCTAGTGATCTCTCGTGGTATTCATTTTGTACAGCCGAGCGACTGTACTCCAACTAGATTAGAGGACCTGCAAGACAGCTAGCTGTGTTGGCTGCACACAGAGTGGACGAAACACAATTAAGGTGTTTCGGATGCTTTGGGCATGATAACACATCTATTTTTACGTTATGCATGGATTATGTAAAAAATTTGCACAGAAGGTCAACTCAGATCTTTGATATCAGTGAAGGGTAAATGTTCAAAGGTATACAACTTTATCATTTGCTAATCGGAGAAAAGTACAATCCTATGACTACAACATCGATGACCCACTCTTGCAAATAGCCGGGTGTAACTCTTTGTAGGCACATGGAATGGAAGGATCACACAGACTGATGTCTATGGTGGCATACTTCCGTTAATTCAGAGGATATTGGAAAATACATTAGACCTGCAATGGTTACTGCTAATAAAACATTCGATCAACCCATGATAGCAAGTTGCACAAGTGTGATGTCCAAACCAGAGAGTAATAATGCGGATATTGAACCTTACAGGAAAAATTAGCGTAATGGAAATATTGAAGAATTTTAAATTGGCGGAAGTTTGAAGATAGAAGTCTATTAATACGCAAAATCAAACTTACAGAGGTTCGAGAACGAGTATTTAATGAAGAACTTAGAGACATTCTTCATTCTCCTACGAATAATTTCCGTAACGTCTGTAAAGACAAATTAGACCATTTACTGCATCCACAAGGATTTCAAGCAGTCACTCTTCCTGCTTTCTATACGTGTTTGGAAAAAACTAATTTGGATATTATTCTCGAATACTTCCTCTAGTACTTGGTTTTATTGGTTAAAACTATTCTTAATCACTCAAGCACTTGATTCTGTTGCATTATAGATTCGATGATGTTTTCGAATGCTAGAAAGAAAGTAATTCAGTGACAAATATAGACTGATCTTGTGCGTTTTTAGCTTTCCTCGTGATCAAATTTTGCGGTACGCTACAATTCCGACGGCAATCGGATCGACTTCAACCCCCGCGAAATTTTGTCTCATTATTCTCAGCAGAGGCTATTGCCAGGAAGGCGTGCTTTCTTGCTCGCGTGACACACAGAACTTGGAGACTTTTCCTTCAGTCTTCTAACAAATACTGAGGAGCAGCACTACCTTGACCCGTCCAATTACTTTAGAAAGAGATCAACTGCAAAGAGGAGAGTGTGCGAGGGTAGGTGGGGGCGGGGTGGTGAGGAAGGAGGGAGGGGGAAAGGAAGGCAGGAAGGAAAAAGTTGGCCTTCTAACTCTGCGATGACCTTTGGGGGGCCTCTACTGTAAAGATATCGTTCGTGGCCGCACTCTCGGTTCTAAGGAATTTCTAACAAATTTAAGAGAAAGTCGGCTCTGCCTTATCTATCGGAAACTCAGTTTCTGGCGCGGGTTCGTCGACCTCTCGCAGGCTGGCAGCTGCCCTGTGCCCTTCGTCTGTACCGATACCCGACATCGCAGGCGTTCCTCAGAGCACCCGCCCACCACACAGTTCCCCCCCCCCCCCCCCCTTCCCTCGCCAGCCACACTTCTGGGACTTCTCCCACCCTACCAGCCGTGTAGACATTCAAGGCTGAAACTAATGCCGCACTCACGACAGAGCGGCGACGCTGTCGGTTATGAACGTAACAAATCATTTCCTGTGATTACTAAAACAGGGCTCCAATCACTCGATTAAAAAATTGGAGCGCATTTTAGGTTATCTATGATTCCAAAAAATATAGTCCATTGTACTATAATCCACAATGACAATATTTTACAGCTGTTTAGTAAATAAAATTGTCTTAAGAAGTTTTAAAATATTTATCCATCTTTCATTTTTTCTGTCTCCGCTGCACTTTTTTTTATAGTACAACTACTTTCCATTTCCCTGGAACGTCTTCAGATCGGATCGGAATTGTGATGTGTTGTTCCAGTTCAGACACGGCGGGTCTGCTAACGATACTAAATAGATTTCAAGATGATCCAGGGACATTGAAATTTGTCATAGTGTAAAATACGTGGAACTGAGATTGAGAAATAAATGGTATATGTTTATACTTATCTATGAACCAGTAGAGTAGACCAATTCTCTCGCGTCGATTGTGTCGGTGTAAGTAAAGGAACCTCCTACAGTTGTTAACTCACTCTCACTCTTCCTGCGTTGTCCATTCATTCGGTTAACTTTATCTGTACTCTTTATCTGTACTCTGCCCTAGTGTTAAATTTTTCTCGGCACGAAAGATATTCCTTCTATATTGGAACAGTATGGCCTTCAAATTTTTGTTACTATACTTATTTCTTTTGTCAGTTTCTAGCTTGTATATTTTAAATGATTCATGACGTCGTTTTTATCATTCTTCTAAATGGTTTGATGTGCCCCACCATGAATGCTACTCCTGTACCAACCTCTTCATTCCAGAGGAGCAGTTACAACATACGTCCTCAGTTACATACTGGATCTATCCCAATCTGTGTATTCCTCTACATTTTGCCATCTATAGCTTCCTCTAGAACAATAGAAGACGTTTCCTGATGTCTTAACAGATGTCTTATCCCCCTGTCCCTCCTCGTTGTCAGAATTCCACATATATTTCTTATCAGCCCTCATTTCTTAGCTTGTCAGTCCACCTAACTTTTAGCATACGTCTATAGCACCACATCTGTAATGCTTCGATTCTCTTCCGTTCCGGTTTTCCCACAGTCCATGTATCAACATCTAGATTTGTGTGTCAGGAAGTCGTTTCTGAAAGTATTTGTATGGAGTGTAGCCATGTATGGAAGTGAAACATGGACGATAAATAGTTTCGACAAGAAGAGATTAGAAGCTTTCGAAATGTGGTGCTACAGAAGAATGCTGAAGAATGCATAGGTAGATCACGTAACTAATGGGGATGTATTGAACAGAATTGGGGAGGAGTTTGTGGCACAACTCGACAAGAAGAAGGGACCGGTTGGTAGGGCATGTTCTGAGGCATCAAGGGATCACAAATTTAATATTGGAGGGCAGCGTGGAGGGTAAAAATCGTATATGGAGACCAAGAGATGAATACTTTAAGCAGATTCAGATGGATGTAGGTTGCAGTAAGTACTGGGAGATGAAGAGGCTTGCACAGGATAGAGTAGTACGGAGAGCTGCATCAATCCAGTCTCAGGACTGAAGACCACAACAACAACAGCAGTGTGGTCAGCGAATCGTAACCTTTCACCTTGAATTTCAATTCCACTGCTGAACTGTTCTTCTATTTCCGTCATTGCTCCTTCGATGTACGGACTGAGCAGTATGTCCTAGGACATCGTTCTCGGTCTTCGACACTCATTACTGCCTCTTGGCTCTCTACAAGTTGTATATATCTCTCCCTATAGCTGACCCTTATTTTCCTCTGAATTTCGAACATCTTCTACCATTTGACATAGTAGAGCGCTTTTTCCAGGTAGACACTTCGTATGAATGTGTCTTGATTTTTCTTTAGTCTTGCTTCCATTGTGAACTTCAACGTCAGAATTGCCACTCTGGTGCCTTTACCTTTCCTAAAGCAAGACTGATCGTCATCTAAAACATCATCAATTTTCTTTTCTACTCTTCTCTGTATTATACTTGTCAGAAATTTGGACGCATGATGAGCTATTAAGCTCATTGTGCGATAATTCCTCCACGTGTCAGCTCCTTCCATCATTGGAATTGCGTGGATGACACCTTTCCGAAAATCAGATGGAAAAGCCCCAGACTCACAGAATCTACACACGGACGTGAATAGTCGTTTTATTGCCACTTCCGCCAATAATTTTAGAAATTCTGATGAAATGTTATCTATCCCTTCTGCCTTATTTTAGTCTCGGAAAGCTCTTTTGCATTCTGATTCTAATACTGGATCTTCTATCCCTTCTATACTGATTCCTGTTCCTTCTCCCATCACAACAGTCAAATCTTTAGCCTTATAGAAGCTTTCAAATCCTCTCTCCACCTATCCGCTCTCTCCTCTGCGTTTAACAGTGGAGTTCTCTTTGCGCTCCTAATGTTACCGCCCTTGCCTTTAGTTCTACGGAAGGTTGTTTTGAGTTTCCTATATGCTCAGTCAGTACTTCGGAAAATCAGTTCTTTTTCGATTTCTTAAGTTTTTTCATTAGTAATTTGATATTAGCCTCCCTGCACATACTATTTATTTCATTGCTCAGTGACACGTTTTTCTGTATTCCTGAATTCCCTCAAAATTTTTGTACTTCCTTCTTTCATAGATCAGCGGCAGTATTTCTTATGACATCCATGGTTTCTTCGCGGTTTCCTTCTGAGTAGCTATGTTTTTCTTTCGAACTTCTGTGATTGCCCTATTTAGAGATGTCCATTCCCCTTCAACTGTACTGCCTACTGAAATATCCTTCATTGCTGTATCTACCGCCTTAGAGAACTTCAAGCGTATCTCGTCACTTCTTAGTACTACAGTATTCCTTTTCTTTGCATATTGAGTCTTCCTGACTAATCTCTCAAACTTCAACCTATTCTTCATCACTACAACACCGTGATCTGAGTCGCCTGGGTACGTCTTGCAATCCAGTATCCGATTCTGAATCTCTCCCCGACCATGGTGTAATCTAACTGAAATCTAACTTATCTCCCGGCATATTCCGGGTACACCTACTCCTCTTGTGATTCTTCAATAGTGTATTCGCTTTTACTATTTGTTCAGTATCCCCATATACTTTCCCTATTTCTTTATGTTCAGCTTGCGACATCGGCATGTATACCTGGACTATCGTTGCTGGTGTTGATTGCTGTCGATTCTGATAAGAACACTGAACTGTTGACAGTAACGTACTCTCTGCCCTGCCTTCCTGTTTATAAGAATCAAACTCCAGCTATAACATTTTCCGCTGCTGTTGACAGTAGCCTATACTCAAAAATGGTTCAAATGGCCCAAAGCACTATGGGACGTAACTGCTGAGGTCACCAGTCCCCTAGAACGTAGAACTAATGAAACCTAACTAAACTAAGAACAACACACACATCCATGCCCGAGGCAGGATTCGAGCCTGCGACCGCAGCAGCAGCGCGGTTCCGGACTGAAGCGCCTAGAACCGCTCGGCCACATCGACCGGCAGCCTATACTCATGACAGAAATCCTTCTTCTTTCCACTTCACAAAATTGTCTCCTACTATATCTAGATTTAGTCTTTACATTTCCTTTTCCAGATTTTCTAGCTATCACGCTCAAGCTTGTCACATTCCACACCCCATCTCGTAGAATGTTATCCTTTGGCTCGTTATTCGATCTTTTCAATAGCCACTCCCCATTGCCAGTCCCCTCCCCGATATCCCTATGGTGGGCTATTCGGGAATATTTTACCATTGGAGAGATCATCGTGATACATTTTCTATTATGGTGCACAAGTCCTGTGGGAACACATTATGTGCCTTTAATGTAGCGGTTTCCATTGGCTTTTTCATCCTCATGCCGTTAATCATTGTTGATTCTTCCGCATTTAGGGGGATTTTCCCACCCCAAAGATAAGTGAGTGGCCTGAACCACTATTCTCTTGACTGTGTTACAAATTCCTCAGGGAATATGCGCTACTTTGATTATCAGTGTGCTACGACATTCACTAATGAAAGCATTTACCTTACTGTCGTCGATATTGATAGTAACCTCAGACTTTTTGGACATTATGCAGTAATCTATAATGCGTTCTTTTTCAGTCATGCGTCTTCTGGCTGATTCTATGTGGCACGCCATGTATTTCTCTCTTGTTCCATCCTCTTAGTCATGGAGAAGCCTTTGTACTCTACATCCTCATTTGTTTGCTGGATATATTCCAATCTCTGTCTTCCTCTATTGTTTTAACCATCTGCGGCTCCTTCTGGTATCCTAGTTATCACCTAATGTATTAATACGTGTCCTATAATCCGTTCCCTTTCTCTTGCCAGTGTTTTCCATATGCTCCTTTCTTCGCCGATTCTCGGAGAGTCTCCTAGACTTATGAGTCTACCTAATTGTCGCCATTCTTTTACAGACTCGCATATCAAGAGTTTCAATTCTCTTCTGTTCCACTTTTCCCACGGTCCGTGATTCAGTACCATAGAGTGCCTTGCTCCGGAATCACTCTCCCAGAAACTTCTTCCTCAGATTAAGGCTGATGTTTGATACCAGTACATTTCCCTTGGCCAGGCACCAGATTAGATGGGTAGATCACATAACTAATGAGGAAGTATTGAACAGGATTGGGGAGAAGAGAAGTTTGTGGCACAACTTGACCAGAAGACGGGATCGGTTGGTAGGACATGTTCTGAGGCATCAAGGGATCACCAATTTAGTATTGGGGGGCAGCGTGGAGGGTAAAAATCGTAGAGGGAGACCAAGAGATGAATACACTAACCAGATTCAGAAGGATGTAGGTTGCAGTAGGTACTGGGAGATGAAAAAGCTTGCACGGGGTAGAGTAGCATGGAGAGCTGCATCAAACCAGTCTCAAGACTGAAGACCACAACAACAACAACAGAGCTAATGTGCTTGTTAAGACCTCTTTGCTTCGCTCATAGTGTGTTATTTCTCTTCCGAACTAGCAGAATTCCTCAGCTAATATTACTTCATGGACCCCCATTTTGATATTAAGTTTATTGTGAAAGGCACCTGTTAGTCGGCTTTTTAACTTTTTCACGGGGTATTTTGCCTTTTGTGAATTGTAATTTTTATTCTCCTGCTATTTTTTAAGTTTTGCACAATGCGATTCCGACACAAAGATACAGATACTTTCGGAAATTCTTTGCTAAGTCACTGCATCAGTAGTAAATCTTTGGCCTGTCGGTTTCCTTGTTAGAAGAGAGTTCCCATTCTGTTACAGTCTTCAGATGTGCAACGCGTAATCGGATTCTGGTCGTAAGTTCGAGATCTATTTTGGACGTTGCATGGTGTTCTGATGAAGTCGTCCTTATTTCATGGAGAGACGTCTGTTTGAATAGTCTTTACTATACACTAAAGTGTGGTTATGTCAACACTGTTTATATTCAGTGCTGAAGTTAAGCCTTTCGTGTCAGGTTATAAGGCTCTGTAGTACTGCTACGTGTACTGATATTCAGTCACGTGCTTCCAAGCAGTGGAATGGGTCCAAAGATGTTGCGAATCCTTAATCGCTTGAAGGCGGCTACTGTATCATTTATAACTTCATTTCATTCATTACTATCTTAAATCTTCGGTATTAAGTGCTCATTGGAGTGTAATATTACTTTTTCTACAGATGATTCTGGATTTCATCACCGAGGAGACTTTCTTTGCTTTATAAGAAATAGTATGGGTTGTATTCTTAATAAAAGGTAGTAAAATGTGTATTATTGCTAAAGGTCAATATACCAACCACTAAAAGCATGTGTTACCCCATTATTACTAGAAATGGTTTAAAGTGCACATTTCCTTTATTTAAAAGCACCACGCTTCTGAGCTGACATCTTGTTTTGCTACAGAGGTCACTTTAATAAATCCCCACTCTACTGCTGAGAAGGCGTTGATAGCTATAAAAAATATTCGATGGAAACTCTCTGCATGCTAATTACATTTCAGGAACCTAAATAAAGCTACGTATGATATGGTGGTGTACGTTGATATGAGGCATGTGGTTGCCCTGCTTCTCTGATAGGAAGTTAACCACTTCTTAAATGATCTTTCAGATAGTCCATCATTATCGATTTTCGAAATAATGCTTACCTAACCGGCGAAACTGCTCCACAGCACAGGTGCTTGCTGTAAGAAGGAACTAACACTCACATGTTCAAAGTAATCTTTTATTTCACAAAAGCCTTTATTCCTGTAATGCATACGATATTTCGTTATGCAGGCCCATTCTTTCCGTTCAACTGAATTTGTGTAAGCGTGGTGGGTGTGACTATTTCCCTTGTATATTCGATTCAGATAACTTCCTCTCCTCGGCCACACCACAACACTGTCCTGCATATCATTGAAGTATTAGGGCTTATTTTTGTTAGAGAGGTCCACGCTTTTCAGACATTGAGGACTCATTCATCTACTAACCTCATTACTGTAGTTATTATTAAGCAACATCTGAAAATAAAACTGTATAGATATGCACTATGGCATGACACATTTTAAATATGGAAAGGATTGAGAAATTGCTTCTTCTTAAAATGTAGCACATAGTGTCTTATAACTACAGTATTAACCGTCACTAATGGAGTCAGTCAACTTCTATAAGTTCCTGGGTGTAACAGAATGTAGGGATACGGTATGGAGTGATCACATTCACTCAGATGTGAATAAAGCAGATGGCCTATACTGGTTGATTGGTAGGAAACAGCCACAATGCAGAGATACACAAATGCACGGTCTGCTACTACGAAATACATGGTATTTCCAAATGAACCGAGTTTCTTAATGCCTTAGTCATTGTCCTCGTCATGAAAACTGGAAATTTTTGTTGGTTGTCAATATTTTGTATTTGAAAATTATTTTCCCTTGTAACTGATTTTTGATAATACTACGTCTTAATTTGATTTCATTTAATGATTAATGTTGTGTAGTACAGTAAAATATGACACCTAGATTATTAAATATAGTATTTACAAGTGTTGCTGAATTGGAACGTTCTCCTGCATGAGTACCGTATTTGTTCCTAGAATTACAATAATCAGTGAAAATAATACGGTGTGCTTCCTGGGGAACTTGAGCCCTTGGTCTACAGTGAGTTTTCATTTTATGCTATAAAGCCCTCGACTTTCAACCGAACCATTTACTGTTTCCTCTCTTCTGAAAATTGATGAAATCGCTTGTTAGCCACAACGACCTACTAGTGTGTATTGTAACATACATTCATTTTCTCACGGTCTAAATATTGCTGTCGAAGTCTTTTAAAGCTTTTTTTTATCTGCATCTAATAGGTTTGGCACCCATGTTGTATATTACGCTTTACATCAGGATGCGTTGAAGGCATTACATACATTATAAATTCTTAACTTCTTATACATTTTTATTCTGCATATTCTTGGTGTTTTCCTTCTTGGGTGCTGTCTTGCGACATTCCATATGTTGGTCGTCATCAAGGGAAGCACAGCTGTTTCATGTCTTATGTTTACACAGGACAGTATGAAACTTCTTAGAAATCAACGCCAACACTGATTTAATTTACGTTGTCTATAACATTATTTAAAAGTCCTACAAAATGTCACAGAATCAGAAAGTTGTACAAACAACGTTATTTCATTATCAAGCTGATGTACAGTTTACATTATTGTGCAACATGTCACAAGATTAAAAAGTAACGACGGACTTTGTTATTCATAAACATTCATGCCACCAACGTAAGTGCAAAAGTGCTGCATTTCGTTCTATGCCGATTCGTATGTATGAAGCCCCTTTTGAAAAAGGCCCCAAAGTAGAGAATGCGCTCTCCTACTATAATTTGTTTACCAAATGGATGTGAAGCGGAATTTAATAATGTAATGAATAATATTACATTAAGGAACATAATATAATGCTTCAACCAACTGACCAGACCAATGAAGCGATATATCTGGGTTCCATCTCGGATAAAATTGGCCGTTGTATGAGATAGAAAACATCGTTCGTGCATATGATATTTCTTCTAATATGGGCGGAAAAGTTAGACATAAAGGAAGTGTTTCCTGTAACAAATATAACGCAACGGGTGGTGACGGTGTTAATGTAATGATTACACCATGAAGTACGTAGGTAGGTCCTCAGTAATAGGTTCCAGGACCATTGTAATATAACAAAATTCCAAATGGGCACTAAGCAAGGACCTAAGAGAAGAGGGTCATATTATCAAAAGTCTTGATGAGATCTTGTAATTCTTCACAGAAAAGAAACAGGCCAGAATTTGAATCCACTGGGAGAAGAACAAATTTTTAGACTAGAGAGATAGTAGACGGAACACGTTGAATGGTCATTTGGACTTATAGCAATATAATATTTTGACAAACTTTGATTGCTTGTACGGTTCACTATAATATAAGGTAGCGATGCAGTGTTCTTAGTCTCGTGTACATTGAGGAACAGGGTCCACGTAATAGTTATTATTTACATGGGACGTCGCCATTTCCTGGTGGCCAGTGAAGAAAGGGCCGATTTTTACTAGTAGCATCTCCCGTTAATAGTATAAGATCCGTACGAAAGCTGGGTGCTTAGATTATTCTACAGTTTATCTACGATCCTACTCATTTTTCACTGTTAACTATTCTGTGTGTAGCAAAATACAAAGACAAGTCTTTGTTTAAAGCTGTTACCAAAAATCTCGAAACGTACTTGACCGAACTACTTCACACTATTACACGACACTCTAATGCACATTCCGACGTATACAGGTTACATATTTTATTAATACATATATAATACAAAAATAGGCAAAGCGAAACAGTGTTACAAAAAATCTCAGAAAATTCTAGACTCATTTACCTCTGTGTTTATGTGTTCATATTGGCAAATATATATATATATTGAAAGGAGTGAACGTATAAACACAGACGAAAATGAGTCAAGAATTTTCTGAGATTTTTGGTAACACTGTTTCGTTGTGCATATTTTTGCATTATATATATTTACACGGCACTCTAATGCACATTTCGACGTATATAGGCTACATATCATATTAATATATATAATACAAAAATAGGCAAAGCGAAACAGTGTTACCAAAAATCTCAGAAAATTCTTGTAGCCTATGTACGTCGTACTTTATATTAGAGTGTCGTGTAAAAGTGTGAAGTAGTAGTATATATGCACATATAAAAAGTTATTTAAAGTTTTTAACTTTGGTTACCACAAATCTCAAAAAGTTCTTCTTCGCCAGATTTGCATGAGATTTATACACGACGCTTTTATAAACATTTAGGTGGACATGGACTATGTATTTTTGATATATATTCTTTAAAAGTATCTATATAACATACGAAGCGAAAGCGCAATTACCAAAAATACTGAGAAGCTCTTGGCAGATTCATTTTAATTTCTTACACATTATACTAATAATAGTTTAAATGGACACATGCCACAAATTTTTTTAAAATATACCTGGGCTGCAAATATGTAGATAACTTCAAAGGGCAAACGTTGTTAGCAGAGATCTCGAGAAGTTCTTAATTCAATTACTTAAAATCTTACATGCAACTCTAATAACAGATGTTCAGACAAGCATGAGCTACATGATATAAACTGACATGACGATGCTATAAACATTCGTACAGACATCGGTTATACAGTAATTTCTTCAATAACTGAGTACAGGTTTTCTCTTAAAACCGACTGCGAGAAAGAAAATTCTGCGCTATGAATATGTGCAATTTCCTTATCTTTCCAAAAGTCAGTTTTAACTATAACAGCAGGGCTTCCTTGCTGTCGGTATTAAAAGAGGAAAGCTGTTTTTATGGTTTATCAACTTGCGATTACAGAACTACTACGGAATCTGAGTCGTTATAAATTTTGTAATAAAAACATGGGAAATACTTTTTCTAAAGCTAGTATCCCCACAGATCCAATTGGTGGAGAGGTCTCCCTCATACCCTGCAACCATCGATCCCAAATATTTTACCTCTCCATTTCAAGCGATTCCAACCGGAATCAAGATTTGGTTTGCAATAACAATAACCAAGTTTCATGGTCAAAGAGAGGCGGGAGGGACAAGGATGGAGGAGGGGGGATTGGGCATAGAGTGGGGTAAGGAGAAGATGGACAGGGGCAGGGGGAGGGGATGGAAATTGTGAGAGAGGGGGAGGCGTGGTTATCAGCGCCCATACAGAGTCCCATATTTACACAGTTCAGTCTTGCCACGTTACCGTACGATGATGGAATGATGAGGACAACACAAACACCCACACACATAGTCCCTGGGTGGATAAAATCCCCAATCCGGCCGGGAATCGAACCGGGGACCCCGTGTTGCAGAGGCAGCAATGCAGCCACTAGACCACGAGCTGTGGACATGGGAGGAGAGGAGGAGATGCAGAGAGAGTTGGGGGAGGCGAAGATGTGCAGAGAGAGGGACGAGAAAGAGATTACGACTTACACGTATTTCGCTGACATATTTACAAATTCCGAAACATTGCTAGGTTCTTTAGTAAGCTATAGGTTTGAAACCGGTTTTAGCGGTCAGCACCGTTTCCTTTTGCTATAGATACTTCGACAAGCAAGGAGTGGCCGTTGCATCGGTTCGACCTACCCGGCACCAGCGTTAGTGCGTATTACATACACCGCCTTCTCAGCTATCCTCCATGCTTCTAGTTTTTTGAGTAATGTCAGTAGTGTCAGGATGGCAACACAGTGAGTAAGGTCGTTTACTTCATCTATGGTGGTTTAACGTAATAATTTTTGTGAGTATAAACCTTATATAATGCAACAATTTGTTATACAGTTTATAATTATATACCAGTTCTTAAAAATGTAGGTTGCACCTGCAGATGCGAATGTAAGCCGTGAAATCGACAGTGCGGTCAATTAAAACCGGGTTTTACCAACTGTCAGCGGTGTTTGCATTCACCATGACTTTCAGTAGCTGCACAGGCCCAGCATGTACAATGTTTTCTGGTAAGTAGAGGGAGAACAAACAGTGACAGCATTACCTAACCTATTATGTCTGTCGTTGATTAGTACGAGTTTTGTTGTCATTACTGTTTAGTTTTTCCAGTTTCTACCATAACTAGTGCCATGTTCTTTACGGAAGGGGTCATAGGAATTCTTTATAGTCTTAAGTCTGTAGAAAGACGTACCGCTTAAAACTGGTTTGCGTGATTTCCTTCTGGTAGTGAGTATCAAAGCTGTCGCTCTATAGCTCCCACATTTCAGTTTATTCCAGTTCAGCTGTAAGCAGCTTCTTTTCCATTCAGCTGGAGGAGTGTATGGACAGATGCCACCCACCATTCTGTCACAACATGAAAGCACACCAAGCATACCAACCTAGCTGGAGTCAAAATAGTGTGGAAGAGCCGGCGTTTCGGCCACACCAGCTGGATAGTCGCCTCGCCCCATTTGTTATTCACGGTTCTCCAGCCGTTACGACGTGATCGTTTCCCATGCTGGCGCGAGATTTACACGCTCTTTCGACTCCCTACTTGGGATACCTCTCCATATCTGAAAGACGTCGTTTAGAGTTTACTACAGGCACCTCTGCTCAGCATGGATGGCTTCCTCCCACAACTAAAACCTACTGCTCACTACCAAATTATTTTATGCTGAGTGTGATATTAGGTGCATAGTAAATTAATGTGAGTACAAAGCTACATAAATTGTAGTATCTCTGTGGCGTAATCAAACGACGCTTTGAAAGTAACAGAAGGAAATAATGCACAGTAGAGGAAAGTAATCGTAATTCCAACGACCGATCAAAAGAAGAGAATATGCAGTGGTTACAGATGTTAGGGAGTTGTTGGGTAGGAAATACTTGACGGGGAGCGTTATGCAGGTGATGTAGCAGGCACGCAGTCATAATTTGTAATTCGAAAAATTACAGACATCCTCACGCCACACATTCTTGATGTTGATCATTCACATTTGCAATAAACGTTCCATCAGTAGCCGGCCGGGGTGGCCAAGCGGTTAAAGGCGCTACAGTCTGGAACCGTGCGACCACTACGGTCGCCGGTTCGAATCCTGCCTCGGGCGTGGATGTGTGTGATGTCCTTAGTTAGGTTTAAGTAGTTCTAAGTTCTAGGGGACTGATGACCTTAGAAGTTAAGTCCCATAGTGCTCAGAGCCATTTGAACTATTTGTTCCATCAGTAGAAGTACTTTTTACAGCTCTTACTTAACCCAAAATGACTGTGGAACCAACCAATAAAAACTGAATACAATTTTGTTGTAAAACAAATATTTTTCGCATTACGTTACGAGCTTCTACTATGGGGTATACTGATACGGCATGATAACAACGCCCATCGGTTAACGACGTATGGACATACCGTGTGGTTATAATTCAAGTGCACCTACTCACGAAAGTCTAGTTTGGGCTGCCATTATCGTATGCCACTGAAACTTGGTAAATATGCCAATGCGTTAATGCGGAGCCAATTCATGCTGAAAAAAGAAAAAAAATCCCGTTTCCTTTTTTGGGCACCAGGTGTAAACCAGCCCCTGTACGCTGCCCGCATGACTGTGTAATATCCATGCTGTCATATCACAGTCCGTAACCTTTGAGTGGACAGTAACGGTACCTCACAGAGAGGCCGTGCGCTTTCAGTGAAACTCTTTTGTGTGAACAGCAGCAATTATGGTGCTGCATTGACAGATTTTCACCGACTGAAAGGTCAGAGAAGGGACCCACTGTTATGAAACGGTTCAATGAAGGTGGTAATGGTTGGTTGGTTTGTGGAAGGAGACCAGACAGCGAGGTCATCGGTCTCATCGGATTAGGGAAGGACGGGGAAGGAAGTCGGCTTTGCCCTTTGAAAGGAACCATCCCGGCATTTGCCTGGAGCGATTTAGGGAAATCACGGAAAACCTAAATCAGAATGGCCGGACGCGGGATTGAACCGTCGTCCTCCCGAATGCGAGTCCAGTGTCTAACCACTGCGCCACCTCGCTCGGTCGAAGGTGGTAATGAAATTAGTAAACATGGTTGAACTTGGCGCGTCACTTCGTAAAGGAAGGATGAAGAAGAAAATATAAAAACGCATTAAATGAAGCAGGCAAAAAGGAATACATACGTCTAAAAATGAGATCAACAGGAAGTGCAAAATGCCTAAGCAGTGATGGCTAGAGGACAAATGTAAGCATGTAGAGCCATATATCTCAAGGGGTAAGATAGATGCTGACTACAGGGTAATTAAAGAGACCTTTGGAGAAAATAGAACCATCTGTACGAATATTAAGAGCTCAAATGGAAAACCAGTTCTAATCAAAGGAGGAATATCAGAAAGGTGGAAGGAGTATATAGTGTGTCTATACAAGGACGATGTACTTGACGGCGATATTATGGCAATGGTAGAGGACGTAAATGAAGATGAAACGGGAGATACGATACTGCGTGAAGAATTCGACAGAGCACTGAAAGACCTAAATCGAAACAAGTTCCCGGGAGTAGACAACATTCCTTTGGAACTATTGGGAGAGCCAGCCATGAAAATCTCTACCACCTGGTTAGCAAGATGTATGAGGCAGGCGAAATACCCTCAGACCTCAAGAAGAATGTATTAATTCCTATTCCAAGGAAAGCGGGTGTCGACAGATGTGAAAATTACCGAACTATCAGTTTAATAAGTCACGGCTGCAAAACACTAACACTAATTCGTTACAGACGAATGGAAAAACTGTTGCATGCAGGTCTCGGGGAAAATCAGTTTGGATTCCGTAGAAATGCTGGAACACGTGAGACTATACTGACCCTACGACTTATCTTAGAAGATAGAGGAAGGAAAGGCAAACCTACGTTTCTAGCATTTGTAGACTTCAAGAAAGCTTTTGACAATGTTGACTAGAAAACCCTCTCTCAAATTCTGAAGGTGGCAGGGATCAAATACAAGAAGCGAAAGGCTATTTACAATTTGTACAGACACCAGAGGGCAGTTATAATAGTCGAGGGGTATGAAAGGGAAGCAGTCGTTGGGAGGAGCAGTTGAACGGAATGGACAATGTCTTGAAAGGAGGATATAAGATAAACATCATCAAAAGCTAAACGAGGATAACGGAACGTAGTCGAATTAAATCGGACCATATTGAGGGAATTAGATTAGGAAATGACCCTCAGAGTAATAAATGAGTTTTGCTATTTGGGGAGCAAAATAACTGATTATGGTCAAAGTAGAGGGGATGTAAAATGTAGACCGGCTATAGCAAGGAAAGCGTTTCTGAAGACGAGAAATTTGTTAAAATCGAGTATCGAGTTAGGTGTTTGGAAGTCTTCTCTGGAAGTATTTGTATGGAGTGTAGCCATGTGTGGAAGTTGAAACATGGGCAGTAAATAGTTTAGACAAGAAGAGAATAGAAGCTTTAGAAATGTGGTGCTACAGAAGAATGCTGAAGATTAGATCGGTAGATCTCGTAGCAGGGAGGTTTGGTTTGGTTTTTTTGGGGGAAGAGACCAAACAGCGAGGTCATCGGTCTCATCGGATTAAGGAAGGACGGGGAAGGAAGTCGGCCGTGCCCTTTCAGAGGAACCATCCCAGGATTTGCCTGGAGCGATTTAGGGAAATCACGGAAAACCTAAATCAGGATGGCCGGACGCGGGATTGAACCGTCGTCCTCCCGAATGCGAGTCCAGTGTGCTAACCACTGCGCCACCTCGCTCGGTATGTAGCAGGGACGTACTGAATATAATTGGGGAGAAGAGGAATTTCTGGCACAACTTGACTTGAAGAAGCGATCTGAGGCATCAGGGGATCACCAATTTAGTACTGGAGGACAGCGTGGAGGGTAAAAATTGTAGGAGACCAAGGGATGAATACACTAGGGAGATTCTGAAGGATGTAGGTTGCAGTGGTTACTCGGAGATGAAGAAGCTAACACAGGATAGTGTAGTATGGAGAGCTGCATCAGACCAATCTCTGGACTGGGGCCACAACTGCAACAACAACAACAAGTCAGTTTACCTTGCTCCGAAACCTTGGACTTGGAGGTCTCACTAGAACGTTAATAATCTCAACCAATGTAATAGGAAGATTCGAAATAGCTCTAATGTTTTGCTAACTACAACGAAATATAGAGTCTAGAGTAAAATGTAAGTGTCGGGTACAAGACATACATTCTGTTGACGTATTAATTATATCACTGCGTGTAACACACTGATTTCCAAATTACTCAAATAACACAAAGTTTGAAATTTACAATATATTGACTGTTTTATTGTTCCTGCAGTTTGTGCTACGGTTAGTATGATCGAGTGAGTAGCGTTCTAGATAAATTAAAGTGTTAGAACACTACTCTGAAATCCATCGGAAAATAAATATGAAGCTGTGTAGAAGTTCAGTTAGAAAGAGCACAAAATGAGCTATGGGTAGGAAAGGACTTCAAAGAATATCTATTTGATAACGTAAGTATGAAGCGTGTTTGTGAACCACAAAGGCTCCAACCAGGCACACATATACGGGAGCACTGGTTATTTCACGATAAAGGAGAGTACAACTATTGAGTGGTGTCTACTGATTTGAGCGGTTCTTGGAACAAGTACTACGTAAGTGTTGCCAATTAACCTGTTAAGTGGATTTATTACGACAAATGTACACAACACTGAATCTTACAAATAGGAGAAACGTTTATAGATTCAAGCTTTATAAAGCAAACAACCATAGAGCGAGTTTGTATATACGAGTGTGCGGCTGGGTGCTGGTGAGCTGGAAAGGTCCATGAATTGAAAAGGGAGCAGGCAGGTAGAGAAGAAACATATTTTCCTTTTCTTCTTGTAATAATTATAACACAAATAATTTTCATAATTTTCAAGAAATTTGTGATGTATGTGGAAAAATGGCCAAATATTTCTAATTCATGATTTTTAACGTTATTATTAATGAAAATAAATGTTATTTCATATCTTTGGTTTAATTAGATACATCCCTCGTCCAGTGATAGCGTATTTTTCTAATAATCAAAACGTCCTTGGGCCGGGGTTCGAAAATAGCCATTGCGTAAACTGTGAATTAAAATCATCAGCAATAGCAGCAACGTCTTCCGGCGTAATAACTCATCCGAGTTCTCCCGACGGCCTTGTCATAGAGGGAGGAGGAGCAGACAGAGATTCAGGGCACTCTGTTGCCTTTCTGTTGGGAAACAGTCCTTAAAAGGCATATTAATCAGCAGTGAGTTTCCATAAGGCAATAGAAAACACTGCATTAAAGACACGTATGGCATGTGGTTGAAAAAGCGTTATGATAATTTCTCTATGCCTGAAGATTCCGGATTAGCCCCCATTCGCTTTTTCTGGACGGGACTGCCAAGGGAAGATGAACGTGAAATAATCGGAGAGTAAAATGTCAGGACTTTGAACGTAGTAGGAAAGCTAGAAAGTAAAGGGTTGTGTCTATAGTAGGGGGCCAGCGAGATGAATATAGTGTAATATCAATACCAGCAGAAAATGGTATAACTGGATTAGGATTCGTCACGAATAGGAAAGTACGTAAGACAGAGAGCTATAGCAAAGATTTCATTGATGGGGTTGATCTCACTATATTCATCATATTCGACACCAAATCAACGCTGCAAACGATGGTTCAGGTATATATGGCAACGTCCAAAGCACAAGATGAAGACGTAGAGAAAGTATATGAGAATATTGAAAAGGTGATTCAATATACAGAGTGGGATAAGAAAATCTAATAGTCACGTGTCACCGCAACGCGGTTGTAGTGGGAGGAATAGAAGACAGAGTTCCGGTGCGGGAAAATACGTACTTGGCGATAGGAATGAGAGGGGGGGAAGACTGAGTTCTGCAATACACTACATATGTTAACAGCGAATAATCTGTTCAGAAATTATGAGAGGAAGAGGTACAGTTGGAAAAGATCTAGAGAAACGCGAATGTTCCAGGTGGATTACGTCAAGGTCAGACAGAGATCACGAATACAGATATTGGATTGTAAGGTGTACCCAGGAGCAGATATACATTCAGATCATAATTTAGTAGATCTCATTAGGAGTAGACTGAAGTTGAAGAAAATCGTCCTAAGCAATGAATATGGCAGGAAGTGCGATACGCAAGTACTCACGAATGATGAGACGCGTTTGTAGTTCGCTAATGATGTGGATACTGTGATAAGGAACAAAAGAGTAGACAGTTTAGTTGAAAGGGTGTGGACATCTCTAAAAAGGGCAATTACAGAAGTTGGCGAGACAAACATCGGTACGAGGAACGTAACTACGAAGAAACATATATCTACATAGGTTGTAACAAAAATGATAAGAAAATGAAAACTTCAGTATAATGAAGTACCTGTTCTAATTTTACTGTAATAAGAATGGCCATGTCACCATGGCACATTTACTCATTTTTATCACGTTTTAAGCATATCACAATCTGGCTGGTAAGAGAATTGCATACAAGTTTTCAATAATAGCTACAAATTGTCCGCAGCTCGTGGTCTTGCGGTAGCGTTCTCGCTTCCCGCGCCAGGGTTCCCTGGTTCGATTCCCGGCGGGGTCAGGGATTTTCTCTGCCTCGTGATGATTGGGTGTTGTGTGATGTCCTTAGGTTAGCTAGGTTTAAGTAGTTTTAGGTTCTAGGGGACTGATGACCGTAGATGTTAAGTCCCATAGTGCTCAGAGCCATATGAACCATTTAGCTATAAATTGCTTTTACTTTTCTGTCTAGGTTTCTTGGACACAAAAAACACATTTGCCTTTTATTGGTGGGTTGGTGATTCACAGGTGTACAGAGTACTTTAGGCTCATAGTCATATTCAAGAGCAAGATGACCACTTTTTGCTCCCTCCTATCAAGTAGTCTTCTGTTGATGTAAAGATGCACAAGCTGTCTTCCTAATTGCAGCAGATACTGAGCCCCTTCTGGTTTGAAGTCAGGCTTGTAGGTGATGATGCAACCATTCAATCATTACAGTGATTCCAGCAAAATCGACCATATTATACAAGAGTACAAGTGTCCAGCGCTTGGTGTTGCGTTTCACGCTATAGGTGCCCACAAGTTGACCCATGGTGTCAGCACCTCACCTATGTTTGTTCTAATGCTCTATTACTTCTGGCTTCTTAACGTGACCAACTACAGTTCATGATGAGTGATGAGAGGAGACAAGTATAACTGCTGATGACTTCTTTGGTACCTGTGAACCAGTGATATGGAATCAGAGAATCGAAACACAGAGGGATTTACTTCTCTCGAATGATGTGGGTGAGTCTCTCACAAAAGGTATGGTACCGAAAAAATTGTCAGCTACAATTTTGCGGTCGTTATTGAACCATTTTGCAGTTAAACCTCTTATGACTCTGGAAACCTGATTCACTTCTCTCTGTTTGTTTGGTTGTTTTCCCAAGAAAACCCCTCCATTCAGTGGAAGTAAATTTTGAGAATCGTAGACCGCCATATTTTTATACCATATTTAGCAGGCTTGCTCTTCATATATTGTCGAAATGGACATTTCCCTCTAAACGGCCGGCCGCTGTGGCCGAACGGTTCTAGGCGCTTCAGTCCGGTACCGCGCTGCTGCTACGGTGGCAGGTTCGAATCCTGCATCTGGCATGGATGTGTGAGCTGTCCTTAATTAGGTTTAAGTAGTTCTAAGTCTAGGGGGCTGATGACCTCCGATGTTAAGTCCCATTTTGCTTAGAGCCATTTGAACCATTTGAACCCTCGAAACGCATTTATCAACTTTTATGTCAAAGCCTGGACTGTGTAGGGAAGAGGCCAGTGAAATGAACATTTCCCAGATGTCTCTAAATGCAGCTAGTTCGTCATGAATCCTACGGTCTTCCCATTTTTTCGTTATTGTCAAATCTGAGAAAAGGTTTGATAGCTTGAAACCTTTTCAGACGCGTTGTTGCTCTGAAAATAGGCCTGCTATGTTCTTTCTTCCACTGTTCACTCAAGTCCTCCCTCCGTTATCTGTAGGCTCCAGACGACATAAGCAAACAGATGTAAGCCTGTAATTCTTTCGCATATAGTACTAGGATAATCTTCAATAGTACTAGCATAATCTTCACTCCACTTTTTGTACACTCGCCTGGCGTCTCTGTTAGTTTCCCTTATCACGACGGACTGTATTTCTGGGTTAATGAGCAGCCGTAGGACTTCTTTTATTGAACCTGTGGTACCACTTTCGGACCGGGTTAATGACGAATTATATAATGAGGTTGAGTTTGACAGTTGAAGGATCTTTGTATCAAATCATTCCATTTTTACAATGAATCTTTCATAATGTTGTCATTACTTCAGTTACATCATCATCACTGTGAATGACATCATCGTCATTATCTTCCTCTTCCCCTTCCATTATAACGCTGGATTCCTCCTCCTCACTATCTGAGGGCAAGTATTCATCATCATTCAGGTCAGAAATACTTTCATTATAGATATTAGCATCGTGCCACATCTGAAGAAGAATATTATCAGCTTCTTCAGCCCAAACAAGTTTTCCATCAACCTTAAACAAAAAATTAATCTTGTGTTTAAATTCTAACCTAATAAAAAAACAGTTTTTCCTACAGTTTCCACAGTTTCCATAATTTTGTCTCAAGTAAGTTATAATGAAGAAACATTTCTCCTTTTATGAATAATATCATACATGTATGCAAAGCTGTAAAATAAAAAAAGTACCGTGCTCCTAATAAAATCAGCCGTCATCCATTTCCCTCGCATCAACAATGCTGTCTGAAGCTTAACAACTGTTTAATCTTCATTGTTAAGAAGTTCTTACAACTTCAGCCATTTTCTGGCAACTCTGATTCAGTGAAACAAGCTGGGATCTATGGAACCCCTTGTGTTAGTTTTCGTTGATTCCTAAAATAAGTCATCATAAATTAAAGAAATAGTTAATTAATAGAATTTGTGCATAGTAGTCATCTAGATCATAGCTAAGAGAGAGATGTCAGGGACTATGAGAATTGCAGGTCCAGTAAATAATGAAGTGGAGGAAGTGGAAGTGGTATGGGGTCTCAAAAGAGCCCACGTGCCCAGCAGAGGGTTAATCTATGATATCACGTCGCCTTTGCTAGTACGATAGCTATGGACTTTTTTTCAGTGGGGTATAAGCCTCACCACCCCCGTAAATTCACTTGAAACGGTTTTGAAGGAACATACGCATTACACCGAAAAAAACATACTTTGTGGCCAGAAACAGTGTTAAAATCTTGTAAGAGTGTTGCAGGGTAGACAGTGCAGAGAAATAACTGCTAAGAATAAAATACGATCCTTTGCCCCTTCCGAGTGAGTTAGCGTTGAAGTTAGCCAGTCAGGGAGTTGTACGCGCAAACTCAATTAGCCTGTCAGAGACGGTATCGCAAAACGTGTACTACTTTTGGTTTCCTAAAATCGAACAAGAGAACGATGCAAAAATTGGAAATGGGATGGTAACATGTATCTAAACCTAGCCAAGGGGTGAGGAGTGCCATTTACAATCCTCTACGCTATGAGAATAATTGACACTAGTTGTTTATGGCAGGCTGTTTGAAAAAGCACGCTCAAAGGCCTAATTGGCTAACCATTTTGCTTATTTGCTTGGACGCCAAGTTGCATTACTGCTCTCAGAGTATCATTGTGACTGTTATAACCAATTGTTGTGCTGTACTACCTAATAAACGGATGTATAACTTACGTGTGTTCTCATGACTGCGTTATTTACTGGGTTTAAATTGGTCTTTCCGATTCGACATGTACGAATATAATTTTACAATCTAATAATATTTTTTTGTGCTTTGTTTATTTTAGTTATTGTAGTTAACTTCAGTTAAGTCAAAGTCGGTGGCTGATAATTACCTGAGCCATGTGCAAGCTGCGCCAACCAGGCAGCTTATGACTGGCGTAATTTGTCGACATCAGTAAAATAAAAAATCGTCACCCAACTCCGATTCTGGAACTTCGCTTAAACCACTAATATATGCAAAGAGTTGCTAGTCAGAGTGGGGGTTGAAGTCATTCTCTGTTACAAATTTGAAGACGTAAACGTCAATGTTAAGTCAAGTCTAATGATGTATGTCAGGTACGACATTTATTTCTCTTCGGTAATTACAACCGACAGGATGGCGTACTCAACCACATTATTATTTTCACGTCTTTACGCTATGTAGGTTATTTCCACAGTACACAAGCAGTCCCCTCTTTACTCATGATAAAGCAATGTGAACTGGTCAAAACCACCGAACGCTAATAAATCAGGTTGATCAGAAACTACGAACAGGAAACTTACTAAGTTAATAGGTGTGTCACGTAGGTCAGTATTGTGGTACAGCATAACAATTGCAGTGGTCTCTGATTACTGCTACTCAGCCGCTAAATGATTAATGAATTTTAGATGGCTGCAGTGTCATATGTCATCTGATAATCTTCTTCAATGAACCATGTCCAGGAACACATTTAATACGTGATTCCAAATTCGCATTGCCTTTCCTCCTTTCGCTAGTGTTATCATTATTGGTGAGTATGTTGAGTTTTGCAGGGTGAAGCGACACGTTTTATACACATTGACACTGTCGTTTCAGAGAATACTGATGGTGCGTACGGAGGAATGATGCAAGATATTGAGTCGTTCACTTCAATTCTTTCTAGACAGAGAAGGCTGTCCGCAAGGAACTTTTTGCCATTTGACAGTGACGACGATGGCATCTCTTAGCAGTATACATTTTCATGTGATGTAGTTCCTTTCCGTAGCTTATATAATTTGGCCTTACAATATAGCTTATCATTCTCACACTCCACTTGAAATTTTCCTTTCCTCTCTTCGGAACATCTTTTAAAATGATTTTAAGACCCTTTATATTACTCTTCTCTGCATCGACTTTCACCGCCAACTGAACTCACGATTCCTTTTAGACAGGTGATAGATATTAGAAAGGGAATGAGGCTTTGCGTGTCTGTCTTGAACTACACTCCTGGAAATGGAAAAAAGAACACATTGACACCGGTGTGTCAGACCCACCATACTTGCTCCGGACACTGCGAGAGGGCTGTACAAGCAATGATCACACGCACGGCACAGCGGACACACCAGGAACCGAGGTGTTGGCCGTCGAATGGCGCTAGCTGCGCAGCATTTGTGCACCGCTGCCGTCAGTGTCAGCCAGTTTGCCGTGGCATACGGAGCTCCATCGCAGTCTTTAACACTGGTAGCATGCCGCGACAGCGTGGACGTGAACCGTATGTGCAGTTGACGGACTTTGAGCGAGGGCGTATAGTGGGCATGCGGGAGGCCGGGTGGACGTACCGCCGAATTGCTCAACACGTGGGGCGTGAGGTCTCCACAGTACATCGATGTTGTCGCCAGTGGTCGGCGGAAGGTGCACGTGCCCGTCGACCTGGGACCGGACCGCAGCGACGCACGGATGCACGCCAAGACCATAGGATCCTACGCAGTGCCGTAGGGGACCGCACCGCCACTTCCCAGCAAATTAGGGACACTGTTGCTCCTGGGGTATCGGCGAGGACCATTCGCAACCGTCTCCATGAAGCTGGGCTACGGTCCCGCACACCGTTAGGCGGTCTTCCGCTCACGCCCCAACATCGTGAGGCCCGCCTCCAGTGGTGTCGCGACAGGCGTGAATGGAGGGACGAATGGAGACGTGTCGTCTTCAGCGATGAGAGTCGCTTCTGCCTTGGTGCCAATGATGGTCGAATGCTTGTTTGGCGCTGTGCAGGTGAGCGCCACAATCAGGACTGCATACGACCGAGGTACACAGGGCCAACACCCGGCAATATGGTGTGGGGAGCGATCTCCTACACTGGCCGTACACCACTGGTGATCGTCGAGGGGACACTGAATAGTGCACGGTACATCCAAACCGTCATCGAACACATCGTTCTACCATTCCTAGACCGGCAAGGGAACTTGCTGTTCCAACAGGACAATGCACGTCCGCATGTATCCCGTGCCACCCAACGTGCTCTAGAAGGTGTAAGTCAACCACCCTGGCCAGCAAGATCTCCGGATCTGTCCCCCATTGAGCATGTTTGGGACTGGATGAAGCGTCGTCTCACGCGGTCTGCACGTCCAGCACGAACGCTGGTCCAACTGAGGCGCCAGGAGGAAATGGCATGGCAAGCCGTTCCACAGGACTACATCCAGCATCTCTACGATCGTCGCCATGGGAGAGTAGCAGCCTGCATTGCTTCGAAAGGTGGATATACACTGTACTAGTGCCGACATTGTGCATGCTCTGTTGCCTGTGTCTATGTGCCTGTGGTTCTGTCAGTGAGATCATGTGATGTATCTGACCCCAGGAATGTGTCAATAAAGTTTCCCCTTCCTGGGACAATGAATTCACGGTGTTCTTATTTCAATTTCCAGGAGTGTATATCAAATGTCTGTATACATTTTCAATGATAGTTTCATATTAGATGATGGTTTCCTATGCACACGTCCTAAATCAGATAACAGATGAAATGGCAAGAAGTGAATTTGACGCCACTTCCTCGCGACAAGAGATTGAGACCATTAGCAGCTAGCGTCATTTCCTCTCCCACTGAAGCACTTAAACGTGAACAGCCATTTGTGCACCCTGAATTTGAGACAAGTTGGATCTAGCTTTACTTTTCATGTTTATCCCGTTGTCAGTGGACATCTGCTGAAGCCAGGGTCGCCGAAAATGTTACGTCTGCCCACTGAGTAAATACGTGCCCCACTGCATACTTGTAGATGAAGGAAAAACCATAATCGCACATGCTTCTTTTGTTTATTCTTCGTAAGTAATCATAAAGAAAATCGTGAACAACAGAATTT
This sequence comes from Schistocerca americana, assembly GCF_021461395.2. NCBI lineage: Eukaryota > Metazoa > Arthropoda > Insecta > Orthoptera > Acrididae > Schistocerca > Schistocerca americana. Next base: position 84,596,222 of record NC_060122.1, read on the forward strand.
TGCAAAAAAGTCAGCTTTTTCGTCGAAAGGAATTGGGGCCAGTAGCCCCTGACCGGTTGGTTAACAAGTTTCATCGTATCTCTGTGATCTAACGTCGAAAGACGTTTGTTACCTTCATAGAAACCAAACCTCCAGATATGTCTGTTTAGTCAGTGCGTCCGTAGAGGATAAGAGGTGTACAGTATCACTGGCCGTGCTTTTCCATCCACGTTTTGCGGAGTTGAAGACTATCTGTCCTTGGACTATCTCAGTGAGTCGTGCTGCACGATTATTTCTACCTGTTTTTCCGAGGAACTCTCGAAGTTTATGTCCCCCACAGAAGCACTTTGGGAGCCATTGGGTTGCCTGTATATTGAAGTTCTACTTTTTGTGATTCTATGTGATAAGGTGGGAAGTCACATTACTCGGAATAAAGATTAAAAGGGATTCCATTACGGTGATATATTTACTAAACACCCTAAACTGGTAATATATACAACTAAAATCATTAAACGAAACCTGCAATTTCCTGTGAGCACGGTCTTAAGACTGAAGTAGCTCCGATCGGTGACTGGCGACTATGACGCACAGCCGGTCCATTGCACTTACACTCGTGATATCTCGTAGCCGTTCACAGATTTCGTTACCTCAAACATCACTCATTCATTTATAAAGCTTATCTGTTTCTGCCTTTGTAACATTATTGTGAGAAAGTACTAATGGCGTTTAGGCTTTTCCTAGCATATCTATTGGGGAAAACGACTCTTATTGACAAATATTTATTAAGCAAGACTACTTCCTTCGCGCCAGAGTAACTGTGCTTTCCCTACGTAGCTCGCTGATGACGTAACGGGCGTTCTCTTATCCATTCATAGCGCCTGAAACCATAGTCCTGCAGTACGGCCTTACTCACGGAATACTACATATTATCTGCAGGCGCGATACAAAATTGTAAAACTAAAAAATAAGGCTTGAACAGAAGAGGTGCCTTCATTTATCATATGACAAAGATTATTAGCGAATAGAAGTCAAAATAATCACTGCTGCACTCGCTCTTTCTTAAATAATTTAATTTTCCTGCTCTTTTTACATGTAAAACACACATCTATTTATTAACAGTTCGTCTTTTAATGACACTCGAAATTAATGAAACTGATAGAACTTACGTTAACAAACACAAATTTGAAAATTAATACAGAGGGAACTTTGTGAAACAGTCTTGGTAAAAACTGATTTAAGGAGGTAAACGATTTGTCATGCCTTATTTCCGATCGTGCCCTTGAATACATATTGAGGGGATGGCACAAGGACAATCGAAAGAACATTAAGGTTATAACACAAAAACTGTTTCGGATGGCCTCGCTCTTCACGCCAACAACATTCAAGAAACCAAAGAACAAATACAATCAATACAGGAAATAGCTTGGACTATTGGCCTTAAAGTACCTTTTGAAAAAAGAAAAAAAAACAGGAATAATGCTAACGAAACCGCCACTGGCAAAGAAAACTGGAATTGGAGAACATGACATAAAATTTTTTGAAAAGTTTAGATACTTGGGTGAAATAATAACACACAATCTGAATAAGAAACCACCAAGGCTGAGTAGAATAAACAAGCTGATTAAACTACATCTTGTTACCAATAAGACATAACAAAAAATCCCTCTCATTAGCTACAAAACTGAAAAACAACACTCACAAAGTCGCAAATAACATATGCTAGCGAAACTAATTTAAAGCAATCAACTCTATAGCAATAAACAGGTTACTCAAAACAGAAAGGAGGAGAGTCAGAACATGTGTAAGTAAAAAATTACCAAAAATATGCAGTTTGGAGAATAGCTTCAAATGAAACAGTTTTTAAAGAAATAGCACCAGTGAAAAGTACCACGAAAATGACACTGATCTCTTTCCTAGGATACTTGATGAGGTCAATAGAAAATAGAATAAGGAGAATAACTCAGAAGTTATGAAATAGTAAGAGCGGCATTAGATTGATCGCAGAGATCAAGGAGGACATTATGAAATTACAGATTACGATGGAGGATTTGAAAGCCAAGACAGACGCGCCCAAGATACTTCAGGACAAACAAATCACAGGAATAATAAAAATTAACAGAGATTGGGAAGGTGATTTCCAATGATGAGAGAAGGGTACGATCTGAAAGAATGAACAAGTATTGTCCCAGAGAAAGACAGAAGAATCTAATTCATAATACTGACTAAAATGGTACAACGTTGGCCATTAAAAAAAAAAGAAAGAAAAAAAATTACTCTCGAAGATTCTTCTACAACCTACTGTCCACATTTACTCTGAAAATAGTAGCTTACCTAGAGTAACTTGCAGATCGTCTTAAATTATTTACCCCACAATCAGTCATCTGTGGCTTCCGCATTTGCAAACTGCTGCATCGAATCGAACGGGGCGGAATCACTCCGACTGGAGTCATTGGCAGAAAACTGCGTATTCGGCAGTAAATGCTTTTAGAGAGGTTACCTTAGCGATAAGTATTTAGTGAGACAGTGTACGTACAAACCGCTACCCAGTAGTACTTTAGAGAAGACACGGGATGGATTGCGTGGAGGGCGACGGGGAGAGGGTTTCGCGTCAGCATCGACCGGCCGGGTTCCCTCGCCGGCAGCTGGGACCATTTAAAGCCCAGTGGGGGCTGATTGCTCCCAACGGCCACGCCCTCTCCAGGGACTCATTCAATTTCCACGCGAACCTTGCCGACGGCAGCCTAATCACACACACACACACGCGCGCACACACACGCTCGGAAACACACGCACACAGACTATTTCTTGTCAAACTTTATCTTACCCTACCTCACATCGCTCCTTCACCATCTTTTATCAAACTAATGACTGGATTTGCAATTAGTTTTTGATGAATTTACAGAAGAGGCACCAATGTTAGCACTGAATAGGGGATCATGGAGGAATTTTCTAAGGGGGGCTAGGCTCCAGACTGAACGCTGAATGGCATAATCAGTCTTAAATGATGATGATGATGATGATGATGAGATCATCGACTACACTGTCAGAAAAGTGCATCTACGATACTTTTACTTTCAAAAATAAATGGCTCTGAGCACCATGGGACTTAACATCTGATGTCACCAGTCCCCTAGAACTTAGAACTACTTAAATCTAACTAACCTGAGGACATCACACACATCCATCCCCGAGGCAGGATTCGAACCTGCGACCGTAGCGGTCACGTGGTTCCAAACTGAAGACCACAAATGGCAAACACATCTTTCCTAATTAAAATGAGCGCATAAGGCACGACTTATTATTTCTCACTGCTAATAATGGAAAAGTCGAGGAGAACGTATACCGAACTATGGCTAATGGAAGGTGAGCTAAAATCTGTGTCCTGATGCAGACATTATTAGGCCTACGAAAGCGACTGTGGCTACCTACGTGTGTAAGCATTAACTAGCATAGGAAACACACCTTTTTGTACAATTTCCCCTCTTATTAGGCCTATTAAAATATACTTCGACTAACGGGAAAGGGTTCAATGCTAACTGTTGGCAACACAGTACTTGATTGTTCCAAATTTAACACATATTCATCCGCTCCAAAACTACACGTAAAGCTGAATAAACTCTTACGGAAGCTGCATCTGAGGAGACAGTATCAAGATCCTTGTGGCGGCCACTTTCGCAGCAGTTGTATATAAGTCGCAGTAGTTTACAGGGAAGAACCTTTTGCATGCTGCACATAAAGTTTTAATTTTGCTTATGCAACCAGTACAATACACACCCAAGTAACGGTTGCAATGTTCACATGCCAGTTTGCAAATGAGTGACAGGTAGTCCACTGTCTCCCCAGAGTCAGTCCACTCAAAAACTCATATATATTACTAGATTTTCCATTCTGTAGATGATTATTTGATGCCTTTGACTTAGCAGATAATACTTTAACATTCTGAATTTGAATTCTTGCTACTTGATTTGAAATTGAAACAATGATACTTGGCTATAATATCCTGCATACTTTCATGTACACTTCTCTGTGTCGAATATTTAAATGTTTTATAACAAGATTTTCATTATCTTTTAAATGATAGTGTGTTTAAGATTTTTCTGACTTCATCCACAACCATGACGACCATTTCACGTGGAATCTACAGAAGGTGCACAAGCATATTTCTTTTCCTTCGTAAATATTTATCGTGTATTCTGTTTTATATGCATCCAGTAGCATCGATCACTATCGATCTATTGGAATGAAAAGTACATGTAATCTGATGAAAGCTACCACAGAATTATGAATCCGACTTCTATCCTGAAATATGCCATCGCCCCCCATCACTTAACATTAATAAAGCAATATGACTGCTAATATGATGTTCCGTAGGTGACAAATACTTTCGCTAATCTGTGCGGAAAGAAAAGGGAGTACCTAATCAGAGATTTGAATTAGGAAACTAACTGCAGATACCGTTATGTGCTGCCAGAAAGGATAATAAATCGTGCCTTATGGGCTAATTTTAATTAGAAAAGATGTGTTTGCCATTTGTAGTCTACATTGCCCAACTTGAAAATCTAGGAGCTCGTACAGCGAGAGACGTAAGTATCGACAACGCCGTCTCTGCTTCTACGTGTCTCAAAGTACTGCATCTACGTTCGCTCTACCTGAAGTGCTGTAAAGTTCTTACAGCATTTCATGTGTTGTTTATTTATGTATCATAGCCTCTGAGCAGGTGATAATATACGGGAAAGGAGCACGTTTGGTGAAATAAATCTTAAATATTCAGAAGCAGAGAAATGGGTTGCATGGCGGATTTCGTGAACTAAGGAAGAGGTGGCAGATAGTAAGTTCGCCAAGACCAAACGTATGATAAATGCAGTGTAGTGTTTGAAAAGGCAATTATTGAAAGTCAGATTGCGTTGCACTAAAAATATTGTGTGTCAGTTTAGTGTTGATTAGTATAAGTAGAGAGAGAAATGTTGAGTACATTCAGTTTTGCTCAGCTGTTTGAAAATCAAATAAGGGTAGAGGTTTTCCAGCATTGTCATTTATAGATTTTTCTAAGGCGATGTTTCATAATCTTCAAGTCCTTGCTTCTGTTTCTGTCCTTGAACACTGCTACTATAAAGAGTTTCTATTGAACAAACAGTGCTTCGTTAAGAGTTTCTATTTAGCCACGCTTCGGATTGCATTACCAACTGCAATCTATCTCAACGCGAGTATCAAACTGATTCTGTTTATGTATATGAACGTACCTAAGCTCTAACCCACAGTCACAGCAAAGAAATTGTATAACAGAAGATATGTATTCATTTTGACTGTAAGTACATCTCCATTTTAAAATTTTACGTGACCAATGATGATGTCATACAACACCTGTTCAGAAGCAATTTATTTGTGACATCCGGTAACAACATTTACCATATAATGTTCTGCCGTCAACGTCGAAACAGTTGTTCGACAGTTGTGTTTCATTATTGGGGTGGTTGATGACTAAACTGAACACACACACTGCAGACTTGCAACATCGAGATGTGAGTTCGTCGATGTTTACGTAGCAAGTATTTGCCGGTGTCGCAAAGTTTTTCAAATGGTTCAAATGGCTCTGAGCACTATGGGACTTAACATCTGAGGTCGTCAGTCTCCTGGACTTAGAAAATGTTCAAATGTGTGTGAAATATTACGGGACTTAACTGCTAAGGTTATCAGTCCCTAAGCTTACACACTACTTAACCTAAATTGTTGTAAGGACAAACACACGCATCCATGCCCGAGGGAGGACTCGAACCTCCGCCGGGACCAGCCGCACAGTCCATGACTGCTGCGCCTAAGACCGCTCGGTTAATCCCGCGCAGCTGGACGTAGAACTACTTAAACCTTATTATCCTAAGGACATCACACACATTAATGCCCGAGGCGGGGTTCGAACCTGCAACCGTAGCAGCAGTGCGGCTCCGAACTGAAGCGCCTAGAACCATTCGGTCACAACGGCCGGCCCAAAGTTTTTAATTTTATAACAAACATATGTACTTATAGCAAGTACCCCACTTAGAAACATCATCGCTGAAGTGTCTCAGCATTGTATAATGCCGTAGCGGAACTACTATTGTTCTGTTATCTTTGTGTGAGGATGACAGGACTATGAATAACGATAACTTAGACCATCAAAGATCACATTAAAACATGTGTCTGGTTCTGTGTACCAATCTATGTACCCACGTAAGCGTTACAGTAAGGAAGGCTCCATTGTAAGTCTCCATCGCACATTACTCATGTCTTGTGGAACATGTAGTTCCTGGTTTTATTTGCACAATTTTATTTCTTATTCTCATTTCCCTGAAAGACACAAAAGAATCCAAACACGATCGACATGTAGACCTGTAAGCCCGTAGGAAGATCGCATATACAGAGAAACAACTTACATATAGTTTCAGGAAAGGACTCTTGGCGTTATTGAGAAGATCAGTGTCCGCCACCATGATCGGCAAAGTGTAAAGCACCCAAGGAATGTAAGCTTAATAGCGCTTCTCAGTGTTTGTACCAAACACTGAAGCACCCTATTGCCACATGTGAGTAGCAACGAGATGATTTGATTCCTCTGTGGCAATGACATTTCCAAGCCTCCTTTTAAGTAAAATATATTCAAAAGCATCCTTGTATAGATTAGACGTTCGTATACCATCTCGCGATTTGATTAATAGTCGCTCCAGTGGAGTTACCTGTGTATTATGAAGAACATAATGCTGGAATGGTGATAAAAATTGCTTCTTTTTTCGTATAGGTCCATCTATCTTTTACAGAGGTGTCAGTGTCTTTGTCGACTTACTGGTTTTTATTTTTATACTATTTCGGCTATCCTAACATTCTCTGGACGTTTTGTAAAATGTTGCTCGCGTATTTCCTTACTTTTTGCTGTTGCTTTCTATTCCCAGCTACTCTCGTGCCTATTGCCTTGAATTGTGATCACCCAGTGAATACCCAGGTACATAACACGGGAACTTCATATCGGCATCCTCTACTTCACGTCCTTGCAGCAGTAATGTTACAACACTTACGTTAGATATCCTAATTCCTTCAGTTTCTTGCTTAAATGTCCATTTTTCATGGTAATAGAAGTATTTATATGTCATGTCTGTATATACCTAGTTTGTCATGAAAACGCTGTGAATGTCCCGACATGTACACTGCAAAACCGATAAGAGATTTAGTTGTCAATACAGTTTTTTCTTCTGAATTTCACCGTGGAATGACGCTGTATTGGTTCACTTTTTCATTTATACATAGTCTCCCCTATTTCGACTTACGAAATTCGTCTATAAATATATTAAATAGTGTTGGTTACAGAGGACACCCTAGTCTGAATTTCTGACTTGCTGATGTGATCTTTATTTAATTGGGGTCGTCGGCCATAATAAAGATTTTAAACGACAACAGTGCCACTGTTTGACTGCATATGGTTTTTTTCCAAGTATTTGGATCAAGCTTCTAAGGATGATAGAACACGTCATGGACAACACATTTCCTGAGAGACAGAATGTCCGTCGACGTTTCCGGAGACTCTAGGCTTGTTTGTCTTGCATTCGTGGGCCCTGGGACGATGAGATTTCACTGCAATAACAGGGTCTACCATTTACCCCAATGAACACATAGAGTGACTTTCAAGAAGGAAACCTTTAGAAAGAGTGTCTGTAATCGGAGAAGCTTATTTAAAAGCTCGGTCTATCCCCTTTTACGTGGACATACGGAACAGCGCTCCTTACTGGACGGCTGCAGTGTTTTCACTGCAGAATTAGTAGCCATCTATTGCGGTCTTGAGCATATCTGCTCCTGAGCCACTGAGTCCTTCGCCAACCGTAGTGACTCTTTAAGCAGCCTACAAGCTCTCGACCAGTGCTGCCCACGCCATCCTTTGGTAATGTCTATCCAGGAGTCCGTTTGTGCCCTCAGCAGTAGTGGACGTTCAGTTACCTTCATTTGGACCCCAGAACATATCGGGATACCGGGTAAGAAGTAGCTGACAGCCTGACAAACAGGTAACTCTGGAGATTGGCCTGCCGGAGACTAATACACCAAATAAACTCCGTGTTATCAAGGAGACAATGAATGTTTGGCTTTCATCCAAGCGAGCCACTCGCAGGGACTCTGTTATCCTTTGCCGGCTTCGAATCGGCCATACATGGCTGACACATGGTCACCCCCTCCGTCGAGAGGACCCACCTCGATGTCGCTATGGCTCCCACATGACTGTCGTTCATATCTTGTTGGACTACGTAATTGTAGCCGCCTGCGGCGGACTTTTAACCTTTCCAGAATCCTACCTACGGTGTTGGGTGAGAATGCCCTAACAGGTGATGAAGTTTTACGTTTTATTCGTGAGTGGGGTTTTTATCATGCAATGTAAGGGTGGGTGTCTTGACTTCTATCCAAGGCGTCCGCCCTCCCACCATTTCAACTCTTCCTCACTATTCATTTGCATTTTGTTTGCCTTGGTGTTCGTCTTTACCCTATGTGTGTTCATCTCACCTTGTCTTTTAGGCTGGACATTTTAGTGCGTTGCAGTGTGGCTGGCTCAGCCTTTTTTATTCTTGTGATCAGCCAGCCAAGGCATCTGCTCAATGATTTTAATATATTTCAAAACTTTTCCGCGTGGTGTTCGTTGTCACCTTTTTTGTTTCCTTCTTTCGTTACCTCTTTCGGTGTGTTTCTCCATTACTTTTACACCCTTTTCCTTTCCCAAACAAATTTTGGGAGTTGTTTTAGACGGAGACTAGTTTGCGTGAGGAAAAAGGGACTGACGACCCTGCAGTTTGGTCCCTTTATATCCCAAACCAATCCTAGTTGTATTTGATAAGGGCTGAAAAGCCTAAATCGCCATAGCGGAAATATGCATGGAAGTGGCGGCCACGTTATGATTTAGAATCCTTGACTTAAGCTAGCTATAAGGTTATGAGATTTATTTGGTATTATTCTTACAGAAGTAGATAAATACGGTACAGTAAAGTTGTACAGTATAGAAATTTAATTTAATTTAGGTATTAACGTATTTGAATGAACGCAGGTGTTGACTAAAAGGTGACTCGGATAAAAAATTAGCCATCCCTAGAGAGATCATTACGGCCGTTGTTTAATGTCGTGTACTTGCGCCCTTGGCCTTTATAACAGTCTGGGTTCAATTGTGCTTCTGCGTAGCATCCAGGGTAAGCCAGACTCTAAGGATTTGATTGTGCGCTTCCATCAAACTGCGGGGATCACGGTGTCGGTAATTTAGCCGCTATTACAATATGCCCCACAGATTTTTTGTGGGGGTTAATTGCAGCCCAATTGATTATGATGGTGTTTGGTTTGCGGGACGTTCAACTGCGCCCGTTTTCTTTACTCAGTCCAATCTCACCACCTTCAGGAACGTTGATGATGATAAAAGGATGCGGACGAAACAAACGGGCTGTCCCCGGTTAGAGAAAAGCCCCAACCCGGCCGTGAATCCTACCTGGGACCCTGTGATCCAGTGGCACATTCTTGCAGCCAGACCAACTTTGCTGTTGATAGTCTTTATGTGCCTGCGTGAGCAATGACCTCTTGCAGGTTGGTCGACTCCGAATCTTCATTGTACGCAGTTCGTGTCACAATGTTGGGATGGACCTCCATTCACTACATCCAGCAATTCCAGTCGGGTTAGGAAAACATTTTGATTCACAAGCCGAGAAACGCGTCTGCGATCCCTGTTAGCCAGGATCTTTTTGCGACCACAATTCTCACGTGTTTCGTGGCCACGTGTGTCACTACACGACTTCTTGTAGACACGTTGAACAGTCCGCCACGAAACACCAAGAAACCCTGCAGCCTGACACACTGTGTGGGGATGACCGAAGTCAAACACTGTTGACCTTCTTACCACTCTGTCACGTCGTTACATTTACACACGTCGAAGTACAATGTCCACTTGAGACGTAGGTTTCTTATTGATCCCTACTGCCTTACGCTCGCGCAAAGGCAGTGCAGCTGTAGTCGAGTACATGACTCGATCGCAGCACCATCTGTAACATTTCATGATTAATCCGTGCGTGCTCCTGGCGAGACTAATTGTGCAAGTTCGTGACGGGGTCTCGTATAGTATGTACGTCAGGAGGGGGTAGGCATTGGCACATAGGCGATGGTTGCAGGATCTCAAATCAGAAATACCAAAGTTTACTATCGCAATTTAATCATAGCAGGATTTCTTTCCTGCCTCTAAGGAATACAGAAGAGGAGTCTGAAATCTTTCGTCCAAATTGTGGGCCTCGTGGCGAGAGGAGCGGAAGGTAGGTCTGAACAGTCCGAGAGAAACAATGACCGAACGTCACTCTCCAACCGCTCCTCAGCTCGGTCCCCACGTGACCGACTCCTTTCCCGTGATTGGTTTCGCCCGGTATATTTCGTTGTCTCGTAGTGTCGGAAACGTTTCGTTTTGGCGTCAAGTTGTTAACACAAGTTCACTCTTCCGTCACGCGAACAAAGCGTGAAGTGGATGGCATCCGGCTAAGATCCGGTATCAGCCAGCACGGACCTTGCTGCAGTTGAAGAAAAATTTCACGAGGGACCCACAAACGAAAATCTGAAGAAATAAATCAATTCGTTGCCAATTATGCCAGCCCACCTTGTACACAATTTTTTGGACCAGTATGCTCACGAGGTAACGTCAGAAAGTAACTTACACATACAGCCCCACATTAAGACAACTGCCTATCAAGAGTAGATCGTTATCAGAAGAGAGTACACGTTCCGAGTTCCCCGCAGAAGACCGAGCGAGGTGGCGCAGTGGTTAGACACTGGACTCGCATTCGGGAGGACGACGGTTCAATCCCGCGTCCGGCCATCCTGATTTAGGTTTTCCGTGATTTCCCTAAATCACTCCAGGCAAATGCCGGGATGGTTCCTCTGAAAGGGCACGGCCGACTTCCTTCCACATCCTTCCCTAAACCGATGAGACCGATGACCACGCAGTCTGGTCTCCTTGCCCAAACAACCAACCAACCAACCCCGCAGAGGCAGCTATGCGGCGGTACGGTTAACAGTTGCGTCACAATATGTGAATGTAACTATGTGTCAGCTGGGAACTCACTTCAAGCAGTAGTATGAATCTAAAAACAAATCTTAATTGCAGAGATATTAACTGTGAAATCTTGGCGCTGTGTGGACCAAATCCTGCGTCGTGTCCAGCTTCACTCAAATGGTGCCACCAATTTGACCAAGACTGTGAGGACGTTGATTACACCGACAGAGAAGGATTTCGACCACAGAGGCAAAATCTAGGCAGTTGGTGTACTGATTCCCAGCAGTCGCAGATTTTCCAAAATGAAGACATCCACAAAATGGTTCTCGAATGTCTCCGTGACCAAGTAGCGGATTTATATGGTCGAGTAATTGAACGATTGGTACAACTTTTCGAACATTGTTTACTGTGGCTTGTGAGTACGTTGAAAAAGTCTCATGTATCTGTGTCGCTTCCAAACGCAATGCAGAATTCGGCAAAAGTTACTTGGCATGCCATTATATTGCGTAACTTACATTTTTATGATTCTCTATGATTGTTCGTATTTGCTCAGTCAGTTATTTCAGCCTCGTTCTTCCAGGTAATAATTAGTAATTGGCCTGAGAATCACATTCTTACTTGCGAGAGCTGCAAACGTTGTTTGGGAAGGCGGGTTGGACAGGTCGGTGTTGCCAGCCGTGGATGTACGATATTTCCAAACCTACGCAAAAACGTGGTAGTCACGAACCCCCCCCCCCTCCCTCCCTCTCCACCCCTCGAGCGTTAGAGATAGGACGTCAAAAATAAATAAAAATCGATTTTTCAAAAATATGTTCATCTTCTAGTGCATATATTTGTGTAGAGATTTGTCTGAGGAAACGTAAACATGTCATTTTGGTCTTAAGTGTGCCAAAGTGCAGCACTCTTCTAACGCATGTCACTGTATTTTCATCTGCCAAATTCAAGTGTTTATATTTTGTTATGGAAGACATCAAACCTTTATTTAAGACAGTGGAAATTAAAATGTCCTGCAGTGCCGCTCCTTCTCCAAGTCGGCCGGTTTGACATCCTACCCGTTTAAAAAAGTCTCACAATTAAAATTGGGTGGATTATTTGTGACCAGGAGAATAGAACTCTTCAGAAAATTTGCGCTCTTTATCGGCAATCAGCTAATAAGTTTCTCTTTCTTGTGACGTAAAATTAAACATAGGAAATACAAAATAAGTGAGGACAAGAGGCAAGACCGTACACATTTCTTCATTCGTTATGTCCCAACGTTCTTTCCTCTCTAATCTTGATACACTTTTACATGGCGTGCTTTTCTTTCTGGGAAAGAATCTATTACCTCGTCAAAGTTGGTCAAACGTTTTGCTACATGAAGAACCAAAATGTCCTTGTCTAACACTGAAGGAGCTGTTAATACGAATAGTACCCAAGATGGGTGTGCTTTCTTGATTTGATTACTGCTGCTATTTTATCACTGTCTGCTAGAAGAAAACGATATAGATCTTTCCAACATTGCAGCAGTTTTAACACATGCCAAATAAGTGGGACTGCTTTGGCACAAATCGTCATTTTTTTGTATCTCATTTACAATATGGCAGAATATAACATCAAACGCCTACTACAACCAAAAGTCTTATGTTCGGCATTAGCTTCACATTTCATTCATAAGCACTAGTTTCTCAGGGGTGAGATCGGAAAGTAGTAGTAAGAATTTCTATATAAATTCGGAATCGTCAGACTCTTGTATATAATTTGTGTGAAGTCCCCTTTTCTTCTCCTTCCTTGTTCTAACAAACAATATTGTCATCACTACATCTGTAACTATTCCTGCCATTGTCAAAACTTATTCTCCATATTACTTCAGTAACACTGCCAGAATCACTGGTTCATTTATCCTTCGTTTATTCTCCGGTTAGACGTTATTATATGTTTGTACAACGCGTTTTCTGCGCCATTCCGAGAACAAAATTAAACGGCTCCTAACCAGGTACTGTACAGCTGGCCCTTTGTAGTGTAGCCTTGTGGCAAAAATTTTCTGTCATTTTTGTGGAAACACCGAGAAGATAATATGTAATCTTTCTTCCTATTAGTCATTTATTTCCACTCCAGTAATCTGAATATATGGATTTCGCTAATAATTATAACAAGGCTTATCATTAATGCACCCAGTCGACCACATCAAGAAACAGCGATTGGCATTCACCCGTTCGGATTTATACTGGTCAGCTCGTAAAGTCCAATCCCCTTTAGTTATAGCTCCATCCCCGTTTGTCTGCGATAAAGAATTTATTTAAGGATGCGACAGGGATTCCACTGGCAGAGGTATCACGTACACTATGCACACATTAAAAAACTAACTTACCATTCAATCAGAAATCAACTTAGAATGTGTTCAAAAATGTTCAACACGAACTGGGGTGCGTTCCAAAACCATAGGAGTTATCGATAGACCAACATACGCTAAGTGCTACATGCTTTGTAAGAAAAAAGTTTTTTTTCTTCAAGAATGTAAATTTGTCGCCCTCTTAAATCCTCACTTGAGGCAGATAGCCCGTTTTGCCCCACTCGTCCCCCCACCCCCCACCCCCCCCCCAACTCCCAAAATCCTGGCCTAGGCCCTGTTCTGTATCTTTTGGCCACCCTGCCGATCGGATCGGCAGGAGAGCGCACCGAGTGGTGTTGTTTTCGAAGGCGAGCCCCAACATTACTCTGTAAGCATTTCGGAAGCGATGGCATCCTAGCGAACCGTGAGGCTGTTGTCAGTTCTCATCGCGTGAACCAATCAAAAGCAATCTGCTTCACATCCGCGCATGTGCAATGCAGCCCCACAGCGGCACGAACCGAAAGCGGCTAGCTGCCAAAACGGGCATGCTGTTCTTCACAGCACCGAAATGTGTGGTTAGAGCTCGTAATACTGTTCAAATTTCCCTGACAACGTGCTTCCATGAATGCATGATAAAGTTAGAATATTGACTGCGTTCTGGAAACTGTCATAAATGTCACATTATGTCATTTTATTCTCATTCACATCGACGTCTTGTTTTGGATTTTACGTTTTCGAATATGAGTTAGGAATGGCGTGTAGTACCACATTGTACAAATAGAAACACCCGAAAAATTGATCATTTTTCCTGTTTTCCGTTGTACATTAGTTGCTTCAAAATTCATGGAGGGATGTTCCGTCTATGCAACTAATTGAAGGCAGTGTGTTGATTCCCATACACGTTCCACTTCTTCTATTCGTGAAGATGCTTAACAAATAAAAGAAGTGAAACGGGTATGGCAGTAAACAAACTGGCTTCAATTAGTTGCATAGGCGGAACCTTCATGAACCTGAAAAATTCCTTAGGAGAGTGTCAAAGAATAAGAAGACATACAGAATATGATTGTAACTCTCTCCTATAGATCAAAATTACGATGCAGCCGACTTCCCTATATGACACATCAACTATTTGGGTCTTAAAAACAATATTTAAAAAAACGCCTTTTCGAGAGCATATGGCTAGTCAGGCTACTGAATTTCGTCATAGTGTATTACATGCATATGATGATTCAAAGTGTTTCTTGTATGATGGTATAGTCTAAAAATATTATGGTGGGTAACTTCCATCTCTGTCTGCTATTGATGAGGGTTCGATCGCTGATAAATACTTGTGACAAGCAATGATGATTTCTGCTAGTTTATTCGCAGTGATTTAAGTTGTGCTCCTAGATTCCTGTCTGAGCACATACTCGGAAATCGCTACATATTCGAAAAAATGATGGTTAATTTGCGACAAGAAAAACTATAAATGCCACTGTCAATTGTTCAACGCACAGCAGTTTCATTTCTTGAACATTTGAAAGCACGAAATCGAAGAGAGTCATTACTGAAAAACCGCGTTCTTACATCTAAATACCAACGAATATTTGGAAAAGTACTTAACTTTCACGAATATCGCAGTGTCAGAATGTGTTAAAAACATATAGAAGAAATGAAAATTACGCAGTGGTATGCGAACATACGATCTTCAGCATTGCCGCTTTTTGCATTAACCCCTTCTTTCCTTTTTCCTGCAAATGTCGTTTTGTTCGTTACTGGTCGCTGCATTTGTTCAGGACGGACGTCCCATGACACCCATTGAAGTTCATCGTTGATCCAGTCACTTAGTTGTTTTGCCTACAGAGGGAAGGTAACCGCTTCGTTTTCATTTCTTTGTTACGCTTCGTCGGGGCAGATGTCACAAGAAAGCCATATAAGTTCATTGTTGATCCTTTCACTCACTACACCCAGCACTCTGAGCGACCACACTGAGCTACAATGAAGGTGCTTGGCTACTGCAAACGCTCATGCAGTCCGTACACTATTCCTGCTAATGCTAATCGAGAGAGATGCAGGCTGACTACATTGCTGAATGATGCGGGTGTAAGCCGTAAATGAACGAAATTTTGGAAGATTTCCAATATCACAAAATTCGGTTCCATTGTCACTTAAAAGTTTTAAACGCGTTTCGAGAGTTAATAAGTAAAGCATTTGCGGGGAAAAATGTATGTGAAGTCACTAGTAATTTCAGCTTACATTCATGTAATACATATAAGCAGATCCCACATTTTGAAATTTTGTTTTTAAACTCGTAATTAGATAAAAATAACAGACATTTTATGAGAATATTGACCAAAAATATTTTGTTGATGTTATATCATTAACAGTAACGACTATGTGAACCATATTTCTAACAAAGGAAAACAGTCTATTATGAGAATTTCCACTCGGATGCGTCCTGCTGATTTTTCAGTAAAACATAATCACTAAATCCGATATTAAAACCATTTAATAATTCTAAAATAACAAATTCTCTCTGTAAACAAATCACACCAAATGGAATGAGTGACCATACCCGGCCGCGGTGGCGGAGCAGTTGTAGGCACTACAGTCTGGAACCGCGCGACCGCTACGGTCGCAAGTTCGAAACCTGCCTCGGGCATGGATGTGTGTGATGTCCTTAGGTTAGTTAGGTTTAAGTAGTTCTAAGTTCTAGGGGACTAATGACCACAGCAGTTAAGTCCCATAGTGCTCAGAGCCATTTTCAGTGGCCATACCGAAACCAAACGACCTCTCGGTTCAGTTGTCAGAAGATTGGCGGTAAGACCGATCACTAGCAGGTCTCAGAAGCTTACAGAATAGCAACTTCAGATAAAGAACCCATACTGACAGCACTACCAAGGATAACCTACTGCACCGATGGGTGCCCCAGGGGCCCTATTCTCTACCTTTCTGACATTTTGCCGAACGGATCGGCACGCGAGCGCACCGAATGTTCTTGTTTCCAAAGGCGAGCCCAAACATTATTCTGTAAGCATTTCAGAAGCAATTCTGTAAGGTTCTAGTGATCCGAGACGCTGTTGTCAGATCTCCTCGCGCCAACCAATCAAAATCAGTCTGCCTCAGATCCGCACATGTCCACAGCAGCGCCACAGCGGCACAGACCCAAAGAGGCTGACAGCCGAAATAATCACGCTATCCTTCACAGTACCGAAAAGTGTGGTTAGGGCATGTAATACTGTTCAAATTTCGCTGAACATGTTTTCATGAATCCATGATAAGGACAGGATGTT
This sequence comes from Schistocerca americana, assembly GCF_021461395.2. Taxonomy (NCBI): domain Eukaryota; kingdom Metazoa; phylum Arthropoda; class Insecta; order Orthoptera; family Acrididae; genus Schistocerca; species Schistocerca americana. The sequence goes on from NC_060122.1 coordinate 84,612,795, forward strand.
GACTGTGTTCTGGAAACTGTCACATATTTCACAATATGTGATATTATTGTCATTCGCATCGATGTCTTGTTTTGGATTTTATGTTTCGGAATATGACTTAGGAATGGAGTTTACTACCACATTGTACAATTACATCAATAGAAACACCCGAAAAATTCGACATTTTTTTCTGTTTTCCATAGTTCCTTAGTTGCTTCACAGTTCGCAGAGGTACGTTCCATCTATGAAGTTAGTTGCATAGATGGAACATACATCTATGAACCCAAAGAGAGTGCCAAAGAATAAGAAGAAGCATACGATTTGGTTCTTAAAAACAAAATTTAAAAAACACCTTTTCGAGAATGTGTGGCGAGTGCAGCTCTTGAAGTTCATTGTAGTTCATCACATGCTTCTGATGAATATATGTTTTATGTATGGTGGTATAATCTAAAAGCATTATGGTGGGGATCCTTCATCTTTGTCTACTGTTGTTAAGGATTCAATCGCCGATAAGTACTTCTGACAAGCAGGAGTATGTAGACGATTGCTGCTAGTTTCATCCACAGTAATTCATGTTGTGCTCTTGGAGTCTTGTCTGACCACACACTCGGAAGTCTCTAAGTAAGCTGAAAAAGAAATGTAGAATTATATGTGAAAAGCAATTTCATCTTTTATTTCTTAAACATATAGAAGTCTTGAAATCTGAAAATAATCAATAGTAAGAAGCCGCGCTCTTACATGTAAATAACAACAAATATTTCAGAAAAAACTCAACTTCGACGCTTAACAAAGTCTCAAATGTGTTACAAACAAGAAGAGGAAAATAGAAATTATTCGTACCGAGCAGTATACGTTTGTATGATCTTTGACACCGCAGGCAACTAAAACTCACCCACCTTTGGCACTTTGTTTCTCATAATTGTTGGTGAGCGAGATGCAGACTGGCTTTGCTGCAGAATGATGCGGATGTAAGCCGTAAATGCATCTAATTTTTGAAGGTGTCCTCAATCAGGCATCACAAAATTCCTTTGCATTGTTAGTTAAATGTTTTAAACGTGTTTCGATTGCGACTAAGTAAGCCATTTGCGGCAAAAAGCACGCAAAGTCACTGTAATTCAAGCTAACACTCATCTGATATATCTAAGAAGAGCCAAACATTTGAAATTCTATGATTTTCAAACTCTTAATTGCGTAAAAATAACAGGTATTTGGTGAGAATATTGACCGAAACTGTCTTTTTATGTTGTTATCATTCACAGTTGTTGTATGGGAGTGAAAGCTGGGTGGATTCAGGTTACCTTATCAATGAGGTTGAGGCTACGGATATGAAAGTAGCTAGGATGATTGCAGGTACTAGTAGATGGGAACAAGGGCAGGAGGGTGTCCACAATGAGGAAATCGAAGAAAAACTGGGGATGAACTCTATAGATGTAGCAGTCAGGGCGAAAAGGCTTAGATTGTGGGGTCATGTTACGTGCATAGGAGAAGCAGGGTTACCCAGGAGACTCATGGGTTCAGCAGTAGAGGGTAGGAGGAGTCGGGGTAGACCAAGGACAAGGTTCCTGGATTCGGTTAAGAATGATTTTGAAGTAATAGGCTTAACATCAGAAGAGGCACCAATGTTAACACTGAATAGAGAATCATGGAGGAATTTTATAAGGGGGCTATGCTCCAGACTGAACGCTGAAAGGCATAATCAGTCTTGATGATGATGATGATGATGATGATGATGATGATGGTGATGGTGATGATGATAAGATGATAATGGTCATTCACAATAACAACCATAATTCTAACAAATGAAAACCGTCTGTTGTGAAATCACTTTTCACCCGGACACAGTCTGGTGATTCTTCAGTAACACAATCACTAAATCCGAAGCTGAAACCGCCTAATATGCTTAAAATAACAAATTCTAAGTGTAAAAGAATCCCAATTAACTGAACGAGTGGGCCATACGGAAATCGACAACCTCAAGGTACAGTTGACGAAAAATCGCCGGGAGGACCTATCGGTAACACGTCTTAGAAGCACACAGGCTAGTAACTTCGGTTAAAGAACCGAAAATTACGTCAGTACCGAGGCTAACCCACTGCACCGATCGGTACGAACGATACAGAATAGGGCCTCTGGGTGCTGCCACTGCGAACACTGCGGCCAGAGATCCCCTTTAAGGCGGTCGTCTGCGAGCAGCCGCGAGCCGTGGCGTGAGTTGTGGGCGTCCCCCCATCAGTCTGGCAAACGTTACGACCCCAGACGCACAGTCTCCGCTTGGCAGGGCGGGGCGCCCCGGGAGGTCGTGCGGGGAATTCCCTTCGGCGTGCTGCGCGCTGTCGCCGGCACTCTCAGTTGAAACACTCCGCCTCTGCTTTCTGAATCCCGCCAGGGCGCCGGCCGAGGAAACGGCATACGAGAAAAGCGGGCGAGCAAATGGAAAACAGCGAGACGAGGTTGTCAACACCGTTCCCTTCCACCGACATCCGGCTACGAGGCCAGACACTGACTACATAGCTTCCGGTCTTGTGAAAGCAACGTGCCACCAGCTATATTTCCCACAAATGCTGATACGTAAGGGCACAGCGATGACGATGATCTTAACCCCAGATACAAATTATGTTATATCCTTAGCTTTTCACATTATCTATCTTCTCCCACTCGTTCGTACTGCCTTGCAGTTCCATCAATTCTGGCTGTTTTCATAACTTTTTCCTGTTACCCAAATATGTTGTTACGTACATCACGGATATTTTTAAAATAAAAACACGTTGTACCCATCTTTCTGAATGGAATCTCATGTGTGGATGTATGGTTCAGGAGCCCAGAATTGTGTATAGTTTTATGCAGTGTGCAGTATTCATTACAGAAGTAAGCTTAGAACGCTAGCTCATATTACAATACAGTGGATATACAGGAGCGTTGTAGCCTCTCCCCGATGTTATTCAATCTGTATATTGAGCAAGCAGTGAAAGAAACAAAAGAAAAATTCTGAGAAGGTATTAAAATCCATGGAGAAGAAATAAAAACTTTGAGGTTCTCCGATGACATTGTAATTCTGCCAGAGACAGCAAAGGACTTGGAAGAGCAGTTGAACGGAATGGATAGTGTCTTGAAAGGAGCATATAAGATGAACATGAACAAAAGCAAAACGAGGATAATGGAATGTAATCGAATTAAGTCACAGGACTGAAGACCTCAACAACAACAACAACAGAGGAATAGCACTCGACTGCAGAATTTCGAATGAAGTTGTTAAGGCCTGTTATTTTATTTGCTATGATTTCCATATACGCTACAATTATATTATACATTGTGGTTTGACGTATCACTCACGCAACACTACCAACTTGCCCCGAAAACTAAATTTTTTTGTGTGAGAATGTACACTCCTGGAAATGGAAAAAAGAACACATTGACACCGGTGTGTCAGACCCACCATACTTGCTCCGGACACTGCGAGAGGGCTGTACAAGCAATGATCACACGCACGGCACAGCGGACACACCAGGAACCGCGGTGTTGGCCGTCGAATGGCGCTAGCTGCGCAGCATTTGTGCACCGCCGCCGTCAGTGTCCGCCAGTTTGCCGTGGCATACGGAGCTCCATCGCAGTCTTTAACACTGGTAGCATGCCACGACAGCGTGGACGTGAACCGTATGTGCAGTTGACGGACTTTGAGCGAGGGCGTATAGTGGGCATGCGGGAGGCCGGGTGGACGTACCGCCGAATTGCTCAACACGTGGGGCGTGTGGTCTCCACAGTACATCGATGTTGTCGCCAGTGGTCGGCGGAAGGTGCACGTGCCCGTCGACCTGGGACCGGACCGCAGCGACGCACGGTAGCACGCCAAGACCGTAGGATCCTACGCAGTGCCGTAGGGGACCGCACCGCCACTTCCCAGCAAATTAGGGACACTGTTGCTCCTGGGGTATCGGCGAGGACCATTCGCAACCGTCTCCATGAAGCTGGGCTACGGTCCCGCACACCATTAGCCCGTCTTCCGCTCACGCCCCAACATCGTGCAGCCCCCTCCAGTGGAGTCACGACAGGCGTGAATGGAGGGACGAATGGAGACGTGTCGTCTTCAGCGATGAGAGTCGCTTCTGCCTTGGTGCCAATGATGGTCGTATGCGTGTTTGGCGCCGTGCAGGTGAGCGCCACAATCAGGACTGCATACGACCGAGGCACACAGGGCCAACACCCGGCATCATGGTGTGGGGAGCGATCTCCTACACTGGCCGTACACCACTGGTGATCGTCGAGGGGACACTGAATAGTGCACGGTACATCCAAACCGTCATCGAACCCATCGCTCTACCATTCCTAGACCGGCAAGGGAACTTGCTGTTCCAACAGGACAATGCACGTCCGCATGTATCCCGTGCCACCCAACGTGCTCTAGAAGGTGTAAGGCAACTACCCTGGCCAGCAAGATCTCCGGATCTGTCCCCCATTGAGCATGTTTGGGACTGGATGAAGCGTCGTCTCACGCGGTCTGCACGTCCAGCACGAACGCTGGTCCAACTGAGGCGCCAGGTGGAAATGGCATGGCAAGCCGTTCCACAGGACTACATCCAGCATATCTACGATCGTCTCAATGGGAGAATAGCAGCCTGCATTGCTGCGAAAGGTGGATATACACTGTACTAATGCCGACATTGTGCATGCTCTGTTGCCTGTGTCTATGTGCCTGTGGTTCTGTCAGTGTGATCATGTGATGTATCTGACCCCAGGAATGTGTCAATAAAGTTTCCCCTTCCTGGGACAATGAATTCACGGTGTTCTTATTTCAATTTCCAGGAGTGTATTAATCGCATTTCTACCATTATCGGATAGTAATAAGAACAAATTTTTGGTAAGTGGTGTGGTAACGTCACTTCCCGAGTGTACGATGTATTGCCTAGGATATAGTAGATCAAGCAAAATATAGGTGTAACACTGTTTCCTGAGAGACTGCCGAAGCAGTGTTAAGGCTCTGTAAGGAAACACTCTCATTCAGAATGTCTAAAAATTGTCCGTGGTAATTTCAAAGTCTATTTCCTGATGTAAGATTAATTGTGACATTAACACGCTGTTATTGTTTCAAATGGCACAGTCTCTTGGCCAAAGCGACGTACTGTTCGCAATATCACTCATAGAAAAATGAAACGTTATTTATACCGCTGGGAAAAAGTGAGTGTTTCTGACACCTCTTTTGGAGAGGGGAATCAGACAGTTTCCTTGTCAGAAGCATTTCGTATAGATAGCTACTGTAATTACGAGTTTCGTCGGATGTCCATTTTATGTACAGTACCATTATTTGAGAACACCCAACTGGCAGTTTTGATAATTCTTCACGATGTTCGGTTTGAAAATTAAATTACCGTCATTACATTTGTTATGTATAAAAGTTTGCAACTGACCACAACATATATAGTTGACAACAAACAGAAGTGTTACGTTCACCATCTGTATGAATATACGTATGAGTACACTGAATGGTTTTATTTTTATGAAATACGATCATTCGATTCCAAGATTACTTATATCTTACTGAACTTATTGTCACATATTCAATACCTTTGCACCAAAAACGCAACTGACAAACGAAATAACAGAAAGTCCACTGGGTTAATAACTACGCAAGAGACACATATCTAAAAGTTAGTTTACACGCTATGGAAAATTAAATTTCATTGGAGTGCGTCCATGTATGAAATTAGCAGGCAGCAAATTGTATGTTTATGGTGTAAGTGTGTGCAATGTCCATGCTGCATCAAGGACAAAGCACGCCACAGTGAAAGCTGATAGCTGAAGATTACAGCAGCGTTCGTGTTTTACTGGCAAGGGAGTATTCGGGTACGTCGCGTACTTAAAATCATCGTTAATGCAAGCTTGTACAAACTTCAACAAGACGATGAAAGAGCTGGCGGCCGCGGTGGTCTAGCGGTTCAGGCGCTCAGTCCGGAACCGCACGACTGCTACGGTCGCAGGTTCGAATCCTGCCTCGGGCATGGATGTGTGTGATCTCCTTAGGTTAGTTAGGTTTAAGTAGCTCTAAGTTCTAGGGGACTGATGACCACAGATGTTAAGTCTCATAGTGCTCAGAGCCATTTTTTTGATGAAAGAGCTCACCTAATGCAGTCAGTATTCTATGCAATAAAAATACTTCCCACAGTATTCTGAAAATTATTCTATTGGCTGGTATATATGAGAAATGCCTACTCGAACAGCATGTATCTCTCATCTTATTAATAGAGCTAATTATTGCATAGTTCCATTGCTGTTGCCTAAAGGAATGTGTTTCCACTCTAAAAGAGTCACAATCTCGAAGAGAATACACCTTTCTAAGAGCGTACTTTGGTAATTTGAGTAACGTTGCTTTCCCTGTACTTCAGAATCTCCATGTCGTGTTGAGCCATCTGTTGGTTGTTTTCCAGCATTGAATACTGCCTTGATCTTGCGATACTACATCTTTTTTATTACACAACTGGCCATTAAAATTGCTACACCACGAAGATGACTTGCTACAGACGCGAATTTTACCCGACAGGAAGAAGATGTCCTGATATGCAAATGAATAGCTTTTCAGAGCATTCATACAACGTGCTGACAGAAGTTGACCGACGTTGCCTGGTTAAACGTTGTTGTGACGCCTCGTTTAAGGAGGAGAAAAGCGTGCCATCACGTTTCCGACTTTCATAAAGGTCGGATTGTGGCCTATCGATATTGCTGTTTGTCGTATCGTGACATTGCTGCTCGCGTTGGTCGACATCGAATGACTGTTAGCAGAATATGGAATCAGTGGGTTCAGGAGGGTAATACGGAACGCCGTGCTTGATCCCAATGGCCCAGAATCACTAGCAGTCGAAATGACCGGCATCTTATCCGCATGGCTGTAACGGATCGTGCAGCCACGTCTCGATCCCTGAGTCAATAGATGGGGACGTTTGTAAGCCAACAACCATCTGCACGAACAGTTGGACGCCGTTTGCTGCAGCATGGACTATCAGCTCGGAGACCATGGCTGCGTTTACTCTTGACGCTGCATCATAGACAGGAGCGCCAGCAATGGTGTACTTAACGAGGAACCTGGGTGCACAAATGGCAAAACGTCATTTTTTCAGATGAATCCAGGTTCTGTTTCATTATGGTCTCATCTGTGTTTGGTGACATCGCGGTGAACGCACATTGGGAGCGTGTATTCGTCATCGCCATACTGACGTATCACCTGGCGTGATGGTATGGCTTGCCATTGGTTACACGTCTCGGTCACCTCTTGCTCTCATTGACGGCACTTTGAACAGTGGACGTTACATTTCAGATATGTTACGACCCGTGGCTCTACCCGTTATTCGATCCCTTCAAAACCCTACATTTCAGCAGGATAATGCACGACCCTATGTCGCAGGTCCTGTACGCGCCTTTCTGGATACCGGAAATGTTCGATTGCTGGACCTGGCCAGCACATTCTCCAGATCTCTCACCAACTGAAAACGTCTGGTCAATGGTGGCCGAGCAACTGGCTCGTCACGATACGCCAGTCACTACTCCTGATGAACTGTGGTATCGTGTTGAAGCTGCATGGGCAGCTGTACCTGTACACGTCATCTAAGCTCTGTTCGACTCAATGCCCAGGCGTATCAAGGCCGTTATTACGGCCAGATGAGGTTGTTCTGGGTACTGATTTCTCAGGATCTATGCACCCAAATTGGTTGAAAATGTAATCACATGTCAGTTCCAGTATGATATATTTGTCCAATGAATATCCGTCTGTCATCTGCATTTCTTCTTGGTGAAGCAATTTTAATGGCCAGTAGTCTAACAAGTTAGGATCAAAATTAAAATAAATAAAACGGTTCCTACCGATTGTCTTTGTGTCCCTATTCTTCTCTACAGAACAAATTGTGGGACAGTTTGGTGTTAAGATACTGCCTCTCGAACTGTAATTATTGGTTGACGCTAAGATGGCAATGGACGTTAGAGTGGCTCCTTCGTTTAGAAAATGGTGCCTATCTTGGTAGTCTGCTGTTTCCTTGCCGGGACCTAGTTTATAAACAGGACCCAGCAGAGTCACTGATCCTCACTTTACCGGTGATCGGGAGTAGCTAACACGTAGCTTCTGCGTCCATCACTGAGAATCTCCTGAAAGACTGCCGGGCGCTGAGAGTGCATCACGGCAAGATGCTACGGCTTACATGTTAGTAAGAGCGCCATCATGCTCCAGTGTTGCTCCTCACAGTTGGTACGTCGTGCTCGCATGACACTTAAAGCGTCTTCGCTGACTACATTTTTATACCTGTTATGTTAAGTGATGACTGTTAAACTGCGATCTTGATACTGAAAATGTCTTCTGGATTTTGAACACTTCTCTTTGAGTGTTTAATATTTGTTTCATATTGTTTTGTAGCTCTTGAATTCAGAATATATAGAAGTTATCGAGACTAATCCTGGCTTTTCCCATTACTGTATATGTGGTACTGCCATTCATGTTATCTATTTTCCCATCATTAGCTTCGATTAACTAATGCTCAAAGTAAATTTACGAGATGCCAGTGGACATGGTCTTGTGGGAATTAGGTGAGATTAATTGCTGCCCTGAATTTTCTGTAGACACAGAACCACCCTTAAGAAGTATCCTAAGACGGCAATTGGTAATAAAACAATAAGTAACGTGTAATATCCCAAAAACAGAAATCAAAATTAGTAAATGAACAGGGTATATTCTCTACCGAAAAAACAAAAGCTATTCATGAGAATCACTAACTTATCATAACAAGATAATGCATGAAATATGATGATCAGAGTAAACAACACAGAAAGATCATACAAAACACATGTAGATCATGTGTGGGGTAAGACCCCAATAATAATACTCGGCTGGCAAAGTTGCAAGAAGAGATGGGAATACTCATGAGATCTCTGAGATCTCTCTCACCCTGCGTAACGAAAGTAAAGCTGTCTGACTTACTATATCTGATGTGACAGTGATTTTGAACTGTGACATGAAAAGGCTATTAGACATGCATTAATTAAATAACTGTTGCCGGAATTTGAAAGAACACGTAACCGTGGGTAGTGCGATACCACTAGCCGAATTTACTGTATTATTATTAGATGATGCGGCATCGGACTTCCGGAAAGCGGCTCTCGCGTGTAATAGGTTTGAATAGACACCCTATGGTGATCGAACTACAACACGGAATTGTTGGAATAAATAATGATCATGGCGTGTAACAGACTTATTTTTACGTCTATATTTGATTATTAGTAGCACTGGTAATCTCTTTGAAGTGACAGAACAGGGAGCATTTAATTCCGTATGTTTGATAGTGCCTAACAGGAGTAGTTTATTCGATTAAAACACTATCACAGCCTGAAATCGTTTCTCAATACATAAACACACATGATAAAACTTGAACTTGTTTTAGGTTAATGTAAACTACACAAATTGTAATTACTGAATTTAATGTTTTTGAGCTTGCATTGTGCTGAAGGCACAATGTGTTCTGTGGTGGCAGCAATTTCCTTGAACGCTTAATTAAAGAACAATATAGATCTGCTTGTCAATATAGTTACTTGAAACACTAATTGAGAATTACGTTGCTCGGACGGAACCGAGTAATATTTGACTATGGCAATGTACTGAAGAGCCACCACATCGACTTGGATAATAATTAAGGTGGCATAGTACCTGGCGTCTTCCATCCGTTGCATGAAGAGGCGTCTGCTGGCAACTTCGGCGTTAATTCCGACTATTTTCTCTTGCACTGTAGCTACGCCGATACTCACGTACCATAACTTTTCACTGATGTTGCAGCACATAGAAATCACGGGATATCGGGTAATAATGAGCTATTTCCTTTATATAATTGATTACACTCGGGGAATGCAATTTAAACCACTAAATTATTATTGCCTCCAAACTTTACACACTGTAGAGAACTAGGTTTGACTATTACATAACCTGATTCACAGAATATAAATGTACTGGTAATGCCGTCGGTATAATCACCGCTGTTCATAATAATACTCTTGTAAGATAACTTCCAGTTCGTTGCTACTAGTCCCTTCACATCTCACCGTTGCCACAAGCAACTTGTCGTAATTAACGCAGCATTGCACCATGCAGTGCCATGCACCCCAGAACGGGAAACCATACTATTTTGCCGCTCACAGTCCATCTCCGTCGAAATACCGCGTCTTACAAACCTTAGTGTCCATTTAGCTTGTAGCCATACGATAAACGAAGTCCATATCTGTTTTCAGCTCACTTCTAAATGGTTTGTTGGCAACGTTACCGTACCACACACCGGCAGTCACTTTTACGCCACTTAACACTTGCCCTGCCTCATAGCTACGCCAACCTACTTCTGCTGCCTATATTATGTGCCAACCTGTACTCTGTCCTCATTCTCGGGGATTCCCCCCACATCTAAACATTATTTTACATTAGGCCAAGTTTCCTATTTACAATTAAACATACCATAGTATTACAATACTCAATTACAGTCATTTTCATACATTAAAGTAATATTACATTTATATTTTTACTACACATAATAACATTATTTAGTTTAATTCTTTGGCGGCCGCGGTGGCCGAGCAGTTCTAGGCGCTTCAGTCCGTAACTTCACGACTGCTATTGTCACAGGTTCGAATCCTGCCTTGGGCATGAATGTGTGTGATGTCCATAGGTTAGTTAGGATTAAGTACTTCTAAGTTCTAGGGGACTGATGACCTCCGATGTTAAGCCCCATAGTGTTCAGAGACATTTGAAAGTTTAATTCTTTTGTTACTTCGCTGTCAGAGTGCAGTGCAAGCCAGACACTGTCTCTCACATAGCGTTCTATAATTTAGTTGCCACCAGAAGGAAGCACTTCCTCTTTGCCTTCGATTCTGGCCCACAGATGGCATAAGCGTCCACTTTCTCTACTGTTGTACCTTGACTATGCCTGGCCTTCACTAAATGGCACATTGTCACATTACAGTAGAAAGCAACAATGAATATTCTCTGTTTTCCGGGTCCACAACGATGTTCACCTTAGGTAGTTACCTGCCAAGCTCAAACCCAGTGTTCTGCAATTACGAACAGTCCATCTCTCAATCGCCACTCGTAAACGCAATTCTGCAATGAGTAGACGAATCCATCTGCAAACAAACTCCTCTCCTCTCAGTTCGAGAACGTAGTGGGATGCATACACCGTATTGTCCTCAAACTACCTCTCCACTCCGGAGTTCCTAAAATAACCCCCTCCATCTGCCCCTAAAATCTCCACTTCCAAAGAATGTTACTGTACTTAGAATGTCTTTCAATACCGTCTTACAAATTACTCATGGTCAGATAGCACTACACCGATCTCTTAATCAAAAATAGCCCCACTCTCCCCCTTCAGGGATACCCAAAGACACTCGCTCCTCTAATAGAAAGCCCTGCCGCCAGATGTTACTGTCACAACCGGGACGACTGAGATGACACCGTCTGATCCCGGATCATGGCACTTTTTTTTCCTCGTGCATGGTAAATCACTTCGCGTGGGAGCCCAACATTCCAAAGAAATGCAGCAGTTAAGTCGACGGCAGACTATCGAACAACCAGCATCACAAGACTATCTGAGATTGATCCAGCCCGCAGATTCCGAAAGAAATTTACTCCTCTGCGCAGGAACAATTTTGAGGGAGCCAGTCCAACTTGCCACAGGGCTTGAAAGCTGTAAAAGCTGTCTTGCCAGCATGGAGGACAATGCGCCGGGCTGTGTTAGCGGCGACCTACTTGTTGGTAACTCACCAACTGTCGCGCCTTCTCCGGCTCTTGCACAAACTTCTGTAACATGAAAGCAGCCGCAAGTCACCACATGCTCTTTACCAGTCTACCTGTGTCTTGCCGCTTCCGCCTTCTCTGAATTCGACTCATAAAGGCCCTCGGGAAGGACTCCGTGCAGTACATTTCTCTCCACTTAACGGCAGCACAGACTGAACCCGAAACTCGGTCAACAGAAGGCAAGACCCGTCACCTCTAATTACCCAGTGCAACTAGATGCTGAGGCAAGCAGGTTGCAATCACAGTCATCCGATGTCATTAAACTTCAAAAACATAAAAAAGAGAAACGGAAGAAAGCCTTACAGCTGTCTTTCAACTTCTTTATTCATGTCTATAACGAATATCGAGTCAGATGCTTTCAAGGCCACACGATGTGACGATTCCCTCATTGAGTGCCATTTATTAACGAAAGCGGGATGTGGCAATCGAGTTGTTAACACCACAGCATGCCAATGGAGAATGACGCTGGATGTTTTCATGCCTACCACAAAAGACGGTGAATTTCCAAAAGACTCACAGACGTAACACACAGCTCGTGACTGAAACAGTAAAAAAGTTTGTTGCTTTCGTTTGGATTAAATTTCTGTATTGTCTTTTGATGTCTCACACGCTTTACCTTCGCTTAAATATTTGCGCTCCTCGTGCGTCATAAAGTGATTAGCAGTTGACTTTAACGTAAGGTCTTGGCACTACGTCCCAATATTTCTCTGTAATAATCTTTTCAGTGTTATTTTATGGTTAACACGAGTAGTTGAAATGAGTTGCTTCTGTAGATAGGCAGTAAATAAAGATGAAATCTATAGCGAGTTACAAAAACTCCAAATGTCTCAGCATGAAATCTTAAAAAAACAGGTGTTGGGTAACTGCATTAGAGATCATACGTTCTGACAAATATGCGTAAGAAAGATGAAGAAAGTTATACTGAAATATGATGAGAAATATGTTTTGCTTTTTCCCATGGCTCAAAATCAGCATATAGATATCTCACAATCCGTTGAGGTTATTCGTATTTAATCCACACTAAAAGTACATTATACTATACAAAAGAAACAGAAGGGACGGCAATAACATACAGAAAATCGAAGATATACTGGTATACATAAAAAATCTATTTTGTCTTTTGTCCATATCAGACAATTTCTTTCTGCAACTAGAAACTCTTTTCGCGCAATCTACTCACATTAACTGTTGATCATTTCATAATACCTCCATTTCCATTCGTAATTACGTACATCCTGAAGACATATAGTTCTTTGTACAGTGTTTCGAATCTAATCACTTGTGTATAACAAGCAGCGTCATCGGAAAACGATTAGTCTTTCTTGCAGAAACAGAGAGTAAAAAAATTCATAAATAATGCCATTATACTGATAAACATTCCAACATTTTCTTTTAACTGAAAGTTTCACTTTTGCTTGCGCTCTATACCATCTGTTACACGCTTGAGCTAAGACCCTCTGGATAATTTGTGACACAGATCATAATTTATTTCTGCATTAGGGATTTGGAGTTATTGTCGATGTGTCATTTATTGCTTTAAGCGTTTGAAACTGCTTCTATGTAGAAATTTACATTATTTTCTCGGCTTTTTCCAAAAATCTGATGAATCCTTTCAGATCACTGTATCACTCGTTACGGTTTTCACAATCTTTCGTTGGTGTTATCATACGGAAAAGGAAATTTCTACTGAAATCCTCAGAGGAAATTAACGAATATTTCTGTTTCTTAATTTCGTTTTCCTCATGTGGTTAAACTAATTATTCTGTTCCTTAATTTGTTTTCTCTCTTGTGACTTATCTGTGTGCTCCATATTCGCGTCCTCTTACCAATCGCATAGATATATGTGACTGTCGTCACCAAACGTCTTCTCTAATCACTAAATTTCATTTCTCTCCACAAGTCACTTGATTAGGTCTACATTAAACAGCAATGGTGCTTCCATTTCAAAGCTACTCGTATACTTACCTTCACCCCATTACAGCATCATCTCATGTATTTATAATGGATAAATTAGCTTGCTCGTAATTGCTACTCACTCTGTGTTTCAGGTCGGTTACCACTGCGAAACCTTGTTCTTCTTTACTTTACCTCGTTGCAGCACATAATATCATCGTTATTGGTTATTTTTATCACTTTCTTGAAATTCACTGCAGCAATAGCTTTACTTAAATGTTCATAGAAATTGTTTCTCGTGCTGTTCCTGTATTATTAATGTATTCAGTTAGCCCAATTGATACAAACGTAGCATTTTCCGTGACAACTTGAGAAAGTTTTCCTCTGACTCATTCCCCAATCACTAAAAGATACGTAAATACAATTACTCATGCTTTAACATGTTGTTGTTGTGGTCTTCAGTCCTGAGACTGGTTTGATGCAGCTCTCCATGCTACTCTATCCTGTGCTAGCTTCTTCAACTCCCAGTACCTACTGCAGCTTACATCCCTCTGAACCTGCTTAGTGTATTCATCTCTTGGTCTCCCTCAACGACTTTTACGCTCCACGCTGACCTTCAGTACTAAATTGGTACCGAGCGAGCTGGCGCAGTGGTTAGCACACTGGACTCGCATTCGGGAGGACGACGGTTCAATCCCGTCTCCGGCCATCCTGATTTAGTTTTTCCGTGATTTCCCTAAATTGTTTCAAGCAAATGCCGGGGTGGTTCCTTTGAAAGGGAACAGCCGATTTCCTTCCCAATCCTTCCCTAACCCGAGCTTGCGCTCCGTCTCTAATGAACACATTGTCGACGGGACGTTGAACACTAACCACCACCACCACCACCTACTAAATTGGTAATCCCTTGATGCCTCAGAACATGTCCTACCAACCGATCCCTTCTTCTTGTCAAATTGTGCCACATACTCCTCTTCTCCCCAATTCAATTCAATACCTCCTCATTAGTTATGTGATCTACCCATCTAATCTTCAGCATTCTTCTGTAGCCCCACATTTCGAAAGCTTCTATTCTCTTCTTGTCTAAACTATTTATCGTCCATGTTTCACTTCCATACATGGCTACACTCCATAGAAATACTTTCAGAAACGACTTTCTGACACTTAAATTAATACTCGATGTTAACAAATTTCTCTTCTTCAGAAACGCTTTCCTTGCCTTTTCCAGTCTATATTTTATATCCTCTCTACTTCGACCATCGTCAGTTATTTTGCTCCCCAAATAGCAAATGTCCTTTACTACTTTAAGAGCCTCATTTCCTAATCTGATTCCCTCAGCATCACCCGACTTAATTCGACTACATTCCATTATCTTCGTTTTGCTTTTGTTGCTGTTCATCTTATACCATCCTTTCAAGACACTGTCCATTCCGTTCAAATGCTCTTCCAAGTCCTTTGCTGTCACTGACAGAATTTCAATGTCATCGGCGAACCTCAGAGTTTTTATTTCTCCTCCATGGATTTTAATACCTACTCCGAATTTTTCTTTTGTTTCCTTTACTGCTTGCTCAATATACAGATTGAATAACATCGGGGATAGTCTACAACCCTGTCTCACTCCCTTCCCAACCACTGTTTCTCTTTCATGCCCCTCGACTCTTATATCTGCCATCTGGTTTCTGTACAAATTGTAAATAGCCTTTCGATCCCTGTATTTTACCCCTGCCACCTTCAGAATTTGAAAGAGAGTATTCCAGTCAACATTGTCAAAAGCTTTATCTAAGTCTACAAATGCCAGAAACGTTGGTTTGCCTCTCCTTAATCATTCTTCTAAGACAAGTCGTAGGGCCAGTATTGCCTTACGTGTTCCAACATTTCTACAGAATCCAAACTGATCTTCCCCGAGGTCGGCTTCTACCAGTTTTTCCATTCGTCAGTAAAGAATTCACGTTAGTATTTGGCAGCTGTGACTTATTAAACTGACAGTTCGGTAATTTTCACATCTGTCAACACCTGCTTTCTTTGGGATTGGAATTATTATATTCTTCTTGAAGTCTGATGGAATTTCGCCTCTCTCATACGTCTTGCTCTCCAAGTGGTAGAGGTTTGTCAGGACTGGCCCTCCCAAGGCTGTCAGTATTTGTAATGGAATGTTGTCTGCTCCCGGGGCCTTGTTTTGACTTACGTTTTTCAGTGCTCTGTCAAACTCTTCACGCAGTACCATATCTCCCATTTCATCTTCATCTACCTCCTCTTCCATTTCCATAATATTGTCCTCAAAAACGTCGCCCTTGTATAGACCCTCTATACAGGGTGTTACAAAAAGGTACGGCCAAACTTTCAGGAAACATTCCTCACACACAAAGAAAGAAAATATGTTGTGTGGACATGTGTCCGGAAACGCTTACTTTCCATGTTAGAGCTTATTTTATTACTTCTCTTCAACTCTCATTAATCATGGAATGGAAACACACAGCAACAGAACGTACCAGCGCGACTTCAAACACTTTGTTACAGGAAATGTTCTAAATGTCCTCCGCTAGCGAGGATACATGCATCCACCCTCCGTCGCATGATATCCCTGATGCGCTGATATAGCCCTGGAGAATGGCGTATTGTATCACAGCCGTCCACAATACGAGCACGAAGAGTCTCTACATTTGGTACCGGGGTTGCGTAGACAAGAGCTTTCAAATGCCCCCATAAATGAAAGTCAAGGGGGTTGATGTCAAGAGAGCGTGGAGGCCATGGAATTGGTCCGCCTCTACCAATCCATCGGTCACCGAATCTGTTGTTGAGGAGCGTACGAACACTTCGACAGAAATGTGCAGGAGCTCCATCGTGCATGAATCACATGTTATGTCGTACTTGGAAAGGCACATATTCTAGCAGCACAGGTAGAGTATCCCGTATGAAATCATGATAACGTGCTCCATTGAGCGTAGGTGGAAGAACATGGGGCCCAATGAACACATCACCAACAATGCCTGCCCAAACGTTCACAGAAAATCTGTGTTGATGACGTGATTGCACAATGGCGTGCGGATTCTCGTCAGACCACACATGTTGGTTGTGAAAATTTACAATTTGATCACGTTGGAATGAAGCCTCATCCGTAAAGAGAACATTTGCACTGAAATGATGATTGACACATTGTTGGATGAACCATTCGCAGAAGTGTACCCGTGGAAGCCAATCAGTTGCTGATAGTGCCTGCACACGCCGCACATGGTACGGAAACAACTGGTTCTCCAGTAGCACTCTCCATACAGTGACGTGGTCAACGTTACCTTGTACAGCAGCAACTTTACTGACGCTGACATTAGGGTAATGTCAACTGCACGAAGAATTGCCTGGTCCATTGCAGGTGTCCTCGTCGTTGTAGATCTTCCCCAGTCGCGAGTCATAGGCTGGAATGTTCCGTGCTCCCTAAGACGCCGATCAATTGCTTCGAACGTCTTCCTGTCCGGACACCTTCGTTCTGGAAATCTGTCTCGATACAAACGTACCGCGCCACGGCTATTGCCCCGTGCTAATCCATACATCAAATAAGCATCTGCTAATTCCGCATTTGTAAACATTGCACTGACTGCAAAACCACGTTGGTGAAGAACACTAACCTGTTGATGCTACGTACTGATGTGCTTGATGCTAGTACTGTAGAGCAATGAGTCGCATGTCAATACAAGCACCGAAGTAAACATTACCTTCCTTCAATTGGGCCAACTGGTGGTGAATCGAGGAAGTACAGTACATACTGGCGAAACTAAAATGAGCTCTAACATGGACATTAAGCGTTTCCGGGCACATGTCCACGGAACATCTTTTCTTTATTTGTGTGTGAGGAATGTTTCCTGAAAGTTTGCCCGTACCTTTTTGTAACACCCTGTATACTCCTTCCACCTTTCTGCTTTCCCTTATTTGTTTAGAACTGGGTTTCCATCTGAGCTCATGATATTCATGCACAGGTCTCTTTAATTTTCCTGTAAGTAGTATCTACAGGGTGTTTCAAAAATGATCGGTATATTTGAAACGACAATAAAAACTAAACGAGCAGCGATAGAAATACACCGTTTGTTGCAATATGCTTGGGACAACAGTACATTTTCAGGCAGACAAACTTTCGAAATTACAGTAGTTACAATTTTCAACAACAGGTGGCGCTGCAAGTGATGTGAAAGATATAGGAGACAACGCAGTCTGTGGGTGCACCATTCTGTACGTCGTCTTTCTGCTGTAATCGTGTGCTGTTCACAACGTGCAAGTGTGCTGTAGAGAACATGGTTTATTCCTTAGAACAGAGGATTTTTCTGGTGTTGGAATTCCACCGCCTAGAACACAGTGTTGTTGCAACAAGACGAAGTTTTCAACGGAGGTTTAATGTAACCAAAGGACCGAAAAGCGATACAATAAAGGATCTGTTTGATAAATTTCAACGGACTGGGAACGTGACGGATGAACGTGCTGGAAAGGTAGGGCGACCGCGTACGGCAACCACAAAGGGCAACGCGCAGCTAGTGCAGCAGGTGATCCAACAGCGGCCTCGGATTTCCGTTCGCCGTGTTGCAGCTGCGGTCCAAATGACGCCAACGTCCACGTATCGTCTCATGCGCCAGAGTTTACACCTCTATCCATACAAAATTCAAACGCGGCAACCCCTCAGCGCCGCTACCATTGCTGCACGAGAGACATTCGCTAACGATATAGTGCACAGGATTGATGACGGCGATATGCACGTGGGCAGCATTTGGTTTACTGACGAAGCTTATTGTTACCTGGACGGCTTCGTCAATAAACAGAACTGGCGCATATGGGGAACCGAAAAGCCCCATGTTGCAGTCCCATCGTCCCTGCATTCTCAAAAAGTACTGGTCTGGGCCGCCATTTCTTCCAAAGGAATCATTGGCCCATTTTTAGATCCGAAACGATTACTGCATCACGCTATCTGGACATTCTTCGTGAATTTGTGGCGGTACAAACTGCCTTAGACGAAACTGCGAACACCTCGTGGTTTATGCAAGATGGTGCCCGGCCACATCGCACGGCTGACGTCTTTAATTTCCTGAATGAATATTTCGATGATCGTGTGATTGCTTTGGGCTATCCGAAACATACAGGAGGCGGCGTGGATTGGCCTCCCTATTCGCCAGACATGAATCCCTGTGACTTCTTTCTGTGGGGACACTTGAAAGAACAGGTGTACCGCCAGAATCCAGAAACAATTGAACAGCTGAAGCAGTACATCTCATCTGCATGTGAAGCCATTCCGCCAGACGCGTTGTCAAAGGTTTCGGGTAATTTCATTCAGAGACTACGCCATATTATTGCTACGCATGGTGGATATGTGGAAAATATCGTACTATAGAGTTTCCCAGACCGCAGCGCCATCTGTTGTTGAGAATTGTAACTACTGTAATTTCGAAAGTTTGTCTGCCTGAAAATGTACTGTTATCCCAAGCATATTGCAACAAACGGTGTATTTCTATCGCTGCTCGTTTAGTTTTTATTGCCGTTTCAAATATGCCGGTCATTTTTGAAACACCCTGTATCTTACCCCTAGTGAGATAAGCCTCTACGTCCTTACATTTGTCCTCTAGCCATCCCTGCTTAGCCGTTTTGCACTTCCCGTCGATCTTATTTTTGAGACGTTTGTATTCCTTTTTGCCTGCTTCACTTACTGCATTTTTGTATTTTCTCCTTTCATCAACTAAAATCAGTATCTCTTCTGCTACCCAAGGATTTCTACTAGTCCTCCTCTTCTTATCTACTTGATCCTCTGCTGCCTTCACTATTTCATTCCCATTATTCTTCTACTGTATTTCTTTCCCCCATTCCTGTCAATTGTTCCCTTACGCTCTCCCTGAAACCCTGTACAACCTCTGGTTCTTTCAGTTTATCCAGGTACCATCTCCTTAATCGTAGGAATGTCACATATCATGTCACTATTTTCTTAGTGCTTATATTAAAATAAAAGATGTATGCATAAAAAGTTCAGGCATAGGTCGACCCACTAAAAGTTAGCTTCTGTAAAGTTTGGAAGGCAGGAGACGAGATACTGGCAGAAGTAAAGCTGTGAGGACCGGGCATGAGTCGTGCTTCGGTAGCTCAGATGGTAGAGCACTTGCCCGCGAAAGGCAAAGGTTCCGAGTTCGAGTCTCGGTCGGGCACACAGTTTTAATCTGCCAGGAAGTTTCATATCAGCGCACACTCCGCTGCAGAGTGAAAATCTCATTCTGGGAACGCTTATCTTGCTATCAACAATTCGTGAAATGCCTGTACAGCCTCATTCCATAGGCGCACTTCCTGCAACGTCGTAACAGTACCCTTCTACTGAGCAACATTAATTGTCTCTGAGGCTTCTTCAGCCTACCCTGCAATATCCATCGTCATCCTTTGCTCGTCGAAGTCGATCTTTATAGCGTTGGTATCGTATCATTTTCTTCTTACTACCCTTAACATCCGGCATATGCTTTATGAGAGTAAAGTATATGTAGTCCGTAACGACTTGTGTTGGTTTTTCCTCTGATACATACTGAACGTTTGATCAGTTACTTAAAGAATCCCTCTAAATTAATACTTCGATCACAACATGTTGAATGCATATTGTTTCCATTATTTGTTGTTTAAGTAGACACTGTCGGTCGCAATTTTGTGTAGTCTCTAGCTGACGGTGCTACTGTGCTTTTACTTAAGGGTACGGTATTCAGCTTCATGATTATTTTATATTAATTAAATTATGTAACTACCAAGCAGTTTCTTTTGACGTGGAATTCGGATCAATATAAAAAAGATTAAGTGGGATTTACGCCAGCTGCAGAAATGTTAATAAACGCTATAGTCATCTTATTTTCACCAAAGTCTGACTACACCTGGATTGAATATACTTAATCTTAGACACACCCAAGGCTTTGGAGAAGGCACTGATGGCAGAGGCCATGGGTCACATTGCAGTGATGCCAGTTGAGTGTATCTGTAGGATCAATTGATACACTATGATATGCATGGCCTGCGTCTCAGTAGGTATGGGAAAGGGAGGCTGGCAAAGATTCTAGGTGACACTGTAGAGGGTGGTGGTGGGATCATTCATGGAAAATTTCCTGTAGTAGTTGGTGTTAGAGCTGCACCTATTTTAGACTGACGTCAGCTGATAGGTATATCTATTAAGGAAGTTCCTCTAACTAAGGAATCACCTTCAGAGAACATCATGTTTCCAAGTAGAGAAGAAATTATCATATTTCATCAAAATATAAGATGTATCAGAATAAAGATTGTGAACTGCTTATAGATGTGGTAACAAAAAATAAAAACACCTACAGCCGTCCTTACGATTTTATTTTATTTTGTCGCTACCAGTTTCGACGATTCATGAATGTAGAAACTGGAATGTTTAAATTCTGTTATATGAGGAAAAAACGTTTAAAGGATTAAAGTTATTTACGACAGATAACAGTTTATTTGATCTCATCAGATTACGGCCATCTGTCGCTATCTTACATGAGAACTCAGTCTCACACAGATATTTCCTTTAAATAACAGTTATTGCATGAATGATAAAAGTACAACGTGTTTTAACGATGTGTTAGTAACAGAAATGAAAGTATAACGTCACGCAAGACTTGAATTTATCTAATGTCAATTGGAATAATGGCAGCAACTCCAACCAAATGGAAATAAAATAAAATTCACACTATAGTAATAGTAATGATGTAAATAGTAACAGTAATGACAATACTAGATATAAAATGTGCTGATGGGTGTACTGAAATGAGCTTTTATGAAACAGCAAGATCAAAAATTCTGATAGATTACATGAGGTACAAAGTTTGTGTTATAAGGAAGTTCTACTGGGAAAGAAAGCGAATACTGAATAAGGCGGATAATATTAAAATTTTAGTATATAATTCAGTAGCTGCTTTGTAAACAATATTTGGAAATATTATTTTGTCCTCTTATAGGGTTATTACAAATGATTGAAGCGATTTCACAGCTCTACAATAACTTTATTATTTGAGATATTTTCACAATGCTTTGCACACACATACAAAGACTCAAAAAGTTTATTTAGGCATTCACAAATGTTCGATATGTGCCCCTTTATTGATTCGGCAGACATCAAGCCGATAATCAAGTTCCTCCCACACTCGGCGCAGCATGTCCCCATCAATGAGTTCGAAAGCATCGTTGATGCGAGCTCGCAGTTCTGGCACGTTTCTTGGTAGAGGAGGTTTAAACACTGAATCTTTCACATAACCCCACAGAAAGAAATCGCATGGGGTTAAGTTGGGAGAGCGTGGAGGCCATGACATGAATGGCTGATCATGATCTCCACCACGACCGATCCATCGGTTTTCCAATCTCCTGTTTAAGAAATGCCAAACGTCATGATGGAAGTGCGGTGGAGCACCATCCTGTTGAAAGATTAAGTCGGCGCTGTCGGTATCCAGTTGTGGCATGAGCCAATTTTCCAGAATGTCCAGATACACGTGTCCTGTAACGTTTTTTTCGCAGAAGAAAAAGGGGCCGTAAACTTTAAACCGTGAGATTGCACAAAACACGTTAACTTTTGGTGAATTGCGAATTTGCTGCACGAATGCGTGAGGATTCTCTACCGCACAGATTCGCACATTGTGTCTGTTCACTTCACCATTAAGAAAAAATGTTGCTTCATCACTGGAAACAAGTTTCGCACTGAACGCATCCTTTTCCATGAGCTGTTGCAACCGCGCCGAAAATTCTAAGCGTTTGACTTTGTCATTGGGTGTCAGGGCTTGTAGCAATTGTAAACGGTAAGGCTTCTGCTTTAGCCTTTTCCGTAAGATTTTCCAAACCGTCGGCTGTGGTACGTTTAGCTCCCTGCTTGCTTTATTCGTCGACTTCCGCGGGCTACGCGTGAAACTTGCCCGCACGCGTTCAACCGTTTCTTCGCTCACTGCAGGCCGACCCGTTGATATCACCTTACAGAGGCATCCAGAAACTTTAAACTGCGCTTACCATCGCCGAATGGAGTTAGCAGTTGGTGGATCTTTGTTGAACTTCGTCCTGAAGTGTCGTTGCACTGTTATGACTGACTGATGTGAGTGCATTTCAAGCACGACATACGCTTTCTCGGCTCCTGTCGCCATTTTGTCTCACTGCGCTCTCGAGCGCTCTGGCGGCAGAAACCTGAAGTGCGGTTTCAGCCGATCAAAACTTCATGAGTTTTTCTACGTATCTGTACTGTGTCGTGACCATATGTCAATGAATGGAGCAACAGTGAATTTATGAAATCGCTTCAATCATTTCTAATAGCCCTGTATATGGTGAGGGAGATCATTCCACATTTGTCTTCCTTCTACTTAAGATTATTTAGAGTATGTGACTGTGCAGCGGGACAGAAATAATTTTATGGTGGTATTTGTTGTCTGTTGCTTAGACGAGAGCTTTAAGATTGAAGAACATTATATAGGAATGTAGAAATTCATTAGAGGGTAAAGGAGGCAGAGTGTGTGGAAACTTCTGCTCTTGTCTGCATGTATCCAGATAGGTATGCAGGTATTTAAGAATCCAGGAACGTTGTGCGTACAACATCAAATGATATCGGGAATTTTGCAATTTCGCAGATTATGAAAGTCAGTTTCGTGCCATTTTTCTTTATTCTGGTGACAACCGTGTATGAATCTTTACAGTGGTAGCGAAACTGAAACTGAATGCTTGGAGTGTCTTCAGCTGTAAGAAAGATTACATGTTTTTGTTTCAAAGTGACGATTATTGATTTGTTTTAAAAATGACTCAGAGAATTTGCATTAAATTTTGCTATAAAAATCGAATAAAATGTAGCGAAATTATAGAAATGTTGAATATTGCTTTTGGCGAGTGTGCTATGAGTAAAGCAACGGTTCACGATTTATCAAGTGTTACCAAGATGGTAGTGAAGAAGTTGAACTTTGTGGACGCGAGAGCACTTCAACAGCCGATGAAAGCATGGAAAAAGTGAAGGAAATGAATATCAACGATGGCCGAACCACAGTTAGAGAAGTTACGTATGATATGGCATATCAACGGGCTCAAGTCATGAAATGTTTTCTGATGTTTTGATTAGGAAACGTGTGATAGGAAAATGTGCATTGAATTTCTAGCACAATCAGCAGAGAATGGAAATTGCTTAGGAATTGTTAATTGAAGTCAACGACGTTGCAGAAATACTGCAATGTGTCATAACACGTGGAAAAACAGGAATGTACGGGTTTGACCTTCAAACTAAGGATCAATACTGCCAGCGGAGGCATTCTGGATTGCCAAGACTGAAAGCTTATTGGCTACTGCGGTCGAATTTGAAGATTCTGCTCGCTGTTTTCTTCGATTTTATCAGCATAACGAGTCATGAGTTTTAGCCAATGGATCAAACGATCAACAAGGAATACTACTTAAAAGTTTAGGCAAAAGGGCAAACGATCAATAAGGTACCCACATGTTCAAACAGTTCAACGCTTTTGCATCCTGCTCACACTTAATTGTTTGTTCATAAATTTTTGGCAGAGTAATACTATAATGATGAATCAGCCTCCATGTTCTCCAGATATGAGCGCGTGTGACATTTTTCTGCTTCCAAAAACAAAGAGAATCGTAGTGTTGCAAGCTTAGCTGAGATAAAATGCGCATCGCTGAATAAACTGAGTGCTATGCAAAAGATCGTCTTCCGGAAGTAGTTCGGTGATTGGAAGAAGCGCTGGCATGAGCTTATTGTATCTAATAGCGACTAGTTTGATGGGAGTAACATTAATGTAGACGAATAAACACGGAAATAAAATTATTTGCCAAAAATGAAAATTCCCGATATGTTTTGAAGGCATCTCATATAAAATAAGAAATGACTATGGATACACTCCAAAATAATGTTCCTGTAGAAATATTTACTGACTTAGGAACGAATAAATTTTCATTATATACCTGTACATGGCGTCTTTCAAATTTCCTATTACACACTTCTAGGTGTCATAGAGAGGACTTAGTAGATGAGGTTTAGGTAAGAAGACGCTGTCAGCAAATGCACTGCTTAGTTAAAAAATAAGTTTGAAGATAGGATCACTTTCAAATCTCCCACTTCACGGGACGCAAAGAGAAGATGGCGCCGCCGTCAGTAACTCTTGCAGTCATATTATCACGTATCATTTTCGTCCGAGTACAACGACGGCTGCTTGAAACTTGTAGGTTCGCAAACTAGGAGGGATGAATGCGGAGCTCCACTTTCGCACCGCACTCTCGGTTAGAACGTCCTTCGGCACGTAGAAGACAACTCCCAGGACATGTACTCAAAACATTGCCAGTCAAGTGAGCTCCTGTATACCGCACAGATCAGTGCTCGTTGAGTCCGCTGTGTGCGTATGGCCGGTATTACACTATCATATTTATTTGTGAAAGCTGGTGTGCCAAATATTTATGTCAAAGAAACTTGATAGTGTAATAGGGAATTTCGTCTAATGTCGCCATTCGTCAAAGAAATATGATCAAATCTATCAAATAGTAGTAGATTTGATCATAAAATTCGTTAGTCTTCTGTTGACTGTGACGTGATATGTAACCGTTTGGAGCGCTGGCATCGCTACAGCTGTTTGACGTCTGACATGTGTTTGTAAACATTGCTGAAAAGTTTAGTTGGTGTGTTCCTTCGACTCTTTTTAATAACCTTGCTTCGACTGAGCTGGGGGATGAGCAAGGGGCACAGGTACTAAAAGTATGCTGATATCAAAGTATGAAATGATCCGGGCGACTTCATATTGAAAATCATAGCTACAGCATCCTCCTCCACATCTAGAAACATCCAGGCAGCTTTCCAGCCGGCCAGAACAGAGGAAGAGGGCACATTGTAATATTAAAAGAAATATATTAACTCTTCATTCTAGGTTGTCTAATTTTGAATTCTGGGTGCCATAAGTTAAGAAGTGCTACATCTGTTTCATAATTGTAATTAATTATGTAATGGTTGGAACTCTAATTAACATATAGTGTACTAAACATCTATTTACCTTAAGATATTTTTCCTTCAATGGTTCATAAGTCGCTTCAGACTTGTATGGACTTATTTCGGTTATTGTGCACAGTGCCATTCGATTGCTGTATTGTTCGCTAGCTCTCTTCTGTCGTAAGAAATCGCCATCTTATGGTGAGCCTGCCTTTTTCACATATTGCATCTTTCAAGTGCGTATTCTGCTTTGTAATACGTGGGCCACTTTAGCGAGCGCCCAATGAAACGCACTCTCATCCATTCGTAAGCAATTTACATAAGATTCGAGGTCTTCCAGTTGCAGCTCTCGTAAAAAAAAATTTTGCTGAATGCTTTTCTTATCTCGACATAAAACCCACGGTTTCACCCAAATACGTTCCCTTTCTTTTCGCCGCATGTCTTCCAAATGTACGCACAAAGCCATTGTGGTTAAAGCAGCTGCAGAGCATTATAACCAGTTTTTGTTGTCCACCGTCTTGCAATTTGATTAAAACTAGAATGACCTGTTAGCGCCACATCAAAGACATTTGTCAATGAAATTTGACGAATATTTGACCGTATTGCTTTCTCCAGGAAATTTGATTATCCAATAGCGACCTAATATGTAGCTGGAGATTTCGAAGCGATCAGATTTTTGTAATCCAAGTGCTACATTTCCGGACATGGCTTGCTAATCAAATCTTTATCATTTTAGGCCCCTCTGTAGTCTCTAGGAGCATGTAATACGAATTATGAAACACTATACAAGTTAAAAATTAAAAATTTAAGCCATTGCCCTTTATGCGTTGTATGGCACAAAAGCGTACTTAAAAATGCTTTTCTTACTAATACAAGCTCTTCCAACAGTGCAGTATTACACGGTCATAACCGAATAAGATATATGTAAATCGACTCTGAAGTGACAGCGTAAGCCTTCTTCTAAGCTGAAGTTCTAAATTTAAACATTTGACACATATCTATTTCAGTGTCTCTGTTGTTATAGCAGCCTTCAGCTCTAAGATTTGAAAGGAGTATATTAGGGCATCTTGTATGTGGCACCAGAATAAGATAAATTATTGAAGTGAAACCAGTGCACTATAAACAATGACTGTCTCTAATAGGCTCTACAATGTGGATCCCTGACTGTACGAGACCGCGGAGCCAAAGATACTGTACTGTTTTGTTAGAGTAAGAGAGCGCTGGGCGCACAGTTGTAGGTAGCTGTCTGTGAGGGAAAGACGATGGAGTAGGCTGTTTCTGTGGTGTGCTGTGTGAAGTCACCAAGAGTTAGATTAATGTAGGTCTCGGGACAGAAAGAAATTTTCTCTGACACTTGCTGTTAACATTAGCAATTATTTCATGTAAAATCAGGCCATTTTCAGTCTCAAAGAAGATTTTTTGTCGCCTTGTCAAGGCGATGTAAAAATAGGCTACTTGGAGCCCCAATCATTTTTTATATCTACAAAGATCAACATTTGTGTATGCAGAAAGGAACTTGGAGCCTCTGATTGATATTTTCTGTTGAATTGCTGTAGATTTTAAGATCCGCATGTATTTCATTTACTAGGCCACTCGGAGTCCCAAACATTTTTCAGCGATTAACACCAGCATTTATGTATGTAGAAAGGCCACTTGGAGACTCTGATTGATATTTTCTCTACAATTGTTTTTATTATTAAGATTTGCACGTATTTTAAGTGCAAGACCACCTGGAGCCATTCGGTTCTTGATCTTATTGTTAGGTTTTCTTAATATTGTACATACAAAGCCACTGAGAGCCACAGTATAATATTATGAACCAGTGATGTTGTCTGACATGTTAGGTTAATCTATGTTTAATTGTAAGATTGATACTTCACTTACTGATGTTGTCTTATTCAAAGTTCACTTCCAGTTTTGACTATCACTCTAATGTAAAACTATTTTGTTTCATCCAGTCTGTAATTTCATTAGGTTACTGTACTTATTCTGATCACATAGATTACTCGATGTTGACATAGATAGAAATAGTCATGTTCCACTACCTTACCATTACTAATTTTTCGTACCTTCGATTATCCAGTCGCCTACCTCTGTTCATGGTATTGGAGCAATTTGCTACTGGTATTTATACTTCAATATAAGTGACTATATGTTATTTGGATCTGAGAAGAAACTCTTCTATGGTGAACAGTGATGATGCTGGACATCACGTTACTGATATTGTGATAATCACCAATTAGGGTTCTTGGCAATCTGTTGGCGAGTACCTCTTGTATCTCTGCACACGACTGAGGAAAATAACACAGAGTATTGGCACACTGAATGCAGTCCACATTTGTCACTACTAAGCTGTTAGACCTGGACAACATAAAAATAAATTGACTTTATGAGGCAGTCCCTTCAACATGCTCATAGGCTTCAGTCATGACTCTTTCTTTACCTTGCCCAGTTCTATACCATTATTTTGACGATTAGAATTGTATACTGATTCTGCTTTACATGATTTATTTGTCAGAACCCTTGTTTACGCGACAATTTACTCATTTTATAACCGCATTATCATTTATACTGGTTCAAATGTCTCTGAGCACTATGGGACTTAACATCTATGGTCATCAGTCCCCTACAACTTAGAACTACTAAAACCTAACCAACCCAAGGACATCATACAACACCCAGTCATCACGAGGCAGAGAAAATCCCTGACCCCGCCGGGAATCGAACCCGGGAACCCGGGCGCGGGAAGCGATAACGCTACCGCACGACCACGAGCTGCGGACATCATTTATACTAGTACACCCGAGCACTATCAATTCTTTCAAGATTAATGATGTTATAGATTTAGATAAACGTAACACACATTTGTTGTACAAGGTACTTCAAAATCTGTGCCAAATTTGTTAAACACCGATAGAGGGCTGAGGAAGGAGTATACTGGGACACACTTGTATGTGGCACCAGAATAAGATAAGAATATTTATAAATTAAAATGAAACTAGTGTACTATAAACAATGAATGTCTCTGATAGGCTCGATTATGTGGATCGCTGACTGTGCGCGGCCGCAGAGCCAAAGATACTGTAAGAGAGCGCTGGGCGCTCAGTTGTAGGTAACTGTCTGTGAGGGGAAAGACGATGGAGTAAGCAGTTTCTGTGGTGTGCTGTGTGAAGCCATCAAGAGTTAGATTAATGTAACTATGTCAGTATTGTTGTACATGGAAGCAGAAGTCTTCAGGCATATAAGGTAAAGATGTTCAATAATTATGATTTCTATTTTTGCAAGGGTGTTAATACAGATGAGTTGGTTGATAATTTATAATTGTTGAGTCACCCCAGAATGTACGTAAACGGTTTTGATAAAGGGGCTAGTTAAATATTTCATGTTAGTGCTTTTTAAGATTTGTTAACACAGCTATGTGTAATTTTATAATTAGCATTCATGTTGGATTAATGAATTTAGATAATACTTGCTGTTTAAATCTGATTCTTAGTAATCAGTTATGAGTAATATAGCTTCTGTTGTCAGATGTTTCTGAAAAGCCAAACTTAACTTGCAATGCAACATTGCTAAAAAAAGAAATGAGTGTTAGCAATTCACCATATTCATTATGGCCTCCCAGTCCAGGTCAGATATTTTTCAAAGAAGTTGTATTTTCTTAAATGTTGTAGTTCATCAGCCAAATGAGTTTCATGTGCATTTCAAGTATTATGGCCACCACTGCATACTGCTGCGCATGTAGTTAGCATATCTATATTTTTTGTGAGACGCCAGAATATGTCGCGTTCCACCGTTGCTGCTTTAGAGGTAAGAAAATTTGATTTATTTGTTATGTGCACCGGGACCGAAGTCATCAGTTTTTAACAGGGCCAGATGATTCAATGCCTAAGGGGCTGAATGTAGTTTGCAGTGACTGTATTTCTTTATTGGTACTGGGAGTTGCATTGCCCAATCGAATCGCGTAATGTGTTGCTAACAATAACACAGAGTAAGCACACCTCTTGCTGTTACAACACTCCACACGACAATTTGAGCTTTGTATCTGTTCCACAGTTCATACATTCATTCAACATAATCGTAAAGTTTATTATTTTCCATTTTTTTAAGAACGTTACAGACCAATTTACTGATTTGATCCAAATCTCCACACTACTCTATCCCATGCAAATCCAATCATCTCTACACAGCTACAGTATCCTCTAACCACTTTTACCTGCTTCTTGTGTCTAGCTTTCGTTTGCCTGTACAGTTTTTATTGCATGCGCTTCCCACACTAACTAAATCATCTGCTTCTTAATGTCTTGGAATATGCCCTTCTCTTCGTCACAATGTACCATAAATTTCTTTCTTCTCAGTTTCATTTAGTACTTCTTGATTAATTATCAGATTCATCCTTCTGATTTTCAGCATCCTTCTGCTACACTGTATTTCCAAATATTGTATTCTAGTTACTTACTCTCCAAATACCTTACGGAAAGGCTTCCTAAACTTAAATATACAGGTGATTCTTATTAACTTTGAAAAATGAAAACCGTAGCGATGCAGATGACACTGAGACAAGCAATTTAATATTAGACACATGAGGCTTTTGGGCTCCATTCGAGTCAATGGTGCAAATTTCCGTTAGGTTTGGTAACTGTGATCTGTTGTAAACGTAGAAGTTACAGAATAATTGTCCTCGCTGTAATCAACTAAAATCTGTCCTTTATTGTGTTTCTTTCTTGATCATTCTGTTTTGTTTAGAAACATTATTTCGTAAAGAAAGCGTAGGTCATTTACTGCTAACGACGCAGTTCGGAATCTTCTACTCTCTTGCCCCACACGCAATACGGTAGGTTTTCCTCAAACCGTACTTGGCAATAAATCTGCGGAGATCGCAAGACGCGTAAACAAAATTATAAATTTTACCTCAATTTAACACATTTCTGTCCAACGCAGTGAAAAAGATAGTGCCTGCGAGATCCAACACTCAACTTTGATCCACATTCATCAAAGTCGCGTACGTGGGCGCAGAGCAGACCTGTGTTGTCCAGTGTGTGACAGAGCCACAGGTTCAACTGCTGCACATGCGGCGAGGTACGACATCTGATATCGTTACACATTTGCCATCCACTTTTGGGGCATTTCCCGACATTAGCGACCCCATATGCCTTATTCTAAGCAATTTGTGTCTACATCTACGTCTATATCTACATAGAGACTCCGCAAGCCACCGTACGGGTCGTGGCGGAGGGTATTCTGACCACTACTTGTCATTTCTTTTCCTGTCTCACCCGTAAGTGAAGCAAGGGAAAAACGACTGTCTGTATACCTCCGTATTACTCCTAATTTCTCTTATCTTACATTAGTGGTCCTTATGCGCAATGTATGTGGATGACAGTAGAATCACTCGGAAATCGGCTTCAGATTCCGGTTCTCTAAATCTTGTCAACAGTGTTTCTCGGAAAGAATGCCGCTATCCCTCCAGAGATTTGCAACTGAGTTCCGGAAGAATCTCCGTAACACTCACACGTTTTTCGAACCTTCTGATAACAAATCTAGCAGGCCGCCTTTGAAATATTTCCATGTTTTCCCTCAATTCAACCTCTTACGGATCCCAGACACTCGAAAAGTACTCAATAACAGGTCGTCCCACAGTCTCATATGCGGTCTCGTTTACAGGTGAACCTTTCTGTACTAAAATTCTCCCAACAAACTGAAGTAGACCGCTCGCCTTCTCTTACACAGTCCTCACATATTCGTTCGAACTCATATCGCTTTGCTACGTTATGCCCAAATATTTAAACGACTTGACTGTGTCAAGTGGGATACCAGTAACATTATACCCGATCATTAGAGGTGTTATCTTCCTACTCATCCTCATTAACTTACATTTTTCCACATCTGAAGCTAGCAGCCATCCATCACACCAACGGGAAATTTTGTCTAAATCGTCTAGTATTTTACTACAGTCACTCAACTTCGAAACCTTGCCGTACAGTAAGGCCTCAACAACAAATAACCGCAGGTGGCTGCGCACACTGTCCGCCAAATCATTTACGTCCATAGAGAACAACAGAATTTATATCACACTTCCCTGGGACACTCCTGACGGTACCCTGGTCTCTGATGAACACTCGCCGTCGAGGGCAACATACTGGCTACTGTTATTTAAGAAGTCTTGTAGTCACTCGCACATCCGTGAACTTAATGCATATACTCGTAACTTCGTTTACAGCCTGCAAAGGGGCACCATGTTAAACTTTTTAAGAAAATCTATAAAATGTAGAATCTGCCAATTCCCTTGATCGATAGTTCTCAGTACCTCATGTGAGAAAAGTGCAAGCTGAGTTACGCACGTGTGATGCTTTCTAAAACCATGCTGTAAGCATAAACAATATCGCTTCGGAATTTTTTTTAGACGTTAGTGGGAATCACGCTGCTTATTAGATATTAAGTCATTTTTATTTTTCGGAAAGTGGTTTCCACTATTGTCAGTTTGCAGTTTAAATCCTCTTCACTTCTGCAATGGTCGTTTATTTTATTACAAAGTCATAAAATGTCCTCATCTAATTATAGTACCTCATTTCCTAATCCAATATCCTCAACATCACTCAGTATGACAAGACTCTTTGTGTCTTAAATGTTCTGGCAGAGTCGTTCGGTACGTCTACGAAAAATAATGCAGAAAACTCAACGCAGAATTTGAGCCGAGGAATTCTACGTGTATAACATCTGGAGTGAAGTTCAGTTTGCTCCCACCGGGATAGTAATCAGTAGTTATTGCATCAAATATACTTGTAATGTAGATACCCCCAACTTTTTTTTAACTAACTGCCTACTGCACACAAATTTTACAAAAATTGGCTCCGTAAAACGTAGGGCTTTCCGCGACGTATTTCTCTGTCGTCTGCCGCTGGGTGTGAACAAAATTGGCTGCGCGCTATTTTAAATGCGTAATTTTAGTGCCCCCGCAAAATAAACTTCACGCTAGCCTGTCAGGTGAAAATAAATTACGCACTCGCCGAGGGCTATTTTCTCGAGGGAGCCCTCGTTTATGGCACGCCCAATTTCGGCGCCATGCTGACGTCGCCCAGCCGTATTTTTCTACGGGTCAGGCCGTCACCTCAGTTTCAGAGTGCTCAGCGGGTCTGCCTATATCTCGTAAAGAGAGAGAGCACCCTGCCATAACTAGGAGTGTCCCTTTAGACAGTCTTCGCGGTTTTAGGGACTTTTTTTTCTTGCAGCAGTGACTTCATTTGCTCCAAACACCATCAAGAGTGTTCTACCTCTCAAATAAAAAAGCTCATTTGTGCTAAGGACGGAAATACACTCCTGGAAATTGAAATAAGAACACCGTGAATTCATTGTCCCAGGAAGGGGAAACTTTATTGACACATTCCTGGGGTCAGATACATCACATGATCACACTGACAGAACCACAGGCACATAGACACAGGCAACAGAGCATGCACAATGTCGGCACTAGTACAGTGTATATCCACCTTTCGCAGCAATGCAGGCTGCTATTCTCCCATGGAGACGATCGTAGAGATGCTGGATGTAGTCCTGTGGAACGGCTTGCCATGCCATTTCCACCTGGCGCCTCAGTTGGACCAGCGTTCGTGCTGGACGTGCAGACCGCGTGAGACGACGCTTCATCCAGTCCCAAACATGTTCAATGGGGGACAGATCCGGAGATCTTGCTGGCCAGGGTAGTTGACTTACACCTTCTACAGCACCTTGGGTGGCACGGGATACATGCGGACGTGCATTGTCCTGTTGGAACAGCAAGTTCCCCTGCCGGTCTAGGAATGGTAGAACGATGGGTTCGATGACGGTTTGGATGTACCTCTGCACTATTCAGTGTCCCCTCGACGATCACCAGTGGTGTACGGCCAGTGTAGGAGATCGGGTGTTGGCCCTGTGTGCCTCGGTCGTATGCAGTCCTGATTGTGGCGCTCACCTGCACGGCGCCAAACACGCATACGACCATCATTGGCACCAAGGCAGAAGCGACTCTCATCGCTGAAGACGACACGTCTCCATTCGTCCCTCCATTCACGCCTGTCGCGACACCACTGGAGGCGGGCTGCACGATGTTGGGGCGTGAGCGGAAGACGGCCTAACGGTGTGCGGGACCGTAGCCCAGCTTCATGGAGACGGTTGCGAATGGTCCTCGCCGATACCCCAGGAGCAACAGTGTCCCTAATTTGCTGGGAAGTGGCGGAGCGGTCTCCTACGGCACTGCGTAGGATCCTATGGTCTTGGCGTGCATCCGTGCGTCGCTGCGGTCCGGTCCCACGTCGACGGGCACGTGCACCTTCCGCCGACCACTGGCGACAACATCGATGTACTGTGGAGACCTCACGCCCCACGTGTTGAGCAATACGGCGGTACGTCCACCCGGCCTCCCGCATGCCCACTATAGGCCCTTGCTCACAGTCCGGCAACTGCACATACGGTTCACGTCCACGCTGTCGCGGCATGCTACCAGTGTTAAATACTGCGATGGAGCTCCGTATGCCACGGCAAACTGGCTGACACTGACGGCGGCGGTGCACAAATGCTGCGCAGCTAGCGCCATTCGACGGCCAACACCGCGGTTCCTGGTGTGTCCGCTGTGCCGTGCGTGTGATCATTGCTTGTACAGCCCTCTCGCAGTGTCCGGAGCAAGTATGGTGGGTCTGACACACCGGTGTCAATGTGTTCTTTTTTCCAATTCCAGGAGTGTATCTTCTGCACAATATTAAAGAAACTCACTTGAACCGTGTCTCTAGGAAATCTAAGTAACAATATGGAGGCACACAACTAAAGTTTCTTGCCCTTTCGGTGTCTTGTGTACGGTTTTCTAGCGATCGCTTCCCTAACTTTACTCACTTCCTTTTGCTCCACTGGTGTATACTATCTGATTTTATCTCAGGCAACATCATTTCACCTAGTGTGAAACAGAATCTATATCTTCATCAGCTGTTTTAAACATCTGAGGCTTTAATTTCTCCCAGGGTATAGAATGGTTAAACAAACTATGGAAATGAAGCCGGGTGACGTTTCGAGAAGTACCGATATTTCAAAATGTTTGCAATACGTCATTTTCACGGCACAGTGTGCCTTGCATTACCGTAACTTTTTGAAGATTAACATTTTTTTATACTGTACTTGATGTAGATTGATGACTTTGTCATTGCGTAAAAAATGTCAAGAACATGAAATGTCTGTCTATTGGAGTGCACAGCGTACTGAAAAATTATTATAAGAGTGAAATCAACAAAAGTAGGGCAAGAATAATGATGGGATGGTGAGAGAATTAGATTATTTTATGAGACTCCTTTATTAAATGAGTTTTGTTATTTGGTTGCAAAATAACTAACGATAGCTGAAGTAAAGAAATACAGATGGGCAACAGCAAGATGAAAGTTATAAAAAATCTAGTCTCTTCGACGAGGCCGTAACAGACCACGCAATGTTTACTGGGCGTCAAGTCATCCTCTGTCATGTAGCGTCACGAAGTACGGAGGGGGGAGGGGAAGGGGCTTCAGGATCCCACTCTCCCAACTTTTTTCGACTTTCAGACCTTGTCAACCAAGCTACTCCTCAGTTGGCATCAGAAGGCCGAATGCATCGCGTTCCTGTCTTCCCACCAAGGAAAACACCTTGCCAGTACTGTGAAACGAAGCCTGGTCAGATGTGCTGACCACTCGGTTGCAGAGGTGGGTCGAATGTTGATGGAAGAGAGATATTTCTTAATATGGGACACAATTTTCAGTAGTACAAATACCAACATCATTGTCCTCAAAATTTGTGTGGTAACCAATCACATATGAAAGTGAAGTGTGACTGGTGAATAGTACAAAGAAGAATAAGAAATGTGTTACAGAAGATAGCTGAGGATTATGTGGATAGACTACGTTACTAATAGGGATGTACTAAATCGGTCTTAGGACAAATGAACTGTTTGGTGTAACTTTGTACACAAAGGTAGGGAAAGGAGGGCTACAGAGTTGCGTGGCACATGTTGTTGTAGGAAAACTGTATGGAGGCAGGAGTAACACAGCAAACAGAAGTTTTACGTAATTTATTTTTCTCCAAACACACGAAGGCTCATTGCAAATAGTGTGGCAAGAAATAGAGTCCAGCTCATAATGTCCACAAGGAAGAGGCCACCTGCACTCGAACACGAACTGTGTTGTCGACTAGGAGGCGTCTGCGTAGCAAGGCGTAGTCAAGAGGTCATCCTGTACTGCGGCGACAAAGGGCGCTCGCGGTACCAAAGCTGCTTGAGACGTGGCTCAGTGGGCACGGATGATTGGGTCTGCCAGAACCTACGCGACCGCTGTCGGCATCTCAGACAACTTGCAATATCCATTGCTACCACACCTGTGGGGTGCTATCGATAAATAATACCACGTGAGCTTCATGGTACAATATGATGACTAAGACAAGGATACATTTACGTCCTGAGATAGCAGTAATTACTTATTTCAATTAACGACAGCAGTGAACGGGGAAGGGAGTGGAAAAAAAATAGAGAGGAAAATGTACTTGACTACAGTCAGTATTTTCAAGTGGATGTAAACTGCAGCAACCGTTCAGAGGCGTGGAGAGTAGTGCTTTGTAGACTGTTGTAGAGAGTTACTCAAAAGCAGTTTTCAAATTGAGGACCACAAGAACAAATTCATTAATTAGCCTCCAAATCTTTTTCTTGATCTCAGGAAGAATGTTTTATCAAATTGTTTCCTACTCATGCTTTTTGGTAGCGTTTTGTATTACACACCATGCTTTATTCCTAATTTGAGAACATAATACCTTAAGCACAATGCCACCTTCAAAGTTACTATTTCTGTTCGTTCGTAAGTGAGCTCTAAGACATCGACAGTTTATAGCCATTAAGTTTCCACTACTACAATGTAAGTGGTTCAGCATGTAAATAATAGGTCAATATAAAACTTTTGTCTAACTTACACAAATGGTGAATGACAAATAATACTAACAATAACAGGAAAAATTGTATTTACCAGAGATGTGATGCAAAATCAAAATTTTATAAAGAGAGATAGTCTCCGAGCAGTATTCCAGTACTTCGGACGTATTACATCCTGCAATTAGTAAACGGTATTTTTTCTTCGTAACGGTTCTTTCCAGTTTACAACGGTTGATGTTACAGCAACCATACAGATAAAGGAGGCTACATGAGTGTTGTAGCGTGCCACATACATCACAATGCTCTCCTCAGATGGGATGTGTTTCTCGACGTAAAGCACACCCACCAAACGTGGTATCTTTTGTGAGTGGTGTACCCTGAGGCTCGAGATGGTAAATCACATGGAACGAGTACTTCGTCGCGAGTTGTGACTGCAGCGCTCTCCAGCGACCATTTTCTGTTACATCCAGCGCAAAAGCAACATACTTTGTTTACGAAAGATGTCAAAATAACTACGATATCTCCATTAAAAGCACATTAGCTACCGTATCCTTATGTGAGTCATGTTCCCAATTTCTGATGTACGCTGTACTCACATAGGCAGCAGTCTTGGAATGTAATGGTCTATGTTCTGTGGAATATCCCCAAAATAGAACGAACTTACTCCCAAACGGATATCATTCTTATACGTGCAAAATAACAAATAATTGAAAAATACTTCTGTAGAATTACAAAGGTAGCTTCACTATCTTTTAAAAAACATGAAGTTGAACAATACAGTACTTGCCAAAAGAAAGAGACAAAATGTAAATTTCTCGGATAACAGTCCTTGTATCTATCCATTACACTTCAGCTGACATGCAGTATTTGGGCCTACGCCGTTGACCTTACGTTGTCATAAAGATTATAACCACCATTATCGTATTACCTGATATATAATTATAACATATCGTAGAAAAGAGACGTATTTTCCACAGACTGTCAAAGCGCCAGTGACTTACAACACATTACCTTCGTAGCACGGAAGTTGTAATATGATAAACAAAAAATATTACAAAGTCTGTAAACTGTGATTTAATAGTATAATATCACACTACAAAAGAAGGTTTTTCGAGAGATTCCCGTTATGTCAGGTATCTGAAACGGAT
This sequence comes from Schistocerca americana, assembly GCF_021461395.2. NCBI lineage: Eukaryota > Metazoa > Arthropoda > Insecta > Orthoptera > Acrididae > Schistocerca > Schistocerca americana. The sequence continues at coordinate 84,650,447 of NC_060122.1, forward strand.
TATACTCATAGTTCTTAAGCTATAATAAGAAAACCACCAACTACAGGTGTTAGTTGCAGAAGTAATCACATGTGGCATCTCCCAAGCTCTGATTGTGTGATACAAAGCAGTATTGCATCTCAATGGCCATATTCCTTTCCATGCTACAAAGATGTGACAAGTCTGTTTCTGTATTTTAGGCTTGCAAATGCTCCACAACATAAAATTTCACATTTTGGCGTCATTAACAAAGTTCTGTTTTGCGCCCCATTTGTTGGCAGCTTCATTCAGCTGAACAGGCAGCGTCGGAGCATTGATGATCGTCTTATGGTAATAAGTGAAGTGCCACTGTACACACATGAGAGATTAAAAAAACTCATGTGCCAGGTGTTGCAGGAGCTATACCAGATGAAACTAAGTGTGGATATACACTCCTGGAAATTGAAATAAGAACACCGTGAATTCATTGTCCCAGGAAGGGGAAACTTTATTGACACATTCTTGGGGTCAGATACATCACATGATCACACTGACAGAACCACAGGCACATAGACACAGGCAACAGAGCATGCACAACGTCGGCACTAGTACAGTGTATATCCACCTTTCGCAGCAATCCAGGCTGCTATTCTCCCATGGAGACGATCGTAGAGATGCTGGATGTAGTCCTGTGGAACGGCTTGCCATGCCATTTCCACCTGGCGCCTCAGTTGGACCAGCGTTCGTGCTGGACGTGCAGACCGCGTGAGACGACTCTTCATCCAGTCCCAAACATGCTCAATGGGGGACAGATCCGGAGATCTTGCTGGCCAGGGTAGTTGACTTACACCTTCTAGAGCGCGTTGGGTGGCACGGGATACATGCGGACGTGCATTGTCCTGTTGGAACAGCAAGTTCCCTTGCCGGTCTAGGAATGGTAGAACGATGGGTTCGATGACGGTTTGGATGTACCGTACACTATTCAGTGTCCCCTCGACGATCACCAGTGGTGTACGGCTAGTGTAGGAGATCGCTCCCCACACCATGATGCCGGGTGTTGGCCCTGTGTGCCTCGGTCGTATGCAGTCCTGATTGTGGCGCTCACCTGCACGGCGCCAAACATGCATACGACCATCATTGGCACCAAGGCAGAAGCGACTCTCATCGCTGAAGACGACACGTCTCCATTCGTCCCTCCATTCACGCCTGTCGCGACACCACTGGAGGCGGGCTGCACGATGTTGGGGCGTGAGCGGAAGACGGCCTAACGGTGTGCGGGACCGTAGCCCAGCTTCATGGAGATGGTTGCGAATGGTCCTCGCCGATACCCCAGGAGCAACAGTGTCCCTAATTTGCTGGGAAGTGGCGGTGCGGTCCCCTACGGCACTGCGTAGGATCCTACGGTCTTGGCGTGCATCCGTGCGTCGCTGCGGTCCGGTCCCACGTCGACGGGCACGTGCACCTTCCGCCGACCACTGGCGACAACATCGATGTACTGTGGATACCTCACGCCCCACGTGTTGAGCAATTCGGCGGTACGTCCACCCAGCCTCCCGCATGCCCACTATACGCCCTCGCTCAAAGTCCGTCAACTGCACATACGGTTCACGTCCACGCTGTAGCGGCATGCTACCAGTGTTAAAGACTGCGATGGAGCTCCGTATGCCACGGCAAACTGGCTGACACCGACGGCGGCGGTGCACAAATGCTGCGCAGCTAGCGCCATTCGACGGCCAACACCGCGGTTCCTGGTGTGTCCGCTGTGCCGAGCGTGTGATCATTGCTTGTACAGCCCTCTCGCAGTGTCCGGAGCAAGTATGGTGGGTCTGACACACCGGTGTCAATGTGTTCTTTTTTCCATTTCTAGGAGTGTATTTAGGAATATTAAATTCTGTTTCCCAGAGATTGTAGGGTATGATTCTGAGTGAAGCCTTGTTTGATGATGACTATCTAATTGGTATTCTCCGGTTTTTTCTTGTATCTCGGTCAATAGTTCCCGCCAAAATGAACACCACTGATTCCACGACGGAATAATCATTTAGTATTGTGGCTACAGCTTTCGTTACATCATCAGGCATAGAACTTTTTTGTAACGAGCAGTAAGAAGCAAAATAACATTTCCTTAGAAGTGAGCAAGGGTAACAGTTCTTGAAACTATTGAATGACTTTGAAGGTACAGCTTTATTCCTCATCTGAGTCGCCCATGCGGTACTCTATCGTAAATCGCAATGCTTGCGAAAGAATCTTATGATGTCCAAAGTTTTCTGTATGATGGGATTAAATCTGGTGCAAACGTTTGCAACTATTATTTGCAGCCAGACATTACTTTTTATATGTTTTATTAACTTTCTGGTTCTCAATTTATAAACAGTGTAATATCTTTTAACAGTTGGGAGACAAATGTTCGTTTCTTCAATAAATTAACTGAGATAGGTTCAAATTGTTCAAATGGCTCTGAGCCCTATGGGACTTAATTTCTGAGGTCATCAGTCCCCTAGAACTTAGAACTATTTAAACCTAACTAACCTAAGGACATCACACACATCCATGCCCGAGGCAGGATTCGAACTTGCGACCGTAGCGGTCGCGTGGTTCCAGACTGTAGACACTAGAACCGCTCCGCCACTCCGGCCGGTAACTGAGATAGGTCACATAGGGTAGGAATCGTGTCATGCGGGGGCACTTTCCACCTACCTGCCAACCACTGCTCTGCCTGTCACTGCAGTATCAGATATCGATACCATCCCAAGAGCATCACGAAGTTGGCAACGGATTTGCCAGGTTTCTGTCAGACAGCAGTGGACACAATTGTGTGCACCTGCTGTGCCACACCTCCAGTTACTCTGCACGACAAACACCCTCTGCTACCGCAGTATAGGTTTGCCAAGGGAGCAACAGAACCCACTTGCACTTCGAGTCTCTTCGCTACATGACTCTATGCAGACACCACCTAGTCGTGGCTCCTCACACCATCGATTATGCTTTCGCTTAGAGAGCCTCATCCTTGTTGATACTGATAAAAGACACTGTTTCTTGCTGGGTTATTTGTAATGAATCTTTGTTCGCTTAGAGAAATACAAGTTAAGTAAATCTTCTTTTACTCGGTTAATTGTTCTCTAATCATTTCTGCTCCTGTCCACCTGTCATACAACGACAGTTGCTGCACCACTCTCTTGCCCGCCTCTCCTTACCATCGTGTACAAAGCAGTGCACAGCAGTTATCATGACAAGGGATCCTTCAGATACATCCGAGCGTGACTTCACCAGTCCCGACATCACAATGAACCTGCTCTTGTTAGTATAAGTACTGGCAATCTGGCCTGGCTGATCACTGAAGCATCATCATAATGCTGAGTAATTCAGCACTATGTGCTGACTTCCGCTGTAAGGCCATAAATGTCATTTCGATGAGACGGGCAGCCAGCTGCTGGTCCAGCTACAGCCTACATGGGGAAAGAGTTGAACTACTCTATGATCGGCAAGTACCAGCCGCCACCTTCCAGATGATAGCCCACGGCATGACCCGCGGAAACACAAACGACCAGAGTTGGGACAGAATGTTGGCTGGATCCAATTACAGTTACGGGAGCTGAGGCGCCGCCTCCTGACACAGCACACAGGCAGTTTGCAGTGTACTGCTAGCAAGTTTTCAGCAGATCTGCGTGGACGAGAAGCGCTAACACCAGGATGGCCTGGCGTATAAGTGATTATTCGCCAGGCCATCCTGGTCTAGGTTTCATCGCCAACCAACCAATGCCCACCTACCACGGATGCACACATTCCAAATCTATCCAGTCCTAATGCTAATGCATTGTAACTTCAACCACTGCTTGCCCAAATCGTCTGCTCCTCTTCCCCTTCTCCATCATAGAACCACTACCCATCCCCATACACACACTTACAAGTGGTGTAAGAAGTGCTTTTGGAAGTAGTATGTCTTACTGGTGAAGGATAGCGAAGATCATGTATTGATGGCAGTGACCGTGCGGCAGTGGCATTCATCGAAAATGGAAATGGCGACTGTGTTTTCCTCTGTACAGCCGTGTGAGATTGTTCATTGCCCTGGTTTTCTACTGTTTTAGGGTATGAGGTATGCTTCTCGTACTAGCAGATAAGCATAATGGCAGTGAATTTTAAAATGTCAACTCAGGAACAAATTGAGCACTAGCTGGATCTGTTAGCTGGAGAGAGTGCTGGTAAAGTGGATTTACATAGCGAGTTAAAAGACTACTGGATAAAACAAGCGAACACTCAGTTCAGAACATATCACCTCGTGTTCTACTTCAGTACTACCTCACTGGTAACTCCATTTTCGAGTAAAGCTGAGGAACATTTTTTGTTTTGTTAATCAGTTACAGTTACAAATAATATTTCTTTGTTTGCAATGCTTAAATCTGAGGTGTATTGTTAAACGCCACATTTCTGATCCTATTAAAGTTCTGTATTACGGCTTGGATAACGTTGAGGCTTCAAAAAGATTTTCTTAAGATAAATTTATTGGATTTCCTTCCTAAATGTTATTTTAGGGATTTTGTAAATTCTACAGCTAATTGCCTCGCAAAAGAAAGAAATGTCCAATAAATTAAATTCTGGTTGTAGTTGCTGAGAGAGTTTGTCTTTTTCATGTGACAGTAAAGTGGTTTATTATTTTCATTCAATTTCTTAGTAAAATAATGGCCCTGTATCCTACCACTTAACACCAGCTCCCCACTGCGTGTCCCATAAAATTGAACCATATTGCCTTCTTCTCAAGAGCCGTTCGAAGAACGTGAGGCGAGACTTGCTGTGGCTGAAGAAAACCAGACTTCACCTTGCCCTTCCGAACTTCTCCTGAAAGTGCGGTATGACGGAACTCTGATCGAGAGTATTATGCATTGTCTCGCTCTTCAGTATCCTTCATTTACAGAGGATTGGAGCTACTCCTCTCCAACGTAGTCATAGAAGGAGAAATTCTGACGAGAAATGGTGGTAGTCAGCGAGCTTTTCCATTCTGAGTCCTGCTTATCGCCAACAGTTTATCGTTTCGCATTATAGGTGTACAACTGCTGGTGAGCGTATGTTGTGCCATGAGCATAAACAAAGCACACGGCCAGACACTGGATGTTGCAGACGTGGCTCTTAGTGTCAATTGCCTTTTGCGTGTCTGTTCTGTTTTAGTGAAGTTCTTCGTTAACTTGCCAGTTGTACTACTTTAAACGTTGTATGTAAAAGATTTAAATGTCCAAAGTAAATCTACTACCTATGAGGTCTCGTGCGCAGCTATAAATAAGTACGTACGGAACGCTAGGATTCACAGCTAGTACAACATAAACATTTTACACTGAAGCCCCAAAGAAACTGGTGTAGGCATGCACATTCAAATACAGAGATATGTAACCTGGCAGAATACGGCGCTGTGGTCGGCAACGCCTATATAAGACAACAAGTGTCTGGCGCAGTTGTTAAATCGGTTACTGCTGCTACAAAGGAAGGTTATCACGATTTAAGGGAATTGGAAAGTTATGTTATTGTCGCCGCACAAGCGATGGGACACAGCATCTTTAATTTAGCAGTGAAGTGGGGATTTTCCCGTTCGACCATTTCAAGAGTGCACCGTCAATGCCAGGAATCCGGCAAAACATTAAATCTCAGACATATCTGCGGCCGGAAAAAGATCCTGCAACAAGGAGAACAACGACGACTGACGAGAATCGTTCAACATGACAGAACTGCAACCCTTTCACAAATTGCTGCAGAATTCAACGCTGGGCCATCAACAAGTGTCAGCGTGCGAACCATTCGATGAAACAACATCGATATGTGCTTTCGGAGCCGAAGGCCCACTCGTGTACCCTATATGACTGCGGGACAGACAGCTTTACGCCTCGCCCGGACCCATTAACACCGACATTGGACTGTTGATCATTGGAAACATGCTGCCTGATTGGACGGACGAGTCTCGTTTAAAATTGTATCGAGCAGATGGACGTGTAAAGAAATGGAGACAACCCCCTAAATCCATGGACCCTGAATGTAAACAGAGGACTGTTGAAGCTGATGGAGGATCAGTAATGGTATGGGGCGAGTGCAGTAGACGTGATATGGGATCCCTGATACGTCTACATACGACTCTGACAGGTGACACGTACGGTAGTATCCTGTCGAATTACCTGCATCCATTCATGTCCATCGTGAATTCCCATGGGCCCGGGCAAATCCAGCAGGACAATTCGACACCCCACGAGTCCTGAATTGCTACAGAGGGCCTCCTGGAGCACTCGTCTGAGTTTAAACACTTCCGCTGACCACCAAACTCCGCAGATTCTGACCATAATTGAGCATGTCTGGCGTGTCTTGCAACGTGATGTTCAGAGGAGATCTCCACCCCCTCATACTCTTACAGATTTCTGAACAGCCTGTAGGATTCATGGTGTCAGTTTCGTCCAGCACTACTTCAGTTATTAATCGAGTCAATGTCACGTCGTGTTGCGGCACTTCTGCTTCCTCGCGGGGGCCATACTCGATATTAGGCAGGTGTAACAGTATCTTTGACTCTTCATTGTATATTGTAACAGTGTGGTTCTTTTGTCACAATAGCAAAATATGATGTTGCCCATTCCGTGACAGTGTGGACGAAAGCTTCAGATAATCAGCTTAAATCATATAAATATGGCTATGCTAACTGTGGATAACGCCGGTGTAATAATCTAGGGAGGACATTTCGGTTATAGATCATGATACCGTTTGCAGAGCACTTGTTACAGAACTGAGGTCGGGTTAATTGCTGTTTCAGCCTGTTTGTTCTGGAAAGGTTTTTCCGCCTCATTTCCAGTGGGCGAAACGATAAGCTCAACGGGCGTTTTCATGGCAGACATTCGGCAACGAGATCGCCGGGCAATCAGTGACGCACATAGCCACCAGCGGCAAAAGCTGGCTCTGCGTCGGTCGTGTACCCACGCGCTCTCCAGCAGCAGGTAAAAGCAGAGACTGTCGGCGCGGAACGCCAGCCCAAAAGAGGCCGTGTGTATTCAGCAAACAGCGCGCGCCCACTCGCCGTGAAATTCTGCGAGTGACCGGCCGTCGCCAGCGGTGCAGGCGCGACAAAAGCACGCCCCGTGACCGGCTGCGTTCGTCGGACCTCAAACACTGGTGGCCGTTGCCCTTTCCTGTCCTGCCTCTGTTTTACCGTCATACGCACTTGTGCAGCAAGCCAAAGCTAATGTGCAGCCACAATTTGCAGGTGCAAATGAAATGCGTTCTTCGAGTCCTAAAATTACACGTTAGTCCCTACCGCTCTTGATGCCGTTCTGAAATATGCCAAGCAGTATTCCAACAACACTAGTTAGCGCAACGTCGGAATTGCATTTACGACCGAAAAAAAAAGTTATGGTGATAGTTGACATTACTTAGTAGAAAGAAAAGTAATACTTTTATACAGTAGTTTTCTGATAGTATTCACTTCTTACGAATAAAAAAATCTCACAAATTAGCAGTAATATTCTAGCATATTTATTATTTTGCAAGTCGATTTTCGGCTGTTACGCCATCGCGAGGTACAAAGAAAAATATGTGTACAACTGCAGATACCTCCACTAGTTTCCAATGATGACAGTGGTTAATGTTGATTTAGGACTAAAACGAGAGAGAGTATTTCACCAAAAATATAATTTAAAAATAAATGTTTAAGGTGAAGTATGCGGCACATTAAATAACGAACTACGTGACATGAGGAAGGAAGGTGAGACACGTAGAAAAAATAGAAATTAGTAAAAATATGTTCACTTGTCCATGCCTAGTTCGGAATGATCAGAGTTAAATTAGTCGCCACCTCCAACTGCATATACTACTAACAATCTCTTAAAAATTACTGTAAATTCGCCCTTCCAGTCAGTTCTACAATGTTTCCTTTTTTTTAGTTACTGTTCTTTCATTTCCTTTGCTAAAAATTTTGTACTATGTATAATTACTGTTGTTTCATGTACCTGTGCAATCTTACTTGTTATAATGTAACAGTGCATACTGAAAGAACAAGCTTATCTTGTTCAGTCATTCCCTTGGAATATGTCACTAAATTTATTACATATTCTTCAGTTATTTTTCCTCTTAAAAACTGTTAAACATTTCGATAGTAGTTAAACATTTAATGAGTCAACTATTTTATCTAACAGATGTATCTTACACCGTGATTTTAACGAAATAATCCCTCTCGTTTTAGTCCTAAATTAAACATTAACCATCGTCAGCTTTGGAAACCAGCTGAGATGCTCTGTGGTTGCGATATTTGCCACAAGACGCCGCAACTGCCGAAATCCCATTTGTAAAATAATAACTATTGTAGATTGTTACATTAATGTCGCATGTTTTCGTCATTCATAATATATAAAACATTACACAGATAATGGAACAGTCATTTAATATCTTCATTTCTAATACGCGGTACGAGCTTATACTTCATAGGTCTTCGACAATGGCCGGCCGCAGTGGCCGACCGATACTAGGCGCTACAGTCTGGACCCGCGCGACCGCTACGGTGGCAGGTTCGAATCCTGCCTGGGGCGTGGATGTGTGTGATGTCCTTAGGTTAGGTAGGTTTAAGTACTTCTAAGTTCTAGGGGACTGATGACCTCAGAAGTTAAGTCCCATAGTGCTCAGATCGATCTGATCCATTCAATCTCCGACAGTGTAAGAGCCGTAAGTCTAGCTTTTAGTGCATTTCGGTGCATTTAAAATTTTGCCAGAATTTCGAAAATGATTGTTGAATGAGAAATGTCTGGTGTTTATTACTGTAGGAACTACTCCCACTTGATCTGGGCCATTGGACTTCGTGTGACCTTGGAGTCACGTGGATGCGGGATATCGTGGAATAGAATCACCCCCTCCATAAGCAGCTTCAGGTCGTTTGCGCTTCATGAACCTGTGTAGGCTACAGAGTGTCTCATGTTACACATACTGTTAACGGTTTTCCCATGCTCGAGAATTTCGCTGAGTATCGGACCTCGGACGCCGAAAAAGACGGTGAGCAAACCTTGCCTGCTGAGGGCTCAACTGTGAATTTTTTAATGGGAGGTGACAACACTAAATTCGCCTTCCTAGATGTCTCATTACGTTATCCCAAAGAGGCATACGCACATTTCAGCTGGTTTGGTTGTTACGACGTTTCGTTTTACGACGTTTCCTATCTTTTTATCTGAACACTCATTGTAAATTATCAACGTTGGTGTAGCTTCGTTAGTTTCTAATCCATCCGTTTTGAGTTTTGATGGTGGAAAAACACCAGCATTTAACCAAAAAACAGAGAACAAATTCGGTCAACAAAAACCATTATAACGACAGGGAGAGGGTTGTGCCGGCCACACGCCCCTCCTACTCACATCCTCACCAGAGGATGACACGGCGGTCGGACGGTTCCGATGGGCCACGTGTGACCTGAAGACGGAGTGCGAGAACAAATTGGTGGACACAAAGACGACGGCTGCACGAGCTAGAGCACATGACATTACAGATAGTGAAGAAAATCATACATTAAGAACTTAAGGCCCAAAGAATGATAAGTAGATTGTCAGTAGGCTGTTTAGGTTTTTTTATTGGTAACGCCACGTAGCGCTCTGTATGAAAATCACTGGCTGTGCTGTGTGCAGTCTGTGGCTGGTTTGCATTGTTGTTCGCTATTGTAGTGTTGGGCTGATGGCTGTTAACAGCGCGTAGCGTTGCGCAGTTGGAGGTGAGCCGCCAGCAGTGGTGGATGTGGGGAAGTGAGATGGCGGAATTTTGAGAGCGAATGATCTGGACGTGTGTCCATCAGAAGCAGTACATTTGTAAGAATGGATGTCATGAACTGTTATATATATTATGACTTTTGAACACTAGTAAGGTAAATACATTGTTTGTTCTCTATCAAAATCTTCCATTTGCTAAATATGCCTATCAGTAGTTAGTGCCTTCAGTAGTTTGAATCTTTTATTTAGCTAGCAGAAGTGGCGCTCGCTCTATTGCAGTAGTTCGAGTAACGAAGATTTTTGTGAAGTAAGTGATTTGTGAAAGGTATAGGTTAATGTTAGTCAGCATTCTTTTGTAGGGATTATTGAAAGTCAGATTCCGTTACGCGAAAAATATTGTGTGTCAGATGAAACACAGTCATGTATAATTTTTCTAAGGGGACATTTCAAGGTTTTGTAGCGGGACTGAATTCAGTTCACCCTTCATTACGTCCTGTAACAATCGAAATATAGTTTCGTACTCATCCATAACAGCCCAAATGCAACTTCATATTCATCCATAACGTCCCAAATAGAATTCCACACTCCCCCACGACATCCTCAATCACAATTCCATATTATGAGCGTAGAGACATATTGGTTGATGTAAGCGACTATCCAGATTTCATTACAATCTGACTCACTTTTTTGACCCCACCACGCTGACGGTGGATAGAAAAACACAAGGGACACTAACATGTGTGAACGTCGAAGAATACACATACAGTCACATGTTCGGACTGCTACTCCTCCCACAAGCAGGGACCTTATAACTAATCATGAGCTTATTTTTCTATTTATTAAAATATCCACAGCACCACACTATTCTCCTTCAGTGATTTTCCAAATTTAAATTCTCCTCATTTTATTTATTTTCTGTCACTGACGTTTAAAAGTGAAAAATATTTAATATACAGTATTTTCGAGTTAGGAAAACACAGACACGCACTTCATTGACACAGGAAAAGTCGGTAATTATGCAGATATAATACATTATACGCATTTCCAATCGAATCCAGTCGACTACACTCTATTGATGCAGTCTTCCTCTGTCGGTACCACAAGCTATTTGCCATTTCAGCAAATACGAGCGGTATTTCTCCTCATATGAGAGTCCACAGCTTGTGGTCTAGTGCCTAGCGTTGCTGCCTCTGAATCACGGAGTCCCGGGTTAGATTCCTGAACGGGTTGGGGATTTCTCTGCCCGGAGACTAAGTGTTTGTGTTGTTATCATCATTTTATCCTCATCACCACCTTTTGTGATAGTGGGTCGATTCGATTGCGCAAAAAATTGGACTGTGAAAAGATTGGCACTTTGTAGGTGCGCTGATGACTGCGCAGTTGAGCGCCCCACAAACCAATCATCATCATCATCCTCATACGAGAGAAATATGATTCGTTCTAGCTTCTCAGGAGATTCCGTCAGGCTTGGTGGTAACAGAAAGAAATGCTTCAAAACTAAGGGCTCACGGCATCGAATCCCGATAGCGAAAACTCTTCAATCCGCCTTTCGTTATACCGTCTACTGAGGGAGTCCGCACCGACACAAACAGGAGAGAAGTTGCGAAGGCCGGTGGAAGGAATGCAAAATCATCGGAACAAAACACTTCAGATTAATGGAGCACTTTATTTCTAAAAAGGAAAGCAACATAAATTAACTTGCTACCTGTGTCTCCTACAGGCTATTGCTACTCGCAGAATCAAGGCTAAGAATCGTCTTCCTATAACTCAGTACCGACGCTCTCGAAGTATGCGACTGAACAGGGGCGACCAGCGATGGCGGCTGATAAGTCAGCGTTGACAGGGAACGCTGAACTCTGTCTTCTTGGAGTTGTGCGGGTCAACACCTTCAGGATGCCGTTTCATGGCGCAGCACTGATAAGTGTGCAGTCGATGCTTTAGGACTGCACACCTTTGATTTAAGCCTTCAATGATGTGAAAGTATTTCAGGACAACACGTCGTTCTGATTCCAACTTAAACAGGAGGACCTCTCACCACGGGAGGATAACTGGGATGGACCGACGACACGAAAGTTGTTGAAGAGACTCCCAGTTGAATGACTTGCACCAGACCGCTGAGACACAATAATTATTACTGTCAGAAGAGCGCAGCATCACCAGTTTCTTTAATAACATCATTTTGAGCAATGCGTGGCTCACGTATTTTACACCCGGCTTTTGATCTACTTCCACCTCACTGCGTTAATTTAAATTACTACTGTCACTGAGTTGCTGCTTTGCCTGACCGTGACCGGGGCTAGCAGCTCGTATCGATAAATCGCCTCTCGTAGTACGTTTGTTCCACTGCTATTACTTCCCGGTCGTTGTCTGTCGTGAGTTCGAGTCGCGAGTTCGGATCTGCCAGTCAGTTGGAACGTGTCTGGAAAGCAATCCCGACTTGCCAGTCGGGGAGTTGCAATGAGGCACTAGTGGAGTCGGGTTGGAGCTTTGAGGACTGCGTCGAGATGGCTCGCCCAACCATTGAGCCGGGCCACGGTCTTGGTGGATCGTCAGTCGGTCGTCCTACCGGACGACCCGTTTTGATTCGTCAATCGTTCATGAGTCGACTGTGTGTGTGTGTGTGTGTGTGTCCGTGTGTGTGTGTGTGTGTGTGGGTGCGCGCGCGCATCGACTTCCCATTTGTCTTCATGCGTGCTTACTTACCGTTGGCTGTCGTTCACGTCTTCGCGCAAGTGGTTGTCAGGTTGTGTGTCTAGTTGGCGTTATTTCCACTGACTACTATTTTAGATTTTGTCGGCATTGTGCGTTGTCGTCGGATGCTGCGGACCAGGGAAGTTATCTCCGCGTGGTGCAGTCGGCTTGGTCCACTGGCGGTCCCTGCACAGTGTCAGAGCGTCTGTGGAGCTGTCCGATCGCTGAGAGCTTCGTGGTTCACCGACCCAGGACGTGGAAGTTGAGTAGACTTTACAGCTACCCAAGCGACGTCCATTCATGTTGTGTGGTTCGTTTCGGTGGTTCGCTGTTGGGGAGGTTTACCTGTGAGCAACACCAAGTGTTTCTATTGCTGAAATTTAGCCGCCATGTGGTGCAATTAACTATACTGGCTGACAACAATTCAAGTGCACCAGCGCAATTATTCTGCCATGTAGCCGTTAGTGTTCCGGTTACCTGCCCTGACCACTAACGTAATTTCTGGCAGCGTCCATTCCTGACCTGTTGTCACTGTAAGACATGTTGTGTAGTTTTCACAGCTAATACATAATTCATTGCGGATAATCTGGTTTGTAACTTTAGGTGTTTGAGTTCTCACGTACCGATTGGTGGCAAGCAAGTCGTTTTGTCGGTCGCCCGTGGCTGTCCCCTGGTTGGGTTCCCTTGTAGCAAGTGTAGTTGGGCTCACCACCTGTCTCACCTGAGTGAACGAGGGCAGACCGACTTCCATAAAGGCTTCTGAGTGCCGTTTCCTTTATTGGCTTTCTCACCAGTGTTTATTTGTATGTTGATAATCTATTATAGCCAATGATTTAAAAAATTCTTGCTATTACTGGAAATTATGTATTTTTGAATTTTGGAAAATCAATTGTGGGCCTTCAGCCACTTAAATCCTTATCATTTAAAAAAAAATTGCGGCCTTCTGCCTTTGAAAGATTATGGTAATTTATTTTAAAATCTTGAAAATGTTATTGGGGTCTTTCAGCCGTTTCTTGTGTTGCATCTTGTTTATGTTTGTATATACACCCTTGCCTTGAGGCTTTCAGCCTCGCTGTGTGTATATACACTCCTGGAAATTGAAATAAGAACACCGTGAATTCATTGTCCCAGGAAGGGGAAACTTTATTGACACATTCCTGGGGTCAGATACATCACATGATCACACTGACAGAACCACAGGCACATAGACACAGGCAACAGAGCATGCACAATGTCGGCACTAGTACAGTGTATATCCACCTTTCGCAGCAATGCAGGCTGCTATTCTCCCATGGAGACAATCGTAGAGATGCTGGATGTAGTCCTGTGGAACGGATTGCCATGCCATTTCCACCTGGCGCCTCAGTTGGACCAGCGTTCGTGCTGGATGTGCAGACCGCGTGAGACGACGCTTCATCCAGTCCCAAACATGCTCAATGGGGGACAGATCCGGAGATCTTGCTGGCCAGGGTAGTTGACTTACACCTTCTAGAGCACGTTGGGTGGCACGGGATACATGCGGACGTGCATTGTCCTGTGGGAACAGCAAGTTCCCTTGCCGGTCTAGGAATGATAGAACGATGGGTTCGATGACGGTTTGGATGTACCGTGCACTATTCAGTGTCCCCTCGACGATCACCAGTGGTGTACGGCCAGTGTAGGAGATCGCTCCCCACACCATGATGCCGGGTGTTGGCCCTGTGTGCCTCGGTCGTATGCAGTCCTGATTGTGGCGCTCACCTGCACGGCGCCAAACACGGATACGACCATCATTGGCACCAATGCAGAAGCGACTCTCATCGCTGAAGACGACACGTCTCCATTCGTCCCTCCATTCACGCCTGTCGCGACACCACTGGAGGCGGGCTGCACGATGTTGGGGCGTGAGCGGAAGACGGCCTAACGGTGTGCGGGACCGTAGCCCAGCTTCATAGAGACGGTTGCGAATGGTCCTCGCCGATACCCCAGGAGCAACAGTGTCCCTAATTTGCTGGGAAGTGGCGGTGCGGTCCCCTACGGCACTGCGTAGGATCCTACGGTCTTGGGGTGCATCCGTGCGTCGCTGCGGTCCGGTCCCAGGTCGACGGGCACGTGCACCTTCCGCCGACCACTGGCGACAACATCGATGTACTGTGGAGACCTCACGCCCCACGTGTTGAGCAATTCGGCGGTACGTCCACCCGGCCTCCCGCATGCCCACTATACGCCCTCGCTCAAAGTCCGTCAACTGCACATACGGCTCACGTCCACGCTGTCGCGGCATGCTACCAGTGTTAAAGACTGCGATGGAGCTCCGTATGCCACGGCAAACTGGCTGACACTGACGGCGGCGGTGCACAAATGCTGCGCAGCTAGCGCCATTCGACGGCCAACACTGCGGTTCCTGGTGTGTCCGCTGTGCCGTGCGTGTGATCATTGCTTGTACAGCCCTCTCGCAGTGTCAGGAGCAAGTATGGTGGGTCTGACACACCGGTGTCAATGTGTTCTTTTTTCCATTTCCAGGAGTGTATATGTTAATTATTTTATTTGCAGTTTTAACTGCAATTTTTTACCATGAGATTTATCTTGTTGCTTTAATATTTTGTGTTTGGAGGCCTTCGGCCATGGAGTAATTGCCTTTTTGAAACTCGTAGTTCTAAAGGTTCGGCTATGTGCCGTTTTGGTTTAAAGGTGTTATTAAATTACAATAAATTACAATTTTGAGTAAACCTGACCGTCACCGTATTTGGCCCTTTCCACAATGCTAATCACCAGTTCTGCCCAGCGGGCTTAGCGCGCGTCTCACATTTGATAACTGATCTATTTTAACCAATAAAATTCATCAACAATAACTTCCACTGTAATAGTTCAGGAACAGCACTTCCATTCATAACTCTCGATTGGGTAGATACTGTTACCTCTATTATTTTCTGTTCATTCAGCCCTTGAACTGAAGATGTTTTTCAGCGGCTTCAAATGGTTCAAATGGCTCTGAGCGTTATGGGACTTAATTTCTGAGTTCATCAGTCCCCTAGAACTTAGAACTACTTAAATCTAACTAACCTAAGGACAACACACACATCCATGCCCGAGGCAAGATTCGAACCTGCGACCGTAGTGGTTGCGCGGTTCCAGACTGTAGCGCCTAGAACCGCTCGGCCACTCCGGCCGGCTTTAGCGGCTTGTGAACCTAAGCTGCCGGCCATGAGAAAATACCTCTCGGGAAGTAGAACTGATCATTCACAATCGAGGTCATTTATGGAATGCTATTGTCCACAAACCATTGACTCACACATGCTGTTTTATGCCAGGGTGAGTGCTCAAGCTCATGCAAAGAGTCATAGTATTGGAGCTATTCCTCTACTGTACGCAATACACATTGCTGTAACCCTAATATGTGTTCAGATTCTTCCGCATTTGTAGTTTTATTACGGGAAATAAGGAGATTACACTCTGACGAAGAAATATTGTAATATCACCACTATGTACTTCACTTTTGTCACTACACATGGTTGTAGGTAAGGTTGGTGAGCCAGTCGTCTCACTCAAACCCTTACATCGGATATCCGTATGATACAGCACGATTCAGCTCTCCCAATCAATCGTTTCCAGTCGTTTGCTGATCTGTCACGGTCGCTCTTCGACCACCTCAAGCGTTGGTAGGCATTTACTACCGAAATTTGTGCCATAGGAGGAGTTGCTTGACCATTGGATCTGAATCATTTACACAACCTTTGCGCAGCCAAAACCGCTCTGCAATGCTCAACGGTCCCTTTCCGCCAGGTTTGCCTCGCATTGGTTTAGTTGTGTTTCTTCGTTCGCCCTTCCATTCACGGTCACATTGCTAACAGTCGACTTAGCCAGCTTTAGAGTGGTTGAAATGTCCCTGATGGATTTGATACTCAAAGTCATATGTCATCCAACGATTACTCCACATTCGAAGTCATTGAGCTTTCCTGGCCGACCCATTCCGCTGCTACCGCTTCCCTGCTGGTGACACGGTACTTCCCTCATCCTGTTGTACTGGCAGATCCGCCTATCGCGACGTCTGTACACATCGTACGAGCTCATCAAATATCATAGCTCAGTTTTATACAATGTTTACACTTCATAACGATGGGATCAAGGTAACGCAAATCATCTCCATCAAGACATCTCTGAAAAACAATGGATTTTTTATCGCACTACCTCAAACGCAGCCAAGTATTGACATTCCAATGTACTAATACACATTAAATACTTTTGCTGGATGTAGAAAAAACAACGAAATGCTTGGAATTCAGGCTGGACACTATACAAAACATGACTCTGACACTACTGGGTGTTGTCATTTTAGAACGGTTCGTGTATGTTGATGATAATACCTCCCTAATTTCAACAATGATCGTGGCAAGACAAAATTATACTATTATTACAAAAGGCAACAGAAATTTATAAGTCTTATTGTTGTGCAGAAACCGGCGGCTACACGAACTTCGTACACCGCGTAGTTAGAACGACCGAGCGGTCAGTACAGGAGGAACCCATCCTGAAATGAATTACAAAAGGTATTCTACAATTAGTTATTTTATTTGCTTTCAAATAGTAAATCGGTGCCACCGAACGCTAAAAAATTATAGCATCGTAGTGGTTAATATTTCAGCCGCAACTTCCACTCAAATTCTCTTGTAACTTTACAAACGTAGCACACAGCGTCGAATTCATCGTGTCTCACTGAAAATAGCCACTCAATCTGTTATCTGACTACAAAACAGATAATTTAGCGCTTTATTAACTGTTAATCAACAGAGACTGTTTCAAAATTTTAAAAGGTTTCTGAAAGACTGCCACCACACAGAAGATTTGTTCACACTAAAATTTTTTAATGAAGTGATATTTTTCGGTGACTAGGCCTCATCATCAGTTTACGGAGGCAACAGGAAAACAGTTCACAAAACTCTTCACTTAAAACTTACGGTCTGATAGGCCGTGGTCGAAGTTCGCCCCTTTACCTCCGAGGATGTCTCCCGCAGTCGGAGACGAAACGTCAGGGGACAGTTTTATACTTCCACCATGGCCTATCAGCCTGGAAGTTTTAGTGAAGACAATACCGGCCGTGAAAGTTTACACTGTATGATTTCACAAAACTATCCATAGATATCGAAGTTGTATTATAGACCTGGAACGTATTGTAGTCATCTTTGTTCATGCGAAATTGTTGTCTTCTGGCTAAGGCTCCTTGTTAACCACTGTTCACAAATTGGAAAAGTATACTTAAATGACATCACAGGCAATAAGATTGCAATCAAATAAAAGGATGTTTCGGTTCAACTATCAGTATATCGATCGGCATAATTTCAGTCAGTAGCAGTATTTCTGGCACATCATACTGTCGCTTCTCTGACGATGGTCGACGACACATATTACAATAAGAGAAACTGTCACATTTTTACATTAAAAATAAAAATATAAAAATTATTTTAACGAAATGCTAAGATATTGCTGGAACACAGATTCATACAATAATCATAATTTTTTTATGTATTCTATTTCAGCAATTTCGAGTATATGAATTCTTGAACTCTGTAATTGTGTTTAGGATCACGTTCTTCCACTTTTGGCCATGGATGAATATATCCGTTTCCTCAAGAATATCCAGTTTCTACCTTCGCACTAAAGTATGTAGCACATTAACATCGTCGTTTATTGCAAGACAATGTCCCGTTTCGTCAATATATTTTGCTATAGTTAACTAGCCCGTTTTATGCTTTCTACACGACCACCTCCCACAACAATAAACGTAAACGTATGACTACACCCTAGTTAGTCATTTCAGGCAAAAAAGCGCAGTAATTTAAACAACAGATATCAGGATTATTTTTGCCACTAACAGCTACTTAATTACATCTCACAAACAGCTGAGCAAATCAGTAACTTATAAATTAATATCCAGTCATAGCACCAAATAATACTATCGTCGAACAAGCAAATATTTTAAAATCCCTTTCAAAGAACACATTGACTGTATCGGACTTGAGAAATCTAACAAGTCTGCAACGGCGAAACATATAGACGAAACAGTGTTGCAATAAACGACGATGTTAAAGCTTTGCATATTTTAGGGAGAGGCTAGAAGATGGATGTACTGAAGGAAATGTAAATATTTATGAATGGTCAAAAGTGGAAAAATATTTGTTCATTAACTTCAATTCAGTACTGTTAAAATACAAATTTAGCCTACATATAAATTATGAAAATGTTATGAATATGTATTCCGGCAACAAATTTAAAGTTGTACAATTTTTATACCGTTATTTTAACCAAAAATTGTAACACACGCTCATATTGTAATATATTTCGTCGCCCAATATCAGTGATGCGACAACCAGATGCGCTGGAGAAATTGCACCCAACTCACAACAGTGTCATCGACACATCGATAGTTGAATCGAAACAGGCATTGTTTTGAACTCAATCTAGTTGATTGTGATGTTACGATTTAAATAATCTATGCAAATTTGTGAGCAGTCGTTAACAAATTCAAGGAGCCACAGCAATGGAGGTAGCTGAACACATCACAAGAAAATAAAAATTTCACTAGAACAAAGATGAACGTAGAACGTGTCAAGGCTCTACGAAACAACTTAAATATCTACGTTTATTTTGTTGAAAGTTTCACTATTGCCGTTGTAGCAAGAAGATGACGTTTATACCCTTGAACATCTTGCTTCATTATGTAATTTGAATGCCAACAAATTCTATGATGGAAAAAATCATTCTATGAGGCCACAGTTGCGAGTTTCTGACTGCAAAATATTGTCAAATATCTGTATCACACAGAGTTTCTCCCGTTTCGCGTCCACGTAATCTTCTCAAACCCAGTGGAAGCACATCCAACATTGTGAGTAGTACATATTTAAACAAAAGTAGGTCGAAACCATCGACTTAGTAGGAATTACACTTTATCCATTGATAAAAACAACAGTGCAGTCAATTGGTTCACAATTAACCTTACGCATATATCTGAATCTGAATATATACGCTCTTTGACTTGCGTCTGCCCAAATGCTAATGTCCTACAGGTTCACAGCGACGTCTCAAGCTCACTGGTGCTCTTAGGTGAATAACACAAAATGGGTAATTGTGACTCAATTATGCAGCGTTGTAAATCCGCTTGAGCATATTCTACTGTGAGAGTAGTTATCTGTTATATAATCAGATCTTTCCCTAGAGATGCTCCTATGGGAGAATATGTTTCTCACAGTACTGGAGACCACATGTTGTTGTGGGCTATGTGCCGAGTGCTACCTGCTACACTCCAAGCAGTTCCTCTGGTTTCATACATACTGCATATATACTAGTTTGCTTATAACTTCAGGAAGCAAGCTTAGGTAATAACATTATGGGTTTAGTCATTTAACTAATTTAATTTAATGTTATCGATCACAAGTTTTCTCATTAACATTTTGGAGCTCAAACTTAGTACTTACAAACTATAATATGGGAATCCACAGCAAATTTAATATTACAACCGATTAGATTACTCTGCCTCATTTTTTAGAACTGCTTCTCAAAATTAGAACCAAGACTGGGCACATTATGCTGGACTCATTAATAAAGAAAACGTTTGAAAAAATGACATAATAGGACTTGTATTTCAACTGCCCAAAAGTTTTATCATCTGCCATATGGCTACAATCATCCGAGCACAATGAAAGTCCATATGCTAAAGCTACATCACTCTCAGTTTGCCAGGGCTGATTATTTTCAAGTTTCTTAACGTGATGAAAGATTTTTTAATTCAATTAGCTCTGAATTAATCGCACTGCATGTAGGGTAAAGAAATATAGCGAAAGAAAGTCTAGTATCCAGCAACGAGCAATATTCAAGAAACGAAAAATATTTGGATTTCCTATAGAAAAAGGAATCGGGGAAACTGTTATGGCTCTACGAATAATCTTAGGGTGAAGAACTGAGATGAACGGGATAATTTACACAATATTCAGTGAACTAGAAAATCCTATCGTAAGAAAGAACTGGAATATAGTATTTGGAAAACTGAATAAAACTGGTACTGATTGGCGACAAAAAAGAGTAATTCTGAATCTATAGAAAATCACGAGTACAGAAACAGATTAATGATAGTAACCATGAGGCGTAAAGGAGATGCCCTTCATGCCTGTATTCTCTGTCTCCATATTTACTTAATTACTCACAAAATGTAACACAAGAGGTATCAAAATCAATGGTAAACGAAAATATTCTAATTAATTCCTGGTGGTATTGTAGAATTAGAAGATTGTGAAATCGACGTAATCTATACACTACATCTACATCCAAATTCCGCAAGCCAACTGACGGTGTGTGGCGCAGGGTACCTTGGGTACCTCTATGAGTTCTCCCCTCTCATTTAGTCTCGTACTGTTCGTGGAAAGAAAGATTGTCGTTATGCCTCTGTGCGGCCTCTAATCTCTCTACAAAAGTGGTTCAAATGGCTCTGAGCACTATGGGACTTAACTTCTAAGGTCATCAGTCCCCTAGAACTTAGAACTACTTAAACCCAACTAACCTAAGGACATCACACACATCCATGCCCGAGGCAGGATTCGAACCTCCGACCGTAGCGGTCGCGCGGTTCCAGACTGTAGCGCCTAGAACCGCTCGGCCACGCCGGCCGGCTCTAATCTCTCTGATTTTACCCTCACGGTCTCTTCGAGAGATATACGTAGGAGGGAGCTATATACTACTTGACTCCAATGTGAAGGTATGTTCTCGAAACTTCATCAAAAGTCCGTGTCGAGCTAATGAGCGTCTCTCTTGCAGTCTTCCACTGCAAGTTATCTATCATCTCCGTAACCCTTACGTGATTACTAAATGATCCTGTAACGAAGCGCGCTGCACTCCGTTGGATCTTCTCTATCAATCCTATATGGTACGGAACCCACACCGGTGAGCAGTATTCAAGCAGTGGGCAAACAAGCGTACTGTAACCTACTTCCTTTGTTTTCGGATTGCATTTCCTTAGGATTCTTCCAATGAATCTCAGTCTGCCATCTGCTTTACCGACGATTAATTTTATAAGTGCATTCCATTTTAAGTCACTCCTAATGCCTACTCCCAGATAATTGATGGAATTATCTGATTCCAGTTGCTGACCTGATATATTGTAGCTAAATGCTTTCTGTGTATTCGCAGCACATTACACTTGTCCACATTGAGATTCAATTGCCATTCCCTGCACCATGCGTCAATTCGTTGCAGATCCCCCTGTATTTCACTACAATTTTACATTGTTACAATGTCTCTATATACTGCAGCATCATCCGCAAAAGCCTCAGTGACCTGCCGATGTTATCCACAACGTCATTTATATATATTGTGAATAGCAACGGTCCTACGTCACTCCCCTGCGGCACACCTGAAATCACTCTTACTTCGGAGGTCTTCTCTCCATTGAGAACGACATGCTGCGTTCTGTTACCTAGGAACTTTCAATCCAATGACACAATTGGTCTGATACTCCATATGCTCTTACTGTGTTCAATAAACGACTGTGAGGGACTGTATCAAACGCTCTGCGGAAGTCAAGAAGCACAGCATCTACCTGGGAACCCATGTATATGGCGCTCTGAGTCTCGTGGACGAATAGCGCGAGCTAGACTTCACACGATCGTCTTTTTCGAAACCCGTACTGATTCCTACAGAGTAGATTTATAGTCTGCAGAAAAGGCATTATACTCGAACATAATACGTGTTCCAAAATTTTACAACTGATCGACGTTAGAGATATATGTCTATAGTTCTGCACATCTGTTCGACCCCCCTTCTTGTAAACAGGGATGACCTGTGCCCTTTTCCAATGTATTGGAATGCTACGCTCTTCTACTAGGGACCTACGGCACACGGCTGCAGGAAGGGGGGCAAGTTCCTTCGCGTACTCTGTGTAAAATCGAACTGGTATCCCATCAGGTCCAGCGGCCTTTCCTCTTCTGAGCGATTTTAATTGTTTTTCTGTCCCTCTGTCATCTATTTCGATATCTACCATTTTGTCATCGGTGCGACAATCAAGAGAAGGAATTACCGCAGGCTTCCTCTGTGAAACAGCTTTGGAAAAAGACATTTAGTATTTCGGCCTTTAGTCTGTCATCCTCTGTTTTCAGTACCACTTTGGTCACGGAGTGTCTGGACATTTTGTTTTGATCCACCTACCGCTTTGACATAAGATTAAAGTTTCTTAGGATTTTCTGCAATGTCAGTACGTAGATCTTTACTTTCGAATTCGTTGAACGCCTCTCGCATAGCCCTCCTCACACTACATTTCGCTTCGTGTAATTTTTGTTTGTAGCAAGGCTTTGGCTATGTTTATGTTTGCTGCGAATTTCCCTTTGCTTCTGTAGCAGTTTTCTAGTACGGTGGCTCTTTTCCATCTCTTCCGATCTTGCTTGGTACATACTCATCTAACGCGTATTGTACCATGGTTTTGAACTTTGTCCACTGATCCTCAGCACTACATGTACTTCAGATAAAACTTTAGTGTTGAGCCGTCAAGTACTCTGAAATCTGCTTTTGTGTCACTTCTGCTAAACAGAAAAGTCTTCCTACCTTTTTTAATATTTCTATTTACGGCAAAACCACCGATGCTGTAACAGCTTTATGATCGCTGATTCCCTGTTCTGCATTAACTGCTTCAAATAGTTCGGGTCTGTTTGGCACCAGAAGGTCTGATATGTTATCGCCACGAGTCGGTTCTCTGTTTAACGGTTCAAGGTAGTTTTCAGATAATGCACTTAAAAAAATTCACTGAATTCTTTGTCCCTGCCATCCATTATAAATGTTTGTCTCGCAGTCTACATCGGGTAAATTAAAATCTCCATCCAGAACTATAATATGGTCGGGAAATCTACTCGAAATATTTTCCAAATCTTTCTTCAGGTGTTCTGCCACATCAGCTGCTGAGCCTGGGGGCCTGTAGAGACATCCAGTTACCACGTCTGAGCCTGCTTTAACCGTGACCTTCATCCATATTATTTCACATGGCGGTTCTCCGTAAATTTTCTTCTATACTATTGCACTTTTTATCGCTATAAACATGCCTCCCCCTTCACTGTCCAGCCTGCCTCTGCGGTATACATTCCAGTTTGAGTTTAGAATTCCATTACTGTTTATATCTGGTTTCAGCCAACTTTCCGTCCCTAGTACTATGCGTGCATTGTGACTGTTTATTAATGAGAGGGGTCTTGTCGGACCTAAGGAGGGAATTCT
Organism: Schistocerca americana; assembly: GCF_021461395.2. Taxonomy (NCBI): domain Eukaryota; kingdom Metazoa; phylum Arthropoda; class Insecta; order Orthoptera; family Acrididae; genus Schistocerca; species Schistocerca americana. The sequence continues at coordinate 84,674,011 of NC_060122.1, forward strand.
CTAACCTAAAATACCCACATGTTCACTTCACACGTAATCCGATACCCTTGTAGCCGCTTCCTGCGTGTAGTGCACGCCTGACCTATTCAAGGGGGGACCCTACATTTCTCCACCCGATAGCGGAGGACAAGAAATTTGCACCCCAGATCTCCTCAAAATCGTCTGAGCCTCTGGTTTAAGCCTTCCACTCGGCTCCAAACCAGAGGACCGCGATCGGTTCTGCGAACGACACAACAAATATTTAGCTCAGACTCAACCCGCGAGCGAGGCTTTCCTCCTTCACCAACTCCGCCAACCGCCTGTATGGACTGAGGATGGGCTCTGAACCCAGAAGGCAGGAGTCATTGGTGCCGACATGAGCAACAAATTAGCAGTTGGGTGCACCCAGTGCCCTCTTTCACACCCGGCAGGGCCTCCTCCGTATCTCCGTATCTCGGATCAGATCCCCCGGCTAGCAGAGTGAACACTGGCTTTCTTCCCCGAGCTTTCCGCTATTTCTCTAAGGGGCTCCATCACCCGCCTAACATTGGAGCTCCTAATCACTAACAAACCCCTCCCCCCGTGTAAAGCAGCGACCATGTGTCCACTCACAGGCAGAGCGAGCGATACCACACGGCCATCCTCCACATTGACCCTCCGCCTCGTGCGACGTGAAAGCCGTTGAACCCGACACTCCTCTTAGGGAAAGGGTGGCCCAACCGCGCCCGGTACCTGCGAAGATGTCTCGACAGCAGGGACCGCAGGTGAAAGTTGTAACACCTGGGGTGTACCATGCGACGCACCAGACTTCCCACTACCGCTACACTCCGAGGCAGTAGCCTGAAGTCGGCTGACCGTGACCATCAGCACGTTCAGCTTTTCGCAAACAGTGGCCATCTCCTCCTGCGTCTATACACAGCAGTCACACATTCTATACATACTAAGATATCAACAATTTACTATGGAGAGTTAATTAATCAACTTTTAACTAGACTGCTTACTCACTAAGGCGGCTGATAGCTGACTAAACTGTGGTTACTAGACACTTCTTGTTGGAAACAATAAAAAAAGCACTAACTGTCCCTGGACTGTATTGGAAACAAATACGAAATCTATGGAACACTATTACTAGTACTCGAAAATTGAAGCTTCCTAAAAGCAAAAACTAAAGGAAAAAGAAGTGGCCAGTAAGAGAAGCACAGTTAATACTTAAATTTACGTAGCTTGCTGCACATGAGATGTGAAGCAGACGTCAATTGCGACGGCACTTATTTTGTTAGAGCAATTTATAAATGAAATTTGTCACCTAGTTTGGACAACCATAAACGGAAAATAATTACAAGCAATAGTAAAACAGTGTTGAGAGACAAAACGAACAGACAACTAAGAGCAAACAACAAAATAGGAAATAGAACACTAATTCAGGTGAATGAACACTTCTGTTTCAGATATACAATAACAGATGAAAACAAAAGTACACTACTGGCCATTAAAATTGCCACACCAAGAAGAAATGCAGATGATAAAAGGGTATTCATTGGACAAATAAATTATACTAGAACTGACATGTGATTACATTTTCACGGAATTTGGGTGCATAGATCCTGAGAAATCAGTACCTAGAACAATCACCTCTGGCCGTAATAACGGCATTGATACGTCTGGGCATTGCGTCAAACAGATCATAGATGGCGTGTACAGGTACAGCTGCCCATGCAGCTTCAACACGACACCACAGTTCATCAAGAGTAGTGACTGGCGTATTGTAACGAGCCAGTTGCTCGGCCACCATTGACAAGACGATTTCAGTTGGTGAGAAATCCGGAGAATCTGCTGGGCAGGTCAGCAGTCGAACATTTTCTGTATCCACAAATGCCAGTACGGGACCTGCAGCATGTGGTCGTGCGTTATCCTGCTAAAATGTATGGTTTCGCAGGGAGTGAATTAGGGGTACAGACACGGGTCGTAACACATCTGAAATGTATCGTCAATGCCATCAATGCGAACAAGAGGTGATCGAGACGTGTAACCAATGGCACTCCATAGCATCACGCCAGATGGTACTCCAGTATGGTGATGACGAATACACGATTCCAATGTGCGAAACACGGATGCGACCATCATGATGCTGTAAACTGAACCTGGATTCATCCGAAAACATGACGTTTTGCCATTCGTGCACCCAGGTTCGTCATTGAGTACACCATCGAAGGCGCTCCTGTCTGTGATGAAGCGTCAAGGGTAACCGCAGCCATGGTGTTCGAGCTGATAGTCCATGCTGCTGCAAATATCGTCGAACTGTTTGCGCAGGTGGTTGTTGTCTCGCAAACGTCCCCATCTGTTGACTCAGAGATCGAGACATGGATGCACGATCTGTTACAGCCATGCTGATAAGATGTCTGTCATCTCGACTGCTAGTGATACGGGGCCCTTGGGATCCAGACGGCGTTCCGTATTACCCTTCTAAACCCACCGATTCCATGTTCTGCTAAGAGTCATTGGATCTCGACCAACGCGAGCAGCAAAGTCGCGATACGATAAGCCGATGTCGCGGTAGGCTACAATCCGACGTTTATCACAGTCGGAAACGTGATGGTACGCATTTTTTCTCCTTACACGAGGCATCACTACAACGTTTCACGAGGCAACTGCTGTTTGTGTATGAGAAATCGGTTGTAGGTGTCGCCACCGGCGCCAACCGTGTGTGAATGCTCTGAAAAGCTAATCATTTGCATATCACAGCATCATCTTCCTGTCCGTTAAATTTCTCGTCTGTAGCACGTCGTCTTCGTGGTGCAGCTATTTTAATGGCCATTTGTGTATAACGGATACTAAACAAAGAAATCTCCTGACTAAATCCTCAGGAAACCACCGCAATGTTGAAACAACAACAAAAATTAACAACGCTTTTGTTTGTAGCAGTTTCAGTTGTGCTTGTGTAGTATGGACACTGGGACGAATAGAAAAGAAAAAGCCAGAATCGTTATCGATGTCGCGATGAAGAATCAGAAAAACGTTGTTGACTGAGAAACATTGTTGATTAAAAGAAATTACAGAGGAAGGCACTGACTGACATGCCATAGAGGATCGATACAAAAGTAATTCGACACCTAATCTGACACAACAGTGACATAAGAAACATCTGATAAGAAAAAGATCCTGTGAAACAGATAAAGACGAAGCCAAGAATATACGTATTACCAGATGTTATTAGGGGAATGAACTGCTATAACTACAGCCAAACGGTAAAAATGGTGAAGGACAGAGAAGGATGGCTACGTGAACAAGCTATTTGTCTTGACTGTCTTGTGATAAAAAAAAATCCATTCTGTGTTTGATGTGTGCATTTCTTCTAACAGCTACTGTGCAGAAAGCCTGAGAATGGTCAAGATTCAGTGGAGGTAAGTAAGATGCATTGAAGGGTTCGGTTGTTCTCAAATGATACATGTAGGAATCAATACCTGGACACCATTTTAATTTTTTATATACCCCATTTGGATCTCCAGGTGTTGACTGCTCAGGAAAATGTAATCACCAAGAGAAATAAAACTTGCGATCTGCGGATCGGAATTTGAATTGCTAAAAAATTTAAAAAGGGAAATGGAAAGGTTGAAGTTAAATGTAGTGGGATTTAGTGAAGGTCGGTTGCAAGAGGAACTGGACTTCTGGTTAGAGGAATACAGGCTTATAAATACGAAATCAAATGGGAGTAACGCAAAACAGGAATGCAGGGAAGATACTATGAAAACATAGCAAACGTATTACCATAACCAAGATGAATACGAAGCTCACACCTACCACAGTAGTACACGGTTATATACCAGCTAACACCGCAGATGATGAATAAATTGAAGAAATGTATGATCAGATATAAAAGAAATTATTCAGATAGTTAAGAGAGGCGAACATCCAATAGTTATAGAGATTGGAATTTAAAGAGAAGGAACCGGCTGCAGTGGCCGAGCGGTTCTAGGCGCTTCAGTCTGGAACCGTGCGACCGCTACGATCGCAGGCTCGAATGCTGCCTCGGGCATGGATGTGTGTGGTGTCCTTAGGTTAGTTAGGATTAAGTGGTTCTAAGTTCTAGAGGGCTGATGCTCTCAGATGTTAAATCCTATAGTATTCAGAGCCATTTGAACCATATGAAGAGAAGGAAAGGAATGAAGAAGGAAGCCACCTGTTATAGTTTTGCACAGATAATCGTCGCAAACACTTGGTTTACGGACCATGAAATAGGTCCTTCGACGTAGAAGAGACCAGGAGACCCTGTAAGGTTTCAGATTGATATACAGGGTGTTACAGAATGTTACGGCCAAACTTTCAGGAAACTTTCCTCACACACAAAGAAAGAAAATATGTTATGTGGACATGTGTCCGGAAACGCTTACTTTCCATGTTAGAGCTCATTTTATTACTTCTCTTCAAATCACATTAATCATGGAATGGAAACACATAGCAACAGAACGTACCAGTGTGACTTCAAACACTTTGTTACAGGAAATGTTCTAAATGTCCTCCGTTTGCGAGGATACATGCATCCACCATCCGTCGTATGGAATCCCTAATGCGCTGATGCAGCCCTGGAGAATGGGATATTGTATCACAGCCGTCCACAATAAGAGCACGAAGAGTCTCTACATTTGGTACCGGGGTTTCAAATGCCCCCATAAATGAAAGTCAAGAGGGTTGAGGCCAGGAGAGCGTGGTGGCCATGGCATTGGTCCGCCTCTACCAATCCATCGGTCACCGAATCTGTTGTAGAGAAGCGTAGGAACACTTCGACCGAAATGTGCAGGAGCTCCATCGTGCATGAACCACATGTTGTGTCGTACTTGTAAAGGCACACGTTCTAGCAGCACAGGTAGAGTATCCATTGAGCGTAGGTGGAAGAACATGGGGCCCAATCAAGACATCACCAACAATGCCTGCCCAAACGTTCACAGAAAATCTGTGTTGATGACGTGATTGCACAATTGCGTGCGGATTTTTGTCAGCCCACACATGCTGATTCTGAAAATTTACAATTTGAGCACGTTGGAATGAATCCTCCACTAAAATGAGCTCTAACATGGAAATTAAGCGTTTCCGGACACATGCCCATATAAAATCTTTTCTTTATTTGTGTGTGAGGAATGTTTCCCGAAAGTTTGGCCGTACCTTTTTGTAACACCCTGTATATTGGTAAAAAAGAGATTTTTGAACCAGATTTTAAATTGCAAGACATTTCCAAGGGCATATTTGGACTGAGACTACAATTTCTTGGTTATGAATTGTAGATTAAGTTGATGGATCCTGGATAATTTGTAAGAAACCGGGGTTTCTGAGAGTTTCACAGGGAGCGTTAGGTAACTGTTGACTGAGCATGGGAAAGGAATACAATAGAAGACGAAAGGGTAGCTTTGAGAGATGAAATAGTTAAGGCGGCTGAGGATCATATAGATAAAGAGGCAAGTTCTTGCCTTTTTACTTGTGTTATCCTTGGATAACAAAGGAGATATTGAATTTAACTGATAAAACGAGAAGATACAAGAACGGAGCAAATGAATCAGGTAAAAGGGAATACAAAAAAGGGAAGAAGCCGTATGAATATCAGAAGCCCAGATGGAGAACGAGTCCTAAACAAACAAGGGAAAGCTAAAAGATGGTAGGAGCATATAGAGGCTTTACACAAGGGTGATGAACTTGAAGATAATATTACAGAAATGGAAGAGGACTTAGATGAAGATGAGATGGAGGATGTGATACTGAGAGAAGAATTTTACATAACACTGAAGACCTAAATCGAGACAAGGCTTCGGGAGTAGACGACATTCCGTGAGAACTACTGATAGCCTTTGGAGAGTCGGCCGTGACAAAACTCTTCCTTTCGGTGTGCAAGATATATGCGACAAGCCAAATACCGTCAGACTCAAAGAGCGATGCAACAGTTTGAATCCCAAAGGAAGCAGGCGCTGAGAGATGTGGATATTATCGAAATATTAGTTCAAAAGTCATGGTTGTAAGACTCTAACATGAATCCCTCACTGAAGAATGGAAAAGTGGTAGAAGCTCACCTTGCGAAAGATCATTTGGATTTTGGTGAAATGTAAAAACACGCCACGCTATATTAACCCCACGACTCATCTTAGAATATGGGTTAAGGAAAGGCATACCTACGTTTGTAGTGTTCGTAGACGTAGAGAAAGCTTTTGACGATGTTGACTGGAAGACTCTCTTTGAAAATCTGAAGGAAGCAGGGGCAAAACACAGGGAGCGAAAGGCTTTCTAAACCTTGTATAAGTGTGAAGGGGAAGCAGTGGTTGAGGAGGGCGTCAGACAAGGTTGCAGCCTACTCCCGATGTTCTTCAGTCTGTATATTTTGCAAGGAGTAAAATAGACCAATGGATATTTGGAGTGGGAACTAAAGAAAAGCTTTGAAGTTTTTCGACGACAGTGCAATCCTCTCAGAGAATTAAAGGACTTGAAAGAGTAGTTTAACGGAATGGGCAGTGTAGTGAAAGGGGGCTATAAGATGAACATCAACAATAGCGAAAAACGGATAATGAAACATGGTCGAATTCTATAAGATGCTGCTGAAGTATTTCGGAAATGAAACGCTTCAAGTTAGTAGATGCATTTGGTAATTTGGGCAGTAAAATAGCAGATGATGTCAGAAGTAGATAGGACACAAAATGTTGGCTGGCAATGGCAATAAATGTGCCCCTAAGAAGAGAAATTTGTTAGCATCGAATATGGACTTCAGTGTTAGGATGTCTTTTCTAAAGGTGTTTCTTTGGAGTGTAGTCATGTATAGAGTCGATACATGGACGATAAACAGTTTAGACATGAAGAGAATGAACTTTAGAAATTTGGTGGTATAGAAGAATTCTGAATGTTACACTGGTGGATCACGTAATTTATGAAGAGACACTGAATAGAACTGGGGGGAGGAAAAATATGTGGCAAAATTTGACTAAAAACAGAGATCGGTTGAAAGGGATAAGTAATTTAGTACTGAAGGAAAATGTGAGGGGTAAAAGTCGCAGAGGGATACCAAGAGATGAGTACAGTAAGCAGATTCAGAAGGATGTAGGTTGCAGTAGTTAGTCGGAGATGAAGGAGTTCACACAGGATAGAGTATCGTGGAGATCTGCATGGAGAGCTGCATCAAACCTGTCTGCTGACTGAAGGCCACAACAATAACGCACACTCTATTCCTCACTGAATCTGCTCGTAATCTTCTCATCTCTTACCTTATTAGTCAACTTAATTCTCTGAATCATTTTGTGACACCATATCTCAAACGTTGTGGTTCTCTTCCTATGTTCCATGATTCACTTCCTAACATTTCTGTGCTTCTGACGCGCATTTTCAGAAATTTGTTTGTCAGATTAAGGCTATGATTGATATTAGTAGATTTCTTCACCCACACTAGTCTGCGGTTTGTTTTCCCCTTGTTTCGTACAAAATGCGTTACCTTCCTTCCAGTGCAAAGGAATCTCTCCAGTTTGCTGCGTGGCCCTAATTTTGTATTAAAATATGTTCCAGGAGGTATGGTCAACACTTACAGATATGACAGGAACGCTCAATTCAAGCAAGGACATCAGAAGGACATATGCCTAATTCCGAGTGGTTTCCGAAATAGAACAGATTTATTGCACATCGTTATTTATTTTCTGTTTTATCCAATGCTTTGCCACACTCGCACTGTGAAACATTTAGTAACCATTAAGACATTCGTTTTCAAACGTGTTAACTTAAAAAACATTTATTTTTAACTCATTCACCTCTAAGCATTTTGATTTCCCTAAATCGCTTCAGGCAAATGACGGAATGTTTCTTTAGAAAGGGCACGGCCGACTTCCTTCCCCATCCTTTCCTATCCTTCACCAGCCTTAACTAATCGGATGGGACCGATGACCCCTCCCACAAATCAACAAAGCAACCAACCTCTGAATTTTGGCGTGCCCGTCGCATTGCAGCTGTTGTAGAGTTCACATTATATGTTTGAGTATCCGACCAACATAACGTATTTGTGCGCTCTTGAGAGAACGTTCTGCGTTGCTTGTCTGAATGTCTCTGCACGTTCCCCAATGATGGAAGAAGCATCCATGATGCGACCCAGCAGTTCGTCTTTTGTATTGATCTTTCGTTTGTACACCATAGGCTTCATTGAGTCCCATGAACAAAAATCTAACAGCATCAGGTCTGGTGATATTGGTCGCCAGTTAATTGCGGCACAACGGATAATGTACCGAATAGAGAACGTGCGTTGTGATGTTCCCTCAAACGTCTGGTAGAATGTGGTGAAGATCTGTCATTCTGGTAATACATCGCAGTCCGCCTGGTCAAAGGAATGTCTTCATTTTGTTCAAGGAACGAATTTTGAAAAAAAAAATCTTAAGATAATATAATTCTGCCCCACCATTTTCTCTTTTAAAATGACTGGACATATCAAAGTTTTACCCATCATGCCGCACAAAACGTCAATCGAAAATCGAGCTTGGAAACTGGATTGCAATTTAGTATGTGGATTTTCCTGCGACCATCGATGATTATTGTGTGTGTTACTGACTCCAATCAGTGCACACGTTACTTCATCAGTAAATAGCATTTATGGAAGAAACTGAAGATTGTGATTCAACGAGCGCCAGAATTCAAGTGTGGTAGCATTGTTCCTAACGCGAAGATTGTTAATTTAGATCAATTCAGTTTATTGCTATGAATTTTAGGCCCGTCATCTGTAAATTCTAAACAGCTCGTAAATGTTTGTCAATCATGGTGATATACTTCGTTTTATATTATGTATGCTGTAGTAAATCATGTTAACAGCAGCCATTGGTAATGTTAATGTAGAGATAAAACAGAGCACTTGAAAAATAAGAATCAGGTAAAACAAACAACATAAAATAAAGGAAATTAGCTCAAGTCCCAAGTGAATAACTTCCATCTTACGTTACTGTGGGCACGCTGTGTATGAAAGTGGTACAAGTTTTCTGCTTTTAATGTTCGCCATACAGCTGTTCGTGGCACAGTGATACGCGCAGCAAGTCGCCGTTTGCTGGTAATAGTAGTACGTCGCACCATTGGAACAACGAACTGCTATTCATGCACAAGTTGTTGAACTGTACGTTCAGAAGAAAAATGGGAACGTAGAAGAATACGTGCTTACACAATGTGCTGAAAACTGTGGCAAGCACTCTACGACAAGGAATTCCGAATTTCCGATGGTATTCTTCGAGAGAAGCAGGAACAGAACTATCACAGAAGCCGTAAATACACACCATATCTGCATATTCTTTATGTGCGATATTTTTTCCAGCGCGTATAGAAACACAGCTAAGCGAGGCTTCTCTCTGAAACGCTCCTAATCCCTTGCACTACTTCACTCTCAACACGTCACCAACAATTCTGCCTTCAGTGGGCTAGTTTGATGGCAGAAACACAGAACTAGCACAGATGATGAAGGCAACGAGATAGGCTGCGCTAGAAGGAACGTTAAACAATTTGGTTCGGTATGACACATACAGGGGATAGGCAAAATAATGTGAACACCAGTAATTACTTGAGAATGGTTTATTAATAAGGGGTTGAACCCCCGTTTGCCCGTATTACAGCTGCGATACTTCTTGGAATACTGGCATATAATGATTGTGTAGTCTCCAGTGGAATTTTATGCCACTCTTCGATCAGAACCTCTTCTAACACCTGTAGTGTCGAGGGGACCGGAAATCTGCTCCGGAATCTGCGCTCCAATAGCACCCAAAAAGTTCGATAATGTACAAGTTCGGGGACTGTGCTGACCAGGGAAGACGCTGCAGTTCAGTTGCGTGCTCCTCATACCACGATTGTACTGTCCTAGCTGTGCAAATTGGTGCATTATCGTACTGAAATATGACATCCTTTTTGGGGAACAACATTTTAATCATGGGATGCACCTGATCACCTAAAATGATCACATAACCGTTGGCTTAACATGGTCTCTGAGTGTAATGATGGGACCAGCAGAATATGGTATGGCTGCCCACATCATCACACTTCCATCTCCATGCATAACCGTTGTAATCAAGCAATCAGGATTGTAGGTTTCTTTTAGCGTTCTCCAGACGTAAACTGGGCCCGATGTTGGAAATAACGAAAACATTGACTCGTCGGATCATGTGACGTGTTTTCACTGATCAGCTGTCAAGGACTTATGCTCCTGAAACTATCTGTTATGCTTCTTTGCGTTGGTTGTCGTCACTAACGGTTTAGGTATAGCAGCTCGTCCATGAATATTTCCTTTATGAAGTTCTCGGCGGACAGTGTCGATAGATACGGTGTCTCGAAGATGGCTATTGAGCTTTGCAGTTATTTTAGCAGCTGTAGTTTTGTGATTTTTTGACATAATTCGTGTTCCCGTACGACATTCTCGGTCATTTAGTTTCCATTTGCGCCCACTATTACGTTTACATGGTGATGTCTTTTCATGTTTTGTGTAGGCTGTCATGACTGTTGAAACAATTGTTCTTGAATCAGTCAGTAAGTTGCTTGTCTTGGTTGTTGATCCTCCAGCTTATCGGGCCCCCACAATCTCCCCTCTTTGGATCTCTGTTAGGTCTTTCACTGCACGTCGACCTCGGTCTCTGAATGCAAATACGAAGTATGCACTACTCGTAAACAACCTGCAATGATGCCTAGTCCATACCGAACACACACAGTCTATACTGCATGAACACAAGCAGTATCCTCGATTTTGTATTCCCTTTCCATACTTATTGTTCTTGATAGTATCTTCGTTGCACAGGATGTTAATCTGTGTGATGGTTCTCAGTAATCTATGCTTGTGTTTTTCGGGACTGTGTGGAAGATATTCTCCTGGACGACCGACTGTATGTCTCGATTGTCACAGATATTACACACGAAATGAAGTATAGTGTTTTGCAAGGTTCGCCAGTCAATTTAGAAATTCCAATGGAATATAATGTATCCCTGTTTCTCGCTTGATCGTAAGTCATACAGAGCTCTGTCGAACTCGGGCTTTAGTAATGGATCTTCTACGTCTTCTAAATCTGCAGACACTTCAGCAAGGTAATGCGGCTACGAAGACGACTGTGTGACCACGAGATGTCTCTCCTTGCTAGCACATTCTTAGATTCAAACCGAACTTACTTGGAACTAGCTGGATCATAGTGTTTACTGTGTATGCTTTCCTCTCAGCACCTAGCGCAAAATCAAGCCCAGTTTGTGTAAGACTAACTGAAAAGAAGACTATATGTAAATGGAAGGTGGAAAGGGGAAGAAAGGAAAAGAAAGGGGAGGCATCACTGCTGTCAGTTGCGTCGGGACATTACGCGGAATCGGCGGCGACGAGTGAAAATGTGTACCGGACCGGGATTCGAACACGAGATCTCCTGATAACTAGCCAGAGGGGGAAACCTCTGTGCCATCTGCACGTAACCTCTGTGCAGTTATCGCAACTGCACTGAATATCTCGGCTCGCCTCAAGGCCGATCCACAGTACCATCGAGCGCCACCTGGTCCATTTCCTCCATCGCTCTTCAGAGATTCCCACAGGAGGTCGGTCGTGTTTATGCTTTCGCACTGAAGAAGGTGGATTCTTTGCCCAGCTAGGCCTATCAAAATATATGCGTGCGCGGTGTGTGCTCTTTCGGACATGTCGCAGTTTCATAAGCAATGTTAATGCCCCCGCAGAAATTTCCACATTTCTTGAGTGCTCTTTCCGCAGTTTGTTGCATGATGGGATCCTATCGATCAGTACAATGAGCGGTAATCCAATTTCATCAAGCATGTTTCACAGATTGACCACACGAAGAAGGAGGTGCACGGCGAGCCGTATCTCCCACTATATTCCAGTGGTGTTAGAGTTATTTGATAGGACGTGTATATACCGTGGACTTGCCTCACCCTGGAAGGGTGCAAGTAGTCACCACCAGTCCACGATGTCAGCTGTGGAACAGCTTGTACGCACGAATGGTCGGATTGCCACCATAAGACAGTTGACAACCTTTTAACATCGAGAATGCCCATAAAATACCTTCTGCACCATCCAGAATTGTTTTGCCGTTTAATATCCGTTGGTAACTTCTTCTGTACTTCTGAATCAGTTAACTTTACTACAGAAACCATTTTTAACATTTAGTGGATGTAATACTGTATTTATTTGTGAACGTTTATAATTGATTGTAATTATAATGTTAATATTGCTAAATTGCTGGGTAATAGAAAGGGAACTTTATTTAAACGTATCGGTAGCAACGATGAAATGGCAGTACCTGAGCCGTTGTTTGTCTTTGGGTATGGAGTGTGTTCGTCGCGCTGCGAGCACAGAGGTAGACGAGATGCTTGAGTCACTAACCTGCAACAGATGTGGCGCAAAAAGAATACATCAAGGATGTGGACCCTATGTTTAATTTATATTTCTTAAGTACTTGTTGAAACTTTTGAATAAAATATAGGGATGAAATTTATGAATTATGGATTTTCATAGAAATAAACACGATTAAGCTTACAAATGCTTTATTGCTTAATTTTTACGTAAAGTCTGCAAAATAATCATTTTAACAGCTCTTAACGTTAAATATGTTTTAAAATATAAAAAACCATACATTCTCATCAATAATTTGGATTTTTTGTTAAGTAATTACGAGATTGCACCAGCCGATTCACGTCCTCAAATGGTTTATTACGCAGTGAAAACGGTCCCTCTGGCTGCTTCCCTGCATATATTTCGAGGTTTAAGATATAGAAATTATTTTGGGTCGAGCAAGGCAAATATTTTTATTACAATGAAATAAACACCCTTAGCTGCTTACAGGCGTTGACATACGTCAACGGGGACAGATTAAAATGTGTGCCCCGACCGGGACTCGAACCCGGGATCTCCTGCGTACATGGCAGACATGTCAGAAAGAACAGATACCATCTTAGTATATATATAGTTAAGGCTCACCGGCCACTTGACCATCTTCTTCTTCTGTGCGAATGCAGAAACAGTGCCCGAACTCTTACGGGAATCGGCAACGCGCGTCGAGTAATGAGTATAATTGGCGGGGGCACTACGAATGTAGTGCGGAACAATACGTTGAGAATGTGGGTTTCGCGGGAGGCGCGCCAGAGATAAATCCCTGCAGTCACCCTATCCTCTGTGTCCTCGGTGTCTCAGATGGATAGAGCATCTGCCATGTAAGCAGGAGATCCCGGGTTCGAGTCCCGGTCGGGGCACACATTTTGATCTGTCCCCGTTGACGTATGTCAACGCCTGTAAGCAGCTACGGGTGTTCATTTCATTGTAATTTCATTGTAACGTGCTGCTTGGTCACTGATGGTATCTGTTCTTTCGGACATGGCCGAGAGAACAGATACCATCTTAGTAAATAAATAAATATTTCTATGCCATACTTGGCCAGTTTTGATGGAATGTACTGTCTACATCTGCACTTGCCTGTGAATGCAAGCAGCATTTCATCTATGGTTGTATATTCTCCCAGTACATAGTCTTTCTTGCAGTTTTCAACGAATATTTCAAATATCTGACGTATTGTTACTAAGTTGTCCAGCTGTTTTCTTTATTCATGTGTGGATTTATCGTCAAAACGAAGATAGCTTTGAATAAAGTGAAGACGTTGCTGTGTCATTGTCAGCGGAAATACTACAACGTCTGTTCCGTCTGAAGCCCATAGGTCAATGGTGTTCTGCCTCCCAGATCGGTAAAATCCAGCAATGTACAACAAGCCTATATAAGCCTTCAGCTCGTTGGTACTCATTTCCTTCAGAAAACAATGATTTGAAAGGACTTCACAAGCTGATTTCATTTATGAAAGTTGCAAGTTTGTGTATTTCGAGATAATACTAAGCATATCGTCATTGCAAAACAGACTCCAGCATTAAAACACTGTCTTCGCTAATCTTGTCACTAAACTCACGCCAGGTACCTGCCTGATGATATTTTGAGAACAGGTCCGAACTTGTTGTTGAGGTGGACTTTTGCATCTCTTGCATCCCTATTTAGCAAACTAAAATGAACTGCGTACTTGATTTTCCGATCGCTCGAATAATTCTTGTAACGCAGCATTGTGGGCAGTATTTTGTAGCTCATTTAGTGGTATATTACGTCGTTTGCCGCAGCCTTCACTTGCATCTTACTCTGTACCATTACTTCCACTGCGCTCACTTACACGATCTTCATTTTCAGTGCCTTCTGTTGTAAAGTCGTTTCCACTGTCTTATAATTCCACCATCCAAGTGCGTGTACTCTCAGCCTCCCTTCCTTCGTTGCCCATTTTGACTAAAAACACGAAACATTCATGAAAAAAAACTAAATTGAAAAGTGGCACAGAAATACTACTTCGTGGTTGTAGATGGGTCAAACAAACCCTCCTTTCCCGTACGGCAGCCGACTGAGTGCGTTCACGCATTAGGCAGGGGAGTTCAATAATGACAGCAACTTAGAAAGAATTTCTACAATGTGGAACTGCGCAAGAACGAACTGCCAACAATGCAAAATGAGCCGGGTGAAATTGACTCTACGACATCATCGCCGGGTTAAAGAATGCAGAAGTGTTTCTTGGGTGCTCCCTCAGACGTAGTGAGCAGCTATGATGTGATTGAACCAGTGTAGGCGCGAGTATTGAGAGGACGGTTGGAGTGGACCGGCAGAGAAAGCTGCAGTTCTAATTATTGCTTGTCTCATAATTTTCCGTGGCTCTGGAAACTACTCATTGTTCTCAACTAGCAGCAGCGGCAATAGCGGCAGTTCAGCACTGTCGTCGGCTAAAGTCTCCGTCATCCACATAGCTACAGCATTGTAAGACTTAACCGACGGATTAGTACTAACATTGTACAGGCATTATCCAATAGCATTTCTTCCACAAGTGTTAATAATTTTCTTGTACAATAACCTGCAACAATTGAAAGCTTTAGGGCACTTACGTTGTCATTGTCCTCAGACATTATTACGAAGCAGAGTCCTTTTTCTTTCCATGCAGTCACCGCCAGTTTACTGCCAGTTTTGTTTGTCCTTTAATGACCAGTTTCAATCTAAATTTTGCTGCCTCAGCAACTCTTCATTCTTGAATTGCGTAACAGAGGCTTAACGAATTTGTAATTTTGAATATTAACTTCACGCACTTCAAGTAACTTAAAATTTCACTTTCAAAACTAATAACTAAAGATAAACCACAAATTAATAGTGCGCTGTTTCATTTATTTTTTGTTTATCTTAGCGAGTGGCTTCTGCTGGCTTCGGAAGTACTTTATTGCTCTTATGTTAAAAGTGAATTCAGCTACTCACTTGTTTAAGGTAAATTCAATTCAGTCTTTCGATAATTAAAAGTAAACTTGCTTAGCCGAGTGGTAACGTGCCTGTCTGCCATGCAGCAGCCCCAGGTTCGATTGTCAGCCGGATTGGAGATTTACTCCACTTGTGGACTGGGTGTTGTGTTGTTCTCATCATCATTTCATCTTCATCACCGTCACGCAAGTCGCCCATTGTGGCGTCCGACTGAAATAAGACTTCCACTCGGCAGCAGAACTTCCCCGAATGTGTCCTCCCGGCCAACAGTGCCACACGATCATCTTTTTAAAAAGTAAACTGCAACTGCTTCCCCTGTTCCAAATTTTGAATTTCGTTATCCTGAGGTTACTAAAAGCTACTTTTTTTTTTTTTTTTTTTTTTTTTTTTTTTTTTTTTTTGTAACAAGCTTTCAGTTCAAAGCCAGTCATTTATTTAACATGTAACTTCATTTAACTTTGCATTAAAAATTTAGTATTTCAGATTAAATAACTGCAAACTCAATGCTTTCAGATCTATCTAATTTTTCGTGAAGTGTTGTGTTGTGGAAATGCTAGACAACCTTATGTTGCTACTCCAGTAATTATTTCCTTTATTTTATTCGCCATTGCCTTTGTTAAGATTCTTGATATTCATTGTCCTTGTGGGCTGGCGTCGGTATAATTAGCCCTTATCTTTGCTAATCATTACTTTTTGTATTATCAGTATTTTTGTATTAAATATATTACAAACTACCTTTTTGCCCCTGTGTGGTTCGTGAGCGATTGCTATGTACTCCACTCATTTCCAAATCGTTACCAGTATTTAGATTAGGTCTAGAATAGATTCTTCCTTCACAAAGCTCTATTGTACGTTTTACTCCTACTAATCGGTATTTTCTTCTTCGGTAACGACAGCTATATTCACTGTAAAATTTCATTAGCCATACGCGAACACTGTCAATTATATCGCAATCCAGTAGGCTGATTAGGAAAGGGGAGGTTACACGTGGTGACGCCCGTGACAGGACAGTATCAATCTGGTATGGTTCTTGACACGAATTCTGCATCAAGCAGATTCGTAGCGAAGTAAACCCTTTCGTTATGAAGAAAGCTGCTCACGCATGGCAATAGTAAGTGGTGGGAATAAAGCACAATATTTCTAAATTTGCATTAATCAGTAATACACGCAACATGGGGAACATAAAGGAAACTGATAATTTGATTGGACCTAATGGGGAGCATTCTGTAGAACAAAGAGAAACGTTGGCAGCGGAACCCATTGTTTAGGAATAGGCGACTGGCATCACAGACGTTACCGCTGAAACACAGGAACTGAGGAAAATTAAATTCCTGGCATTGGCAGACGTTACGGAATTCGGAACAGAAGTCAAAACCGAATGTATTGACGGTGGATACGAGGAAAACATCAATAGAGAACCAGAGGTAGAGTCAAAACCAGTAATATCTCGAAATATAAACGATTTGTTGGGCATGTTGATCACTACAATTATTGCTGAGCCCGGATCAATTACTGCTCAGTTCAAATCAATTAACAGTCAAATTGACGCACAGTAAACTAAAGTGGATCATCAGGACTAAACAATAAGGTTTGTTGAGAATAATATTGGAGCTGCTAGTACAAAAGAAGATGAAATCAAGAAATAAACCATTTTAATGAATACCAAAATCGGTTATGTTAAAGAGCAAATGACAGAGATACAATCAAAATTGGGACTCATAAATAGTCGTTTTGAGGCAGAAGAAGAAAGGATCGAACAGAAACTGGACAGACCATTGATCCCATTATTGAATATAAAAGTAACTGAATAGGCAGAATTAGAGCGAAAGTAACGATAATAGAAAGGTTACGAATTTGCAAACCTTAGTACCAGTCGTAGACACTAGAGTGAGGAGACAGTTGACTACATGTGATGAGTAAATGAGAGAAGTGGAAACATTAGCGACGAGTACTTAGCAAGTGGTCGTCGCTAACGTTTCCACTTCCCTATTTTACACAAGGAGCCTAACTGAAATGTAGGTCAGACGAAAAGCTGCGCTATGCATCATGCCTCGCACATATTACTGAAATATTAGAGAAGGAGGAGCGTTTCGATCCCCTCAAATAGCAGGGTGGATTGCACACTACCGTCTTCAATTAAAATTGCGAAAGGATACGCCTGAATGGTGGACACGAGAGAAAAAAATTAACGCTGTAATCGATGTGCTAGCAGGCAAGGCTAAGCGATGGGGCTTTGAACTTTCAAGAATCTAAGAACGTTTTCTTGAAAGAATATTGGTCAACGCAGAAGCATGAGAGTATACGACGCGATTTCGAAGAGTCAAAATCCTACGACGCCAACTCGCGTTGCTCGATGAAGGAATTTTGCGAAAATTGATTGCGCAAATTAGAATATTTGCGTGATCGACGTACTGAATCGAATATTGTCACTGAGTTGTGGAAGAAGCGTCCAGATGATTCCAAGTGGTACATACGCAGAAGTTACAGAACTATTACTGTTTTCTTAGAAAAGGTCGAAGACGAAGACAACTGACCGAATAACCGCAAGAATGTTAAGAGTCGTGTTGTAGCAACAATGACAACAACAGCAACAACCATAATAACTGTAGTAATAGTGGTATCCTAACCATGGTAATAATAACTCACACCACTACAATAATAGAAGTCATAGTGGGAACAATAACAGTAGAAATGTCAGAGGCCAGTGAATATAATTCGTGGTTCTCAGCAGAATGATAGTAAGCAGGAGCAAAATCAACAACTGCTGCAGGTGAATGGAAAAGTGCCTGTCATACTGAATCAGGGAAACCATTATGCTCGCGGGTTTTAGGCCTGTCGGGCGTGGGATGTCCTTGGTGTTGCAGAAGAAAGTCTAGGCAATATCGCTATGACGAATCCGACTGGATAAATCGGCGATGGGAGGAAGTGCAAGAAGACAGAGCGAGTAAAGCATCCACGGTAACAATAACTGAATTTGAAACGGCAGTCGACAGAGTGATCATTGTCCATAAAAACGATGAAAATAGAGTACTGGTCATTAAGGAGGAGGCAGCCGCTGTTAAAGCAACAATCGTACCCTCTTTTGGTAAAAATAATTTTTGTATTGAAAATATCTCGGGGTACCCTTTCCCACTGCGTGGTTCATGAGCGATGAAACTATATTCAACCCATTTTAAAATTACTATTAGTATTTAGATTACGTTTAGAACTGATTCTTCCCTCAGAAGGGACTGTTGTACAGTTTATTCCAACTAATCGGTATTAACTTCCATCAATAACAATAGCCTTACTCACTGTAAAATCTCATGAGGCATATGCAATCATGGTCAATTATATTGCAATCCAGCAGGTTGATCAGGAAAGGGGAGATTATAAACTGTTGATAAACAAAAGAACTGCCCATTACATAATCCACGAGAAGCTTCGTTATGGCCAAATTTGTGCACAATGAGGGCCAAAGCGTCCCTCAGAGAATCAGTAGGTGACAAGAATTGGTGTTTCCCTAACCCATCTGTTGCGATACATGGAGCAAGAAACATATTTCATTGCTCAGGATGTGGCGTGCGACAGAATGTGGTGTCACCACGTCAACCGTGCCCCCATGTGGAGGCAACCAGCTGCATTCGTTCAATGTCCACTCTGGCTTTAAGGCCTGAAGAGTGATACTCAGTTGCTTTTTGAATGAAAATGGAACTGCACTCATCGACTGCCTACCACAGAAAGCAATGTTAAAGCTGAGCAGTACAGCACCACTTTGCTGAGGCACAAACAGGCCATCAAGAACAAGCCCAGGATGAAATCTCGAATGGGGTAATGGTCCTCCAGGACAATGCTGACCGACATGTGAACTATAGTACCCTTGAGATGCTTCAAAAACGTCGATGGAAGGTCTTGGAATATCCACCTTACAGTCCCAATACATCCCCCCTTTAAAATCTGTGAAAACTCGGAGGTTCACCTGCGACAAAGAAATGTAGAACACCATAGAAATTTGCACCAGTCAGGATCGCAGGAGTTTCAACACTGTTGTGTACATAGTTCCGCGTAGTCATTGCGTATACAAGTTTCACACTAGAGCGTACCCCCTAAGCACAACAGCGCAGGCGCACCTCTCGTCCATCTCCGCACTACGAGATGGCGCTGCCTTAGAGATGGACCAAATTCTGCTTCCGCTGATCCGCGTATTAATATGTAACGCAGCCAATGAGATTGCTGCTAATGTAGAACCCTTTCTCCTCGTGGATAACACTCATGCAGTGATACCTGAACGCGTGAGGTATTATAACAAGTGTACAGACCACCGATTAGTCAGTCTACATTTGCCTGCACCAGTCTGTACCAGTCTGCATTAGTCTGTACCCGTCTATAGTCAAGTTTCAGTCTGCACCTAAGAAGATTATCATATTCCTGTACATAGCCATGAAGATAAATTATAGAAACTTTGTCAAGTATCAGAGATATGTGAGAATAAGATTAACGGACCAAGACCAAAGGAACTTCAGATTGTCAATTGTAAATAGCATCCTGAATCAAGTTACGTAATGTTTATGCTTGTTACTATTTTAATAAGTGTGTGTGAAAATTAATCAAGTTCCGTTTAACGTTGGTCACCGTCAATCTGCTACTCTAAGCGTGCAAGTGGCATTTCTATCGTCTGACCTAAAGGCAGAAGATAAACACGCCACGATAACACCACGAGACATATTGCTGACACTCGCCTACTTCGTTAGAGCGACAAGTCAAATGATCTGATGGTGTGTGTACCGAAGGTCTTGCAGTACGCACACCACAAACACTCAAGCCACCCACTCCCTTCCTATATGCTGGGTCACTGGTAGTTGCATATAGTTTTAGCATTCTACATGAACTGTAATTATAATAGCGTTATTAGAATTTCTTTACATATAATTATAATCTTCACTTGGACACAACTTGTACTGCACACGCAACAAAGTGGAACGACAAAAACTGTCGTACTCATAAACACGTGCACAACAGAGAGTGTGCGGTTGTATACGTGGAGTAGCAGAGCATGGGAAATTGTAGTGGGCGCAGTTCTTACACTCTTACTTTGTAGGCTCGTTTCTGAGTTATCCACAGAATAGGCGGTAATTAAATAAAGCTCAATGGTCACTGCAGGGTTGTACTTTTGCACTGCGGTTTGCTGCCGCATTCCAGTATAATATGTAAGCATCAGCACCGGCGCGCGCTCCGGTCGTTGTGGACTGTACGGTTTATACGGTTTCTGGGAGGAATTTCGGCGGAATGCACGTGGGGGCTGCTTAGCGTCACTCGCAATTTATGCGGGCGTTTGGGACTGGGAATGTAATTTCACAGCCGCCAGGCACGCGGGCAATTAGTTAGGCGGCCGTGTGAGTGCTCGGCCGGGCCGCCGGCAAGCATTCCCTGCCCTGCCCCGCACCGCGTGCTGTGCGCTGCGCTGCGGCAGGTGCCACGCAAAATGGCGCCGGCCAGCGGGGTGCAGCCAGTGGGGGGTGGTGCAGCCGGGCCGCGACAGCTGGAACTGCGGGCGGCCGAAGGAGGGAACGTGTTTAGGCGGGCGGTTAAGCAAGTGGCGAAGGAAAGTGGTCGTGAGTGGGTAGATGCTTCAAGTACAGGGTGGTCGTATTCGATTATCTGGCAAGTGCTTTCTCAGGGGTCTGCCGCTCGTAATTATATACACTGATATGATCGAAGTCATGGCATAGTGATATGCACATATACAGATGGTGGTACCATCACATATACAAGTTATAAAAGGGCAGTGAATTGGCAAAACTGTCATTTGTACTTAGATGATTCATGTGACAAAGTTTCATATATGATAATGACCGCACAACAGAAACTAACAGAAATTCAAGGCGAAATGGTAGTTGGAGCTAGGTGCATGGGATATGGTATTTCGGACACCCTTAGGGAATGTAATATTCCGAGAACCACAATGTCAAGAGCCTGCCGAAATATCGAATTCCTGGCATTATCTCGCACCATAGACAACACAGTGGCCAATGGCCTTCTCTTAACGACGGAGACCAACGGCGTTGGTGTCGTCTCCTCAGTGCTGACAGACAAGCAACGTCACATGGGATACACAGTGGCTCGTGGCCTTCAAGTAACGACGAATAGCAGCAGCGTTTGCATAGAGTTTTCAATGCTAGCAAACAAACACTACGATGTCAATTAACTGCAGAGATCAATGTGGGACGTATAAAAACAAATCTGTTAGACTAGTGTGGCGAAATTGGTGTTAATGGGCTATGGCAGCAATGACTGATGCAAACACAACATCGCCTGCAGAGCCCCTCATGGGCTCATGATCTAATTGTTTGGGCCCTAGTCGACTGCAAAATTGTGGCCAGGTCAGATGAGTCCCAACTTGATAGTAAGGTTCAAGTATGGTGCTGACACATGAAGCCATCGACCCAAGTTGTCAATAAGGCACTGTGCAAGCTGACGGTGATTCCATAATGGTGAACCTATCATTCATGGGAATGGTAATTTTCGGCTACTTGGAGATTATTTCCATCCATTCATGTCATCAAACAAGGATGGAATATTTATGGCTTTTTGGTTCAGTGAACAGTATAGACACTTCCAGCGAATGATTTGGCTATTCAGATCGCCCAACGTGAATCCTATTGGATTTTTATTGGATATGATCGAGATAGTTTGTGCACAAAATACTGAGCTGGCAAAACTCTAGCAATTTTTTTTTTATGCTGCATGCCCTGAATTCCTCTCCTGAACCAACCTCTTCATCTCAAGAGTGCCACTTGCAAACTACGTCCTCAATTATGTGTCTTTCTCTACAGTTTTTGTTTTTCTCTCTACAACTCCCTCTAGTGCCGTGGAAGTCGTTCGGTGGTGTCTCTTTTACTAGTCAGTGTTTCCCACATATTCCTCCCCTTTCCGGTTCTGCACAGTATCTTCTCATTCCTTATCTTATCAGTCAATCAAATTTTCAACTTTCGCCTGTGGCACCACTTCTCAAATGCTTCGATTCTCTTCGGTTTTCCCACCATCCAATTCCACAACTATACAGGTCTGTGGTCCAAACATACATTATCAGAAATATTTTCCTCAATTTCTCTTGTCCAGGAATGCTCCTTACTCCAGTGCTAGTCTACTTTAGATGTCCTCCAGGCCCCGTACACCGTTGGTTATTTTGCTGCCAAGGTAGCAGAATTCCTCAACATCATCTGCTTCATGACCATCAATCCTGACGTTAAGTATCTCGCTTTTTTCATTTCTACTACTTCTCACTACTGTCGTCTTTCTCCGATTTACTCTCTATACATTAGACAATTCATTCCATTCAGCAGATCATGCAATTCTCCTTCACTTTCACTTAGGATAGCAATGTTATCAGCGAATCGTCTTATTGATATCCTTTAACCCTAAATTTTAATCCCACTCCTGAATCATTCTTTTATTTCCATCCATGCTGCTTCGATATACAGACTGAACAGTAGTGGCAGAAGTCTAAATTCCTTTCTTACACCCTTTTTAATCCGAGGACTTCTTTTATGGTCCCAGAATTTTCATTCTGGAAACACCCCCCAGGCTGTGGCTAAGCCATGTCTCCGCAATATCCTTTCTTTCAGGAGTGCTAGTTCTGCAAGGTTCGCAGGAGAGCTTCTGTAAAGTTTGGAAGGTAGGAGACGAGGTACTGGCAGAAGTAATGCTGTGAGTACCGGGCGTGAGTCGTGCTTCGGTAGCTCAGTTGGTAGAGCACTTGCCCGCGAAAGGCAAAGGTCCCGAGTTCGAGTCTCGGTCGGGCGCACAGTTTTAATCTGCCAGGAAGTTTCTTTTATGGTCGTCCACTCTTATTATTCCTTCTTGGCTCTTCAACATGTCGTAAATTACCCGTCTCCCCCTACAGCTTAACCCTTTTTTTCTCAGAATTTCGAACATCTTGCTCTATTTTACATTGTCGAACGCTTTTTACAATTCGACAAACCATATGTACATGTCTTCAGTATTCAGAGTATTCGTTAGTACTAGCTGAAATTTCTTACAGAAGTCTCTCATTCCTTTTCACAGTCCCATTTTCTTCCGTAACGATTCCTTCTAATCCTCCCCTTAACTGCATTTCAGTCCCACATGACTATTAGATTTTCATCTCCCTCTATGTATTGTATTACCCTTTTATTATCCTCATTTACTTTCTCAATCTCTATACCTCCAGCTTGCGACGTCAGCAGCTATACCTGAACTATCGTTGTTGGTGTTGGGTTGCTGTCGATTCTGATACGAACACACCTGTTACTGAACTGTTCACAGGAATATATTGTCTACCCGGCCTTCCTATTCACAACCGATCCTACTCCCGTTACGCCAATTTCTGCTCATGCCGATATTACTCTACACTCATCAGACCAGAAATCCTTAAATTTTTTTCATTTCACTTCACTGACTTCTAACACATAAAGATTGTGCCTTTGCATTTAACGTATTAAATTTTCTAGTTTCTCTGCCATCTGAGGTTTCTGACCCCATGCCCCGACTCGTAGAACGTTATCCTTTCATTGATTATTAAATCTTCATTGTTACCTCCCCCATCCCAGACCCCACCAGGTGATTGGAATGGGGGGTCTATTCCGGAATGTTTTGAGAATGTCGAGATCACCGTGACACTTTTTTCCAATGTTTCTTAAATGTAGTGTTTCTTAAATGCAGTGATTTCCACTGCCTCGCATGGTCATACCATTGATTATTGTGATTCTTCCGTCTTTAGGAGCAGTTCCCCACCCCAAGGAGAAGAAAGTGCCCTGAACTTCTCTCCTCTTTGACGAGGCCGTTGGCAGAATGAGGGTCACTTGCTACGCCAGAAGTTTTCGGCCGCCAATGCTGATTATTAATCAAAATTTAGGCGGTGGTGGGTTTCCTAGTTGAAACCAAGAACTTTTTTGATTAGTAAAGACGCTACCCTTAGACCACGAGTACCTGAGATAAGTTTAGTCGATTTAATTCTGTCAGTACTGGAGTCTAATTATTTCGAGTGGCAACTACACTGAAGTCCTAAAGAAACTGGAACAGGCATGCGAATTCAAATCCAGAGTTATGTAAACAGACAGAATACGGCGCTACGGTCGGCAACGCCTATATGAGACAACAAGTGTCTGACGCAGTGGTTACATCGGCTACTGCTGCTAAAGATTTAAGTGAATTTCGACGTGGTGTAATAGTCGGCGCACGAGCGATGGGACACAGTACTCCGATGTAGCGATGAAGTGGGGGTTTTCCTGTGCGACCATTTCACGAGTGTACCGCGAATGTTAGGAATCCGGTGAATCATCAAAACATCAAATCTCTGACATCGCTGTGGCCGGAAAGAAGGTCCTGCAGGAAGGGTACCAACGACGACTGAAGAGAATCGTTTAACGTGACGGAAGTGCAACTCTTCTGCAGATTGTTACAGATTTCAATGCTGGGCCTTCAACAAGTGTTAGGGTGTGAACCATTCAGCGAAACATCATCGATATGGACTTTCGGAGCAGCCTTGATGACTGCACGATACAAAGCTTTACTCCCCGCCTGGACCCGTCAACACCAACATTGGAATGTCGACAACTGGAAACATGTTGCCTGGTCGGACGAGTCTCGTTTTAAATTGTATCGAGCGGATGGACATTTACGGAAATGGAGACAAGTTCACTAGTCCATTGACCCTGCATGTCAGCAGGGGAATGTTCAAGCTTGTAGAGGCTTTGTAGTGGGGAGTGCGCAGTTGGAATGATATGGTTCAAATGGCTCTGAGCAGTATGGGACTTAGAACTACTTAAACCTAACTAACCTAAGGACATCACACACATTCATGCTCGAGGCAGGATTCGAACCTACGACCGTAGCGGTCGCGCGGTTCCACCCCGGCCTGCGGAATTATATGGGACCTATGATACGTCTAGATACGACTTTGACAGGTGACGCATGCGTAAACATCCTGTCTGATCACATACATCCATTCATGTCCATTGAGATTATGACGGACTTGGGCGATTCCACCAAGGCAATGTGGCAGACCACACGTCCGGAATGGCTACAGAGTGTCTCTAGGAAGACCCTTCTGATTTTAAACACCTCCGCTGCCTGTAATACACTGAAGGGCCAAAGAAACTAGTGCAACTGCCAAATGTCGTGTAGGGCGCCTGCGAGCATGGAGAAGTGCCGCAACACGACGTGGCAAGAACTCGACTAATGTCTGAAATAGTGCTGGAGGAAAATGACACAATTAATGCTGCAGGGCAGTCCATAAATCCATGAGAGGATGAGGGGTTGGAGATATCTTTTGAAAATTACTTAGCAATGCTTCCTATTATGCTCAATACTGCTCATGTCTGAAGAGTTTGGTGGTCAGTGGAAGTGTTTAAACTCAGAAGAGTGTTCCTGGAGCTACTCTGTAGTAATTCTGGACGTGTAGGGGTGTCACATTGTCCTGCTGGAATTGCTCAAGTGCGTTGGAATGTACAGTGCTATATCACTCCAACTGCACACGCCCCACACCATTATAGAGCCTCCACCAGTTTGAATAGTCCCCTTCCTGACATTCAGAATCTATGGATTCATAAGGTTGTCTTCATACCCATGCTCATCCATCGCTCAATACAATTTGAAACGAGACGTGTCCGACCAGGCAACATGTTTCCACTCATCGACAGTCCAATCTCGATGTTGACAGGCCCAGACGAGGCGTAAAACTTTGTGTCGTGCAGTCATCAAGGGTACCCATATCGATGATGTTTCGTTGAATGGTTCGCACGCTGGCCCTTGTTATTTCCCACAGTTCTGCACTTAATAAACCACTATTTCAGAATTCTCTCGCAATTGCTTCTGCACAATATGTCAGCGAGGTGAGACTGTGTAAACACCGCCTGAGTTTTGGCAAAAGTAACAAATTTCGACGTAGTACCTGGAGAAATGTGTTGATTTACTCAAAATTCCTCAGTCGTGACTTCTCTGAAAGTTACAAATGGCCAACAAACCAGGCGAAAATATATCGCTGCAACTTCGGTGGAATTCTTTTATGATTATAACCAAAGAAGAGGTGAAAAACGTTTCAGAATGGTCACCATCCAATTGTAGCTGTGTAGGGGCTCCGCTTAATATTTACCAAAAATGTGAGTATAGGCTTCAGATTAGAGCGGTATTCCCCCTACAGCGCTCTCAGCGACCCCCCACCACTACTATTCTCCCCACGCTTCTCTATTCGACCGCTGCATTTTGAGTGCACTCTACTTCGATGAGCCGCGAGGGATTAGCAGAGCGGTGTAGGCACTGCAGTCGTGGACTGTGCGGCTGGTCCCAGCGGAGGTTCGAGTCCTCCCTCGGGCATCGGTGTGTGTGTTTGTCCTTAGGATACTTGAGGTTAAGTAATGTGTGAGCTTAGGGACTGATGATCTTAGCAGTTAAGTCCCATAAGATTTCACACACATTTGAACACATACTTCGATGAGTTAGAGATGTACAACTCTCAACTCGTTAACATGTGCGGACGCAATTGTGAGAGAATTCTGAAACAGTGGTTTCTTAATTTTATTATGCCCCAAACTGAAGAAAAATAAGATCAGCATCTCATGAAAATGTACATCATCGGTACAAATAAACATTCATTGACTCCACTTACGTTGTTCCAAATCCCTTAGCATCTCTCGTTTTACCTGCTGCCGACAGCCCTTAAAAATTACATTCTTCCATCGGAATATTCTGTGGTTATTGTAATAAAACTGTCGATAATGAACTTTGGCATAATAACATTGCAGGAAAATACCATCCTCTTTGTGTGCTGTCATTTGCCAAAATAATATTTCGATATCTCAAACAGTTTATGAGATGTGACACAGCTTCTCATAAGACCACTGTACCATACAGTGCTGTGGTCGAGTGTGATGTTGTTCGAAGTTGTGGCAGAGAGTGAAACACTTCCCAGGGGCCTGAGGGGAGGGCCTGCGCCGTTCGTCTGACGAAAACGTTTTGTGTGCTGTCTGTAGCTGACTAAGAAGCTGACCAAGATGCAGCCACTCGCTCTGTTCCAAAGAAAGCCTCTTAGCCAGCATTCACAGGGGGTAGATATATTAGCGGTTGGGATATCCAAATGCTAGGCACGTAATGGAGCCCTGCAGAGATATGACTGCCAAGAAGGTAAGGAATCCAATGTGCACTCTGTGAGCATACCAGGAGGAGTTATTCCATATGTGGAAAAGCTGCTTCTGATGAAGCCAATTGCAGATGATGGTTCATGCAATGTTTGTCCATTTGGATTGGAAGAGATTCTGTCTGGGCTGAGGTGGTTAGCTGAAGTAGTAAAGACTAACGATCTTGCTTGTGACATGAAGGCGAAGCTCACCCTCTGTAACATCATTAACATAACCGACTCTGATACAGATCCAACCGTTAGATCTGAATCACAGGCTCAGACAGTTCAACGTTGTAGCCTTCAGACTTCTCGAAGTATGCCATAGAGTGATGGGTTACCCAGCTTCACTTGGTAGGTCAGGTGTACACAGTAGTAGGGCAATGGCGGTGCCATGCCACATAGTAGTTGCATACATTCAGGGGTAACCATACACTCAGGAAGAATGATGAATGAGGCCACGCCTATTGTTCTGCTTCATGTGACCACCTAAACTGTTGTTCTTGTACACCACATTATATCAGATTGATATCAGATTAATTAAGCAGATAAATTAAATTCATCAAATAATTACTCCCACCCCGCTGATGACATCATGGGTTTTCCCCAGTTGGCATATGGGTCCCTTCCCCCACTCCTCCATAAAATCTTAACCCCTCACCCAACCTGTCCCATATTCCCCTCCTCCTCACCTCTCCCAGAAAAAATAGTGGGCTGGGAGGATCAATATGGTATTTATTTAAACAATTTCACCCCTTGTACATTTATTGATTCAAACAATTAGGAACAATTTCACGCTGTTTATATATTTATTCATTTAAACAAAATGGGTTTCACGCTTACTATAGTGTGTTGTTGGAATGTCTTTGTGTAGTCAATAGAAATGTCTCATCAAATTGATTGCAGTACGTGCAACATTATTTATTTGAACAATTTGTAGCATACAAGGCAGAGTGTGGAATATTTAAGGGGCTCCGGAACGCCTTATACTTGCAATGTTAAAATAACGCTTATAAATTGCATCTTTCCTCACAAAGTATTTGAGGTAGGAAGTTGAAATTTTTACAGATTATTTACTGGAATATGGGCTACAACTTAACACAGGGATTTTACAAAATATTAGTTCAGTTATTAAAGATGATTTTTTTTTCAATTGTAATGAAAATTCACAAAATTTTTTTTTGCAATTTTTTATTTATATATTCAAAAATATACAGTTTTTTGGAAAAAGGCTGTGTTAAATTATGCAGAAGGTACTGTGTAACATTTACTGAACGTTTGAAACAAATATGTTTGGAAGATCCTTAGAAAACATGTAATTAGTATGAGAAAATAAAAGTTTCGGAAATCGAGCGACAAAGATTGGATTAACTTTTTAGTGCATTCCAGGTCCATAGGATGTATTATCTTCATCCTCTGCAAACTCCTCCTCCAGCTTCCTCTTGTTCCTCCTCCTGTTTACTCTTGCTTGTATTTCTAGACTCTTTACAGCCCTGTCTGCAGCCCGAAGGCGTTCCTTGTCTAAAGCAAGCATCGCTCGTACCATGTTAGAACCTATCTTCATTCCCATATTTCTAAATACCTTGCACCTTACAGTGTTGCCATCATTGAAACTCGCAACAGCATCATACACACCAAAGTGAAGTATTTCTATTCCAACAAATACAGTCTTCGGGATTCTCGACCATATAACACTATTTACACTTTCATTAGGGTTTTGAGTTTTTCCGTGAATACACTTTTTCAACAGTTCAGGTGCTGCTAAGTCTCTGAAAATAGGTTTTATCACCTCCATTATTGCATGAGGCAGAGTAAAATGTACCTGATGAACACGGACGTTAATAATAACACCATTTGACAGCAGTTTAACAGCGCCACAGTGGATCACGCCCATGTAGAACACATTTCAAAAAAAATTTAAAAATAGTTGTAGTCTTCGGAATTGAATAAATTATATATCTATTAAACTGTGCGGCGTGTGTGCACGCCGAAAGTGCTGTCGGGGATGCTGGAATCATCTGTTGGACTCACATCAGCACAGCAGCCGCCAGACTTCGCAAATTTCCTGAACAAAAGCAACAGTTCATACCAGACTCAGTCCCTGCGTCTCTCTCTCTCTCTCTCTCTCTCTCTCTCTCTCTCTCTATCTCTCCCACTCACTAGGTCTCAAGTGGCTAATTCATCTTTCTGTGTGAACCAATGTGTGCAAACACGCAGCCCAAAATGTCCCCCCCCTCCCCCCCCAACCTCTCCATCTCTCATACAGAACTGTGCTGGTAGTCAGTATATCCCTATGTTCTCTCGCTTCAAGTGTTATGGAAACTTGTAGCAGGTGGAACAAGGGCATTCCAAAAGGGCTAGGCAGCATCTATATGTGCCACTAGAAACCGCATGTACCCCTCCTTTTTCTAGAACCAAATTGTGCATACTTGGGAAACTCAGGCACTTCTGAAAATGCTGGGCTGTGAATGTCTTGGAAGTAGTTCTCACACTCTATCAAATTAATTGACTAATTGATTAAATCGATACCCTCTGTGTGGGGTAGCTTCCCTCAAAGATAACCATCTTACTGTATGAAATCTAATATTCAGTTTCTATATTCTAGCTTTTAGAAACTCTTTACAATTCGACTCAGCTGGCAAGACGAAAATTTGATAGTTGTAACCGGAGTAAATGAATGTTGTTGGTTTCCATCGGAAAACAGTGGGGATTTCCTGCCACATTTGTAGTGTCTCGTATGTTAGCAACATTATTTATCTTCAGTACAGGGCTTCATTACGCGTACATACAAGTAGTGTATTAAGTCAAAATTTGACGGCATAAACATTTGAAACCGTACATCCCAATGGTATTTGTTGAATTATACTGGGATGGCGCTGTCCCGTAATTAATATGATAATGTTGCGACATTCAGATTTAATACCGTTCGGTTGATAATTAAATAGATACATACCCTCTAGTGCAAGGATTGAGAGCACGTTTAGAGAAACAGGTGCTTTGTAGGTGCTGCAGTGGAGTCATTGTTTTACGTCATGAGTAAATTATGATTGTCCATATCTGAAAACCACAATCATTGATTTCCAAACAGTGCAGTATTTTTGGATCCGTAAATATTTTCATAATAATTTAATAAAAGTGGCAGTGACTAAGGGTACGCAAGCCGAAATCAATGCAGTGGATGGCCTTTGCTCTCATGGTATCGGAAAAACTGCAGACAGACGCACCACTCACTTTGGTAAGGGTGGATGCCAGCAGTAGCAAAATGTTTCGACACTAGTATCACCGGCCGAAATCACGCGGTAAGACATTAATGGATTAATGGAAAATCTTTTAAACCGACAGCGTCTGCCGATGCTGACTTTTGACTAACAACTACTGCACTGTGTCGTCAGCAGGGGGTACATCATACAGGGATTTTTCAGCTTCACCTTATGAGCTCAGTTCTTTTCGTCGTGCGTTGATTTTTCAGAGTTTTTCAGTTAGAGGGGATGGGGGGAGAGCATAGATGAGGGAGGAGAGAGAGAGAGAGAAAGAGAGAGAGAGAGAGAGAGAGAGAGAGAGAGAGATAACGCGATGACATATGACACGCAGTTTCCGCGAAGCAAATGAGGCGAATCCGCTATAATGGCAGTGGATGTGTGTCTGCCGCAGACAGCTCCGACATACTCGGCCGAGGTCACGCCACGGCCAGGATCATATGCCTCTCGACACGAAAAGCCATGATGTAGTTAACGTTTGGAACTCAGACTTCTGTATTTCACTAAGAAACGGGTGACAGAATTTTGTGAACAAAATTTCTGCCACTCCAATGTATATTAATTTTTTAATATTTCTTATATTCATTTATTTCACACCATTGTGATTTCAGTTTTACAGCTATTATCCAATGCAAAAGAGAAACATCGAAAAACATCAGTCGTGCCTGATCGACATGTCACCGTCGAAATGTAACAACACACACTCCTGCGCGGAACCTAGGAACGAGACTGATAAGCATATTAACAACTCCGTGGAAACAAGTGAAAGAGCGCGAGCATGTTGCCAGAGGTCTCTAACCACACACAGAAAGGTGGACCTCACGTGGCGTAAGGTCAGTGTCTGACCCAGCAACAAGAGGCAGTTACGGATGACTTCACATGCCGATCAATCATCGAGAACCTGGAAGGAGGACGAAATGGACAAGGTACCGCAGGACTTTGGTATTGCCCACAGCGTTGTTTCACCCGCATGGAGAGCGTTCCGTTCCACTGGCACTGCTGCTCGAAGGAGAAGAGGTGGTCGACAACGGTCAACTTCTGTACCACATGACCACTACATTGTCCCAAAGTAAGGATGAGCCCATGTCCAAATGCGGGCGTAATTGCAGCCACATGTATCAGGACGTAAAGGCTCACTCTCCACAGTGAACGGTGACTGCAAGCGGGTGCTGACTTTCCCCAGCAACCACTACGGTGGGTTTTGATGACTCCCGCACATTGGAGGCACCGTTTACCATGATCCAAAGAGAATATGGACCTGACCAACGAAGAGTAGGATAGCGCGCTGTTCTCGGATGAGAGTTGGTTAATGTTGAGTTGTTTCTCGACGTGCCCTCATACAGTGAGAGGTAGTAACACATATTATATCTAAGGAACTTCTCGAACGTAATCGTTTTGATGGTCCAGATATTACGGTGTGGGAGGCATATTTCTGCATGGGCGCACTGACCTTCAAATCTTTCATACGGTACATTCGCTGCTCGCCGTTACTGTAGCATTATACTTATTTCCCATATGTATTGTTTCAGGGGTGCATTCGGGCCTGATTTCATTTTTATAGGTGACAATGCGCAACCGCATCGAACACAGCAGGAGGGGGATACTCGAATGGACTAGGCTGCTCCTTTCCCCGTTTAAATCCCATCAGGCACGCGTGAGAGTTCACGGACACATACCGTACCACGTCCACAGGAACAAACGACCGTCCAACATTGCTCAGCTGTATTGGGAGAGGAATGGAATTCCTTACCAACCTTGCGAGCGGCATGGAAGCATGCTGGACAGCATGCACTGCCGTCCGTAGTTATCTCACTATTATTAACCACGTCGTGTCCTATACAATATCCACATGCGAATGCACCACTATTACTTCTTAAGTAATAGAACCCAGTACGTTGTCCTCGGTGGTGAGTGTTCATCGTGTGGTGTCACCGCCAGACACCACACTTGCTAGGTGGTAGCCTTTAAATCGGCCGCGGTCCGTTAGTATACGTCGGACCCGCGAGTCGCCACTATCAGTGATTGCAGACTGAGCGCCGCCACGCGGCAGGTCTAGAGAGTCTTCCTAGCACTCGCCCCAGTTGTACAGCCGACTTTGCAAGCGATGGTTCACTGACAAATTACGCTTTCATTTGCCGAGACGATAGTTAGCATAGACTTCAGCTACGTCATTTGCTACGACCTAGCAAGGAGCCTTTACCAGTTACTATTGATGCTGTAAAACATGCACCGTCACGAGCGATGTTCACCAATTGTGGATTAAAGTTAAGTATTCCAGCAGCTACGTACGTTATTGGCTATATTAATTACCTTGTCCTGTTCCAGACCTCACGCCAGCCTGCGTGAGCTTAAACGCGTGCCTTTCGGCTTCCTCATAGTGGCTTGGCTGTCTTGCCAAGTCACAACACATCGGAGGTGAGGGTATCATCTGGAGTGCCCCAGGGAAGTGTGGTAGGTCCGCTGTTGTTTTCTATCTACATAAATGGGCTTTAGGATATGGTGGATAGCAATGTGCGGCTGTTTGCTGAGGATGCTGTGGTGTACGGGAAGGTGTCGTCGTTGAGTGACTGTAAGAGGATACAAGATGGGTTGGACAAGATTTGTGATTGGTGTAAAGAATGACAGCTAACTCTTAATGCAGATGAGTAGGAAAAAGAATCCCCTAATGTTTGAATACTCCATTAGTAGTGTAGCGCTTGACACAGTCACGTCGATTAAACATTTGGGCGTAACATTGCAGAGCGATATGAACTAGTAGAAGCATGTAATGGTAGTCGTGAGGAAGGCGGATAGTCCTCTTCGGCTCATTGGTAGAATTTTGGGAAGATGTGGTTCAACGGTACGGGAGACCGCTTATAAAACGACCTATTCTTGGGTACTGCTCGAGCGTTTGGGATCCCTATCAGGTCGGACTGAGGGAGGACATAGGAGCAATTCGGAGGCGGGCTGCTAGATTTGTTAGTGGTAGGTTTGATCATCACGCGAGCGTTACGTAAATGCTTCAGGAACTCGGGTGGGAGTCTCTAGAGGAAAGGAGGCGTTCTTTTCGTGAATCGCTACTGAGGAAATTTAGAGAAGCAGCATTTGAAGCTGACTACAGTACAATTTTACTGCCGCCAACTTATATTTCGCGGAAAGACCACAAAGATAAGATAAGAGAGATTAGGGCTCGTACAGAGGCGTATAGGCAGTCATTTTTCTCTCTTTCTGTTTGGGAGTGGAACAAGGAGAGAAGATGCTAGTTGTGGTACGAGGTACACTCCGCCACGCACCGTATGGTGAATTGCGGAGTATGTATGTAGACGTAGATGTAGAATGTAAATGAAAATGTAAATTTTTGCAATTGTTTTTTGTTGCTCTTTAGCATGCACGTGAGACTACACCAATTATAAATTAAAATAATGAAAAACTGGAGTTTGCAATTCGGTTTCGCTGCTGGCGAGGACCAACCTGACCCATTTTGTCATAATTACTTTTGATAATTAGCCCCAAAAGTTAAATAATTTCATATTCCCTCAAGATTATGCCACGAAAAAAATTTAATTCCAAACCTCATAGGACTTTTGATTTTTATTCTTAGCCTTTGTAAGCCAAATAAAGCAACGCTCGTGCGAGATCTTTAAATAAAACAAAACCAAACAGTTCCGAAAGTTAAATAACGTTTGAATTTAAATAAAAACTGAATTAATTTGACGTTACTCTCCGTCAGTTTTTTTAAAAAATTTACGGATTAGCTAACTACTCGAGGTCGGAAGTTGAAATTGCTCGCAAGCAAACGATCGAATTTTTATGAAATTCTATCCGGTTCACTTTGGTTGATTAATATGAGATCACACGCTAGCTAACTCGCCGAAATATTCCTATGCATTCCCTGCCAAGACACACGGAAAAATAAAAGTTTCCTGTTTCGCACTAAAAACATCCCGGCCACTACTGAAACTTGACCCTTTCGCTGTTCGTACATACGTGTTCCTTGATCAGGCTCTGCAAACGAATGACAGACTACCAAATGACCAAACGAACACGAGCAATATGATCGCCTTTTGTTAAAGCATTCCCGTTGACGTTAGTCAAATCCGCATGATTCGGTGTTTTATACGGACATTTAAACTATTAATTTCATTTAAATTGTAAGAGCGGTCTTACTGATCAGCAGTCATTCGATTACACTTCATGCCACCCTCACAAATATGATCCACGTACATCGGATCACTGAGACTCCCTTGAGTGACGAATCTGTTACAAAGTAACTCGAAAATTTAAGCTTATTCCTTTCAACAAAGTGTATACTCCTCTCATCATTAACCATCTATGCAGGCAAAAAATATTTCAGCATGAGAAAGCAGATGTTCCAGATTTTCCATTTCCACACTGAGATTTATAAAAATACGTTTTTCGATAGCTTACCCTACGATATATCGAGGCTTTTCCGGGGATAGAACACAAAAATGGCATTTACTACTTGTAATAAGATCCATTACCGCTATATTCATAATGAACGCCCTCGTAAAGATAAAGACTGCTTGCCGACTGTATAGGCTTAAATGCCAGAAATATAAAACTGCACCCATAAGACAGACGGGCAGGAACTTTTAAACTAGATTCGCGAGTGCCTGCTACCCATTCACCACACACACCTGCTATCCTCGAGGTCCTACACCTCTTAGAAGAGACGGAAATTGCGTGCCTGCAAAAAGATGATTTACTCATCGGTGAACTGGCCACCCAAAATCAAGGGTTATGGTCAGATGTTTCCCTTTTTCAATAAGTTGTAGCTCTTTCTCTTTCACACTTTATGCTTTATTAACGTTAAATTTCTATCGTTATGTTTACTAAGGTTAATTTTAAATGCCTACACTATATATTTGGTATATTTAAAACCTTACACCTTTTCTCCACCGTCCCTAGTCTAGTCTCTACCATCAGCTGATCCGTTTCTTTCGGATGTCCATACTTCATTTTAGCTATTTTTTACTTTTTCTTGCATACAGTTTGACTACACCCTCTCTCTATTTAAATTCTTTCGTTACCCTAATATTAATCTTATTGTCAGGGGATTCACCTTTTTGCGACTTCCCATATCTGTTAGACAACTTACATGTTGTGTTTAAATTTGATAGGGACACGCATTTTATATATTTAGGTTCCCCAGTTTTATGATATGTGGATTTGCGACAGTCTGACTACATGGTTTTTCACTATGCTTTTCACGCCACGCTGTGAAGCGCTCTGTACCACCTTGTGCGATAACAAACGTGAGCCGTGACTGCTTTTATTATCGTATGTACGATAATGCCGTCTCCCTCATGTTTCATACACGCCTGTTTCGTTCTGTTTTTTCATCGCCGAAGTGACGTCAAATTATTCTTCATTTCCCGTACATTATGTTTTGGCTTTCTTATCGACGTGCATGTGTTGTTAACATTAATTTTAACGTGACATATGCCCCTATCAATAATTTTGTGTCCCAAATCGTATACTTTACCTTTTCTCCGTACTTATGATGTTTTACCATCTCGGTAGTATGGGATGGGAACATTTCACTTATTTATAGCTTTTTCCTCCCTGTATACTTCCTAATTTACTAATGAAGCCGTACCCAGGTGAAATGCGTTATAAATAAATTACAAATCTGCAACCTACGACTGTTTCTACAATCAACTTGCAAGTCTGCTGTACCAATACGACATCATGGAACTGAATAGTTTCTGCAACTAATTGTACGTCATACGTAAATTTGATAGTCAAAAAATGACGTCTTTGGTTTACTGTTAAGTTCATTAGTTTGTCCAATGTTCAATATTTTGTACACGTAAACTGTTTCGTTGTTAATAAGCCAAAACAAATAGGACTGAGTACATTTTTACATAAATATGAAAGTTTCTTTTGGTACGCCACCACTACCTGCATTGTATTGTATTCTGCAGAAAGTCCGCAGTTTTATTCAGGGAATGGATATGTAGTTTAAAATACACAGACGGAAAGAAATTACAAGACCAGAAAGCAATTGATGTATAATAATGAAATATTGGGAGTACTTCTCTCTTGGTAACATATTTATGCGGTTAATATTACAAGAGCGCAGTTTCAATAATGTAAGCACGAGATAAGCTATCGCAAATGTGAACTGCTGGTACATTTACAACCGGTGTCCGCCCCGGTAGCTGAGTGGGCAGCGCGACAGAATGTCGTTCCTAAGGGCCCGGGTCCGATTCCCGGATGTGTCGGAGATTTTCTCCGCTCACGGACTGGGTGTTGTGTTGTCCTAATCATCATCATTTCATCCCCATCGACGCGCAAGTCGCCAAAGTGGCGTCAAATCGAAAGACTTGCACCCGGCAAACGGTCTACCCGACGGGAGGCCCTAGTCAAAAATGTTCAAATGTGTGTGAAATCTTATGGGACTTAGCTGCTAAGGCCATCAGTCCCTAAGCTTACACACTACTTGACCTAAATTATCCTAAGGACAAACAGACACACACCCATGCCCGAGGGAGGACTCGAACCTCCGCTAGGACCAGCCGCTCAGCCCATGACTGCAGCGCCTGAGACCGCTCGGCTAATCCCTCGCGGCAGGCCCTAGTCACACGACATTTACAACCGGTGTAAACGCCAGAATGTTGAATGCAACAATACGAACTTACGTGCACCTTGTCGCAAAGGTGCCGGATGTCAGTTTGTGGGATGGAGTTCCATGCCTATTGCACTTGCTGGGTCTTGTGGACGACGCCGACGGTGTCGTTCAATGACGTCCCATATGCGCTCAGTTAAAGGCAGTGATCCAGCAGGTCAAAGCAACACGTGGAAACTCCGTAGAGCATATTGGATTACAACAGCGATATGTGGGCGAGCTTTATCCTGTTGGAAAACGTCCTCTGGTATGCGGTTCATGAATGGCAGCACGGCAGGTCGAATCACCAGAATAGCGTACAGTTTTGCAATCAGGCTGCATGGGATAACCACGAGAGGGCTCCTGCTGTCATACAAAATCGCATCTCAGACTGTAACTCCAGGTGCAAGTACAGTATAGCAAGCAGACAGATTGGTTGCAGATCCAATTGGCCTCCTCCTAACCAACTCACGGCCATTATTGGCACCGAGGCACATACAGCTCTCATGAGAAAACACAACTGACTTCTTGCTCTGCTCTTCAGTGAGTTCTAGCATGACACCACTGTATTCACATAAGTCGGTGATTTGAGGTCAGTGAAATGCGCTCTACAGGGCGTCTGTCGTGGAGCTGTCCTTGAAGTAACCGATTAGTACCACTTCATTGTGTCACTGTGGAGCCAACTGCTGCTCAAATTGCTGCTACAGATGCATTACGATGCGCCAGAGCTATATGCCGAACACGATGGTCTTACCTCTGGACAGTGCCACGTGGGCACCCAGAGTCTTGTCTTCTTGCGTCCGTAGACTCCCACTGCCAGCAATCGTCTACAGTGGCTACAGTACTGACAAGTACTGCAGTACAGTAAAGAAACATTCAGCTTCTCATAGCCCTCCATATTACATGACCTCGTCCAGTGTTAGCGAGGTGCTGAACAATTATTGACCAACATCAACTCACCACGTCCAATCTCAAAGGTAACTAGGGCTCATACAGTGTGTATTTAAACCAGACTTGATTTTCATCCTCATAGTGGATCAACAAGCGTAACTATTATGCGACTGGAGCGAAATTTGAACAGAAAATATCTTTCAGGTGTAGTAACACGTCTACCAACTTTCGTTTATGTTGTAATACTCCTGCTTGGTGTAGCGAACTTTTTTTCCGTCGGTGTGCTTAATATTCAAAAAAGTTACCTTTTTCCTCTGATAGGACTCCATCATGTGTAGCCATGGACCATTAGTTTATGAAAATCACACAGGGCGTCATTGAGGCATTAAATGGCTGGCTCTGAGCACTATGGGACTCAACTGCTGAGGTCATTAGTCCCCTAGAACTTAGAACTAGTTAAACCTAACTAACCTAAGGACATCACAAACATCCATGCCCGAGGCAGGATTCGAACCTGCGACCGTAGCGGTCTTGCGGTTCCAGACTGCAGCGCCTTTAACCGCACGGCCACTTCGGCCGATTGAGGCATTAATTTTCAGATTTCATTTTAATTACAAAACTTTCGACATCGTGTAACTTAAAAATCATTTGCTTGGTTGAGGCCGCGTTTTCAGAGACAAACTCGTTTATTTTTCACTTTGTAACGATGTTAATGGCTTTGCTGCAACTATTATAGATAAATATGGATTGAATTAATGCTTATTTAGTGTTCATACACAATTCCACGATGGTGGCTAACCCTCCCAGGTTTCTCGTCATGGGCTAGAGCGTACCGAGTTATTCCAACTCAAGTGCCAGAACATGAGTTTCGCTGCTCTCTTTCTACAGCCATCTTTCATATACATAGTGTCCGCCAATCACGGACAGACGAAACTGCTGCCATCTACGGGTGACCCGTGACAGTGGCTCACTCTGCCTCTCAGAGTCAATCCTCTTGTCCGACACAACCCCTTAGCCCGCTCACAAGAATGCTCACAATGGCGGCTACTTCTCCCGTTACAAGACGAGAGTTCACTGATGCGTCCGCTCTGTAAATTCGTTTGAGTATAGCCGTATAAAAGTATACCTTCATAAGGCACCACCGTAAATCGTAGTGACTTCTGTGTAATTGTTGTGTTTCCAGAAGAGTGTCATTTCAGTTCGTCTCGTGGGGTATTTCTTTCATTTGCTATTCTATACTGTATGCTACGTTGCTTGACAGTGGAACATCATTACTTTTGTCCTTAACCACAGCATTACCAAAGGGTGCTGGGGGAGCTTCGTAGGCCCACTAACTCAGTGTTTATACGTTGTATCCATGTCCATTGATGTACGAGCTTGAAATCAAAGCTAATTGTTCATTACTGCTTTTAAAATTGAGTGATTATAGAATTTGTTAATTAAAATTCACCTGTTTGATTTTATGCTCCTTGGGCCCTAGAAGCTCCACCCCCCCCCCCCCCATCCCAGCCCACTGCGCCCCCAACCCTCCCCCCCCCCACCCCCCCCGTCCGTAATACGAAGAAAAATTTTAGGTACCTGAGACTTCGGTTTGAAATACTTTAAACGTAACGAACTTTTGCATTGTTGTCTTCAAACATATTTTTATGGAATCGAAAGTTTATATTTAATTGTTTATGCTGCTTCTGAACACATAGCAAGAGTAGACAACGTTTGCGCGATAGTTCCACTGAGATTTTCCATACACTGCATTCAGCTATATGTTTGTAACAATCAAAATGAGTAAAATACCTAAAATAAATTCAACATGTCCTCCCAATTGTTACGATTCCTCAGCAAAGATGGAGTGTAAGTATGGGGCGAAACGATTAACTCTGAATATTTTGACACTACCTTCCATAAAATTAACTGTTAAAGTAAATATGAACCCACATACAGACAAAATAAAAAGGACGAAACACACTTAATAATTTAGAATTTCACGTCATCTTTAACTGAATCAAACATGTACAGATATTAATTATCTTATATAATCCATATGATTAAAATCTGGCTGGAGACGTAACTGTGCAAAAGCTTTAATGTATAATGGTTTGGATCTATAAATAATGTCACTCCTATATGATGTCTTAACAGACTTACGGGATGTAGTGTGCACAGACAAAATACCAAGACCAGATTGCTCCCACTGCATCTGAGACAAATTTAATTATTTTCCTTATTCGATTACATCTAAAGTTCTGAACTGAATTATTTTGTTCTGGCCAGTACCATTAGACAATTTTTTAGCCTTTTGTTATTCCCTTGACATCTCTTCTTTCTCTGTAAAGAAACAATTCGCACTGAATCAAAGGACATTCTCCGAAGAGTGCAACAGAAACACAGTTCCTTTGCCCTCTGCTCGACATCTTTTGTGCCCCGCGAATGTTCACGCAGCATTCGAGTCGTTCCCGTAGGGTATGACCTTATCAGAACAGAGCAACTAATTAGCGCAGCCCGTGCTGCGGAATGGTTCATTTAAATGCAAATGTTCTGGCTTTACGTTCACGCAGACGTTTCCGTTTGTCTTTTTTGTACGAGACTTCATCTAGCGTCAGAGACGCTACTGCAGTATTTATATGAAAATGGTTCGCAGGAGTTGTTTCATTGTTATGAAGAAACTGACTAAGACAAGAAATTAAAGATGCACCTCCCAGAAATGTTATGTCATTCGTTTTTATGGAGTGTAAGATTTCCCTAAAAGAAAAGTGTTCCTTTAAAACTACACTACGTACGCAACGACAAACATCTTCCTATGGTTGTTTTGCGCATTAAAGATACACAGGATTATATAATAGTTTGTGAAGACCTAGTTCGGTAAGAAGTCATTATGATGTAATTATGGAAATATGAGTATATAAGCGAATAAAGAGCAATATTTCACTGAAACTTTGCACCCAAAACATCCAGGTACAGTAACAGCGTTTCAGCAGTAATGCGCGAAACAAACATCATTTGGTATGACGTAATACTTCAAAATGCAACCTATGCACGCAACGATATGGGAAGATATCGGTAACATTTGAATTCCACAAAACTTCACTGACTGAAAGAGATAGGGAATGAGACGAACAACATTAGCCCTTTTGTTGGAAGACAATGATAATAATGAGCGTATGGCATTGGTGGCCGGGAGACCCCTCGCAGGGCGGTCCGGCCGCCGCTCCACAAGTTCTTTAACGCCACTACGGTGACTTGCGAGTGAATGAGGATGAAATGACGATGAAAGACATTCAACATCCCGTCATCTCGAGGCAGAGAAAATTCAAAGACAATAATTACCGCGATTGACGATGGTCCCCTGGACATTACAAAAGCCGAGACAAGATTCTTTATAGGATGTGTGATGAGCACGGACGTCAGTGTATTCTCTGCAACGGCCTCCCGTACAGCCATAAGGTTGGTAAGGAGTTCTTCTGGTAGGGTTGTTCGTTACTCCACCAGCAATGTTACTCGGCACTAACGTATCATGCGCAAGTTACTTTCGTCCTGACGTTTTGAAGCCCAGTGTAGTATTTCTATAGGAAACATTTGGACTACTTCCCCCGTAGCCTCAAAATCGCAACCAGCTACTGCCTCCTCCTCTTCAGTGTGAAAGCTGATATAGTGGACGACGGTTTCAACATCATGAGGTGCTGGATACCCCCACTGTCGTAACACCTACACCCCACGTCCTCAATTATTTGCTTCATTCGTTCAAATATCTGTGTTCCCCTAAAGTTTCTACCTTCTACAGCTCCCTCTAGTACTACGGAGGTTATTCCATGATGTCTTAACATATGTGCAGTCAGACTTCTTCTTGTCTGTTTTCCATATCGTCCTTTCCTCGCCGGCTCCGCGGAGAACCTCCTCATTCCTCATCAGTCCAACTAATTTTCAATACTCTTCTGTAACATCATAACTCAAACGTTTTGATTCTCTCCTGTAACGGTTTTCCCACTGGCCATGATTACCACACAAAGCTGTGCTCCAAACGTTCATTCTCAGAAACGTGTCTCTCAAATTACGGGATATGTTGATACGAGTCGACCTCTCTTGGCAGTTAACGAGGTATTGCCTTAGTGATATCCAGTGGAAAGTTTTTGATGTCACCGGTAGCTGCTTTTACAGGTCATGTTCAAGACGTCTACCTCTAGCATGAATCTTTTCTCAAATTGAGGCCTGTGTTTGATACCAGAAGACCTTCCTTGGCCATATTTCTCTTGGTAATTTACGAATTATGGCTTTCATAACAGTGATACTCAAACGCTTTTCACCTCACAAGTAACTGCCTCTACAGAAGATGTTCAAGATGTCTACCTCCTGCTTGAATATACGATATCCAATTTCAAGAGTGCTTCGTATTTTCTTAGTCACAATTCTATTCTTAAGGGATTTAATGTAACGTACTAGAAACGAAAACATCCATGATTTTAAATTTCCCAAAAAATAAATACTGAAAGGATTATAATCAGGTTAGAGAGAAGGCTTAGCATTGGACCAATTTACCTGTTCATCAACCCGAAATCCGATCCAAGTACTTCGAGCATTAGGAATAAAGTATGCTGGAAAACCATCACGCAAGAAGTGAGTTTGTTGACGACTGGTAAGTGGAGTATTTTCAACGACATTAAGAAGTTTCTCTATGCCTATCTAGCAAATCTATTTAGAAGTACATGTACTCCAGCTAACCGAACACCAATGATACCAGTCCACATGATGTCAGAGAACCGCACTTACAGTTGAAGTGTGGAAATGGCAGGTGTGTTTTCAAACGCTCATACATGCTGACTGTGAAAGTACGTAACGTCGTCTCCTGTTACGGTTCTTCTCC
Source organism: Schistocerca americana (assembly GCF_021461395.2). Classification (NCBI taxonomy): domain Eukaryota; kingdom Metazoa; phylum Arthropoda; class Insecta; order Orthoptera; family Acrididae; genus Schistocerca; species Schistocerca americana. The sequence goes on from NC_060122.1 coordinate 84,717,001, forward strand.
GAATAAGAGTAAAGCAGGACAGTTCAGAATTGTTGTAAACTGCTGCAAGAACCACTGACAGAACATTACTCGGGCGCGGTTATATGCTGGTTATCACTTAATACGTTACAAATGACCATTACTTATGAAAGACGTTCATGCCTTGCCCCTAAGGTATTTTCAAAACTGTCTTCATAGAAATTTATTAATGTCGTAATTCATAGTCAAATAATGTGTTCTGTTTTTCCTATATAAGGAAATACGTTTTGTAATTAAAGTCTTAATGATATCATTTGACCTGAGAAATTTGCTAAGAGAGTGAAGGAGAAATGATCTACGTATAATGGCGATAAAGACTCTGCGGTGCCCGCCGCTATGTTACGAACGATTACGCCGCTGCCAATGAGATGCAAGCATCCCCTCTCCGAAGCTCCAGCGGCGGTTATACGAAAGTCCGAACATTCATGTAATGGCAATATTTTGCGTGTCTGCCAGTTAAATAACAATTACAGACTTTCACAGTGGTTAGGTCTCGATATCTTCTATATAGACAATGTACTGAAGAGCGACAGACCTATAAATCTTTTGTATCTGTATACAGGTTGGTCCATTGATCGTCACGGAACCAAATATCTCACGAAATAAGCGTCAAGCGGAAAAACTACAAAGAACGAAACTCGTTTAGCTTGAAGGGCGAAACCAGATGGCGCTATGGTTGGCCCGCTAGATCGCACTGCCATAGGTCAAACGGATGTCAACAGCGTTTTTTTTTTTTTTTAATAGGAACCACCATTTTTTATTAATATTCATGTAGTACGTACAGAAATGTGAGTGTTTTAGTTGGATCACTTTTTTCGCTTTGTGATAGATGGCGCTGTAATAGTCACAAACGTGTAAGTGCGTGGTATCACGTAACATTCAGCCAGTGCCGACGGTACTTGCTTCGTGGTACATTACCCGTGTTAAAATGGACCGTTTACCAATTGCGGAAAAGGTTGATGATAACGTGTTGATTTATGGCTATTGTGATCAGAATGCCCAAGGGGGGGGGGGGGGTGATAAGTATGCTGCTCGGTATCCAGGACGACATCATCGAAGTGTCCGGACCGTTCGCCGGATAGTTACGTTACTTAAGGAAACAGGAAGAGTTCAGCCACATGTGAAACGTCAGCCGCGACCTGCAACAATTGATGATGATGACCAAGGTGGTGTTTTAGTAGCTGCTGTCGCGGCTAATCCGCACATCAGCAGCAGACAAATTGCGCGAGAATCGGGAATCTGAAAAACGTCGGTGTTGAGAATGCTACATCAACATCGATTGCACCCGTAACATATTTCTATGCACCAGGAATTGCATGCCGACGACTTTGAACGTCGTGTACAGTTCTACCACTGGGCAAAAGATAAATTACGGGAGGATGGTAGGTTTTTTGCACGCGTTCTATTTAGCGACGAAGCGTCATTCCCAACAGCGGTAACGTAAACTGCCATAATTTGCATTACTGCACAACGGAAAATTCACGATGGCTGCGACAAGTAGAACATCAGCGACCTTGGCAGGTTAATGTATGGTGCGGCATTACGGCAGGAAGGATAAATGACCCCATGTTATCGATGGAAATCTAAATGGTACACTTTATGCTGGTTCCCTACGTAATGTTCTACCGATGTTACTACAAGATGTTTCACTGCATAACAGAATGACTATGTACTTCCAACATGATGGCTGTCCGGCACGTAGTTCTCGTGCAGTTGAAGCGGTGTTATAGCATATTTCATGTCAGATTGATTGGTCGTCGAAGCACCATACCATGGCCCGCACCTTCACCGGATCTGACGTCCCAGGATTTCCTTCTGTGGGGAAAGTTGAAGGATATTTGCTATCGTGATCCACCGACAACGAAAGACGACATGCTTCAGCACATTGTCAATGCATGTGCGAACACTACGGAAGGCGAACTACTCGCTGTTGAGAGGAATGTCGTAACACGTATTGGTAAATGCATTGAGGTTGACGGACATAATTTTGAGCTTTTATTGCATTAATGTGGTATTTACAGGTAATCACGCTGTAACAGGATGCGTTCTCAGAAATGATAAGTTCACAAAAGTACATGTGTCACAGTGGAACAACCGAAATAAAGTGTTCAAACTTACCTACGTCCTATATTATAATTTAAAAAACCTACCTGTTATTAACTGTTCGTCTAAAATTATGAGCCATATGTTTGTGACTATTACAGCGCCATCTATCACAAAGCGAAAAAAGTGGTCCCACTAAAACACTCATATTTCCTTACGTACTATTCGAAATGTAATAAAAGAAGGGGGTTCCTATTTAAAAAAAACTCAGTTGATATCAGTTTTACCTATGGCAGCGCCATCTAGCGGGCCAACCATAGAGCCATCTGGTTTCCCCCTTCAAGCTAGACAAGTTTCGTTCCTCGTAGTTTTTTCGTTTGACGCTTATTTGGTGAGCTATTTGACCAGGTCAGTACCAATGGACCACCCTGTATATTACTACATTCAAATCTGCGGTTAGCAACTGACGCTGCAAATAAAGCGACAAAGCTATGTATTGGTTTCACTCGTTGATATTAATTATAGAATAAATTAATATCTCAGCTCTCTGTTCGTGAACGGCATCTGTTTCCCTGTCGCGTCTCTACTAAAGAAACTCGCAGCGTGCAAAAGAAGATATAACAGAAACAAGCGATCATTATATACTTCATTTATTCTCCCCAGTCGGTGCAGCTTTTCTCTGTTGAATATCACGAAGTGTAACAATCTCCTTCCTTGTACCTGTGTATTTAGTTAAATATATGATATTTAATTTAAATGTATAAATCCCGTTTATTTGGAAAAGTGCACCGGACTGATTCCCGTGGTAACAACTATTAATATACCGGTACAGGGTGAGTCATAAATGAGAAAACATATGTCGAGAACCGCATGCCGCTATGCGTAACACGTGACGCACCGTTGCTAATCTCGTTCTCCGCAGTGTACTGTGTACGTAAAACGAAAGCACCTGTTAATCATTGATTGAGATACCGACGAGCCTCACGATCACGACATGTCATTCACCCATAGATACAACACATGACACACCAATGAGCTGATATGCATCTGCCAGCGTTTGAAAGGACAGATCCCATCGTAATGTATGTGAAATTGTATGAGAACACGTGAATCACACGCTGCCGGCGGTAACGCAGTGTACAGTCCCATGTTAGGGAATGTGTGTCCTGTAAGCGGAAAGAGTGGTCAACGGCGGAAGTAAAACCGCGGCGTGCATGGCTCGTTTACGACACCTCTGCGCTTCTCACTCTGTCCGATACTCGCCGTGTGGACAGCTGCAAACGACCGCATCGCAGTGTTACCAGTTGCATGGCAAGTTTCGGAAACGAGGAATACGCCGTCGTCCACCTCACCTATGGGCTTGCAGATGGAAGAGGTGACTACGCAAGGCAACTGTACCACGAGAGGTTTCCTACCCGGTGCGATCCATCCCCAAAAAAAGATTTACTCTGTGGACAGGCGCTTCAGGGAGTATGGTGCACGTGTAGCAACTCCGGGATTTAGTGGTCATGGTGGACCGTCGACGTACAGTGCGGATGACGAAGAAAACGTGTTACCAACTGTTGCGGAGGGCCGAACAATAAGCACCAGATCTCTCGCCACTGCGGTCGGAATGTCACAATCTACTGTTCTGCGAATACTCCATGGAAACCATTATCATCCCTTTCGCATGAAGAAGGTACAGGCATTATTGCTGGAAGACTACCAGAGGAGGCTGGACTTCTGCAACTTTATCCTACGACGTCAGACCCACGACCAGCATTTTTTCACGAACAATACTGTTCACCGACGAAGCCAATTTCACCAAGGAAGGTATAGTGAATTTGCATAATTGGCAGGAGTGGGTGAAAGGAAATCCCCACAGCACAGTGATATGAGGGTACAAACAACGATGTGGTGTCAATATCTGGGGTGGTATTACTCATCATCATCTTATAGGGGTACATGTGCTACCAGAAAGGCTTACAGGACAGCGGTATGTGCGTTTCCTGGATGCTACATTATCGGAATTGTTGGAAGACGTTAGTTTGGCTTCTCCAATGAACCTGTGGTACATGCATTATGGTGCCCCCGCTCACTTCAGCGGCTCAGTGCGACGCCATCTTGACAATGCCTTCCCTTCGAAATGGATTGGTCATGGGGGATATGTGGAATGGCCAGCAAGATCGCCAGACCTGAATCCAATGGATTTCTTTTTGTGGGGCTATCTGAAATCAGTGATATATGAAGGAGAGGTTGTTGACGTCAACACCCTTCAAGGCAGAATACAGCATGCCTGTGATATTACGCAAAGAGATATAGACATATTGGATCGTGTTCAGAAATCCTTCCTGCGATGATTTCAACTTTGGCACACACATCGTGGCCGTCATTTCGAACAGTATTTATAAACCTCCACTGCAACTTGCGGTCATGTGTTTCTATATTAGTTTCGATTTGTACAGCTGTATTGTATCCGTTTGTATTAACTTCCACGTACCTGTGTAGTTGTATTTTGCATTCTGTATCTATGTACTCATTTCTTCTCTGGGACACAAAAACCAAATTATAAAACATGCATGTACAGTAGTGCAGCCCCTCCTCACGTTCCTTTCCCTATGCCAACTAGCCACTATGCATAATACGGGCCAGCGTAATCGCTACGAGATAGATGTGAGCGATATCATGGCTCCCAGTATTACACAGACCGTCGCTTGACGCGGCGTGCATCGCCTTCTCGTGAGCGGATAGACTACCTACGACACTTTTGAATGTTGTGCCGTGTTGCCGATTAGTCCCTTGGCCAATGTCGGCGCACAGTTAACACCCAAAAGTCCACTTCCTATTTCCAGATTTTTACCATTCAGTTGCATTGTCATTTATTGACATAGGAACATGTGGGAAACGAATTTATGTTTGTAACTCATTGTGCGACTTTTTGCACGATATAGTTTTCCTCATTATGACACACCCTGTATGTGAGTAAAAGTGTCTTTCTGTTCACAAGTAGGAACGTATATAGTTGACGAATTGTTCGAGGCGAGAGCGACCAGACACGTTACGTGCTCTTCCGTAACTTATTTGAATATATACGAGTCGAACTACCCTGAGATCGAATTGATGATCATTTCTTGCGTGTATCTTTAATAACGTTAAGCTGACTGGTCAGTTACCGTATTCATATTCATTTTTCTTAACGATTATAATGCGGTTAACTATTGACCATTTTTCAACCTTTTATTAGTGTACTTAATAAATACTCTTATTCAGTGATTTATTTATTTAATGTATCCACTTCACCATGTGTCTGTGAACCGTTCCCCGCACATCACAATTATTGCTTCCTCTAGACTGAAAATACTGAATTTAAAAAATTTAAAATCTTTTTAAGGTTCTTAAAATAGACTAAACGTTTTCATATTATAATTAAAGAAACTGTAAAACCTGCCGGCGTAGGTACTTATTTGCCAAACATACGTACCTATCAATCAATGGACAAATTTTCCTATCGGAGCACAGGAAAGATGAAAATGTTCCTGCTCATTAAAAGACTCTGACTGGGGTATCAGCTGCCTCACTCTACCTTGCTTAACAGCTTCAAAAGTTTTCAAAAAATTTTGGCATTCGAACATTTTCACGCTTTTTTTAATAAACAGCTCACCTCTCTTCCCCAAAACCCCTCACTGCAACTCGCTCACACCCTCTAGCCCATCGCTACAGGTCGCTCGTACCCACCCACTCCTACCTGCCCAGTCTCACTCAGTCAGCCCGGTTGTTTGTCATTACCTTTTTCTAACTCTAACTATCTCCTGTATCATAGCCAGAGTCTCCTTCGCTCTTGCTCTCTCTTACTGCTACTAATTCGTTCACTTCTTTTTCCTGCTGACCTCTCTTCTCACTGTCACCATCTCTCTTCTCATTGTCTTAGAACCTCCCATTATCCCTCACTCCCACCCACTTTCAATTTCTCAACTGGCCCTGTCTACTTCACTCTCTTCCTAGCACTATTCTGTCAGAGTCAACTGTGTTCCACTGACACTGGTTCCCTCTCCTCTAACACTGCCATTGTCTCCTTCGCTCTTTTTATACCACAATCACTGTCTACAATTTTCCAATACTTATTACTTTTTGCTTATCTTTCCCACTGCCACTGTCTCCTTCTTTCTCAGAACAAAAAATTGTGAATATGTTAGGATGCATAAATTATTAGGGAAAATTTAGAAGGTGTTAAGGAAGGTAGAATTAAACAGCTAGTATCCTACTGTCCAACCGGAGAATTTTAATAAAAAAGAGTGCATTTACCTTTTTTGTGCGCATATCGGAACATTTCTTCCTCTGCTTCTCTTCTTCAAACACTACATGAAAATTTTCAGGATTGTTCGGTATCTGAATCTATCGTAAAGTTTATACCCAATTTCTGGGCATAGCTATCTTGGAATCCGTAGCTCGGGTTTCGTACCCAAAGCACTTATTTTCGATCTCAGTAACCGCCTCCATAAGTCCCTTAAGGCGCAAGGTGGACCACGTCTAATGAAAAAGAAATCTGATTTGCTACATTTCGCTACGTTGAAGGAAGTATATTGTATTCAGAGATTGACTCTGCACCGTGGGATGGTTACACTAAGACGATCTTTCTGTTGGCTATGCAAATGATCCCTATCACATCGGCTACCCAAAACACTTAACCCTACGTTTCTGTCAATAATTGAATTCAAGGTATCAGGCCCGGAATGATCCAGTTTTTTATGCGCAGCGTTTTCTAACATATTAGGTACCGCATCCGGCAGCATGCGTAACGATACGTGTTGCTGCAGCGTTGTTGACAGTTCATTGGAAACTGGTTGAGGTAATGTGCCTTTATGTATGATATACGTTTGTACATTTTTATACTTGGTAGATTGTATAGATTACAATATGATTATTTGTCTCTTCTTGCTAAATGTTGACGATATGGCTATGACTACTGGGTCTCCGAAGGTTTTACAGCTTTTTGGAATGCCCATGTGAGTGTACTGTGAAAAAATATAAAAAAGTTAAAGAAGAAAAGGGAAGCAGTTTTGTTGGAAACTAAAATCGCCAATAAAGGTTTTTTTGCCCGGTGAGTGCATTTTTTAATAATTTAATGTCAAATATTTTAAGATTCTCGTCATAATGTATTGTGTATACAAGCTAATGAAATCTCTACATCTCGAGCCCTTCTCTCTTGAAAGCAAGCGTACCTGTATATGGTGCACACAGTACACAGTGGCTCAGTTTCTGAAAGCAAGGATTTTTTAAGGGCGGCCTCTCGGCCCAGCACGCCCTTTCATCAGCAGGGCCAGGTAATGCCTTTCTGCGCAGCTCGGCCCGCACCGCACCACAGCACAGCTGTTTGCCGAGCGTTAAGCCGTGGAGTGTAAACATTGCAGCGGCGCCGCGTCATGGCGTTATAAGCGCTGCGGGAACGAATTACAACACCTGCCGCCCCTGATGGAAAAAACAGTCACTTCTAAAAGGAGCAAGATAATTTCAAGTTCGCAGGCACGCAGTTATAATAGCTACGCTCCTATTAATTAATAGATTCATAATAATTATTCTCATCGATTGGGCCTGAAGACCTACTCTGACTTCTTATTTGTGCCGCCACCTAGATCCGGAGCATTTTAGTGATCGTCGAGCAACTTGTTTATATTGTCAAGGTATTTCGTCTACCCTACTTATATGAATGTACTGCAAGTGCTGTAACCAGTTGTCCCTTCAGTTCCTTATATTATTGATTTAGCTGGCTACTCGTAGCTCTTCTACGTCTCCACTCTTTTTCTAGTGAGGTAGTAAATGTGATACCGTAGCAAAACTGACTCAGTGCATCTAACTTGTGTGGCAGTTCTCAAGTGGACTGTAATGTCGGGCCGGTCGTAACAAATAATGACTCAAACGATGTTGTGATACGTAGCACGACATGTACTACTTGACTGGAAAAGGACTGAAGACATACAAGAGTTGCAGTAATCAGTTTCGTCTACTCTATAAGGAACTGAACTCAGGTAGTAAATGTGCTACGCAGCACGGTACAGTTTTGGTAACTATGTGTTTCATTCAGACCGTTATTAGTGTCCACTTCCGATTTCCAGGTGTTTCAGTCGTGACGTGCACGTCAATGCTATTAATGGGCTAGCTGCAAAAACCCGTTAGGTGTAGTTTTGTCTTTATGGGTAAAGTATGCATTCCGTATCAGAAAATAAATATCTTTCCTCTCGAGAAACCAGTTAACTGCAGTTCCCACTCTAACAAGTTAAAAAGATGTGCTAAGAATCTGTTAAGTAAATAGTTGAATATTCTATACAGCAAAAATCATTTCGATGCACTCAAACGATTTTTTCTGCACTTTGTCTATAGGCTTGACGTCATTATTTGGACAACAAAAATAATCCATCAAATGCAGCTAGTGAATTTCAGCAGAAACAGGTACGCGATATAATGGAAATAAATTTTATAAAATGATTGAGATATGCTTACGTTTCTTAGCTTCAGCTGCCACTAAAGTTATCTACGGCTGGTGTACAATAATATTACACTGCGTATACACTGTGACATAAATATTATTTTTTGTTATTTGAAAGTTACCGAAGATAAGTTTGGTTAGCAGACTGTGGAAAATGTGTGTTTCATATTATTCTCAACAGCTTGCAACAATGTTGATACTTATAATAGAATCGCATTACCTCAGCAGTGTGACCTCAGTATTGTTGTCGCTTATTGTAACTGACGTGCATAAATAGCTAAAAGCCCATTGTAGCAGCAGCGGATGTGAGTTCAGTGAGTGCACTAGCATTATACCAGTTGACTACAAGCTCCCGGCTTGTGCCATTCACCTACAAAATTTTACCCACGGAAGATAAAAGTGCAGGTGAGAAATTTTTTTTTTAAGGAAATGAATTTGGAACTCCGAGTGCAACAACTGGAAGCAGAGCTGATGAAGCAAGTCGAGTATACTATGAAACTCTCACACAACAAAGGCATAAGATGAACCAGCCGTGGGGGGACCGGAATGCTTTTAGCGAAATAGTCCAGCATAATACAGAACAGAATGATTTTGACTCTGCTTTTTCTGTGAATGATCCTAACTATGTACCAGGTTCCAGTGATACACATAGTACAAGACTCATGATTAAAGAAATCAATGCTGTAAGAGAGAGTAAGAGTGGAAACGATCAAGATGGAATAAAAGGGAGATCGCAAAATACGAAAGAATAAGATAATGAAAACATATAAAATTCAACCTCAAAAACGAAGGAAGCGAAAGCCAATTACTTGTGAAAGATGTAGATACAAAAGCAACAAAATTATTCCAGGTTAAACGAGGTTCTCGGCTTGCAGAGGCTTCTGGAACTGCGATTATACAAGGCAGAAAGCCTTTATTCTTTGTAACACAATGTGTCTGACTCCAGCATTAATTATAAATACCGAACAACCACTGATACTTAAATAAAGACAATAAAAATGTCAGAGACTAAAAGTGCTCCTTTATTCACATTTTATGTATTTCCCCGCTGTTGTCATTGATCTTGCTTACACAGGGTGATTCATGAGGATATATAAATATTTTAATATGATACTCAACATGTAAAACTAAAGAGAAAAGTTCGTATAAATATAGGTCTCCAAATGTTGTTGTTGTTGTTGTTGTTGTTGTTGTTGTTGTGGCCTTCAGTCCTGAGACAGGTTTCATGCAGCGCAACATGCTACTCTATCCTGTGCAAGCTTCTTCATCTCCCAGTACCTACTGCAGCCAATAGCCTCCTGATCTGCTTGGTGTATTCATCTCTTGGTGTCCCTCTACGAATTTTACCCTCCACGCTGCCCTCCAATACTAAATTGGTGATCCCTTGATGCCTCAACACATGTCCTACCAACCGATCCCTTCTTCTAGTCAAGTTGTTCCACAAACTTCTCTTCTCCCCAATCCTATTCAACACCTCCTCATTAGTTATGTGATCTACCCATCTAATCTTCAGCATTCTTCTGTAGCGCCACACTTCAAAACCTTCTATTCTCTTCTTGTCTTAAACTATTTATCGTCCATGTTTCACTTCCATACATGGCTACACTCCTTACAAATACTTTCAGAAACGACTTCCTAACAGTTAAATCAATACTTGATGTTAACAAATTTCTCTTCCCTCAGAAACGCTTTCCTTCCCATTGCCAGTCTACATTTTATATTCTCTCTACTTCGACCATCATCAGTTATTTTGTTCCCCAAATAGCAAAACTCCTTTACTACTTGAAGTGTCCCATTTCCTAGTCTAATACCCTCAACATCACCCGACATAATTCGACGACATTCCACTATCCTTGTTTTGCTTTTGTTGATGTTCATCTTATATCCTCCCTTGAAGACACCATCCATTCCGTTCAACTGCTCTTCCAAGTTCTCTGACAGAATTACCATGCAATCAGCGAACTTCAAAGTTTTATTTCTTCTCCTTGGATTTTAATACCTACTCCGAATTTTTCTTTTGTTTCCTTTACTCCATGCTCAATATACAGATTGAATAACATCGGGGAGAGGCTACAACCCTGTCTCACTCCCATCCCAATCACTACTTCCCTTTCATGCCCCTCAACTCTTGGTTTCTATACCAAATGTAACTAGCCTTTCGCTCCCTATATTTTACCCCTGCCACCTTCAGAATTTGAAAGAGAGTATTCCAGTCAACATCGTCAAAAGCTTTTTCTAAGTCGACGAATGCTAGAAACGTAGGTTTGCCTTTCCTTAATCTAGCTTCTAAGATAAGCTGTAGGGTCAGTATTGCCTCACGTGTTCCAATATTTCTTCGGAATCCAAACTGATCTTCCCCAAGGTCGGATTCTACTAGTTTTTCCATTCGTCTGTAAAGAATTCGCGTTAGTATTTTGCAGCCGTGACATATTAAACTGATAGTTTGGTAATTTTCACATCTGTTAACACCTGCTTTCTTTGGGATTGGGATTATTATATTCTTCTTGAAGTCTGAGGGTTTTTCTCCTGTCTCATACATCTTGCTCACCAGATGGTATAGTTTTGTCAGGACTGGCTCTCCCAAGGCCGTCAGTAGTTCTAATGGAAAGTTGTCTGCTCCCAGGGCCTTGTTTCGACTTAGGTCTTTCAGTGCTCTGTCAAACTCTTCACACAGTAACATATCTCCCATTTCATCTTGATCTACATTCTCTTCCATTTCCATAACATTGTCCTCAACTACATCGCCCCTGTGTAGACCCTCTACATACTCATTCCACCTTTCTGCTTTCCCTTCTTTGCTTAGAACTGGGTTTCAATCTGAGCTCTTGAAATTCATACAAGTGGTTCTCTTTTCTCCAAAGGTCTCTTTAATTTTCCTGTAGGCAGTATCTATCTTACCCCTAGTGAGATAAGCCTCTACATTCTTACATTTATCCTCTAGCCATCCCTGCTTAGCCATTTTGCACTTCCTGTCAATCTAATTTTTGAGACGTTTGTATTCCTGTTTGCCTGCATCATTTACTGCATTTTTATATATTCTCCTTTCATCAATTAAATTCAATATTTCTTCTGTTACCCAGGGATTTCTACTAGTCCTCGTCTTTTTACCTACTTGATCCTCTGCTGCCTTCACTACTTCATCCCTCAAAGCTACCCATTCTTCTTCTACTGTATTTCTTTCCCCCATTCCTGCCATTTGTTCCCTTACGCTATCTCTGAAACCCTGTAAAACCTCTGGTTAATCAGTTTATCCAGATCCCATCTCCTTAAATTCCCACCATACGAAGTTATGCCTAATAAATGTATTTGCCTGAAATTTAGCAAATTCGCTAATATGATGCCATCGCAGAACTGTACTAGGTTAAAGTAAAGCAGGATTTCCATTTATTTTGTTGTTATTGGTCAGGTGAATCTACTAAAACATGTTCATCATCATCGCCTTCCCGCATCGAGCGCAACATACACGCAAAATAAATTACCACTCTCATAGGAAAAAAAGATAATTGTTTGAAATTACCACTGCTGTTCACTGAAAATTAATCTGCTTTCTAGCACGACACCTGAAAATCTAGTTACACACTTTTTGCACAACAATGCAAGGTGAGAGCTGCATTGAAGAGAAAGTTAGTTACATCTCGCTGAGAATGCCCTTCTGTGTCTGATATACTGAACTTCTCGAAATCCAATACAAATCACCATAGGCAGCAGCTAAGGATAAATAAACTAACTTTTACTGCTTGTCACAAACTATCTGTTGCTGCGTGTTGTATGAGATGCAGTGCACACACGATATAGTATCTAACACATTGTAATAATTCATCGAGGTGGATTTGACTTCAAAGAGAATCGTTTTTGAGAAATCAAACTCTTTTTATTGACTACACATCTAAGGAAGACTCTAAAAATTACAAAATGCTCTCATTACAAAACACTAGAATATATTTTTGAAATACCTTCAAAATCTTCTCGATCAGTGTAAAGAACAGGACGTTACTCAAACTATTTTTATCTTCGTAATAAAGTATTCCTGATAATTTCTCCCAGATTCGCAAATAACAGGTCTCTTTCTCCGCAATTTCAACGGATCGTTGCTATGCTTCAAATAGGAATGCCCAGCGCTGCACAAATTACTCACAAGCAAGTCAACTACGAATAAAACTAAACACAGCCAAGGATCTTATTCTGTACTGATGCAGTGCGCTCGTTCACCTTTGTCCCATTACAGCAAAGGTGACCAACTTGCAATATAAGAATCTTACAATATCCACTACCCCCCAGAAAAAATTCATACTGTTGCTCTCAGTTGTGATACGGCGAGGAGAATGAATTTAAAGAAAATTACAAAGAAGTGAGTACAGGTAGTTAAAACTGTAAATAACATTGCAAGTCTTGGGATACAGGCTACAAAACTTCTAAAAGAATTCTGTGATTTGAGTTTCACATACGAAATCTGTGTTTGCACAGTTTATAAAAGATTTTGCCTGAAATTTAGTAACCTCTCTAATATGAAACCCTCGCAGAACTGCACGAGGTTAAAGTAAAGCACGATTTCCATTTATTTTGTTGTTATTGGTCTGGTGAATATAATAAAATATCCATCACTATCGTCTTCACGTATCGACCACAATATATTCGCAATATAAATTATGACTCTCCTCGGAAATAGCTGTTTGAAAATAACAATGCTGTTCATTGAAAATTACTTTGCTTTCTAGCACGACACCTGTCAATCCAATTACACACTGTTTGCTGGAGACTGCAATGTTTTATCTGCACTGAAGAGAAAGTGACTTACATCTCGATCAGAATGCCCTTCTGTGTCGGATGTGCTGAAGATCTCGAAAGCAAATACAAATCAGCAGAGGCAGCACCTAAAGATAAATAGACTACTGTAACTTTTTTTGCTTGTCGCAAACTACGTGTTTCTGCATGTAGTATAAGATGCACTGCACACACGATATAGTATTTTAAACGTTATAATGAATCATGAAGGTGGATTTGACTTTAAACAGAAAAATTTTTGAGAAATCAAACTCTGTTTATTGACTGCAAAACACAGGATGACTCTAAAAATTACAAAATTCTCTTATTACAAAAAACTGCAGTATATATTTAAAATTCCTTCAAAATCTTCCCGTTGTACAGAGTTTCAGGGAGAGCATAAGGGAACAATTGACAGGAATGGGGGGAACATATACAGTAGAAGAAGAATGGGTAGCTTTGAGGAATGAAATAGTGAAGGCAGCAGAGGATCAAGTAGGTAAAAAGACGAGGGCTAGTAGAAATCCTTGGGTAACGGAAGAGATACTGAATTTACTTGATGAAAGAGAAAATAAAAAAAATGCAGTAAGTGGAGCAGGCAAACAGGAATACAAACGTCTCAAAAATGAGATCGACAGGAAGTGCAAAATGCAGGGATGGCTACAGTACAAATGTAAACATGTAGAGGCTTATCTCACGAGGGGTAAGATAGATACTGGCTACAGGAAAATTAAAGAGACCTTTGGAGAAAAGAGAACCACTTGCATGAATATCAAGAGCTCAATTGGAAACCCAGTTCTAAGCAAAGATGGGAAAGCAGAAAGGTGGAAGGAGTATATAGAGGGTCTATACAGGGGCAATGTTGTTGAAGACAATATTGTGGAAACGGAAAAGGATGTAGATGAAGATGAAATGGGAGATATGATACTGTGTGAAGAGTTTGACAGAGCACTAAAGACCTAAGTCGAAACAAGGCCACGGGAGTAGACAACATTCCATTAGAACTACTGACAGCCTTGGGAGAGCCAAGCCTAACAAAACTCTACCATCTAGTGAGTAAGATGTATGAGACAGGCGAAATTCCTTCAGCCTTCAAATGGAATGTAGTAATTCGAATCCCAAAGAAAGCAGGTGTTGACAGATGTGGAAATTACCGAACTAACAGTTTAATAAGTCATAGCTGCAAAATACTAACACAAATTCTTTACAGACGAATGGAAAAACCGGTAGAAGCTGGCCTCGGTGAAGATCAGTTTGGATTCCGTAGAAATGTTGGAACACGTGAGGCAATACTGACCCTACGACTTGTCTTAGAAGAAAGATTAAGGAAAGGCAAACCTACGTTTCTAGCATTTGTAGACTTAGAGAAAGCTTTTGACAATGTTGACTGGAATACTCTCTTTCAAATTCTGAAGGTGGCAGGGGTAAAATACAGGGAGCGAAAGGCTATTTACAATTTGTACAGAAACCAGGTAGCAGTTACAAGAGTCGAGGGGCATGAAAGGGAAGCAGTGCATGGGAAGGGAGTGAGACAGGGTTGTAGCCTCTCCCCGAAGCTATTCAATCTGTATATTGAGCATGCAGTAAAGGAAACAAAAGAAAATTTCGGAGTAGGTATTAAATTCCATGGAGAAGAAATAAAAACTGTGAGTTTCGCGGATGACATAGTAATTCTGTCAGAGACAGCAAAGGACTTGGAAGAGCAGTTGAACGGAATGGACAGTGTCTTGAAAGGAGGGTATAAGATGAACATCAACAAAAGCAAAACGAGGATAATGGAATGAGAAAATGATTGAATAATCAAAGAAAGGATAACGGTCTACGAGTCGGGACATGGAATGTCAGAAGCTTGAACGTGGTAGGGAAACTAGAAGATCTGAAAAGGGAAATTCAAAGGCTCAATCTAGATATAGTAGCGGTCAGTGAAGTGAAGTGGAAGGAAGACAAGGATTTCTGGTAAGATGAGTATCGGGTAATATCAACAGCAGCAGAAAATGGTATAATAGGTGTAGGATTCGTTATGAATAGGAAGGTAGGGCAGAGGGTGTGTTGCTGTGAACAGTTCAGTGACCGGGTTGTTCTAATCAGAATCGAAAGCAGACCAACACCGACAACGATAGTTCAGGTATACATGCCGACGTCGCAAGCTGAAGATGAACAGATAGAGAAATTGTATGAGGATATTGAAAGGGTAATGCAGTATGTAAAGGGGTACGAAAATCTAATAGTCATGGGCGACAGTTGCAGTTGTAGGGGAAGGAGCAGAAGAAAAGGTTACAGGAGAATATGGGCTTGGGACAAGGAATGAAAGAGGAGAAAGACTAATTGAGTTCTGTAACAAGTTTCAGCTAGTAATAGCGAATACCCTGTTCAAGAATCACAAGAGGAGGAGGTATACTTGGAAAAGGCCGGGAGATGCGGGAAGATTTCAATTAGATTACATCATGGTCAGACAGAGATTCCGAAATCAGATACTGGATTGTAGGGCGTACCCAGGAGCAGACATAGACTCAGATCACAATACTGTAGTGATGAAGAGTAGGCTGAAGTTCAAGACATTAGTCAGGAAGAAAGAATACGCAAAGAAGTGGGATACGGAAGTACTAAGTAATGACGAGATACGTTTGAAGTTCTCTAACGCTATAGATACAGCAATAAGGTTGGTTGGTTGGTTTGGGGAAGGAGACCAGACAGCGTGGTCATCGGTCTCATCGGAATAGGGAAGGATGGGGAAGGAAGTCGGCCGTGCCCTTTCAGAGGAACCATCCCGGCATTTGCCTGGAGTGATTTAGGGAAATCACGGAAAACCTAAATCAGGATGGCCGGACGCGGGATTGAACCGTCGTCCTTCCGAATGCGAGTCCAGTGTCTAACCACTGCGCCACCTCGCTCGGTACAGCAATAAGGAATAGTGCAGTAGGCAGTACAGTTGAAGAGGCAGGGACATCTCTAAAAAGGGCCATCACAGAAGTTGGGAAGGAAAACATAGGTACAAAGAAGGTAGCCGCGAATAAGACATGGGCAACAGAAGAAATATTTCAGTTGATGGATGAAAGGAGGAAGTACAGACATGTTCCGGGAAAATCAGGAATACAGAAATACCAGTCGCTGAGGAATGAAGTAAATAGGAAGTGCAGGGAAGCTAAGACGAAATGGCTGCAGGAAAAATGTGAAGACATCGAAAAAGATATGATTGTCGGAAGGACAGACTCAGCATACAGGAAAGTCAAAACAACCTTTGGTGACATTAAAAGCAACGGTGGTAACATTAAGAGTGCAACGGGAATTCCTATGTTAAATGCAGAGAAGAAAGCAGATAGGTGGAAAGAATACATTGAAAGCCTCTATGAGGGTGAAGATTTGTCGGATGTGATAGAAGAAGAAACAGGAATCGATTTAGAAGAGATAGGGGATCCAGTATTAGAATCGGAATTAAAAGAGCTTTGGAGGACTTACGGTCAAATAAGGCAGAAGGGATAGATAACATTATATCAGAATTTATAAAATCATTGGGGAAGTGGCAACAAAATGACTGTTCACGTTGGTGTGTAGAATATATGAGTCTGGCGATGTACCATCTGACTTTCCGAAAAGCATCATCCACACAATTCCGAAGCCGGCAAGAGCTGACAAGTGCGAGAATTATCGCACAATCAGCTTAACAGCTCATGCATCGAAGCTGCTTACAACAATAATGTACAGAAGAATGGAAAAGAAAATTGAGAATGCTCTAGGTGACGATCAGTTAGGCTTTAGGAAAAGTATAGGGACGAGAGAGGCAATTCTGACGTAACGGCTAATAATGGAAGCAAAGCTAAAGAAAAATCAAGACAATTTCATAGGATTTGTCGACCTGGAAAAAGCATTCGACAATATATAATGGTGCAAGCTGTTCGAGATTCTGAAAAAATTAGGGGTAAGCTATAGGGAGAGATGGGTCATATACAATATGTACAACAACCAAGAAGGCATAATAAGAGTGGACGATCAAGAACAAAGTTCTCGTATTAAGAAGGGTGTAAGACAAGGCTGTAGCCTTCCGCCCCTACTCTTCAATCTGTAAATCTAGAAAGCAATGATGGAAATAAAAGAAAGGTTCAGGAGTGAAATTAAAATACAAGGTGAAAGGATATCAATGATGCGATTCGCTGATGACATTGCTATCCTGAGTGAAAGTGAAGAAGAATAAAATGATCTGCTGAACGGAATGAACAGTCTAATGAGTACACAGTATAGTTTGAGAGTAAATCGGAGAAAGACGAAGGTAATGAGAAGTAGTAGAAATGAGAACAGCGAGAAACTTAACATCAGGATTGATGGTCACGAAGTCAATGAAGTTAAGGAATTCTGCTACCTAAGCAGTAAAATAACCGATGACGGACGGAGCAAGAAGGACAACAAAAGCAGACTCGCTATGGAAAAAGAGGCATTTCTGGCCAAGAGAAGTTTACTAATATCAAATACCGGCCTTAATTTGAGGAAGAAATTTCTGAGGATGTACGTCTGGAGTACAGCATTGTATGGTAGTGAAACATGGACTGTGGGAAAACCGGAACAGAAGAGAATCGAAGCATTTGAGATGTGGTGCTATAGACGAATGTTGAAAATTAGGTGGTCTGATAAGGTAAGGAATGAGGAGGTTCTACGCAGAATCGGAGAGGAAAGTAATATGTGGAAAACACTGATAAGGAGAAGGGACAGGATGATAGGACATCTCCTAAGACATGAGGGAATGACTTCCATGGTACTAGATGGAGCTTTAGAGGGCAAAATGTGTAGTGGAAGACAGAGATTGGAATACGTCAAGCAAATAATTAAGGACGTAGGTTGCAAGTGCTACTCTGAGATGAAGGGGTTAGCATAGGAAAGGAATTCGTGGCGGGCCGCATCAATCCAGTCAGTAGACTGACGACAAAAAAAAAAAAAACGTCGAATTAAATCGGGTGATGCTGGGGGAATCAGATTAGGAAATGACACTTCAAGTAGTAAAGGAGTATTGCTATTTGGGGAGCAAAATAACTGATGATAGTCGACGTGGAGAGGATATAAAATGTAGACTGGCAATGGCAAGGAAAGCGTTTCTGAAGAAGAGAAGTTTGTTAACATCGAGTATCGATATAAGTGTCAGGAAGCCCTTTCAGAAAGTATTTGTATGGAGTGTAGCCATGTATGCAAGTGAAACATGGACGATAAGTGGTTTGGACAAGAAGGGAATACAAGCTTTCGAAACGTGGTGCTATACAAGAATGCCGAAGATTAGATGGGTAGATCACATGACTAATGAGGAGGTAGTGAATAGAATTGGGATACAAGACTAGAAGAAGGGATCGTTTGGTAGGACATGTTCTGAGGCATCAAGGGATCACCAGTTTGGTACTGGAGGGCAGCGTGGAGGGTAAAAATCGTCTAGGGAGACTACGAGATGAATACACTAAGCAGATTCAGAAGGATATAGGCAGCAGTAGGTACTGGGAGATGAAGAAGCTTGCACAGATCAGAGTAGCATGGAGAGCTGCATCAAACCAGTCTCAGGACTGAAGACCACAACAATAACAACAACCACGAACAACAGGTCTCTTTCTCCACAAATTCAGGGGATCCATACTATGCCTCAAACAGCAATGCCCAGCACTGCAGAAATGACTCACAAGCAAGTCAACTACAGATAAAACTCAACAGAGCTGAGGATCTTATGCAGTACTGATGCCGTGCGCTCGTTCATCTTTGTCCCATTACAGCCAAGGCTAGTTACTTACAATATAAGAATCTTACAATATCCACTATCCCCTAGAAAAAATTCGTACAGTTTGTCTTAGCTGTGATACGCCGAGGAGAATGAAGTTCAAACAATCACAAAGAAGTAGGTACAGGTAGTTAAAACTGTCAATAACATTGCAAGTCTTGGGAGACTGGCTACAAAACTTATAAAAGAATGCTCTCATTTGAGATTTACATATAAAATCTGTGTTTGCACACAGAGATAGCTCTTACACTACCGAGCTATGTAGATTGTAGGTGTGTACTGCATCACTCATTACCATCGATGATTTGCTTTAATATCTCGTATCATTCATATGGAGGACAGTGTGGGAGTAAAATTGAAGGTAGTGTGTTGCATCACTTAGTACTAACGAAGCTACTGTTAATGTCTCTTGTCAATATTCTTGTGGCTAAGGAAAGAAATGCAACAGGATTAATATTGACCCATGTCTTGAACTACAGTCACTGATGAGGTCAAGCCCTCCCTCTTCAGGCCACAAATTGCCCATGGGGACAATGCGACCGCCGTTTCATCCTCAGCTGAGGATGCAGATAGGAGGGGTGTGTGGTCAGCACACCGTTCTCCCGGTTGTTATGATGGTTTTCTTTGACCAGAGTCTCTACTATTCGGTCGAGTAGCTCCTCAATTTGCATCACGAGGCTGAGTGCTCCCCGAACGGCTGAGGTCCTGATGCTTTAATACTGAACAGACAGGTGAACAACGTGACGAATATGAAGAATGTTTCATACCTAGGGGAAATCAAAAAGCAATTAAATGTCCATCACTAACTACACTCTGCAGATTAGCAGTAAATGTAGATTCAAATACGGGTAGACCGAGGAAAATAGTTTTGCACTGACAACTCCTATGTCCAGTTGAAGTCTCAGAGATACGCTCACTGCTATTATTTCCTATATAAGCTAGTTAAATCCATGACAACTTTACTGAATTTTTTATGCCACAAGACATTACAAAAACATGAACTGCATATGCACTGTTGTCTCTCTAAGGCATGACCTTATTCCTTGAAAATACTTGAAATGGTGCAAGAGCATTGCATGAAAAACCAAGAAAAGCGAATGTACAAAATATGAAAATTTATAGATTACAGTAATCAGTGTGATTAAAAAACATATACATAGAGAAAGAATTAAGCAACATCTGTGCCAGATTCAAAGTAAAATTGAAAACAGGAACAACTAACAAAGCATCAAACTTCCTGGCAGATTAAACTGTGTGCCCGACCGCGACTCGAACTCGGGACCTTTGCCTTTCGCGGGCAAGCGCTCTACCATCTGAGCTACCGAAGCACGACCCACGCGCGGTACTCACAGCTTTACTTCTGCCAGTACCGCGTCTCCTACCTTCCTAACTTTCTGGTAACAAAGCATCAGTTTCTTCTAATGGCGGCAAATGATAACGAAAATGTACAAAAAATCCTAGTGTGCACACAATAACGGACTAATAGATCTTAAGTTACAGAAAATGTTTGGTTACTCAGAACTAACAAGTAATTCATAAAGCCTAAGAACAGACAGATCGAAGAGTAAGAAAGTATATAGACCAGAAATAAGGAAACTACAAACAAATGTATTATGATTAACTTCTCGTGGTTGGGATTCAGAGTCATTTAATATTTCTTAAAAGACATCATAGTCGCCGTTGACTGTATGATCATAATAATGAAATGATAATTAAATGGACACCCTAGCTGCAAACAGGCGTTGATGAACATCATTGGGTACATGTTGAAAATGTGTGCCCCGACAGGGACTCGAACACGGGACGTCCTACTTACATGGCGGACGCTCTATCCATCTGAGCCACCGCGGGCACAGAGGATAATGCGTCTGCAGGGACTTATCCCTTGCACGCTCCCCGTGAGATCCACATTCCCAACATGTCCACACCACTACATTCGTAGTGCGCCTAATAGATGTTTGCCCATCACACGCATTACTCGTGGCACATTAATCTACCAAGTCCCGTACGAGTTCGGGCATAGCGTGTGCGTTCGCACAAGAAGGTCAATGCCGGGAAACCATATTTTTTAACTACTTATGACGGTAGTATCTGTCCCGAATGAACAGTTGCCGTGGATGACCATGCAGCTTTGCTAGAAATGAAATGATAATTAAATTGACACCCTAGCTGCAAACAGGCGTTGATGAACATCATTGGGTACATGTTGAAAATGTGTGCCCCGACCGGGACTCGAACACGGGACCTCCTACTTACATGGCAGACGCTCCATCCATCTGAGCCACCGCGGGCACAGAGGATAGTGCGTCTGCAGGGACTTATCCCTTGCACGCTCCCCGTGAGATCCACATTCCCAACATGTCCACACCACTACATTCGTAGTGCGCCTAATAGATGTTTGCCCATCATACTCATTACTCGTGGCACATTAATCTACCAAGTCCCGTACGAGTTCGGGCATAGCGTGTGCGTTCGCACAAGAAGGTCAATGGCCGGGAAACCATATTTTTTAACTATATATGACGGTAGTATCTGTTCCCGAATGAACAGTTACCGTGGATGACCATGCAGCTTTGCTAGAAATGAAATGATAATGAAATGGACACCCTAGCTGCAAACAGGCGTTGATGAACTTCATTGGGTACATGTTGAAAATGTGTGCCTCGACCGGGATGGGCAAACATCTATTAGAGCACTACGAATGTAGTGGTGTGGACATGTTGGGAATGTGGATCTCACGGGGATCGTGCAAGGGATAAGTCCCTGCAGACGCACTATCCTCTGTGCTCGCGGTGGCTCAGATGGATAGAGCGTCTGCCATGTAGGTAGGAGGTCCCGTGTTCGAGTCCCGGTCGGGGCACACATTTTCAACATGTACCCAATGAAGTTCATCAACGCCTGTTTGCAGCTAGGGTGTCCATTTAATTATCATTTCATTTCTAGCAAAGCTGCATGGTCATCCACAGTAACTGTTCATTCGGGAACAGATACTACCGTCGTATATAGTTAGATCATAATAATCTCATATCTCATAATAAACTCATATCTCGTAAATAATCAATAGTAACTACTTCCTTTTCTTTGTTATTAATCAGTCCTTACACGAGAAACCCTCCACTGAGCAAACAAACCTGCAATACTGTGCTACTGATCGTGAAAATAAAATCCCCACAAAAATACATGTTGCCCAGGACACTGATAATTTCTTTCGTACTGCATGATCTTATCTTTAACAACCTGTAATTTTTTTTTTCAGAGACAGGGAAGGCACTATTAGAACCAGAATTTAAAAGAACGTTGGAGGACTTGAGATCAAATAAATCGGAATGGATAGATAACATTCCATCAGAATTTCTGAAATCATTAGGAGAAGTAGCAACAAAACAACTATACACGTCAGTGTGTAGAATGTATGAGTCTGGTGACATACTACCTGACTTTCGTTAAAAGTAATAAACGCGGTTCCGAAGACATCAGTAGCTGACAAGTGCGAGAATTATCGTACAATTAGCTTAACAGATCAAACATCCAAATTCCTGACAAGAATAATATACCGATGAATGGAAAACAAAGTTGAGGATATGTTAGATGACGATCAGTTTGCTTTAGGAGAGGTAAAGGCGCCAGAGGGGCATTTCTCACGTTGCGGTTGATAATGTAAGCAAGACTACAGAAGAATCAATACACATTCGCGCAATTTGTCGATCTGGAAAAAGACTTCGACTGTGTCAGATGGTGAAAGGTGTTCAAAAGTCTGAGGAGAATATGGTAAGCTAAAGGGAAAGACGGGTGATATACAACATGTACAAGAGACAAGAGAGAATAATAGGATTGGGAGACCTAGAACGATACTCTCGGATTAAAAAGGGTGTGAGACGCGGACGGGGACAGGGATGTAGTCTTTCACCCCTTACAGTTCAGTCTGTACATCGAAGAAGTTATGATGAAAATGAAAGAAACAATCAAGAGTGTAATTAAACTTCAAGTTGAATGGATTGCAATGATAAGGTTCACTGACGACATCGCCAAACTCAGGGAAGGTGAAGAAGAATTGCAGAAATATACAATCTAATGAGTGCAGGTTATGGATTGCGAGTCAGTCGTAGATAGACGAAAGTAATGAGAAGTAACCGAAGTGGGAATAGAGAGAAAATTAACATCAGGATTTATAGTCAGGAAGTAGATAAAGTTAAGGAATTTTGTTACATAGGCAGCAAAATAACCCATGATTGACGGAGCAAGGAGGACAGCAAAAGCAGACGAGCACCAGCAGAATGGGCATCCTTCGCCAAAGAAGTCTACTAGTATCAAATATAGGCCTTAATTCGAGGAATAAATTTCTTTGAATGTACGTTTGGAGCCCAGAATTGTATGGTAGTGTAACATGGAATGTGCGTATATTTCAACAGAAAAGAATCGAAGCATTTGAGATGTAGTACTATAGATGAATGATGAAAATTAATCGGACTGATAAGGTAAGGAACGAAGAGATTCTATGCGGAATCGGCGAGGAAGGGAGTATGTGGAATATGTGGAAAAAACAGACAAAAAAAGGACAGTATGGTAGGACATCTGTTCAGACACCAGGGAATAATTTACATGGTACTAGAGGGAGCTGCAGAGGGTAAAAACTGAAGAGGAAGATAGAGACTGGAATACATTCGGCAAATAATTGAGGACGTAGGTAACAAGTGCTATTGTGGTATAGAGGGGATGGCACAGGAGAAGAAACCATGGCGGGTCGCATCAAACCACACAGAAAACTGATGACACAAAACAGACAACCATTCCTTAACTGATAGAGAATCCTTCATATACTTGTAATTCATCAATACCACCACTATTTGCAAAACTGACTTCCATTTGGATAAGGTTCAAAATGGTTCAAATGGCTCGGAGCACTGGGGGACTTAACTTCTTTGGTCATCAGTCTCCTAGAACTTAGAACTACTTAAGCCTAACTAACCTAAGGACATCACACACGTCCATGCCCTAGGCAGGACTCGAACCTGCGACCGTAGCGGTCACGCGGTTCCTGACTGTAGCGCCTAGAACCGCATGGCACTGCGGCCGGTTTTGGAGAAGGCATCTGAATGATCTGTGCATCTCATCAGAAGTGTTTCACAATCGTTCTTCTTATAGCTCATGACTGCTACTGCTGTATGTAAGAACGATGGTGTTCGGAGCTGTGTACTGTTTCGCCAATCTGTTTTCAACTTCAAAAAATTTCGTATTGAGAGAAAAATTATCGAAAGTACAGTTCCTCTTCTTGTGGGAGGTGAGCAGTTTACCGAAACGTTTAGGACGATCAGTAGGACGCTTTTAACTTAGTCAGATTTTGTTACAGTCACAAATGAGTCTAATCGAAGTTTTCAGTTTTGTCAGAATCGGTATATACTTTGTCGGCTACATCACACATTTTTAATTATGGCTAAACAGTCACTAAAATTTATTTCAACATATTTACTTTATGATAGTAGCAGAAAACCATTAATATTTGGGTCAACATTTGTAAAACTCTAATTCCTCTCTCTCAAATACCACCCTATGGGGAGAGAGGAAAAGTCTTAGTTTCAGTGAATCAAAATTTACGACGTAAATATAGTTTAATTTGTCCACAACCATTTTCGACGCAAAAATGAGAAAATGGAGTCTCTTGAATTACAGCGCCATCTACAAAGGATGAAAGAAACTGTGTAATACGAAATTTACGCAGTTTTTTTATGTAGATTCTGATTCTGCAATAAAAAAGGCGGTTCCCATTTGAAATTTTAAAGTAGCCTCCCACCCCACCCACAGGGGGCTGGGGTGGCGGGCTAATTTTAGCACCAGCAGATGTCCCCCTACAAAATAATCAACTTCGGATTCCACACTTTTTTCGTGTGAAACTTATTTTTTGGGTTATTCTGGTTTGTGAACTTAAAATTTACACCCTGTATATACATGTTATGAAACTACCGTAAATATCCCTACTTCCTCAAATAAACGTTTGCAATGTGGTCTTGAGTGGACTACAGCTGTTATTCTGGTTACAAACTTTTGTGAAATGAGTATGTTTTCTTTTGATGATGAATTGTCCGAAAATATAACAATATATGAATGCAGTGAACGAAAATGGGCATAGTAGGCCAATTTACAGATATGTATATCATCAGTAACCCTGATAGCATAAGTAGCTGAACTCAGCAGGTAATCAATGAGTTTCTTCCAATTCAGTTTCTCATTGGTGCACACACCAAGATATTTTTAATTTTCTGCCTTAGCAACAGGCTTGTGTTCAGAGTCTATATTTATGAATAGTGATATGACAATTACTGTAAATAACTGTACATATTGCATTTGCACAAAAAATAGTGAGGGTCCTTTTGCAGAGAACCACTTCAAATTTTCAGAAACACATTACTTGCAATTTCATTAGCTAATTATTGTTTGTTGAGTGTGATTACTATACGTGTATCACCAGCTGAGACGGCTAGCTTTTCATCTTCATGAATATAGAATGACAAGTCATTAACGTACATATTAAGAGCAATAATACTCAAGACTGAACGCTGTGGGACATTGTTCTCGATACCTCCACAGTTAGAGGACACTTCTGGCTTTTGCAGTGTATCTATACCGCTGATGTCAACCTTCTTCATTCTTCCGGTTAAATATGACTTAGACCATTGACCCCACTCATACCACGATACTTACGCTTGCCTATAAGAATTTCATGATTCACGTGGTCGAAAGCCCTTTAGAGATCACCAAAGATGCAATGGGCGATGTTCGGTTATTCAGAGCATTTAATATTTGATCGATGAAAGTGTAAATAGCATTTTCTGTTGAAAAGCCTTTCAGTAAACCAAACTGATATTATGAAACTTCCTGGCAGATTAAAAGTGTGTGCCCGACCGAGACTCGAACTCGGGACCTTTGCCTTTCGCGGGCAAGTGCTCTTCCAACTGAGCTACCGAAGCACGACTCACGCCCGGTACTCAGAGCTTTACTTCTGCCAAAGGCAAAGGTCCCGAGTTCGAGTCTCGGTCGGGCACACAGTTTTAATCTGCCAGGAAGTTTCATATCAGTGCACACTCCTCTGCAGAGTGAAAATCTCATTCTGGAAACTGATATTATGTTAGTATTTCATTTTTATAAATGTGTGAAGCTACTCCTGAATACATTGCTTTTCCTAAACTTTTGGATAAAACTTACTAAGAGTCTGTCGGATATGCCACCAATTCCATGCGAACTTTTGAGTGAATTTCTTTTTTCCTAATTTCAGTGGGAGAGTTGGGTTGAATTCCAGTTTTATCACACTGCATAGGTATTGCTTCTTCCATATATTACCTAATGAACATCTGAATCCTATTTGCTCAACTAAACATAGAAAATGATTGGTGAAATATTTTTTCTTCTGACTTTAGTTAACGAACTTTTCATTGAATTTGACAGAAATACAGTCCTCCCGTTCTCTCTGTTACCTTTTCCACTTTTAACAACATTCCAAATTTTTTAAATTGTGCTATCAGAAGTGCTAATCTCTGGCATTCCACATACTTCAGACTGTTAAATAACAGTGCAGTAGCTTTTAGAACTTTTGTGTGTTTCTAAATCATTACTCCTTCTACAAGATACATTTCCATTTTCAGTGTACAAGATATTTTTATTCCTTAGTAAGCCACAGTTTTTCAGACGGTTTCTTACAATTATGTTTCACTGTTTTCTTGGGGATACTGTTTCCAAATATACTCATAAAGATATCATGAAATAGGTTAAGTTTTAAAATAGCATCAGTTTCCCTGTACATATCATCCCAGTCTAACGTTGCAAGGTTTTTCTAAAATTTGCAGTTGTTAAACCGTTAGTTGAATGCAGTATACTGGTCGACTGGCGTTACTCCACTACTGGTCATTAAAATTGCTACGCTACGAAGATGACGTGCTACAGACGCGAAATTTAAGCGACAGGAAGAAGTTGCTGTGATATGCAAATGATCAGCTTTTCAGAGCATTCACACAAGGTTGGCGCCGGTGACGACACCTACAACGTGCTGACATGAAGAAAGTTTCCAACCGATATCTCATACACAAACAGCAGTTGACCGGCGTTGCCTGGTGAAACGTTGTTGTGATGCCTCGTGTAAGGAGGAGAAATACGTACCATCACGTTTCCGACTTCGATAAAGGCCAGATTGTAGCCTATTGCGAATGCGGTTTATCGTATCGCAGTATTGCTGCTTGCGTTGGTCGAGATCCAATGACTGTTAGCAGAACATGGAATCGGTGGGTTCAGGAGGGTAATACTGAACGCCGTGCTGGATCCCAACGGCCTCGTATCACTAGCAGTCGAGATGACAGGCATCTTATCCGCATGGCTGTAACGGATCGTGCAGCCACGTCTCGATCCCTGAGTCAACAGATGGGGTCGTTTGCAAGACAACAACCATCTGCACGAACATTTCGACGACGTTTGCAGCAGCATGGACTATGAGCTCGGAGACCATGGCTGCGGTTACCCTTGGTGCTGCATCACAGACAAGAGCGCCTGAGATGGTGTACTCAACAACGAACCTGGGTGCACGAATGGCAAAACGTCATTGTTTCGAATGAATCCAGGTTCTGTTCACAGCATCATGATGGTCGCATCCGTGTTTGGCGACATCGCGGTGAACGCACATTGGAAGCGTCTATTCGTCATAACCGTACTGGCGTATGTAACGTACCCTGGCAAACTCATGTTATTAAAGAACAAGAGTTTATTTGTACCATATACGCCGCTCTGGGCAAGTTGTATATATCGTAATTATTGAACAAAAATATTACTGAATGTGGTGTAAAAGACATTTGTTATTCTCCTTATATTTTGTTGTTGTAATATTTCTCTGTATTTAGGATAGGAATTTTTCTGTATTTATTATGTGATTGTAAAATGTGTCAGTATTTGCGATAGCAGAGATATAAAATATTGCCAGAAGAGAATAATATCGTCAATTTGCAAAGAAATGTTAATAGTCAGCAATACTATTTAAGCACAACGCATTATGTATTCTTTGGTCTTCTCTGTTCAGAAGTCATTGCGGTAGGACACTGTGATGAGTTTTTTACGAATGGGTAGACTTCTTTTGTCTCTGTCTGGACTTAGCCGCCATTAGACGATGCGTTACGAATTAATGTGAGTTGTATTGTTGTTTGATCTAAATATATTAGAGTTTATCAAAAGTGTGAATTATTTATGTAAATTAGCTTGCCCACGTCATCTATAAAATTTCTTTAAGAATTTTTCAGCATTTTTTAGCGGTGTTGCTGGGCTGTGCCGCGACCAACAATAGCAGAGGCGGCACATTTAAAAAATTATCAAACCCGTAAATCGGGAACAGACGCATAAAAATCAATAGTGATTTAAGAAATTGTTCTTCTTTTTCAGAGATCCTGTGGCTGATAAAATTTGAATTAATTATACGTTTGTGCATTCGTAGGCAGATAGTTAATGTTAGTTAACATTGAAATTTAAACAGTTCGGTTCTTTAAAATAACTCAAATGCATAGTGAAGTAGGTTTGATCAGTGATAAATGTCGGCTTGGCAATAATTAAAACATTTCCTGCTGATAGGGATAATCTTGTGTTCTATGGCTAGTGCCGGGATAAAATTCAGTAAAAATATTTAACAAAAAACCCACTGCATCTGGAAAGTGTATGCCAAGGCCGAATGATTTAAAGGACTCAATTCTCAACCTAATATTCTTAACCAGTTCATATGAGTTCACGTAAATATTATTTTTTCTTTAAATGTACGTAATTCTTAAGAAAGTAAAAATTTTTATTACCACACGAAAATAAGAGAGTGGTTCTACAACAAAGTTCGCACGAAAGAAAATTAACTTAAAAGCAAAAGATAAAATTTATTATTCTTCTTTAACGAAATTGTGACGATTTCGTTAAACGTATCACCCAGCGTGATGGTGTGGGTTGCCATTTGTTACACGTCTCGGTCACCTCTTGTTCGCATTGACAGCACTTTGAACAGTGGACGTTACATTTCCGATGTGTTACGACCCGTGGCTCTACCCTACATTCGATCCCTACGAAACCCTACATTTCAGCAGGATAATGCGCGACCGCATGTTGCAGGTCGTGTACGGGCCCTTCTGGGTACAGAAAATGTTCGACTGCTGCCCTGGCCAGCACATTCTCCAGATCTCTCACCAACTGAAAACGTCTGGTCAATGGTGGCCGAGCAACTGGCTCGTCACAATACGCCAGTCACTACTCTTGATTAGCTGTGGTATCGTGCTGAAGCTGTATGGCAGCTGTATATGTACACGCCGTCCAAGCTCTGTTCGACTCATTGCCTAGGCGTATCAAGGCCGTTATTACGGCCATAGGTGGTTGTTCTGGGTACTGATTTCTCAGGATCTATGCATGCAAATTGCGTGAAAATGTAATCACATATCAGTTCTAGTAGAATTTATTTGTCCAATGAATACCTGTGTATCATCTGAATTTCTTCTTGGTGTAGCAATTTTAAAGGCCAGTAGTGTATGTGGAGTTGTGTCACGTATTGTAACTAGCTATGCATCACGATCGGGATGTCCACTCTTAAGAGGAAGAGACATTATTTGACTAAATTTATTTTCGCCTATAAAACATCATCTTTCAGTGTGCTTCTTTTCTGTACTACCAGAGCAGGAACATAAATGAATAATGTCAAACTCAAAGAACCAAGTACTACATCAAGTTCATTCTTTCTATCGCACTCTTTCAGAAAATCAACAATGAAATCCCCACAAATACTAATTTGCTAATTGTATCTGACAGACAGCACAACAAAGAACCCAAGTTTCTCAGGAACCGGTGAAAATGAAAATGTCCAAATGGGAACCTGCGTATAATAATCTGTGACTGTGTGATGTTCAGACAGGCATTTCACCTTCCGTCTCTGATTCCTCTGAACAAGAAGCTCTTCTCATTTGTTTTCTAATCCCATGATCGTCGCTTGCAATGTACTTACATTAAATGCACTGTACTTCTTTGAGGATCTTGACGTAGTAAGATTATTTTTCTTTTATGAGAATCTTGTGATGTTTTATTGTCTCTGGTACTTGTCTGTCTCAGTTTCTCAATATGCTTAATTTCCGCATTGGACACGGATCTTAGCGTAAAAAAGAGCTTCAGTGCCCCCCTTAAAGATTTTGCTATCGTCCGGACCAGTTTACCCTTCTCTTTCCTACTGAGATGCAGGTCAGGCCTTGTGAAGTCCCATCTACAAATTGTATCAACAGGAACAAAACGCATACCTGAGAATGTTGCCACCCGAAGCAGATGATCTAACTCCATGTTGTTCTCTTAACTATCGATCATAAGCATCATTAAAGTTACGTGGAATACTAATATATGAGTATACTATTAATATAGTAACGTAATGCACTTAAAATAACGTTAAACCCAGGGTGTCCGAAAAATTACAAGTAAGATCGCGTATGCGCGATATGGACGCTACGCATTTTGAAAAGAAATAAAAGACAGAAATTAAAATATTCAATTCCCCATGTAGATGCGGCACTCATAAATATATGCTTGACGAAAACAACCTAAATTCTTCACTTAATACTTAAGCAATAATCTTAAATTTTTATGAAAAATCTACGTGTAAAGTACGCGGAAACTGGTCCTCAGGTTTTTTTTTATTTTCGAGAAATACGTTGAAACAAGTGAAAACTCCAATAGGTAAGATGAAATAGGCTCTAATTAACTTCCATAGGTTGGATTATTAACTTAATTATCAGTTATTACAGAATTAAGTACTTATCTTCATGAGCTCAATATTCATGCATGTGCTGTCTGCACCGGGGCTGCCAAAAACACTGTACCGATGGCGATATTTCTAGAACTTTACTAGAAGTTTCAGATGTATGTTGCTCTTTTCCGAATTGTGTGAGAGACTAAGGAATTTTTTAAGTTGCTGTTTGTACCAATGTTACGAACTTTTATGTAGCGGTATTATGTACCAGACCTAGAAATTCGTTTCCACTGTTCGGAATAATCAGTAACTGCGAGCAGTCTTTCTTTTTTATTTATTTATTGTTCCGTGGGACCAAATTAAGGAGAAGTCTCCATGGTTATGGAACGAGTCCATACATGAAATTATAACACGATAGTAGAAACTGATAAAATGAAATATAAGAAACATATTCAGGCGACAATTCGTAAGTTTTAATAAAGAAAATCAACAATGTAACACTGGAATTTGCTTAATTTTTCAGCTCTTCCAGGAGCTCCTCGACAGAATAGGAGTGAGTCATGAGGAAGCTCTTCAGTTTAGACTTAAAAGTGTTTGGGCTACTGCTAAGATTTTTGAGTTCTTGTGGTAGCTTATTGAAATTGTATGCAGCAGAATAGTGCACTCCTTTCTGCACAAGAGTCAAGGAAGTGCATTCCACATGCAGATTTGATTTATGCCTAGTATTAACCGAGAGAAAGCTGCTAGCTCTTGGGAATAAGCTAATATTGCTGATGTGACCAACGCCTTTGCAATGATGACATAGTATAACATGCATAGTAATACAGACACTAAGGTAATTTCCTTCGTAGGCAATCTGTATTGAAGATGGTACTTTTCTATACTCATCGGATGTGTATTCAGCAGTGTGACAAAATGATTTTATATGGGAGCATCCCTGAACCCTGGAGACAGCTGGAATACCTCTGACATTCCCTACCATACGTCCCCACTTACAAGTATTGTTAATTATTAGAGCATTAATAATAAATGGGAATAACATTAGGGAAAGCAACTCGTATGCTGGCACTTCTAACACAACTTACTGGCTTCATTATCTCTTTAACACAGAAATTATCGTTTGTACCAATCAGTGTACGTTTTCAACAGTTCTTGTAAATATAAAACAGCTTAAGGAGCTCGCCATGGCGACGAAGCTGCCCTATGTAACGCTATTACACAGGAACCATGTAGTCCGCGCTGAATCTAATTAGACTACAGCGATTCTGTGAATTAGACTATAACACAACTAAGTTCACGAATTGTAACAGCTGCTTTCAACCAATATTTGAAGGATTTTGGCAACAGAAAACAGAAACAAGTGTTTATGGTCGTCCAGGGGCGCCAACTTGTAAAAAATATTGGGTGGGGGGCATACTGGGAGTCTACCCAGAGAAATTGTCTAAATTTTAGATCAAACATAGTGAGTTTTGAGGTTTTTAAAGCGTTTTAGAGTCACATGATCAACATTAGATCCCCGAAGCTTGGACTCTCGATAACTTGACACTCCAGGAAACTCGACAAACCTCACACACTTTTTGGCTCTGAAAAAAGAAACAAAACATAAACACGCACGGTATTTTCGTAATAAGCTAATTTAATTTACAGCAATAATCTATCTTATAGACTAATACAGAGCAGTGATTATATAACTCAGAAAAGACTGAAATTATATTTAAATAAATCCTAAACCTTCATTAAAAGAAAAAAATATAAAATACTGCTGTTGTACAGTAATAGCACCTTGATTAGTAAGTGTAACAGCTAATTTAACCTTACTTCGAACGATGCTCAGGGTTCATTAAATACAAACAATATCTTAGAGTTAATGCTTTAATACAGTTAATAAAGTTAATACGGTATGCGCTATACTTTTAGTCAAAAAGTATGTAAATAGCGGTTTTTAATTGGGTCTTACACACTGAAAGTATTTAAGTATTTGAAAATAACTAATACAGTACTATAGTAATATAGTAATACAGTACTATATTAGTACTAATATTTCTAAACTAAAAATTTAACATTATGTATGTATTTAATTATATATTTCGTACAGATTTTTAATATTGCTCTAAATGCCATTATTAGGGTTACAGTGTCTTTAGAAACGTGCAAATGTCGACCATCTAACTGGATAACTCAATATGAAGTCTTTGATGACTCGTCGGATATCCAATTCATCAAAAACATCTCGGTGGGCATGAAGAACAGCCAAGTGGTTCAATCGCTTGTATTCAATTGCTGATCAGAGATACGACTTCAGACGTCTAAGGGTGCTAAATACCGCTCTGCTGTTGCTGTCATGATTAGAACTACTAGGAGAAGCTTAATGCACTTCACTACTTCACATAACATTTCTCCAACTGTGTAATGTACTTTCTTACATAACACATGTTTTTTTTAAGACTAGTTATTTTATATTAGCGATATCGGCTAATATATTCAAAAGAAAGCGCCGTCTCTCAAAGTCTAAGTAATTTTTTAAAAACTAAATTGTTTTTTCAAAATTTGTTTCAACTCTGTTTACTAAAAGCAAGCGCTCTTGCTCAGTTGCAATGGCCCGGGTGAGTCCAGTTGAAGCAAACCCTTCCGTAATGCAAGATTGCACCGTTTAACAAACTTCAATGTAAACAGCTTTGTAGTATTCCTTTGGGGTTTCGAACGTGCGTGGCGAACTGGCTTTGTTGTTTTCATACTTCTTTGGTATACTTCGATTCCGAGGAGGCGAAGGATCATCAACTTGTGAAGGCTTTTCTTTTAAACACAATTTCCAAAAGTGTTCAAAACTATCATGTCTTCCATTAAATAAACAAATCAACCCCTAATTAATATTTTCAAGGTCAGCAACACTTAGATGAGGGCATTGAATTCTTTCTTTGATACCCTCTACTGAGTTCACTGCACGGCAGTACAGATGTAAAAAGAAATAATTCTTGAATTGCAACATTGACTCAAGGTAGAGTGCACATTTGTAGCCTTCCACTGTTTTGTCCTCTGCAGAAAATGTTTCAAAAACTCTAGGAGTTTTTTAAAGTTTTTCAACATTCTCAAAATGCTAGAAGCTCGCATAGTCCATCGAGTCGAGAAAGAGGTCGAGGACCAGCTTGGTCGTTGGCGCTCTCACAGCGTATGCATCTGAAAAGTCCCATCCTTTTGTTGGATTCCCTTATGGTGTTTATTAAGTCCTTGGCTAAAGCCGTAATATCCCTCATAGACGTAAGATGGCGGATACTGTCTACAACTGCCAAGTCTAGTCTGTGAGCAGTGCAGTGCACATAACGCGCTTTTGGTTGTATATCTAAAACTAACCCTTTTTGTCCTTGGAACTTATCTCTCATATTCGAGGCACCATCATAGCACTGTCCTCTTAAGATATCTATTGACAAATCAAGATGAGCAGAAACGTCTTTTAAAACACTAAACAGAGTTTGTGATTTAGTGTTGGTGGTCTGGTATAAGCCAATAAAGTCTTCGTTGATGATTACGGAATAATTGACAGTACGAATACAAAATGACACTTGTTCGTGAATCGAAGAATCACTTGATTCGTCACCTATTATAGAAAAACGTTCAGTCTTCTTGATTCAAGCCAATACGTTTCTCAACACAGACATTCCTAGTAAATCAATGATCTCGTTTCGAATATCGTGGGACGTCCACTGATACCCCAAACACCATAACGAATGTTTAAACTCAGGTATGTCATTCTTTTGGAGTTCCGATAATTGAAAAAGATTTGAGTTTGCATTGTCATGCCCTCTAATTGCTAGTCCTTGTCGGCATGGAAATTGCACGGCAGTAAAAATTGTCTCAAGAGTTAAACGGCCTTTCTTCATATCGCTATCTAACTGTTCATTCAATTCGGAGAGCACACTTCGGTCAGTGGTGGACCTTTTCTTTCAGAACACCTTTTTTATGCGTAAACGTATTTTTATGAAGACGGAGTTCTTCCGAAGGTTTCTTTTCAGTTAGAAAACCCTACGGTAGTAAATGCATCTTCTTTTTTTGAACAAAATTGTAATAGGTTTTTAGCATCTGCCTCTTTGCAGGTTTAGCAAAAAACTTTTTCGGTTGATACTTCATATTCTAGCCTTGTATATTTGATCAATCAAGACTTTGGAAATGATCTTCCCTTACTGCGTTGTCCAGATTTTGTCTGTGAACGGTTCTCGCCTGAAGACGTGGAAGCAATTGATGCCACAATAATTGTTGGAGATTGACTTCCAGTATCGTCAACTGACAAGCGCTCCTTTTTGGTAACAAATTTATCCATTGCAAACGTAATTCCCAATACACTAAGAGACCAAAGTAAATGAATAAAATATAGTCATATAAAATAGTCCGCTAGACACTAAAGTCGGAACACTAAACACGTGTGCACCATGCACTGAATGAAACTATCCACACTGAAAGACTACGACAGCAAGGTGGGCTATATCCCTTTAGTGACCAAATTATTTGACTTTTTGTGAACACTTTATTGGGCTAAGAAACCGTTCATAAAATCATAGTTTAAATCTTGAAAGTCAGAGTTTAGCCTACGAGTATAAAGAAATTAGTGGGAACTATTGTTCCCTCCAAACTCTGGAGTAACTTCACTTGCTAATTTAACAAAATGCACTTCCTTTATTTTTTAGTACAAAACATGTTAACATTACATTTATATTTGTATTAGTTCATACTGTCCTTTGAGTTCACTAAGGTGATATACACTCCTGGAAATTGAAATAAGAACACCGTGAATTCATTGTCCCAGGAAGGGGAAACTTTATTGGCACATTCCTGGGGTCAGATACATCACATGATCACACTGACAGAACCACAGGCACATAGACACAGGCAACAGAGCATGCACAATGTCGGCACTAGTACAGTGTATATCCACCTTTCGCAGCAATGCAGGCTGCTATTCTCCCACGGAGACGATCGTAGAGATGCTGGATGTAGTCCTGTGGAACGGCTTGCCATGCCATTTCCACCTGGCGCCTCAGTTGGACCACCGTTCGTGCTGGACGTGCAGACCGCGTGAGACGACGCTTCATCCTGTCCAAAACATGCTCAATGGGGGACAGATCCGGAGATCTTGCTGGCCAGGGTAGTTGACTTACACCTTCTAGAGCACGTTGGGTGGCAGGGGATACATGCGGACGTGCATTGTCCTGTTGAAACAGCAAGTTCCCTTGCCGGTCTAGGAATGGTAGAACGATGGGTTCGATGACGGTTTGGATGTACCGTGCACTATTCAGTGTCCCCTCGACGATCACCAGTGGTGTACGGCCGGTGTAGGAGATCGCTCCCCACAGCATGATGCCGGGTGTTGGCCCTGTGTGCCTCGGTCGTATGCAGTCCTGATTGTGGCGCCCACCTGCACGGCGCCAAACACGCATACGACCATCATTGGCACCAAGGCAGAAGCGACTCTCATCGCTGAAGACGACACGTCTCCATTCGTCCCTCCATTCACGCCTGTCGCGACACCACTGGAGGCGGGCTGCACGATGTTGGGGCGTGAGCGGAAGACGGCCTAACGGTGTGCGGGACCGTAGCCCAGCTTCATGGAGACGGTTGCGAATGGTCCTCGCCGATACCCCAGGAGCAACAGTGTCCCTAATTTGCTGGGAAGTGGCGGTGCGGTCCCCTACGGCACTGCGTAGGATCCTACGGTCTTGGCGTGCATCCGTGCGTCGCTGCGGTCCGGTCCCAGGTCGACGGGCACGTGCACCTTCCGCCGACCACTGGCGACAACATCGATGTACTGTGGAGACCTCACGCCCCACGTGTTGAGCAATTCGGCGGTACGTCCACCCGGCCTCCCGCATGCCCACTATACGCCCTCGCTCAAAGTCCGTCAACTGCACATACGGTTCACGTCCACGCTGTCGCGGCATGCTACCAGTGTTAAAGACTGCGATGGAGCTCCGTATGCCACGGCAAACTGGCTGACACTGACGGCGGCGGTGCACAAATGCTGCGCAGCTAGCGCCATTCGACGGCCAACACCGCGGTTCCTGGTGTGTCCGCTGTGCCGTGCGTGTGATCATTGCTTGTACAGCCCTCTCGCAGTGTCCGGAGCAAGTATGGTGGGTCTGACACACCGGTGTCAATGTGTTCTTTTTTCCATTTCCAGGAGTGTACTATGGAACTTAGAGAAGCATGGTGCTACACGCAAAGGTACACGACAGTTGCTACACATTATTTTTGTTCTATTTTCTTTGTTCTTGGTGCTACATTGGCGGCATCTTCTGTTTGTTGTACCTTTTGTAGGGAAATGAGTTCCAACTTTCTCCAGACAAACTTCATCTGGTACTCCAGACACAACTCTTTTTGGTGTTTGGAAATGAACAGGCCTTCTTCTCTTACGACTTGAGAAGCCAGAGATAATCTGCCGTGCCAAATGGAATCTAAATGTTAGCTGCTTCTGTCTTCTGTAGCTTCCACATAACGTAGGAATTGACAACTGCCAAATGCACAAGAAAGAAAAACAGTTTGTGCCACCACTTCCATGAATGACGGCCTACAGCGTACCGATCACGCAGCTGATCAAATCTACCCACTCCTCCCATTATTTTATTATACTCTGCCACAGCCAATGGGCAGAATACTTCACTTCTGCTTCCACTAACTTATCTTGCAATATTTATGTAATTTTCAGCCAAATCCAGCAAATATAAATGAATACCATCTCCCTCATAAATATAAAAGTAGATAAATACAACACAAGTCACTTCATACGCAAAAGAAAAGCACACTATCCAAAAAGCGCTGTAGCGGTCGAAACAGCGGCTCGTTT
This sequence comes from Schistocerca americana, assembly GCF_021461395.2. Lineage (NCBI taxonomy): Eukaryota > Metazoa > Arthropoda > Insecta > Orthoptera > Acrididae > Schistocerca > Schistocerca americana. The sequence continues at coordinate 84,754,577 of NC_060122.1, forward strand.
TCAGGCAGGAACTGCGGTTCTGCATTGATTGACTCACAAGGTAGCAATACAACAGCTTTCGCCTAACCGTTGGCAATCTACACATAGTTAGCACACTCTAACAGAGATGGTAGCACAAGTTGGAAGTGGGAACACGGTTTACCACTGAACTTAATCGAAAACAAATAATTGGGAACTATAGTTACCAGTTGTCACTAAAGGGTTGAATAGCCGCGCCATCGTAATGCTTCTAAGCGTCAAGGCGACTCGAGGCGGAGGGTTCCAGGCACTGCTACAGTCCTTTTGATGTCGCCGCGGCTGCAGCGCCCGCACGACGGCGCCAGACTTTACCCGAAGGTTCGCACACTGGGACAAATTCTAAGTGTGCCTGCAGCACCGTAACACTATCATGATTCACATCGTTCGTTTTCAGTTAACTTGCTTACTACCGTAATAATTATTTGTTTTAACTCGTTACTGAATGTATTTTAATGGATAACTATCGTAAAACAAGGGAAATAAGAACTGGATGGTGGGGGGGGGGGCTCCACCCCCAAAACGAATTTTTGAGGGGGTTCAAGGCCCCATGGAGTCGACGCCTGTGCGTTCGTTGCTAGTCTAAAACCCGAGTTGATGTGTTGTAGTTGTTTGTGATAGTATTGGTTGTCCTTAGGTTTCAGTGGGGAAGACACTTTAGATGAAAACCACCGCCTAGACAATGTACGTCGTACGAGATACGATCTTTTGTTACAATAACCACTAAATCAACCTGGTGTGAGTATTTGGCTGAAATATCATCATTCGGCGTAATTGGCCCATATTTTTTTGAAGGAGCAGTGACTGGAGATAACTGTTTGGATATGCGTCAGAATTATGGGGCACCAGGACTTCCGACGTGTGCTGAAAACTTTCAAGAAATTTACTTTCAACTCAATGGTGCTACACCACATTGTGCCGCGGTCGTCCGCTATTATTAAACCGAAACTTTCCAAAGAAAAATGATTGGTCGAAGGGCAGATTCTGACGTGCCTGCGGGTTCACCATATCAGCCCCATGGATTTTTTGCTATGGGGTATCGCCAAGGACTCTGTTTATTCTAAAAAGCCTTATGTGCTTGCTCACAGACTACACGCACGTCGCATTTCATGATTTGGACAGTGATACTACACTATGCCATACAATATGTAACAGTGTCCCTAAAAGACTTCAAAGATGTGTTAATGAAAACGGAAGAGAGTTTGAACAGAAAGAATAAATGCAAGTATTGTTTGTTATTATAATGGAACAGCAATTCAATCTTTTGTTAAAATCAGTGCCCAGTGTCCTGTGACATTTGCGCCAACATACATGTTCTGTAGGTTCTTTTAGTCCATTTTCGACTATGTAACCTATCTTGTGGGCTGTTTCTTTGTTATAAGTGAAAGTGTACATTTTTCTTGTTCCTGTAGGTGTTACGTGTTCATTATTGCTTGTCTCTGAGTATGTGTGTGTTTGTGTGTGCGCGTATTTTTGTTCTGTGTGTTTATGGTCTGTCCATGTGTGCTTGTATGTTGGTGATGACCTGTTTGTTTTTGTATGCTAGACGTCCCTTTAATTTTTGTTCCATCTTTATGCGCCCGGGTTCCCGGGTTCGATTCCCGGCGGGGTCAGGGATTTTCCCTGCCTCGTGATGGCTGGGTGTTGTGTGCTGTCGTTAGGTTAGTTAGGTTTAAGTAGTTCTAAGTTCTAGGGGACTGATGACCATAGATGTTAAGTCCCATAGTGCTCAGAGCCATTTGAATCCAACTTTATGATTCAGTTTGCCTGTAATGTTTGTGTCACACCCACTGACGACAGCTACTTGTTTGATTATCTGTAGTTCATTTTTGTAACAGGGTATTTGATATGCACCTAGAAATAGTCTCAAATGGTTAGTTACGTCGTTTTGTGCTCATGGATTTCAGTAGAGAGATTAAAATATCTTGAAACCTCACTGAAACGCCGTCCGCGGTGGTCTCGCGGTTCTAGGCGCTCAGTCCGGAACCACGCGACTGCTACGGTCGCAGGTTCGAATCCTGCCTCGGGCATGGATGTGTGTGGTGTCCTTAGGTTAGTCAGGTTTAAGTAGTTCTAGGTTCTAGGGGACTGATGACCATAGATGTTAAGTCCCATAGTGCTCAGAGCCATTTGAATCCAACTTTATGATTCAGTTTGCCTGTAATGTTTGTGTCACACCCACTGACGACAGCTACTTGTTTGATTATCTGTAGTTCATTTTTGTAACAGGGTATTTGATATGCACCTAGAAATAGTCTCAAATGGTTAGTTACGTCGTTTTGTGCTCATGGATTTCAGTAGAGAGATTAAAATATCTTGAAACCTCACTGAAACGCCGTCCGCGGTGGTCTCGCGGTTCTAGGCGCTCAGTCCGGAACCACGCGACTGCTACGGTCGCAGGTTCGAATCCTGCCTCGGGCATGGATGTGTGTGGTGTCCTTAGGTTAGTCAGGTTTAAGTAGTTCTAGGTTCTAGGGGACTGATGACCATAGATGTTAAGTCCCATAGTGCTCAGAGCCATTTGAACCATTTGAACCTCTCTGAAACTCTCCATTTGCGTCTTGTGATGTCTGTGACGTCAAGAGCTAGTTCGCTGCTCCCACTGTCTTTAAGCTCATACACAGCTTATTTAAGTTTCGGAAAATTGGTTACTAATAGTGTGTAGTCCCAAATACATCTATAAAAACTCCTAAACATTTGTTTTTGATTGTTACAAAGAATGATAAGATGCGTAAAATGTGGTTCTACTTCGCTTGTAGGGCTCCGAAGTAGACAGCGGTCACAATTTGTGTGTTTGTATAGTGAGAATAATTATGGTGTAAATTAACACTCCATATAAATACGTTGTCGCTTGTAGCATAATGGGTGGCGTGCTGGGTTTCCCATGTGACGTTCTCAAGATTTGTGAACATCCAAATGTAATAAGGAACAATTTTTCTGCCTTGAGCAAATACGTATTCCTGTTCCTTATTAGCTTTACGTCACATTCATTTGAGTTAAACCACAAGGACAGTGTTAAAAAACTAATTCATGCAACAAATAACTCATATTCTGAGAACATATTTAACAATTTCCGATCACAGTTGTGGTATGGCAGGAGAGCCAACACCGGGTTACAAGAGGAAGCCGAAAGGCAGGCGTTTTACCTCACGCAGGCTGGCGTGAGGTCTGGAACAGGACAAGGAAATTAAAATTTAGAAAAACGGACGTAGATGGTGAAATACGTAACTTTAATCCATTAATGATGAGCGTCGATCTTGACGGTACATTATTACAGTATCAACAGTAACTGGTAATGGCGCCTTGCTAGGCCGTAGTAAATGACGTAGCTGAAGGCTGTGCTAACTATCGTCTCGGCAAATGGGAGCGTATTTTGTCAGTGAACCATCTCTAGCAAAGTCGGTTGTACAACTGGGGCGAGTGCTAGGAAGTCTCTCTAGACCTGCCGTGTGGCGGCGTTCGGTCTGCAATCACTGATAGTGGCGACACGCGGGTCCGACTTATACTAACGGACCGCGGCCGATTTAAAGGCTACCACCTAGCAAGTGTGGTGTCCGGCGGTGACACCACATTTTCTGCGCAGACAAGTCACGGAAGACAATAATTCACGTCTACCTACTGTCACCATTGAGTCTGATTCCGAATTTGAAAGGAAGAATGGAATCTACGAGGAAATGTAATAAGACCAGGGCCCCGCGATAAAATGAAACCTGGTCCTGCTTAAGCACTCTTAAATCACAGTGTTTCAGCAGCAGTTCGGCATACAGTGGAACAAAAGATAATTTAAGGTTCTGCTGCGTCACCTGTATAGTTTATAGATTTTACCGGTGCCTCAAATTATTTACCTCGAGGAACAGTAAAAACTAAAACGTGTAAAGCTGTTGAAGGCAAACAAGAAACTGATCTGCAGTTCTTCAAGAATGTTGTTACAGTGTTCGAAAGTAAGAAAACTGAGAAAAGAGGTACCTGGAAACAGTAGCAGTTCCGGCAACAACCATTGCAATTAACAATCAGAATTATCTTCCGAATGAAAAAGTTTCCATTGTGTTACTTTGTGCGGTCTTTCATAAGTTGCCCCATAAAACCTTTTCAACGTGGTCCAAGGAACAATACAGTTCTGGATACACTCAGTTTTAAGACAGTTCTATTACTTACCGCTGTGACACAGCACTTCGGTCGCAGTCGGCGCGGGGCGTATTTTCCAGGTTTCTTATTTTCACATAAAATCAGAGTTGTCTTTGAAGAACGAGGAGACCATTACCACATCAGCTCTCGAAAAGATTCAGCTATCAGCATTCACCAAATGTCTTTCCGTAGTTACTTCAAATTTGTAAATTCGTTTTTCTTCACTAAGTGTTCGGACTGGTTGGAGAAAAAGTGCGGAAAGTAACTTCATCTATCACTCCTATAACACACATGTAGCTTCGTCATACTCATCGCCTGTGACATCACCAGCGCTTCAGCCAATAACAACGTGTTTTCGATAATTTTAATAAATCTTTTAGGCGTTAATTACATAAAAATAACAATATAATGTGAGAATATTGGCGGGAAATGCTGTGTGAATGTTACAACGATTTCAAATAACAAGCCAAACTATACTTTTAATACAAGAAAGTAGCTCATCAATTATTCACTCTATTCAGCATGCTTTGGACAACTCCGGATATACGAACCGGAGCAACTACTTTATTGCGTATTAGCTAATAAATTTCTCTTTGGTGGGACATAAAATGAAATGTAGGATACATAAAACCAATAAGGTCAAGGGACAAGTAAGACAGTACATAATTGTTCATTCCTTAGATCCCAGAATTATTTCTCTCTCATCTAGGTTCAGTTTTACACGGCATGCTTTCCTTTCTACGAACGAATCTATTACCTCATCAAAGTTTGTCAAAGGTTTCCTTGCATAAAAAATCAAAATGTCTGTTTAATACTGATACAGCTGTTAATACGAATAGCACCAAAGACTGGTGTCGTTTCTCGATTTCATTACGTGCGTTTTGCCACTGTCTGCTAGGTAAAACGAAATAGGTCTTTTCAATACTGCAGCAATTGTAACACATGCCGAATAAGCGAGACTGTTTTGGCACAAATGGTCAATTTATTTACCTCATTAACATAAATAACACAATAGAATATAAAACTTCCAGGCATGTTAAAACTGCATGCCAGACCGATATTCGAAATGGGGCATCTGCCTTTTGTAGGCAACTGGTCTACTATCTGAGGTACCCAAGCACGACTTATGACCAGTCCTCACAGCTTCAGTTCTGCCAGTATCTCGTCTCCAACCTTCCAAACTTCGCAGAAACTCTCCTCCGTAACTTATAGAAGTAGCACAGCTGGAAGAAAATTTATTACAAAAACGCCTGCAAAGGCATGCCTGTGATATGTTTACAAAATGAAATTTTAGCTCTGCAGCGAAGTGTACGCTGTTATGAATGTGGCAGATTAAAACTTTGTACCCGACCGAGAATTGAACTCGGGACAGCCAGGAAGATTCATATCAACTCACACTCCGCTGGAGAGTGAAAATTTCAGTCTAACGGCAGTGTATAACTCAAGAGAACCAAACGAATATCAATTTCAAATTTCAGTTAGGCCTACTAGAAGCAAATGTTTTATGTTAGGAAATAGTTTCAAATTTCACTCAAGCATGAGATCGAACTGGGGTAGTACGAAATTATTACATAAAATTGGATCGTCATATTCTTCTACATAATTTGCGTGATTTCCCCGTCTCTTCTTCTTCCTCGTTCTAAGAAACAATCTTGTCGTCAGTAATTCTGTAACTGTTCCTGCAATTGTCAAAAGTCATTCTCTGGGTAACTCCACTAACCTCCCTATATCTGGGCCAGGCTTTGATATAGACCTGTTTGTGCACAACCAGATGGTTTGAGCTTTCTTGTGACCATCCTGAATACGGATAATTGGCCTTGTCTGCTGTGTCTTTGTATTTTGATGTCAAGGAAATTTCGTCAGTTTCGGTTTGAATGGGGAATTTTGGGTTTGGATGTACGCTATTTATGTCACTGTAGAGTCAGTGGATGTGGCTGTGTGTACCATCCTGTATTATGTTGGTATAAATTATGGTTTTGAATATTTTCTTATCATCGTGGAAAGGATACAGTTGAATTCAGGTAGTGGCGACTTTGTGAGAAGCGCGACTTGCGAGTGAAACACCTTATCAAATCAGAAATAGCTTTGCTCTACGGTTAGTTCTAGAGTGTTTGCTATTTCTTCTATGTGGGATTTTGTAACGTTTTTGTGTTGTCCTGTAATTGGTGTCTGACAATTTCAGTGCTTTCAGTGGTGGGAATACTGGTGTATATGGACGTTATATCGGGTGATGTGGCTGTGCTGTTTTGTGTACTTTGATTTGTTTGGCCTTAAGTACGACCTCTACGGTGCTGTATACACATTTTTTTTCTTTTAATATTTCTATATGTTTACATTTCAATTTTAAATTTTCATAGGGTGTTAAGCTGTACTCTTGCTTCCCTTTTTGTAATTAATTTTTTTTCATTCATTAACATTCAAAAAACGGTTCAAATGGCTCTCAGCACTATGGTACTTAACATCTCAGGTTATCAGTCACCTAGAACTTAGAACTACGTAAACCTAACTAACCTAAGAACATCACACACATCCATGCCCGAGGCAGGATTCGAACCTGCGAACCGTAGTGGTGGCGCGGTTCCAGACTGAAGCGCCTAGAACCACTCGGCCACCAGAGGCCGGCTGTTTGCAAATAGACAATGTTTCTGTCAGTATGTGTGACTAGCTCATATGTAGGTGCACTTATGAAATTTGCAATTGGGTATGTCGGTATTTCATGCCCCCGAAGTTTCAGTAGGCTGAATAGTGAATGCCTTGGAGTTCTATTGTTTTAGCAATTTCACTTGATTTTTGTGAGAAAGCTACGAGATATTTTAGAAATTTCTGTGTGTTTTTCTGGTATCTTCGTGTTGTGTCACTGATTAGCATTATTATGTTGTAGTCTTCTACAGATTATAGGTTTCATTTGTATTTGCATTATTTTATTATTGGTATTGTGCTTTCTTGCTTATGCGATTAGAGCCCCATTGATTCTAATTTATTACAATATTTTTGTGGATGTTTTATCATCCTGAGTTATTGTTCAAGTCAATGTGTTACTTTAGTTTCCAATTACAATGGTTCTAAATCCTTCCGCAGCTACAAAAGATCAAACAATTCAATGAGCCTGCAACGGTCACACTCACATCATTCGACGTGACATTTACGTACACCAGTAGCCCCATTACTGAAGCCACTAGCATCATTATACAGCAATAAGAACAGAAAATAAAATAAATAACTAAGAATCCAAAACTAATCGTAAACAAAACTATGTTTCGTTTGGTCATCTGTTCTACTCACGACAATATGAGCTTCCCAAGGGTTATTAGTAAGTTGACTCCTATTAAACACTGTCCATGATCAAAGTGGGAACTAAGTATTTGAAAAGTGCCAAAAAGTAAGGTTTTATGGACCACATAATACACAGCCGCAACAACCAAAAGCAAGCCTCCATATGCAATCTAGCCATGACAACAGTCATACATAAAAACCTCAAGTCATCTGATGAAACACAGAGAAGCTGGTCCCCAATAAATGCTGCAGAAACTTATAAAACACCACTCAATAAAGACAACTACCAAAGTAAACCACTGATAACACAGGGCAACGATGGAAAAATTTTCTTGCTGAAAACAACCTTAATCTTATGTGTTTTAGGCTTGGAAAACCAAATATGATACTTAAAAAACTGACCAACCCACCATTTCAACACATTTTACAGTTCAATTTAAAAAGTAAGCAAGTTTTTAAAGAATTTCAGAGTTTTTATACAGTTAAAATAATTTTGAAAAGCATGTGTAGCGAATGTAGATGACATTGGTAGCACTGCTGAAAAACATTTGCTAGCAAAAGAGATCGATTCTATTTTTGTGTTAACAGATGGTGTTTTGCTTACTCTCAACCTAACCTCACTTTCCAGTTTCCTGTACATGTGCTCAGTAAAATGTCTAATAGTGGTTGTAAAAATCCTACTGACAGTTTTTGTTATGTTTGTGGTGAATTTGTGATTAAAAAACACCAAATAAACTTTACAGACTTTGTGAAAAAGGTTTACCATACTTTGGATCTAAACTTGATGATCAAGGTAAATCTTGAGCGCCGCATAAGGTATGTTATGTGTGTGTTGAAGATATGAGAAAATGGTCCAAAAAGGAGAGAAAACCCTTTAGATTTGCTGTTCCTGTGTTATGGAGGTAGCTAAGAAATCATTCCGATGATTGCTACTTTTGCGGTGTTGATATTACGGGTCATAATTCGAAGAACAAGAAGATAATAAGCTACCCTAACCTTCCGTCTGCCATCCTACCAGTAAGGCATGGTGTAGCTTTGCCGGTTTATGAACCACCAGATCATTTAAATTCTGTTCCAAAGGAAGTATTTTCTGACGTACATGATGGGGGACTACTGTTGGTCACTTCATCGAGAAGTTCAGGAAGCGATTCATCGTAGAAAAAGCTACTAAAGAGGCTTCAAAGGAAAAAGGAAAGAAAATACAAACCAATTCCAGCTGACAAGTGAAACTTCTATAACACACATCATTGCCTTAAGTAGCTTACTGTAAATACAAACCATGCTTATGTTGTAACAAAGCATTTCATTAATTTCCCCATTTACCATATACCATAGGATTTTTATACTATATAGTAAAAAGCATATTGCTCGAAAACTATGGGTAATACAAAAAAAATTAAGGCTAGATTTGGATTCAGCTCATAAAAGTCTATAAAGAGTAGCTATCAACGTAAAACAAGTTTTTAAAAACAAAATTTCCGTTGACCTGTGTAATTAAACATACAGCTGGGAAGAATGGATACAACGCAAACTTAATAGACAAATTGAGTGACAAAATCGAAACAAAAAATTAAGGGGAACCTAGCACAAACAAATATCATCATGAACATACTAACACAGACGCAGAGAACATAAATGCACAGATCACACATACACAGCACACAAACAGGCACACAGTAATAAGAAATACCCACTGCTGGAAGCGGACAGTACATTCGCAAACCACAACAACAAAGCAACCACAGAACACGCAACATTTTCGAAACACAAAAACGAAAAAGTGGCTCTCTGTTCACAGACAGCTCTCCTGCTTGTGGTGGGGGGCGATTTCCTTTTCGCAAGAGGCGAATCTATTACATTAAGCGGCGTTGATGTTAAATAGGACAGAGCGCAAGTGCTGTATACAAATAGGAACTGTTACATCAGCACAACATTAGACCAGCTCTCTACAGCCGACCAGTTCTGCATTTGCACAGAATTCCATGTGCTGTAACTGTCAGTTACGAAGTATTAGAATGATGGACACAATCACATCAGTTCCATCCCGTGATCAAGCAACTTCTGATACATCGATTGGATAGTTACGTAATCAATCAGATTGAGATCTGTAGTAATCCTCTTACAGGATTTCTTGCCCTTCGGGATCTCTATTCTGAATCTCCGCTGCATGATATTCTAACATCATCTGGCGATCTCTGACACACTTCACCTGCGTATTTCTGACTGTGACACTTATGTTCCTTTGATGACTGGCACTGTTTCCAAAATACGTATTCATTCAACTACCCAGTTTAAATATGAATCACGTGGTTAATATGTCTCAGTGAAGAAAAGGCAACAGACTCGTGACAAAAGCACGGACACTTCACAATGACTGAAAGGTCTCCAGTCGAAATAACTGCATCGCGGTGGCACAACCAAAATATTTCGCTACACTCTCACTGCGAGTTCAACTGTAAGACACATCTTCTTTAATTTTGAACGTTATGAAACCAGAATACCTTTTACCATTTTCTTTGTTTCTGCTGCTACATACGAGGCGTGTCTTTTAAGTAATAATTTAATTTTTACATGTTAGCCTGTACCTTAATCTACGCACTGACGCCATTACAGTGTGATTCTTCCTTGTTTACGTTGTGTACTGCGTGTTTAAGGTGCCCCCGATTGTCGTGAACCCCACCGACTGTGAAGTACGGGCTGTTATAAGATTTCTTAGTGCTAAGGACATAAAAGCAATCGATATTCATCGTGACATATGTGCAGTTTACGGAGAAAACATTGAGTGATGGAATGGTAAGCAAGTGGGTGAGAGCATTTAAAGATACCGCACAAATGTGCATGATGAACAACGGAGTGGGCGTCCTTCGGTCGTCAATGAAAGTTTGGTGCAGGAAGTGGGCAATAAGGTGAGAAAAAACAGACGCCTTATGATTTCCTCCATGCGGGATGACTTTCTTAATGTTTCTCGTAGTGTTTTGTATGACAGTGTGACCGAGCACTTGAATTAACAAAAATTGTGCGCACGTTGGGTACCGAAAATGTTGACAGATGTGCACAAAACCAAACGTTTACATAGTGCATTGATTTTCCTTCAGCGGTACCACAACGACGCTGTGATTTCTTAAGGGAAATTGTTACGGGCGATGAGAAATGGGTCGCCCACGTCTCAACAGAATCAAATCAACAGTCGATGGAATGACGACATTCAGATTCGCTCAGAAAAGTGAAGTTTAAGCAAACAATTTCTGCCCGGAAAATCATGTGCACAGTTTTTGGGGACAGAAAAGGAGTATTGCTTGTGGAATTTCCGCCTCGTAATGAGACAATCAACGCAGCAGCTTACTGTAAGACATTGCACAATCTGCACCGTTCAATTCAGAACAAAAGACGTGGCAAGTTGAGCAAGGGCATCGTTTTGCTGCAAGACAATGCCCCTCCGCATGTGGCGAATTAGACCAAAGATCTCATCACTTCTTTTCGAAGGGAAACTCCAGCTCATTCTCCGTACAGCCCCGATCTTGCGCCCAGTGACTACCATCTGTTCCTGTACTTGAAGAAATACCTGGGCGGTCAGCGTCTTCAAGAAGATGAAGAAGTCAAAACAGTGGTAATGCAGTGGTTAACAAGTCAGGCGGCAGACTTCTATGAGGAGGGTATTCAAAAACTGGTACAAAGTTATGACAAGTACATCAATATTGACGGAAATTATGTAGAAAAGTAGATTAAGGTACAGACTTTCATGTAAAAATAAAATTATTGAGATATATTACCACGTCTTTTTTTAAATTTCAAAACGGTACTTACTTAAAAAACACCCTCGTATTGTGTCAAGGCCTTTCTTAGTGGCAATTATATTTATGTGCATTAAAATACCAAAAGAAACAAGTGTATGACATAGTATAGGCTCCCGTGTTGTGATGCGGTCAAATACGTGAACGCTTTAAAGCGCTTGCTACCGGGGAGCCGCAAAAGCCACGGATCGAATACGATCACCTTTTTAACGACGAGTGCTAGTGTGTGCTGCAGCCTTCACGTCGTTCATATAAGTGGTTCCTCACTTCTGACATGGCGAACACCGGGCTGCTAAGCACGGTCCAACTGAGTTACACAATTCATGTAGCTTTAGAAAACGTACTCACACTTGCGTATTAGATAACCATTTCACTCTGACATTTAGGATAAAATGGGTCCGAGAGTGGGAGGGGTGGTGAGGGGGGGGGGGTAGTTCGTTGGTACTGTCAGTAAAGGTATCCGGCCACCCACTATCGCTAACAGCGGTACATCCGAAACAGCAGTTGCACAGGAGACACAGGACAGGGCCAGGTAGAAGAAGAAGCACAGGTAGGTTGGTTGACCTGGAGGGAGGGGACCAGACACTGAGGTCATCGGTTGCGTAGGATGATGAAAGAATGGGGAAGGAAATTGCCTGTGCTCTTTCGAAGGAGCCATCCCGGCATTTACCTGAAGCGATTTTGGGAAATCACGGTATTCGGCATGTCAGAAGTGAGAAACAACCTATATGAACGATATGGAGGCTGCCGCAGACACTGGCACTCGAAAAACCAAAATCAGGATGGCTGGACGCCGGCTTGAACCGTCGTCCCTCAGAGTGCGAGTCATCTGTGCTGACCCCTGCGCCACTCGCTTGATGGAGGCAGAGGCGAGAGCCTTGTATCACGAGAATAGAGTACGCAGGAATACATGATGCCTCCTGAACGGTGTTCCAGGCTAGTGAACCACGTCATGATAGGAGTGTGCACCAGAGAACGCAATAAGCGGTAACGTTTTTATTTCCTACTGTTTGTGCTGTTGTGAGGCTTGAGGTTGAGTTTTGTGCAGCATTTTGTGTGCTGTATAACATATTGAAGCGATACGGAATTTACTGTTTATCCTTCGATTACTGGATATTGCAGGGAGTATAATTAATGTGCAGTTCAGAAACAATGTAAAAAACGTTCAATTGTTAAGCTATACATCGTTGATATTGTACCTTGAGATGTAGGCCTTCCAGCATGCAACGTTTGAAAAATAAACTGGGTTTTCTTAATGTCTAAACGTTTCCTCTCTCTTCAAATTAGAATAGCCTCCGTTTGAAGTTGTATTTAATTTGCAACCGATTTTTGATAACACTTCTACTTAATTCGATTTCGCTGATGACTATTGGTGTGAAGTAGAGTAATAATGACCGAGCGAGGTGGCGCAGTGGCTAGCACACTGGACTCGAATTCGGGAGGACGACGGTTCAATCCCACGTCTGGCCATCCTGACTTAGGTTTCCCGTGATTTCCCTAAAGCGCTCCAGGCGAATGCCGGGATGGTTCCTTTGATAGGGCACGGCCGACTTCTTTCCCCATCCATCCGTAAACCAATGAGACCGATGACTTCGCTCTCTGGTCTCCTTCCCCAAAACAACCCAATAGAGTAATAATGTAACAGACAGATTATTGAATACACTATCTACAAGATTTCCTCCTTTTCTACATTTTCAAAATTTGTAGCTAGGTATATGACCATGTGGTATGTCGGACCATTTGGAAACACGTTACTTTCTCAGAGTAATTTTTATAATTTAGGAAAAGGATTCTGTCATTTAAAATTGGATAAGAAAATACATTGACGGAATAAAAAATCATAACACCAAGAACGTTTTGTGTGACACGAACGCAAGTTGGTACGCGTGATTCTGTTCAAATGGTTCAAATCTACATCTACATTTATACTCCGCAAGCCACCCAACGGTGTGTGGCGGAGGGCTCTGACCACTATGGGACTTAACATCTGAGATCAACAATCCCCTAGACTTACAACTACTTAAATCTAACTAACCTAAGGACATCACACACATCCATGCCCTAGGCAGGATTCGAACCTGCCACCGCAGCAGCAGCGCGGTCCTGGACTGAAGCGCCAAGAACCGCTCGACCACAGCGGCCACCGTGATTCTATTCCAATTCGCGCCACTAGCATAAGAGTGACACCAGTAGCGCAATTATGAGGATGCAATATTCGGTGCAACGGTCGTGAGCCTTAGTTACCTTTGAGATTGGACGTGGTGAGTTGATGTTAACCAAGAACGCCTTTAGGGCAACAAAAACGCTATTATTAGCATCTAATTGAGTTTGAACGAGATGGTGCAATCGGGCTATGAGAGGCTGGATGTTGCTCTACAATACTGTAAAAAGATTTGGAAGGAGAGTAGCCATTATACATGATTGTTGGCAGCGGTGGTCACGAGAATCTACGGTCGCAAGAACACCGTGCTACAGATGACCAAGTGGCACTGGCGAAAAGTATGACCATCGTGTTCGGCGTATGGCTCTGGCGCGACGTAGTGTATCCGCTGCACAAACTTCAGCAGTGGTTTGCGCCACAGTGTCTCTGTAAAATGTTACAAATCGGCTGCTTCATCTACATCTACATCTGCATTTATACTCCGCAAGCCACCCAACGGTGTGTGGCGGAGGGCACTTTACGAGCCACTGTCATTACCTCCCTTTCCTGTTCCAGTCGCATGTGGTTCGCGGGAAGAACGACTGTCTGAAAGCCTCCGTGCGCACTCTAATCTCTCTAATCCACGAGATGTATAAGTAGGGGGAAGGAAAATTTTCGATACCTCATCCAGAAATGCACCCTCTGGAAACCAGGCGAGCAAGCTACACCGCGATGCAGAGCGCCTCTCTTGCAGAGTCTGCCACTTGAGTTTGCTAAACATCTCCGTAACACTATCACGGTTACTAAATAACACTGTGACGAAACGCGCCGCTCTTCTTTGGATCTTCTCTACCTCCTCCGTCAACCCGATCTGGTACGGATCCCACACTGATGAGCAATTCTCAAGTATAGGTCGAACGAGTGTTTTGTAAGCCACCTCCTTTGTTGATGGACTAAATTTTCTAAGCACTCTCCCAATGAACCTCAACCTGGTACCCGCCTTACCAACAATTAATTTTATATGATCATTCCACTTCAAATCGTTCCGCACGCATACTCCCAGATATTTTACAGAAGTAATTGCTACCAGTGTTGGTTCCGCTATCATATAATCATACAATAAAGGATCCTTCTTTCTATGTATTCGCAGTAGATTACATCTGTCTATGTTAAGGGTTAGTTGCCACTCCTTGCACCAAGTGCCTATCTGCTGCAGGTCTTCCTGCATTTCGCTGCAATTTTCTAATGCTGCAACTTCTCTGTATAGTACAGCATCATCTGCGAAAAGTCGCATGGAACTTCCGACACTATCTACTAGGTCATTTATATATATTGTGAAAAGCAGTGGTCCCGTAACATTCCCCTGTGGCACGCCAGAGGTTACTTTAACGTCTGTGGACATCTCTCCATTCAGAACAACATGTTGTATTCAGTTTGCTAAAATCTCTTCAATCCAGCCACAAAGCTGGTCTGATATTCCGTAGGTTCTTACTTTGTCTATCAGGCGACAGTGCGGAACTGTATCGAACGCCTTCCGGAAGTCAAGGAAAATGGCACCTACCTGGGAGCCTGTATCTAATATTTTCTGGGTCTCATGAACAAATAAAGCGAATTGGGTCTCACACGATAGCTGTTTCCGGAATCCATGTTGATTCCTACATAGTAGATTCTGGGTTTCCAAAAACGACATGATACTCTAGCAAAAAACATGTTCTAAAATTCTAAAACAGATCGACGTCAGAGATATAGGTCTGTAGTTTTGCGCATCTGCTCGACGACCCTCCTTGAAGACTGGGACTACCTGTGCTCTTTTCCAATCATTTGGAACCCTCCGTTCCTCTAGAGACTTGCGGTACACGGCTGTTAGAAGGGGGGCAAGTTCTTTCGCGTACTCTGTGTAGAATCGAATTGGTATCCCGTCAGGTCCAGTGGACTTTCCTCTGTTGAGTGATTCCAGTTGCTTTTCTATTCCTTGGACACTTATTTCGATGTCAGCCATTTTCTCGTTTGTGCGAGGATTTAGAGAAGGAACTGCAGTGCGGTCTTCCTCTGTGAAACAGCTTTGGAAAAAGGTGTTTAGTATTTCAGCTTTACGCGTGTCATCCTCTGTTTCAATGCCATCATCATCCCGGAATGTCTGGATATGCTGTTTCGAGGCACTTACTGATTTAACGTAAGACCAGAACTTCCTAGGATTTTCTGTCAAGTCAGTACATAGAATTTTACTTTCGAATTCACTGAACGCTTCACGCATAGCCCTCCTTACGCTAACTTTGACATCGTTTAGCTTCTGTTTGTCTGAGAGGTTTTCGCTGCGTTTAAATTTGGAGTGAAGCTCTCTTTGCTTTCGCAGTAGTTTCCTAACTTTGTTGTTGTACCACGGTGGGTATTTCCCGTCCCTGACAGTTTTACTCGGCACGTATCTGTCTAAAACGCATTTTACGATTGCCTTGAACTTTTTCCATAAACACTCAACATTGTCAGTGTCGGAACAGAAATTTTCGTTTTGATCTGTTAGGTAGTCTGAAATCTGCCTTCTATTACTCTTGCTAAACAGATAAACCTTCCTTCCTTTTTTTTATATTCCTTTTAACTTCCATATTCAGGGTTGCTGCAAAGGCCTTATGATCACTGATTCCCTGTTCTGCACTTACAGAGTCGAAAAATTCGGGTCTGTTTGTTATCAGTAGGTCCAAGATGTTATCTCCACGAGTCGGTTCTCTGCTTAATTCCTCGAGGTAATTTTCGGATAGTGCACTCAGTATAATGTCACTCGATGCTCTGTCCCTACCACCCGTCCTAAACATCTGAGCCGGCCGAAGTTGCCGTGCGGTTAAAGGCGCTGCAGTCTGGAACCGCAAGACCGCTACGGTCGCAGGTTCGAATCCTGCCTGGGGCATGGATGTTTGTGATGTCCTTAGGTTAGTTAGGTTTAACTAGTTCTAAGTTCTAGGGGACTAATGACCTCATCAGTTGAGTCCCATAGTGCTCAGAGCCATTTGAACCATTTGAACCTAAACATCTGAGTGCCCCAGTCTATATCTGGTAAATTGAAATCTCCACCTAAGACTATAAAGTCCAGTGACAGCTTCGAGCCATACGCCCTGCAGCGTGCATTCCACTGACTCCGAAGCTCCGCTATTTGCGGCTTCAGTGATGTCAAGTGCGGCCACATTGGAGGCCAGGGTGGAGGTCTGTTGCGTTTTCTCATGTACGATGGTTCTGTTTCGGTGGCAATTATGTCCGCACGTTGGTTAGGAGGAGCCCAGCTGAAGGCCTGCTGCCAACCTGTCCGTGTGCTGGACACACTGGACCTACGCCTGGAGTTATTGTCCGTGGTGCGATTTCGTATGACAGCGGACCACTCTCGTGGTTATCCCATGCACCCTGACTGCAGATTTGTACGTCTGTATGGTGATTCTACCTGTTGTGCTACCATTCACGAACACCATTAATGTAATCCAACAGGATGGCGTTCGCTCACAAGCCGCTGTTGTAAACGAACATGCTCTACTGAGCGTCTACGTATTGTCTTGCGGTACTTTCGATCATCAGATCTGTCTCCAATTGACAACATACGGCCGTCCGGAGTGGCCGAGCGGTTCTAGGCGCTACAGTCTGGAACCGGGTGACCACTACGGTCGCAGGTTCGAATCCTGCCCCGGGCATGGATGTATGTGATGTCCTTAGATTAGTTAGGTTTAAGTAGTTCTAAGTTCTAGGAGACTGATGACCGCAGATATTAAGTCCCATAGTGCTCAGAGCCATTTGAACATATGGGACACCTCCATCGTCATCCACAACCAGCGTTAAACGTCCCTGTATTGACAGACAAAGTGCAAAGGGCATGCAACTCTACCCAACAAACTGACATCTGACGCCTGTGCAGCACAATGCATGCACATTTGTATTGTAGCATTCAACATTCTGGTGTTTACACAGCCTGTAAATGTACCAGAACTTCACATTTGCAATAACGTATCTCGCGCTAACGTTAACCTGTGATCTTGCAATGTTAATCAAGTAAAAGTGTTACCTAGACAAATGTATTTCAGAAAGTCGTTATTCTTACTTCATTAATTTTTAATGTTGCAATTTCTTTTTCCGTCAATCTATATTAGACTTCCATTACAGAGCTGACTGGAAGTGACATTCTCATAACTTAACTGAAATAGTCAGAGGCCAGTTGCACAAAATAAATTTTATTTCCTTCACCGGCTTCAGATACCTAGTGCCCTTATTCAGGAAGTTATAAATATCCGCCAGCCGGAGTGGCCGAGCGGTTCTAGGTGCTACAGTCTGGAACCGCGCCACCGATACGGTCGCAGGTTCGAACCCTGCCTCGGGCATGGATGTGTGTGATGTCCTTAGGTTAGTTAGGTTTAATAGTTGTAAGTTCTAGGGGACTGACGACCTCAGCAGTTAAATCCCATAGTGCTCTCAGCCATTTTTTTATAAACATCGAATTAATTGCGAGTTTAAAAAATAACGTGCTGCAGCATGTTGGTGTGGCCATATGGTTTAAAGTGCTTGTATACAAATGTTATAAGGGAGGCACTATGAACTACGTATTTTTGACACTTGCAAATATTTAGATAAATATGACCTTCTGAAGAGGGCACTAGGTGCTTGAAACCTCCAAAGAAAATAAAATTTATTTTGTGGAACTTGTTGCTGATTATTTCAGTTGATAGAAATACAGCTGCTGAGGATGGATGAAATACTAAAGTCTGATAAGTGCTCTAAGGCACCTGTGGAATCGTTTGGTAAAATATATCAGGTAATCTTTGTAAAAAATACTGTATAGTTGTTAATACAATCAGACAGTCATACATAACACAAATAAAAGAAATCGCGTAAGCTGGTATAAATAACATATTGACGGTGAAACTCCCTACAAAATCAACCTCGAAGCACCAGGAAATGTATACTCCCAATGCTTATTTTCTTAGCTCCTCAGTTTGTCCACTCGCCCCACAGCATGGTGCTCGTCACCACTACCTTAGATGTAACCTTCCTCATCGGTGAAATCATGAAAGGTGTTAATGATTCTTCGTGTCCTGTGGAACACACATACACGTTTATATTAGAGATCAGTGATCTACATTTGCTGAGATTGAAGTGATTCGCAACAGAAAAGATTACATAGATTAGTTAAGCAAAGCGACACCGATTCGTCGTGGCGAGTATAGGAAAATTTGACCAAAATATGCGAGTCGCAGCTGAATGTGAAAGCACATTAGCCTAAATGCTGTCGTAACGAGCGAACTTTAATTTTTAAACGGCAATTCCGACAGGAGCAAATAACTGACCGTGCCGTCAGGTGCCGCTATCGGAATGTTATTACTTCTGTTATCGGCAAGTGGCGCTCTGGGAGACGCTCGTTTATTTGTAGCCAGTTGCCGCTTTCGAATTTTCCCGAGGGGAACCCTTACACCACCATTTACGTCACACTACTGATTTTGAGATGTAATTTTACGTTGAGGCTTTCGAGAAATTCCTCAAGGCAGAAGCAATCCTCCCATCACTTTGTGAAAGTTAACCAACTACGTTTTTATTAATAATCCGCTACACATTCTGAATGACTTACTTCAACGAAAAGAATTTTTGCAACCGACAACTTTTTGTCCTTAGAACTGCAGTGTCGTTAAGTATAATAAAACGTACAGTAAGGTAATTCCAGTCAGATAATCCGGCACTGCTTAGTTGGCTGGTTCAAATGGCTCTGAGCACTATGGGACTCAACTGCTGAGGTCATTAGACCCCTAGAACATAGAACTAGTTAAACCTAACTAACCTAAGGACATCACAAACGTCCATGCCCGAGGCAGGATTCGAACCTGCGACCGTAGCGGTCTTGCGGTTCCAGACTGCAGCGCCTTTAACCGCACGGCCACTTCGGCCGGCCTGCTTAGTTCCATTTGCCACTAGCCATAAATGTACAAAGAGAAGAGTGATCTGGCTCTCTTGGGAAAATAAAGAAACATGGAATCCCGTCATTCCTAGTCAAGCAGATTCTATGATCTAGTGACATAATTAGTTAATAATGAAAGGCGTCTGTTTTATTTTGTCGTCTTCTACACAGGGTGAACATTAATGAAACTGATAAACTGAAGGGACAGATTCCTGACTGGAAATGGAGGAAGAAAAGTCTTATGAACATGTGTCCAAAATGTATCGTTGCCACGCTAGGTGGCCCTAAATAATGAAGGTTCCTCTGACCACATGTCATGTGTTCCTTGTGTGCTGCAGTCGGTGTGAATGAAACAGCGTTCTGTAAGCCGCAGGATTGTCCGTTATTCATTTGGGGAACAAGTCGAGATGTTGTTTGCGTACGACCAATCAGATGAAAACGGTCGACAGACAGTATGACTGCACGAAAAAAAGTACCGTCACAGACACCAACCACATCACACAACATTGTAAGTCCTTTTTGGGAGTTTGTGTGATCATGGATCCTATCAGACAGACGAACGTTCAGGGAGACGGCGGACTTTGAGTACACCAAATTTGGATGACCGGATTCTACAGTAAACTGAGACGAACCCCAGCACAAACTCCAGGCAAGTGGTACTCCAACATGGCGGCTGCCAAAGTACGATTCTGTGTCTATCTGAAAGGACCCATGATCAGATAAACGCCCAAAAAGGTTTGAAATGTTATGTGATGTCGTCAGTGTCTATGAGATGACTTATTTTGGTATGGCCGTGCTACCTCTCGTTTCCATCTGCCTGGCAGTACACAGACACCATCTCAGCTTGTTCCATACGTGAACGCCGGAACATTCTACTACTTGTAGTACGCTGCGTAAAGCACACACCCTTCAACAAATATAGAACACACGGCACATAGTCAGAGGACTTTTCATTTGTCAACGCCGTCTACCGTAGCATCGATGCATTTCCGGACACATGTTCATAGCATCTTTTTTCCTCGATTTCCAATCAGGAATGCGTCCTTCCGGTTTGTCTCTTTCATTAATGTTTATTACTGTATACATTGTTTATTATGGTAGGTTTGTTTCATGCGAGAAACCTGTTACCTGTTATAACTGTGCCCACTAATCGATTACCGCATATTCACTGCTGCCCCAGATACGCTTGTTTCTCTGCCTGAAGTCTCTGAGGCAAGAGTGGTTTCTGTCAATGGGTAACAAAACCCCCTGCTTCGTGGCTATTCCTCCTGGGTTATTCTGGAACGAAGGTGTCTCTTTCTCGTGTGTGACATGGTGGGCCGCTTTAAATTGCATTGAGAAAGACAGCAGTCCTAATTCATGTCTTAAGAGTTGTAAGGATCAGCACAGAATTCCTTCCTCTTAACAACTATTTCAGATTTTGAAAAGTAAATTTGTCTCGAGTGCTTCAGGTCAACAGCTGTTTCGCCGTTTTATTATTACGTTCTGTGGAAACATTACGTTACTAGATCACAATAATCAACAGGCTATCATTTCAGAAGCCAAGGTGAATTTCCATCGCATTACTTATACCTGTTTGTCACGAGTCATTCGAAAAGGCTGTCTGACAATCTAGTAACATTACTCTCTTTGGTTGTTTATTCACTTGTAATGAGGGCGTCTTTTGTCAGCGCATATTTAAATTAGTCTTTAATCTCTCATGATAGTAATTGTAATGTGTATGATAATTGTGTAAATTGTTATTTGTAGTTGTGTGTAATAATTATGTGTTATTTATAGGTTTTAAAAACAGAGATCAGACGGAAAAATACGTAAAAGTTAGTGTGGTACTTAGCAAGGTGCCTGGTGAGGACGAAGGGACTGGGGTTATCCGAACATTTTAGAGACTTTGACACACCGCAATATTCGGAAGCGGCAGCAGCCGAACAAGGTGGCCGATGACCAGCAGAGTTTGCACACAAGCATTCAGCATTCGACAGATCAACCACCGAGCAGACGGACAATGCTTCGAAGGAGAACAACGACCAGCGCAGTTTGCGCATCAGCGCCCAAGGCTTCAGGAACTGTGAGCATACTGAACTCACGTGCGTTACGTTTCTGGCAATGCGGAAGGGACGACAAAACAATGCCCGACCACGTCGGCATAGTGGTAGAGGAAAGCCGGCACGTGTGTCGACATTGAACACATTTCTGCCCAACGTGGGAAGCATAAATCAAAGATTGGAGAGTCAGTCGCCGCCCTATAAGCTCCGCGACGTTGGAGAAAACACCGAACAAATACCTCTGACAAACGGGCACGAGGAGAGAAAAAACAGGCTGACGTCATACTTCGCTACAACGACTCATCTCCTCCGCTGCTCGACAGAAGAAGGTGTCGGTACCGCGCCAACGTGTTAACGCACAAGATGTCACCATAGATGTTAATTTGGTATTTACCAACGTGGCTGGTCAGGACGAAGGGACTACAGCCTCACCAAATAGGTCACCTGTGAACCTAGACGATGATGAACTCTGCCAGAAGACGCCAAACCTGGGGCTCATTCATTGGATTCCTGGACGGAGCACCCCCCGCCAAGCCGTAGCCGCTAGTTAATTACGTAACAACGGAATTCACAAGGAGAAGACCACGCTGCCGCACTGGATCACGGGTAAAGTACTGACTGGAAGAATACACCGCCTGGCGCACAACCTGTCGCCGTATCAGCGGTCGCTGGCACCTTAACGCAACACCTCCGCATCGCACCGCCGCCGCGAGGAACTGAGCGAGTTAAAACACAGTACATTATTCGGTTTGTTTGACGCGTCTTATTTATCAGCAAATGACTGATAATGGAACCACCTCTGTTTCACTCACACGCACCCACTGAGCCAAGAGAAGAACCCATTCCACCGCTCCCCCCCCCCCCCCTCATTATTCCCCACAAAATAATGAGCTTTGTTACCCTCTGTCACTGACGCTCGATGCCTGGTGTGACAATACTTCGACCTGCTACATAGTGAAGTGACATACAATATTAGAGGCACCATACAATCACTACTTTTGTGTGAAAACTGCACCTAACCCTTCGTTTGGTATGTACAAGTACCTGCTGAAGATACGCAAGTGATTTCAGTAATAGGTGGTGCTAAAGGCGTGTTGTGCATAGTGAAAAATGGGGGGGAGGGGGGAGGATGAGATGAAAATTATGGTGGTGCACAATGTATCCTCATTAGCACATCGTAAAGCGAATGTCCGCGTGAAGATCCAAAGTATTTACTGGAGAAGATTTCGTTTATTCAATGCACTGTAGAGGCCTTACAGGATTCGAATCCGTCGATCTCATTGTCCAACATATTCGGTATATATTCAAATACGAAAAAATTATGTCTTACATTGAGCTAACAAATTTAGTTGAAAATTGATGTGTTACTTCTATCAAAGGTCTCCGTATTTATTTAGATGTAGTATGACGAAAAATGACTATCACTTCAAAAACTTTGTAAATAAACCAAAAGAAATAGAAGAGTTATCCATGCATTTATCTTATCAAACATACAGAAACTTCCCATCAATTTATAATTAATAAAAAAAAAGATCAGTAGATATTGATAGAGTGCTTAATACTCAGTTGTTCTGGCCTGACATTTTGGAGCTGTTTTGCTCAAACTACAGGCTGCGTAGTTTCGCTTTTCGTATACGTTATAAGATGCAGCTGAAGCATCGCTGGCAATAGTATAGCATTAGCAAGAGGCCACCAACCCGAATACCAGTTCTCCATGGGAGAAAAGTTCTGATGAAATTGCTCATCAAGTTCGTCATAAACTGCTCCACTAATGTAAGGGAATAGGTCGACCTTGCACATAAGGTATATCTCAGAGCCATATTACAGCTAAGACTTTCGTAACACAACAGTTCACCCACACGATCCTAAATATTATGTCTCTGATTTTCTATGGAACGGAAACAAATATTTTTAAAGTTTTGCCGTTTAGACTTCACGTCGTCATGCACTGTCTCATCAAATTTCAAGTCGATGAAAGCTCTCAGGTCTGCTGGTGAACTTAGATATTCTCTTTGACTTTCGATTCATTCTGTCTTGGGAATTTTTCCGTCAACTCCTTACACGTCTCGCCCTCGTGATACGTTCACTTTACGAAATTTTTGATGACCTAATTAAGAATCACTTTATAAAAACATAATTTCATAATGACGATACTAACTGTAGTATTCAACTAGCATTACCCTAGCTCTAAATAGTACTATTATTATTATTATTATTGTATTGTTTCATTATTGTAGTACGAGGTTTGCCCAGCAAATAACGTACCACATATTTTTCTGATCCGAAAACAATCCTATGAATGCGAAACGTTACGTATGTATTATTTCAAATCTCTTGAGTGAGCGTGCCAAGTTTCCGTCACTTCCGGCTGATAGCGTAGCTGCAGGACAGTTTCAAAATGGCGTCTGTTGGTGATATACGTTACAAGCAATGTGGCGTCATTTAGTTCTCTCTGCAGAGAAAGAAACTGTGGGGAATATTCACAAACGCTTGTACAAAGAGTATGGAAGTACAGTTTGTCGCTGGGCAAGGATTTGCAGCGGTCGGGTAGACCATCCACGGCTATCACACCTGTCATGTTGCAGAGAGCCCTAGACACCTGACATGTTGCAGCGAGCCCTCGGACTTCCAGTTGTTTGGATCATTAAGGGATACCATTCGTGGAAGGCATTTTGTGGAAGATCAGGAGATGATTCATTCTGTGAAGCATTGGCTCGGCCACCAGGACACGTATCGGTGCCAAAAGGGCATACACGCCCTCGTTTCGTGCTAGAGGAAGGTCATAAAACGGGATGGAGAATGCGTGGAAAATATAACTCTTTGCTGTGTTTATTTCTCATTAAGATCGATAAGGAATTGTTGAACAATAAAATGAGGTAAAATACTTTTTGAGCAATCCTTGTATGTAACAATTATATATGTATTTGGAACAAATTTCTTCTGTTTTCCTTTTTGAAACAAGAACCAATGCTAAGCTTCAATTTTCTTTGTGATACACTATAGAATTGCTACGACTTAGCTAGTTCCCTGCAGTTCACTTTTACATCGTTGTGCAGTGTTACAGCAGTTCAGGGTGGACTGTTGTTACCCTCTCTGATAAGAACGTTTGGATCAAGTGCACATCCGGAAAGCGAAAAACTTTCAGGATGCCCCCAGTATTGGGAGACAGCGGTGTTTGTCTGACAAGCAGTCAAGGTATGATGTTGATACAGCAAACACTAAACATGCTCCCCACCCACTAGACTGACACCGCTCTGTAGCATCAATTAAATTTGTAATCATAACATATATAATCAATAACATGCACAGTAGCTTGTTTCACGAAATGAAAATGCATATTCTCACTGCTTAATGTCCATAAAAATCGCAAAAACGTTGAAAACAAAAACCTGCACAGGTACACATAAATATATCATTTAAAAATATCCTTCAGCCTTACTTTCTTTTCTTTCTTTTTGTTGCTTGGACGTTGTACAGGCGGTGTAACTATATGAGTTGTATAATTTTTTTAAGATGAGGTCCCACAAGTAACAAAAAAAAAAAGGTTCAAATGGCTCTGGGCTCTATGGGACTTAACATCTGGGGTCATCAGTCCCCTAGAACTTAGAACTACTTAAACCTAACTAACCTAATGGCAGCACACACATTCGAACCTGTGAGCTTAGCGGCCGCGCGGTTCCACAGGTAACAGTTTCAGTTGGTTGGTTGGTTGGTTTGGGGAAGGAGACCAGACAGCGAGGTCATCGGTCTCATCGGATTAGGGAAGGACGGGGAAGGAAGTCGGCCGTGCCCTTTGAAAGGAACCATCCCGGCATTTGCCTGGAGCGATTTAGGGAAATCACGGAAAACCTAAATCAGGATGGCCGGACGCGGGATTGAACCGTCGTCCTCCCGAATGCGAGTCCAGTGTCTAACCACTGCGCCACCTCGCTCGGTCAGTTTCAGTTAAACTTCAAATAACTACGTACACAGTGTAGTGGCGCACGTAAATCTCTATATATTATAAAAATTTAGGTATGCATGTTTTTATCCATGTGTGTTCAGAAACACTTTAACTGCACATTTCACTTGGTGTCTGAAAAGAAGCACTTTCGTGTTAAGAATCACCTCTCTTAAACAGGCGTGGGTGCAGGTGAAAAGTGACAATGCATCACGCATCAGTACCCAGATTACATTCAGCCAATATTTGAGAATGAGAGCACTTAGCAACTTACAACCAACTTACAGACAATTACACTTCTTGAAGCAGGCCCCATCCACAAAATGATGAAATAAAGAAAAAATAGCTTACTACATTTTCGCTGTGTATACAGTAACAGTACCACGTCAGGCAAGACTTCTTAGTTTATTACTTCCTTACTAAAATTCTACTCGCAGAGTAAATCATTATACGGCACATAGTTCAGGAGATTGGTGCCATAAACACTGAGATATGTGAATAACTTTTACATCATTCACTTTATTCACAACACATTTCGCACAAAGTATCCACTTATACCATTGCATAATTTTAGCATTGTAAGACCAATAGTCCAAAAGACATTCCGTCACAAACACTGAGATGCAAATGTAAGACATTAACTCACTTGTAAGGTAAGCAGATGTTAGAATCCGTTTTTTACAGTTAAGTTCCAATTTTTAAATAATCGAGGTTTACTGAACACTAAACATTTGGAAAGAAGCACTGTGGGTGAACAGGCACCTACATCGCATAGGGCAGTGAATGATAAGGAAGTGACGTTGAAGCAAAACGTACAAACATCTGGAGCAATTTCTATCAAATATATTACGTACATGACATTTTATTTGAATAACGATACTGTGGCGTAAGATTCCCGCCACCACTATGAGTCGGGTTTAGCTGAGTAGTGTCCTGCATTTAGTTGATCTGCAATACCTTTAAAATTATGATGTGCAATTTTCCTCTTATACGTGCTGTTCATGTTAACAACCTGGCTCCACAGCTAACCAACACTTCTATCAATGTGTTATGTGACCTAGGATCTAGTCACATGACTGATAAATTTAACAACTTCTCTGAAATCGTATGGCATAACTCAGCAGAAAATCAGACATATATGCGTGCAATGTATGTCACATACACGTATGTTCAACATCTCCTCCTAAGCACCTGGGTCGATGTCTACCAAACTTCGCACACATACACGAGGGAGCGCTAAAAAATAAATACTCCGAAATTTTTATGTGAAAACTATTAAAGCTTTTTAAAGGAATGCAACGTTATAAGCATTGTACACCTTTATAGTTCATGTGTACATATTTACTTTACAAATTAATCATCCCGGCAAAGAGCATATTTCTCCCAACGAGGGAAAAATTTGCTGATACCTCACCCTAGACTGTTACACTTTGTTGGAGGAGCCACAGCATCACCTCTGCTTGCACCGCTTCATCATAATTAAAGCTCGAAGGTGTTGCTTACGTTCTGCAGACGCATCATAGCTCGTGGTTGGCCTGGTATTGTCATGCTTAAGGAGAGAGTTTTCCGTATGTGGACGAACTCTTTCAATTCGAAACGCGATTACAGCACGCTGTTTCTCAGGCACGGACATACTTTCGTCACAGGCCGCCATGTTACACGCTACTATTCGCAGTCCATTCACTAACGGTAGACGGCTGCAAATATGTATAAATGAAGAACAGAGATGTAAAATGTCAATAACGTTATTTTTTAAAAAAGCCTTAGGAGTTTTCTCATAAATGTTCTAAGACAATACGTTTCTGCACGCCCTCATAAGTTGCTATCCGGAAAGGAGTACTGTGAGGGTACAAGCCTTCAACCTCGCATTAGGGTGGAGGTGGTGGTGGTGGTGGTGGTGGTGGTGGTGACACGGGTGTGATGGACAGAAAAGGGAGAGGGAGAGGACGTGGACAGGAGCCAGCGGGATTAGGAGATGGTCAGAGAGGGAGGAGAGCGGATGGACAGGGAGAGTGGATGGAGCAGATACACAGGTACAGGGGGAGGAGGACGTGGACAAATATTATGATAAGGATGTGATTACATAGGCTTTCCCGGCGTAATAAGTCATGAAAGTCTCCTCGGGTTTGCTGCCGGATCCTAAAATCAACTTGACTCGATATTTCGGTGATCCAACTGGTCGCCATCTTCAGGAAAATGCTGCTTTTGCTGATGAGTCCCGCTGAGAACTGACGCCAGGTTGCAAATCGACGTCCTATATAGGCCACCGTTCCGTACACGGCGCATGCGCCGCCCATCACGGTTTCTGCCTTCCAAAACAGGGAGGTGGCGCCGCCCTAATGAATCACTGCTGGCAACGATATATCGCAATCACAGCCGCACCGAAGAACGTTCAGTTTTGATGCGAGATAATACAGGATTCCACGTTTTGCTAAGATGAAACCCATTGTCTCTGTTGATTAAATTATCAGCCAACCCAATTTCAATCGCCTCTTTATAGACACTCTTCCAAAAACGGGAAATGTTGGCAACCACAACAGTTTCCTCAAATTTCATTTTGAGTCCCTCATTTAGGCAGTGTTCTACTACCGCCGGTTTTTCCGGCTGTTGTAGCCTCGTATGACGGCGATGTTCCACACACCTGTCCTGCACTGTGCGTATAGAGCGGTCAACGTAACTTTCCCACATTGACACGGAATTTTGTACATCCCGGGTTTCCTAAGCCCCAAATCATCCTTCACAGAGCCGAGCAGAGCCCTAATCCAAGAAGGCGGACGGAACACACTCTTAATGTTAAAATTCCTTAAAATTCTTCCAATCTTCAACGATAAGCCTCAAGCATAAGGAAGAAAGGCCACAGATCTATGTTCCTCTTCGTACACCTCCGGAGATGGTCCAAACTCCATAGCCCGACGAATCTACTTCTCGCTGTACCCATTTTCCTTGCAAACAGTCATCAAATGCTCAAGTTCTTGGGTTAAGCTGTCTGCGTCGGAAATGGCATATACTCTCCGTACCAAAGTCCTAAGAACGCCACTACGTTGGTGTGGTGGATGACAACTCTTAGGATGCAGACACCAATCTGTGTGTGTCCCAAAGTTCCTTCTGGTTTTTTATAAACGATTACGTCTAAAAATGGAAGCATCCCATCATTTTCAACCTCCATAGTAAATTAGATACGGGGATGAAGACAGTTGAAGTGGTCCAAAAATCTGCTAAGAGCATCACGTCCATGCGGCCAGAGGAAGATGGTATCGTCCACGTATCTGCAGAAGCACGTTGGGTGCAAAGCTGAAGTCCTCAGTGCAATGTCCTCGAAGTCCTCCATAATCAACAGAGACAATGGGTTTCCTCTTAGCAAAACGTGGAATCCTGAATTATCTCGCATCAAAACTGAACGTTCTTCGGTGCGGCCTTGATTGCGATATTTGTTGCCAGCAGTGTTTCACTAAGGGTGGCGGCGCCACCTCCCTGGTTTGGAAGGCAGGAACCGTAATGGGCGGCTCATGCGCCGTGTACTGAACGGTGGCCTATATAGGACGTCGTTTTGTAACCTGGCGTCAGTTCTCAGCGGGACTCATCAGCAGAAGCAGCATTTTCCTGAAGATGGCGTCCAGTTGTATCGCCGAAATATCGAGTCGAGTTGATTTTAGGATCCGGCAGCAAACCCGAAGAGACTTTCATGATTATGATAAGGATGTGATCAGCAAAGAAGGGAGAGGAGAAGGAAGTCGAAAGAAATAGGGCGATGGATAGGAATAGGAGAAGGTGGATAGAGAAAGCGAGCAGTGTGAGCCGAATGAATAGGGGAGAAAGGAGGAGATGAATAGGGACAGGATGAAGAAGGCAGAGAGAGGAGGAAGGAGAAGAGGGGCCGCGCGGAATTAGCCGAGCGGTCTGGGCGCTGCAGTCATAGACTGTGCGCTGATCCCGGCGGAGGTTCGAGTCCTCCCTCGGGCATGGGTGTGTGTGTGTTTGTCCTTAGGATAATCTAGTTTAAGTAGTGTGTGAGTTTAGGGACTGATGACCTTAGTAGTTAAGTCCCATAAGATTTCACACACATTTTTTGCAGGAGAAGAGGGACAGGAAGAGGAAGGAGAGCGAGACGGTCTAATAGAAGAGTCGAATAAATAAAGATGACAGTTATTGAATTATATGAAACAAAATCGTCATAACTTCTGAACGGTTTGCGTTAGGATTTTCAAACTGCACGGTTGTCCCCAGGGCATGATGGAAATTATTATGCACTATAGTGCTGCAACGCTCAATGTTTGACCGGTCACGGCTCGCCTGTTGACGGGTGGACCGAGCCGCTCGTGTCCGGCCCCACGCGACTCGTCTCGGTCACGTACTCGCCCCACGTCTGTTGTCCGGATTCCGGACACGCGGATAACCGAGCATGACCGGTCACCGATAACGTCTCACCTCGCCTCGCACCGGCTCGCTGTACTCTACTGTGCAAATCCAACGCCTCTCTCTCTCTCTCTCTCTCTCTCTCTCTCTCTCTCTCTCTCTCTCTCTCTCTCTCTCACACACACACACACACACACACACACACACACACACACACACACAATCTATTTATCTCTGTCTCTCTTTCTCTTTTAATGCAAAAGTAACGTTTCCAAGAACGGGTACGTAACACAGCTAAATTCATAGAGCACTTTCTTTTATAGCATTTACTCCCGTCTTCTTAACGTCCGGCAATTTTGTTGTAAATAAAACATTGTTCACAAGAGACCAATCTGTGCTAATGTAAGCGTCAAATAGTGCACCTGATTATGCGAATCAGTCCACATATCAACTGTCGCAGCACATGTTTTATTAATAACTTCCGCAAAAACAGAAGGCAGTATGCTGTTTCGTATTGCATCAGCTTGTTTTTTGACATGTCTGCTTATAGTAGAGGGATGTGGCATGGCCGGCCGCGGTGGTCTCGCGGATCTAGGCGCGCAGTCCGGAACCGCGCGACTGCTACGGTCGCAGGTTCGAATCTTGCCTCGGGCATGGATGTGTGTGGTGTCCTTAGGTTAGTTAGGTTTAAGTAGTTCTAAGTTGTAGGGGACTGATGACCGCAGCTGTTAAGTCCCATAGTGCTCAGAGCCATTTGAACCATTTTTGATGTGGCATGGCATCTGCCACGTTAACTCCTCCATAATGCGCACCTAGATGTATTAATTCTTGGCCTAGTTCTCTGAAACCTTCACCGGAAACAGGATTAAAAGGTCTCATATCTTTAGCAAACATTGCAACACACTTTGCTGTAATACTATTTTTTTATTACTGCCGTTATTCCTGAAGGAACTGTATCTTTGTGAGGTTTCTTGCAACTGTGTTTCTTTAAATGAGTGGTTCCCGATCGGAAACACAATAATGTGGAGCAGTTTATGCACCATACGTACCAAGTAGACTACAACCAACAAAAATGTGCTCCATACTTAGCTTTTAGACCTTCCCGTCTCTTCAATGTGTAAACATTGGTTTCAATCTTACGTCTTACTGCACTGGCTTCCTCGCACTGCATGATTACAGAGAGAGGGACACACCACAAATGAGAAGCCCGTACTGGCTGCAGTCTCACACGGATAATAACACGTGTAATGTGTTTGAAGTTACGTGCTACGTATTCGGTCACGGCTTCTATGCTCGGTCCCTAGAGCTTGTGCGGGCAGCCTATCCAGTTAGGATGTGCTCGCCCCATCTCGTATTTTGTGCTCGCTTACTCGGTCATGCAGGACTCTAGTATGCACTGTATGTTTGATTTAGCGAATAAGCCCACTATCATTTAGATGCATTCGTCAATAAGCAGAACTGGAGCATTTGGGGGAACTGAGAATCCGCATTTGGCGATCGAGAAGTCTCTTAATCCTCAATGGGTGATTGTGGGGTGTGCAATGTGTAGTCAGGGAATAATCCGTGCGTTGTTCTTTGATGGCACGTTAAATGATGAACGGTACATGAAGGTTTTGAAAGATTATTTCACCCCATAATTCAAAGTGACCCTGATTTAGACAAAATGTGGATTGTGCAAGACGGAGCTCGACCCCATCGAAGCAGGAGAGTGTTCTATGTGCTGGAGGAGCACTTAGGGGACTGAATTTTGGCTCTAAGGTACCCGGAGACCATTGGTATAGCGCTCGATTGGCCGTCATATTCTCCGGATCTGAACACATGCGATTCCTTTTCGTGGGACTATATTACAGACAAGGTGCACAGCAATGACCCAAAGACAACTTTTGAGCTTAAAACAGCCATTCAGGAGGTCATCGACGGCATCGGTTTTCCGACACTTTACCGGGCCATCCAGAATTTCACAACTCGTCCGCGCCACATCAGCGCCAACGATTCCAGGCATATCGAAGATATCATAAGCTAAATCCGAATATCTATAGAGACGTTTACATGTTGAATAAAGTGCGTGCACGCCGTAGTTTGTAACTAATTTACGTCTTCTGCATATATTTCAATTATTGTCACCCTGTAGATACTGAAGCAATGCCGGAGTGTTCTGCTGGGAAATACACAAATGAAAACAGGCCTACAAGACACGTTCGTTTTCCAGAGAACTTACGTAGATCTAAATGTAGACGTTGTTTGGGCTTGGAATCCATTATTAGCTTGCCAGGAACATCTGCATGTGGTTGGGTCGCTGCAATTACGAACTGAAGGATCTAAATAAAATTTGGATAATAAAGCTGTCGTGAGGTTGGATTTCTTCCGGTGGAGAGGTCAAATGTAGATGTCTGAAGAAACAAGTAAACTCAGGTGCATCTACTGGTCTCCAGAGGGCGTTGCAGGGCCATGAAACACACGTTCTGGGAATAATCGCCATCGTGTTTGCACGGAGCACGGCAGTGCAGGTATCACTTTGCAGCGGCACAAGGGACCGCTTTTATTAGCGTCGCCGGCCTGTGCCGGGAGGTTTGCTGGCGTCAAATGCAAATTTGAGCAATGCCGCCGCGGCGGGGGTGTTTCCGCCATGTTGGCGGTCCCCAGCGCCGCCCACAACCCCCCCCCCCCCCCCCCAATTTGGGGAAAATGCTCGGCGTGGCGGGACGGGCCGTGTTGCGCCGCTCGTTTTACATATGTGGCGGCTACTCCAGGGCGCAACTCGCGCTGCGCACGTGCGCCTTGTGCGATGTGTGTGCACGGCGTTCGGTACTCGTATGAGAATATCCATTTGCGGCGACGAACGAAAACTATCGTCCACAGGTCAGCGTGTTCCGGGTGTGGTCACCTTCTCGACAAGTTGAAATACTCGTTAGTGAAACCACTTTGTAATAAACTTCAAACATAAAATGTAGGAAGCTGCCAGACAGTTGATACGCTACCGTTTTCCAGGGTTTTTAAAGAAACAGCGTGTAAGAGAACTGATGTGTCGACAGAAGTGCCGACACAGTGTTATTTTGAGGGGGCCGATATGCACGCTATAATCTCCCGCAGAATATC
The DNA here is from genome assembly GCF_021461395.2 of Schistocerca americana. Lineage (NCBI taxonomy): Eukaryota > Metazoa > Arthropoda > Insecta > Orthoptera > Acrididae > Schistocerca > Schistocerca americana. The sequence continues at coordinate 84,787,266 of NC_060122.1, forward strand.
TTGAAGTCTGAAACAGGACGCTCAATGAATGCTATAAAGAAAAGTACGTTGCTTTGGGAATACTTAACTTTAATCCATCCTTGTTGTATACATCGTTCTTGTTGAGACATGCTTTAGACGATAATTATCAATTGCTATGTAAGGCTAATGGCGCCTTGCTAGGTCGTAGCCATGGACTTAGCTGAAGGCTATTCTAACTATCTGCTCGGCTAATGAGCGATGCTTCGTCAGTGTAGTCGCTAGCAATGTCGTCCGTACAACTGGGGCGAGTGCTAGTCCGTATCTCGAAACCTGCCTTGTGGTGGCGCTCGGTCTGCGATCACACAGTGGCGACACGCGGGTCCGAGATGTACTAATGGACCGCGGCCGATTTAAAGCTACCACCTAGCAAGTGTGGTGACACCACATTCCTCCCCCGCAAATCGGCGAACGGTCGTGTTATAAGGCTTCCGCCCGCCGTGGGGAGGACCCCATGTTGACGTATGCGACGAGGTGGGGAGCCTAACAACAGGCGAGGCCGTGCCACCCGCGCCCGGCCATTCGGTCCGAGGGGACCTAGGAAACGCCTGAAAACCTAGTCCAGGGTGCACGTCAACATGCGGTGTATGCGCCCGTAAAGAGACAGGAGGGGCCGAAGGGTCTACCTCCATTGCGTCGGGGTATCCGACGCGCGATGACTTCATGTGGTCCGGAGCGGGCAAGACTTCCATGGCGGAGGACAGCTGGTCACGGGAAGCGATCGGCGGCGCGTGACCCAGGGAGGCGCTTGGCGGCTGCAGCGAAGCGTCGAATGCGGGCGGCGCCGGCGGGAGAACAGGCGCCGGCGGCGGCGGCTGCAGCGGCGCGTCGCCATGGGGCAAAATGGAAGGCATCGTCGGTAGCACCTGGGGATGAGGCGAGCCAGTAGATGGGTCCCCAGGGCGCTGACCGGTCGGCGCCGTCGCTGAAAGCAGACGGGGAGCGGCAGAACCCGTGCGACGACAGAGGCGCAGCTGATTGAGATGCCGACGCACCTCACCAGAGGCCCCCAAAACCAAATACATTGCGCGGCCGAGGCAGCGAATAATGCGCCCTGCGAGCCAACGCCGTGAACCTCGACAGTTGCGATAGAAGACAACGTCGCCTGGAGCAAAAGCAGAAGTCTTTCGCTGCATAGGAACCTGATGCGGCGGGTGCAGCAAAGACATCAAGGTTCGATGAGTACGACCGTGGAGCAACTCAGCCGGCGAGCGACCATCTCGGGGCTGAAAGCGAGACGATGACAAAAAGAGCAACAACGCGTCCTCTCGAGAATGCGACTCTTTCAACTTCAACATCTGTGACTTGAAAGTCCGGACCAATCGTTCAGCGGCACCGTTTGACTGAGGCGAAAACGGCGCGGATGTCAGATGTTGAATACCATTGGCCTGGCAGAATGACTGAAATTCTGCGGACATGAATTGTGGGCCATTGTCAGAAACAATAGTCTGCGGAAGACCTTCAATGCAAAAGATAGCAGACAACGCTTGGATGGTGGCAGTTGATGTCGTGGAAGACATCCAGACATCAAAAGGAAAATTACTGAATGAATCTACCACAACCAACCATCGAGCATTCCAGAATGGACCAGCAAAATGTATGTGCAAGCGTTGCCAAGGGGAAGTGGCTTTCGGCCATGCAAAGACTTTCCGCGGCGGTGCGGATTGTTGTTCGGCACACGCCATGCAATAAGAACACATATTCGTAATCGCAGCATCGATTCCGAACCAAGTACAGTGCTGACGAGCAAGTTGTTTCGTTCGCACTATACCCCAATGTCCTTGGTGAAGAAGCTGTAAAACAGAGGACTGTAACGAACGTGGGACCACGACTCTGGACTGATCATGATCAGAACGCAACAACAAAACACCACGTCGTACAAAAAGTCTCTCCTTATGAGCAAAAAATCGTCGAACCAACGAATCCTCGATCCGAGACTTTGACAAAGGCCATTGCGTAGCAACAAAACGCAAAACGGTAGCAATGACAGGGTCAGCAACTGTGGCTGTAGCTACACTATGAAAAACAATCGGAAACGATTCGACCACTTCATCGGTTTCCGAATCAATGAACATGCAAGCAAGTTTGGAAGAATCGAATGCTCTATCCTCAGCAACAGGCAAACGGGACAACGCATCACCGTTTCCGTGCTTAGCAGTGGACCGATACAAGAGATCGTAGCGGTACTGCGAGAGGAAAATAGACCAGCGAATGAATTTCTGCGCTGTACGCGGAGGTACAGGCCTGTTCGGATGAAAAAGCGACGTCAAAGGTCTGTGGTCTGTGATGATGGTAAAGTGACGACCATACAAGGAATCATGGAACTTAGTAACACCAAACACGAGAGCCAAAGCTTCTTTCTCTATCTGTGAATAATTTCTTTGCGCAGACGAGAGCAATTTGGACGCAAAGGCAATAGGGCGATCATGCGAGCCAACTTTGTGCGCAAGCACAGCATCGATCCCGAAATCCGATGCATCTACCATCAATAAAAGGGGTTTCTGGGGATCGAATGGCGTAAGACAAGTATCAGAAAGCAACGCCGATTTCAACTGGCGAAAGGCGCGTTCGCATTCCGTCGTCCAGACGAACAGAACACCCTTACGGCGTAAGCTATGAAGCGGAGCTGAAATGGAAGAGGCATTGCGCAGAAAGCGATGATAATAGTTAATTTTACCCAACACACTCTGTAGCTGCTTCACATTCTGCGGCGAAGGCAAGTCCTGTATGGCACGGAGGTGCTCAGGACTCGGATGTATGCCTTGGGCTTTGATTACATGTCCCAGGTATGGTAAGTCATGGACAAAAAACACACATTTGTCCTTCCGCAAGCGAAGACCATTTTGTTGCAATACCTGAAATAATGTTCACAGGTGTGCTAAATGCTCGTCGGCTGTCTTTCCGGAGATCACAATATCGTCCAGATAGCTCGCAGCAGTAGGGACCGACGCACAAACAGTTTGTAAATATTGCTGAAACAATGCAGGGGCAGATGCACACACGAATGGGAGTCTTTCGAATCGGTACAAACCAAGATGCGTGTTAACCACCAAGACGCGCTGGGAGTCGGCGTCCACTGGGATTTGCAAGTACGCGTCTGCTAGGTCCAACTTCGAAAAGTATTTTCCCGGGCACAGTTTAACAAAAAGATCTTCCGGGCGGGGTAAGGGAAAAGTTGCAATCACGAGTTGTGGATTCACTGTTGCCTTGAAGTCCACATAAAGTCTCAGTTTTCCGGAAGGTTTTGGCAAAATTACTAAGGGTGAGGCCCAGAGAGAAGCTTGCACACGTTCAATTACACCCTGTGATTCTAAATCGTTTAATGTTCTTGCGACCTCATCACGCAATGGGTGGGGAACATTGCGCGCTCGGAAAAATTTCGGTTGCGCGTTTACTTTCAGTTCCAAATGTGCTTCATAGTTCTTAGCACAACCAAGGCCCAGTGCAAAAATGTCCGCAAATTCTTCACATAGCCGAGCAACACTGTCTGAAGGCACAGTCTGATTCACGGATAGGACCTGATTTACAATAGACAAGTTAAACAATTGAAATATATCTAAACCAAACAAGTTCACTGCAGTAGAAGAACGAAGAACATAAAATTATACAAGTTTTGTTTGTCCCTTGTATGTTGCAAGAAGAGTGCACTGTCCTAACACAGGGATATTCTGACCTGAATAAGTATTTAACTTAACATTTGCAGCACGCAACGGAGGTTTGCCCAGTCGTTTGTACGTGTCATGATTGAGAAATGAAACTGCAGCACCGGTATAGAGCTGGAATGGTATGACCTTGCCATTGAAGTCCAAATCTACAAAAAGTTTATTGTCCAGCTGACGACAAGAGCGACTGTCTCGTGCAATTTGAACTGTCACTGGTACAGAAGCACTTGCGCCTTGACGCGAGTTCCGGCGACTTCGACGTACAGTATTTGTGGGACGAACACAGTCACTGTTAAAGACAGTGGCACTGGACGAAGTGGAATTAACTACATGAATGTCCATGGGTGAAGGTCCACGAGCCTGAGTGTCCTTGGTTCGATTCCGGCGTGAAGCAAAAGGCCTGGAATGGTTGTGATTGTCTGATCTGAGCTTTTTCTGGCAAACACTTTGAACATGTCCCTTCTGATTACAGAAAAAGCAAATAGCTTGGCGTGACGGGCAATTTTCACGCGAATGTCGAGTAGCACACCGCGGGCATGATTTCACTGCATTTGTATGCTGGCACGGCACACCTGGTTTAGAACGTGGCAGCAGCTGCGTGGACGTGTGCGAGGGCAGTTTACTGGGCCGTGCAGCGCGCCCGGCGGGCCGGTTAATGTTACACACGGCTGGCGAAGTTGCAAATGATTCCTGAGCAAAATCAAGCGTGTCTTGTCTATCCAATATGTCTATCACTTGTTGAACGGAGGGATTGACGAGTTTCAAAATCTCTTCCCGTATACGAACATCAGAAACGTTCTGTGCAATTGCATCACGTACCATAGTATCGGAATAAGGGAGTCTACATTCACACTCAAAAGCACAATCCCTTGTAAGGCCTTGCAATGTTGCAACCCACTCCCTATTAGTCTGACAGGCCGTACGTTCCGTACGAAAGAAAGTATACCTCTTTGCAACTACATTAACTGTTTCTTTGAAATAGGTATCTAAAGCAGACAAAATTTCTTCGTAGGACGGAGTTGCTACGTCGCGTCGGGGAAACAATTTCACTATCATACGGTACGTTTGCACCCCTACACACGACAATGAGGCTGCCGCTCATTACCTTGAATTCTGTAGGCGGCGAGATGAAATCCAAACTGGCGTGACCATTCGGTCCATGTTTCTTGCGCCGCGTCAAAGTTGCGAAACGGCGGTGCAACTGCATGTTGTGGCTGCGGTAGCGGTGAAGCGGCGGCTGCCGCATCGGTTTGCATGGCACGTTGATCCTGGACGAGCTGTCCAAGGGCATCCAATAACGCCTGCGTCTGCTGATTCTGCAAGCGATAAAATTCGGACAGTACATCTGGCGAAGCCATGACACAAGTAAATGTAAGCAATTAGAAATAACAAGACCCTTTGTTAACTCGTCGCCATGTGATGATGTTTCGACAGAAGTGCCGACACAGTGTTATTTTGAGGGGGCCGATATGCACGCTATAATCTCCCGCAGAATATCTTGAAGTCTGAAACAGGACGCTCAGTGAATGCTATAAAGAAAAGTACGTTGCTTTGGGAATACTTAACTTTAATCCATCCTTGTTGTATACATCGTTCTTGTTGAGACATGCTTTAGACGATAATTATCAATTGCTATGTAAGGCTAATGGCGCCTTGCTAGGTCGTAGCCATGGACTTAGCTGAAGGCTATTCTAACTATCTGCTCGGCTAATGAGCGATGCTTCGTCAGTGTAGTCGCTAGCAATGTCGTCCGTACAACTGGGGCGAGTGGTAGTCCGTATCTCGAGACCTGCCTTGTGGTGCCGCTCAGTCTGCGATCACACAGTGGCGACACGCGGGTCCGGCATGTACTAATGGACCGCGGCCGATTTAAAGCTACCACCTAGCAAGTGTGGTGTCTGGCGGTGACACCACAAGAACAGTGGTACATCTTAGGACATATAACTTCTTTGCCGACTCGCAATTTCATATCAGCAAAGGGGTGCCCACCAAATCTATTTTTAGGCATTTGTGTTTGAGCCACTGGCGCAGCTAGACGTTAGGTTGACGACAGCAGGTATGTTAAGGTTTTTCTGTTGGCTTTCGTCCCGTGACCTTCCTGGCGTCATCCACTATTCAACCTCCACAATGGAAGATCAAGAGACGAAAACTACTTCGCAATTTCTCAGCTAGTGGCCACAAGAGCCGCAGAAATTTTGTAGATGGTATATTATCGATAAAAAATCACGCAGCACTATTGCGTGATTTGAATTTTGCAAATTAATTATAAATCGCAAAGACAAGTTTATTACAAGATGACAGGTTTCTATCATCAAACGAACATCTTCAGACCTTCAAAACGGTATTGATAGACAATGGCTGCACACGGAGCAGGAACCACAGAATGACCATAGTCAACTGCAGCTAGCATTAACCGTGCCTTTCCCATCTACTCTTCTTTGTAATTAATTTGAAGTGTCTGTTTCGACCGACGTCTTTCTCCAGCAATGCTCTTTTTCAGAAAAAAAACAAACTTTTACATGAATTGGAAATGTATCAGAAAGAGCTCAACAATATATGAAGTGTATAAATCAGAAGATTGCCCACCAGCATCAAAAACCAGGAATTTGACTGGGATAATGTAGAGTGGCGTGTGCTATTGGCCTCTGTTTTCAATCCGTTAATGCTCTTGATATATGTCATCACCTACTACTATACAACACAGACGATTCAAAATATTACCTCTTTTCAGGTCACATAAGTAATACTGTGAAAGGTGTGTAATATAAATGATTTAGTTAATAACGAAGTCAGCAACAGACACCATTTAAATGAAACAAATCGCATGTTAAAACGAAAGAGCCGGCCACTGTAGCCGAGCGGTTCTAGGTGCTTCAGTCCGGAACCACGGTCGCAGCCTCGAATCCTGCCTCGGGAATGAATGTGTGTGATGTTCTTAGGTTAGTCAGATTTAAGTAGTTCTAAGTCAAGGGGACTGATGACCTCAGATGTTAAGTCCCATTGTTTTTGTAAAAATAGGTTAACTTCCTAAGGTGTTGAAACAGTCAGTGATGTTGACCATTCTAAATTCGTACGAGTAAACAGAGTGTCAAGAAAGACCTCTTTTTGAGGTATCACTTTCAAGATCTTACGGAGAAACCGAATGATACTAATCTTCACGAATAACTTCCACTGTATCGTACCCTGAAAAATTAAAGATTAGTGTAGTTCGCTTACAGTCGTTCTAGAAATGGCTGGCAGGAAGATCTGCAGTGTTAGTTCGCTAACATCGTGTAGGCCGTTGTGCATGTGTCTAGGAATCGTAATTTTTGCCTTTCCACTGCATACATTCCGTTGTGGGATTGGTTTTGACAATACTGACTCATATGGTTAATTTGGCGAGTATTAGAAGGGAAGACGATTTGTACTTCCATAACACTTACCTAAAGAGATTTCAATTTCAATAGGTCTATAGCAGAACGGAAAAAACGATTTTTCAATCTCAAGCCTTCCAATATAATTTGAAAAGTTTCCGTACGTCTCACTTATTCTGTTCTATAGGCCTCCTGGGGTTCTTGTGGTAGTTCACAGCTTTATATGAGATAGTCCAGTCACATTAATGTGATAACTTGTCATATTCCTTGGTAATCACTGTTTGCAGCGCAAGACGTGCAGGAAGAGAGTCAGTGAGATTCTGGAAGGTACCGACAGGCAGATTGCCATCACGACTCCAGTGCCGTTGTCCGCGGCGTTAGGTTTCTCTCGGTTGAGGATCTGTGGCGCGAACACCCCATGGTGGTGGTCCCACGAATTCTCGATTCGATTTAAATCTAGAGAGTTTTCTGGACAGTGGATAGCGGTATACGCATACGGAATCTCTTCGAACCACGCACGTACACTGACAGCTGTGTGACATGAAACTTCGTGGCAGATTAAAACTGTGTGCCCAACCGAGACTCGAACTCGGGACCTTTGCCTTTCGCGGGCAAGTGCTCTACCATCTGAGCTACCGAAGTACGACTCACGCCCGGTACCTACAGCTTTACTTCTGCCAGTATCTCGTCTCCTACCTTCCAAACTTTGCAGAAGCTCTCCTGCGAAACTTCTTTCAGGAGTGCTAGTTCTGCAAGTTTCGCAGGAGAGCTTCTGTAAAGTTTGGAAGGTAGGAGACGAGATACTGGCATAAGTAAAGCTGATGGTACCGTGCTTCGATAGCTCAGATGGTAGAGCACTTGCACGCGAAAGGCAAAGGCCCCGAGTTCGAGTCTCGGTCGGGCACACAGTTTTAATCTGCCAGGAAGTTTCATATCAGCGCACACTCCGCTGCAGAGTGAAAATCTCATTCTGGAAGCTGTGTGACAGGTTGCGTTGTCATGCTAGTAGATGCAATGATGCCGAGGAAAAACAAGCTGCATTAGGGAGTTGACAATGTCCCCAAGGATAGATACACACATTTGTTGATCCACTGTCTACATCTCTGGCCAGATAAACGATCCCGTGCCGAAACGCGCCGCTCTTCGTTGGAAAAAATTGTTCAAATGTGTGTGAAATCTTACGGGACTAAACTGCTAAGATCATCAGTCCCTAAGCTTACACACTACTTAACGTAAATTATCCTAAGGACGAACACACACACCCATCCCCGAGGGAGGACTCGAACCTCCGCCAGGACCAGCCGCACAGTCCATGACTGCAGCGCCCCAGACCGCTCAGCTAATCCCACGGGGCCTTCTTTCGTGTATGAGTTGGATTTCCTTGAGATTCTTCCGATGAATCTGAGTCTGGTGTCTGCTTTTCCCTCTATCTGTTTTATATGGCCATTCCACTTAAGGTCGCTCTGGATAGTTACTCCTAGATATTTTACGGCAGACGTTGTCTCCAGCTGTTTGTCATCAACAGTGTGGTTGCACAGTAGTGGATTTATGTTCCTATGTATGCGCAATATGTTACATTTTTTCACGTTCAGGGTCAACTGCAAGAGTCTCCACCATTCGTCAATTCTCTGTAGGACGTTCTGCCAATTCTTAAAATCTTCTGACGTTGCTACTTTGGTATAGACAACTGCATCATCTGCGAATAGCCTTGAAGATAATCCGACGTTTTCTGCTAGATCATCTATATATACATTGTGAACAGCAACGGTCCTGACACACTGTCCTGTGGTACTCCGGGTATTACCTTTACATCTGTAGATTTAGTTCCACTAAGGGCGAAGTGTTGAGTCTATCTTTAAGAAAGTCTTTAATCCAATCTCAGGTCTGCTCCGATACTCCGTAAGCTCGTAATTTTTTTCAGTAAACGGCAATGAGGGACGGTGTCAAATGCCTTGCTGAAATCTAGGAACACGGCATCAGCCAGAGGGCGTTGGATCTCGTGGAGGAACAGAGTGAGGTGATTTTTCGCAGGATCTCTGTTTGCGGAATCCAAGTTGATTCTTACGCAGGAGCTGTTCATTTTCCAAGAACGTCATAATTCTTCAGCACAAAACATTTTCCATAATTCTACAAATGATTGACGTCAACGATATAGGTCTATAATGGCGTGGATCTGTCTTACGCCCTTTCTTAAAAACGGGAATGACCTGCGCTTTCTAGCCGGCCGAAGTGGCCGTGCGGTTAAAGGCGCTGCAGTCTGGAACCGCAAGACCGCTACGGTCGCAGGTTCGAATCCTGCCTCGGGCATGGATGTTTGTGATGTCCTTAGGTTAGTTAGGTTTAACTAGTTCTAAGTTCTAGGGGACTAATGACCTCAGCAGTTGAGTCCCATAGTGCTCAGAGCCATTTTTTTGAACCTGCGCTTTCTCTAGTCCTTAAGTACCTTTCGTTTGTCAAGCGATCTACGATACACTACTGCAAGAAGAGGAACAAGTTCTTTCGCGTAATTTGTATCGAATCTTACAGGTATCTCATCTGGTCCTGAAGCTTTTTCTCAATATCTTCCATTTCGACGTTCGCACGACGTTTGAAAGGAGGGGCAGTGTTACGATCTTCCGCGGTGAAATAACTTCAGAAGACCGAATTCAGTATTTCAGCCTTCTCTCTGTTATCTTCCGTTTGTGCCGGTGTGGTCGCTGAGAGAATGAACAGATAATTATGACCCACTTACTGATTTTACATACGATCAATATACCTTATGGTTTTTACCCAGTTCGGTTGACGTTTAACTTTCGAAATAATTGAACGATTCTCTCACTGCTCTTCTTACACTCATTTTCACTTCGTTCAGCTTTTGTTTGTCAGATAGGATTTTACTTCTCTTGAATCTGAGATGAAGTGCTCTTTGTTTACTTATCGCTTTTCTAACACGGCTATTGAACCATGGTGGATCTTTCCCATTCCTTAGAACCTTACTTGGAACGTACTTGTCCAGGGCATATTGAACGATGTCTTTGAATTTTTCCCATTTGTTCTCCACGTATTCGCCCTCATCACCGAATATTTGATGCTGACTGCTGAGATATTCTGAAATTTGTATCCTTTTACCTTTGCTGAGTAAATATCTTCCTACATTTCTTAACATTCCTTGTAGGACTCGTAGTCATAGATGCTGTCACAGCCTTATGATCGCTGATACCTTCCTCTACTTTAACTGATACTATTACTTCAGGTCTGTTTGTTGCCAGGAGGTCTAAGACGTTACCCTCACGAGTTGGTTCTCTAACTATCTGTTCAAGGTAGTTTTCGGACAAGACATCCGGAACAATGCCGCGCGATTCCCTGTCTCTAGCACCAGTTTTGGTGGCGTAACGCTCCCAATCTATACCTGGCAAATTGAAGTCATCCCCTATTACAACGGCATGATCAGGAAAATTATTAATGATATTCAGCAAGCTCTTTCTGAAGCGCTTTACACCTACTGATTCTGACCCAGGTGGTCTATAAAAGCATCCGATCACCCTTTGTGACCGTTATTTAATACTCAATTTCACCCAGCTTAATTCACACTCGGAATCCGAAATAACCTAGCTAGATTTAATCGAAATTTTTACTGCAATAAACACGCCGCCAGCATTGGCAAATAACCTATCGTTACGATAAACATTCCAGTCTGAACTTAGAATTTGGTTGTCATTGATGTCTGGCTTCAACCAGCTTTCTGTTGCTAATACTCTTTGTGCACCATAACCTTCAATAAGCGATACTAATTCTGGGACCTTTCCTTGGATACTCCGGCAGTTTACTTAAATCATATTAATCTTTTCTATCTCTGTTTTGCGAGGACAAAGATTCTCGGAGGTCAACCTGTGGCTGCATTGCTGCTCTGCTGCGCGCCCTCTCGGCTCGGCGGCTGCCGCTGTCCTTTCCATAATGGCGGTATCACGCAGGGAATGTCACGAAAACATACCGTAGACCGTAACGCTCTGTCCTGGTTGTAGGCTGTTTGCTTTCAAACATTTCACGTGGTACACGCCAACGGCCATCTGCCAGATGGAGCATAAAACGTGAATCATAAAAAAGGGCGACCTATCACGACTCAGCTGGAGGCCAGCTGAAGTACTGGCGTGTAAATTGCAGCCTCCGACGCCGATGAACCGTAGTCTACATGGGTGCATGAAACAGGCGCCTGCTGCGGAGGCGAAACGCAGCAACGTTCGCTGAACGGTCGTTGAGGATACATTGTTAGTAGCCCTTTGGTTCATCGGGGCGGTCAGTCGTGCAACAGTTGCACGTTTATTCAAAAGCCAACTGCCTGATGGAGCTCAAAACGTAAATCATCTGAAAAGGCCACGTGTTACCACTCAGATAACGGTCAGCTCCGGTACTGGCGTACAAATTCCAGCCTTCGTTGCAATGAACTGGAGTGAGAATGGATGCATGAACCAGAAGCATGCTTGCGGAGGCCCGAATGCAGCAACGTTCACTGAATGGTCATTGAGGTGACACTGTTTAAATTTGCTTGGTTCATCAGGGCGGTCAGTTGTTCAACAGTTTGGCGTATTTTTGACACAGCTTTGTAGCTGTAGTTCACCTCTTTCATCTGCGGTCGATGGTGAACCACAGCTGCTTCGACGCCGATCTTGAATAGCAGCATTTTGCTATGCGCAGTACACTGTGCACGGCAGCACGCGACAAATTTAGACTTCCTTGGCCCGAAAGTTAATTATTTTGGCGTTTTGAACTCAGACCAATCGCTCTGTTCCGTGTCTTTGACTACGAATGTAATGACGACCATGCTCCGCACAGGACATTTCACATACCCTCTACTGCTAGTGCTGCCACCTGAGGTCTGCGTGTATATTGCAGGTTGACATCGAATATAGTCGCTGGTGAAATTAATGTGACTGGACAATGTATATTTATTTATATACTCTGGCATACTTATTTTGTGTTTTATTGAATATTTACTTACTCTTAATTATTAATTTACTAATCATCAGTCATATGTAGGGTAAAGGCTCCTATGCGACGGTATTCCCTAATATGGGTATCCAATTATTATTGCTGTTGGCACCTGACATCTACAGGTAAGTACCAGAACTTGTTCTATTTGCGCCACTACGCCGTCTTATGACAAGAAGCAGTTAATAGCTTTTGTTTGTACCTGACATCTGCCAAATTTTTGTAGTGTTAAGGAAATCCGGCTGCATCGTTGTTCGAAGTTGGGGATTTTGACTTTTAAGTGCTATATGTATTTCGTTTTATTGGTGAGTACATGTTCTTTCAGTATTTATTCACTTTAGTGCATCTGTGTAGCAAGTGGTTATGAAGTAAAGTGAAGATAGTGGAGAGCTTAATATGAGGTAGTTAGTGGTAGGTAATATGGGGTATTTCATATTTGGAGGAGCTTATTTAGAAAGTTATTTTTGGTCGAATACGTTTTTTACAATATTTTTGAAATGAAGAAAGTACACTATTTTGTATTATACAGTATTTTATTCTTTTCTTATTAGACAGCTTCATTGAGGAGAAGAGAGGTGTGGGATAAACACCAAATGAACGGAGCTGTGGAAGCCGTTTTAAGGAACGAAATGGGCTACTTAAGAGGAGATAGACATTTCTGTGTAACACAATGTTAGGAAGATGTGTAACAAAAAGGCGGGTATCTGACAATGAAGATAGCTTCAAAGTTGGAATAAAGCCTTTTTTTTTACCCGTATCTTGTATCTGACATGGTAAGGCATTGCCTGTTGGTGGAGGATCGATCTTCTGTGGTACCCGGGACTAATTTAAGACGATTGGCTTATCGCTTAGGCGTGGCAAATAGTACCCCAAATAAATTCAAAGAAGAAATAGAATCTGCAGGTAAAATGTGGTTGCAGAGATTTCTTAAACGCCATTCATTAACGCTGTCTGCTAGAATGCATCAGGGAATTTCGATGGTTCGTGTTAAACCCTTTTCTGAGGAGAACGTGAATATTTTTTTCATCATATTGGAACCGGAAATGCAGAAAGTTAATTTCAATCGTAGCTGGGAATATAACTGCGAAGAAACCAGGATCAGTGTTGTGCAACACATAAACTCCAAAGTGATTGGCTTAAAAGGAAAAAGAGCAGTGGCGTAATTGACATCTCCAGAGGTGCCAGCGTCATCATTGTTTTAGTTTGCATGAATGCTTCTGGGCTTTATGTTCCACCTTTGATTGCATTTACACTCAAAAACATGCAGGTAAAGTTGATGGGTGGAACTCCACCAGAGTCAATCCAAGACTATCATATTTCAGGGTGGATACAGGCAGATATTTTCACACAGTGGTTCAGACTTTTTACCGTAGTGGTAAAATCGAGAATATGAGATCCTGTCGTCCTCTTACTTGACGAACATTCCTCCCAAACTAGAAATATGGATGTTATTGAGCTGCAAAGGGAAAACGGCATTTCAATTGTATGCCTTCCACCCCACAGATCTCACAAGCTGCAACCCCTAGATATGGCATTTATGAGCCTGCTTTCTACTGCCAGGAAATTGAGTCGTGCTTAAAAAATAATTTCACTCACACAGTAACAATACGGCATGTGGGAAAATTATTTCGAAATGCATATCTTCGCACTGCAACAGTTGAAAGGACAGTTAATGGTTTTACAATAAATGGAATCTATCCGCTAAATCTAGATGTGTTCAGATACAATGACTCTGCTATACACTCTGAAAATGAAGCACTAACCGAGCACCAAGATCAACAGCCACCTATCAATGGACTTCACCCAAGTGATGATAGGATTATAGCTTCAACAATGGAGTGAGTGCTAACAGAAATTCATTTGTCAAGTTGGATGGTACAATCTGCAGACTTGCGTTCTCTGCCATCTATTTCCAATGCTTCTGTCCAAGGAAATTCTAGAGCAGGTTCAGCGAAGATCGGAACTTCATCGCCACATAAACAACTGACGAGTAGTCAAATGAAGAAGATCGCCTGAGCTGATACTCAAAAACCTGCATGGCCTATACTGACTAAAGGGTCCCAGAAGATTACGAAAAAGGATTCCTATGCACAGAGAACGTCAACTCGGCTCGCTAAACAACAGGACGAAAATCTCTAGATCTTCCAACTTCATTTTCGTCAGAAGAGTCAGAAATTTCTTCTTTGTTAGGGGATGATGATTGGAGGAATGGAAGGAAAGATGAAGCTGATGCTGAATGTGTGTATTGTGTAAAGTGGTTTTCAGATGATCGGTCAGGTGAAGAGAGGATTCGTTGTCAAAACTGCCTGAAATGGTCTCTCATATACTGTGCTGGTAATCCGGAAAAAAACTTCATGTGGTTGAAGTACAAATAACTGAATAATAAACCTTGTGTGATCATTTTAGTTGTTTGTTTTTATTTACTTTAGTTGAATTAAACTAAGAAAATAATTTTCATTTAAGTGTTTTCTTTCTATGGGTATTATTTGTTAACGGAGACTGTGTTAAACTGTTTTTAGTAATAGTGATTTTATTGTCATATTTCTAACTGAAAATTGGTGGTACCCCATGTGGGAGCCACCCCCATATAGGGAACTTTTTCCTTGATTTTCTAAAAGTAACCCACAAAAGAAAGATTTTACATTTAACAAGGTAAAAGGCAAATAAACCAAATCTTAGAAACCCATTTTGTAATATAAGTTTAAAAGTAGTGTTTAGTTCATAATGGGGTTAGCAGTATGAGACAAAATCAAAAGCTAGTCCATATTAGGACATTTTACTCACATGGTCCCACTATATCTTAGAAATTAATGAATAAGGATTCATCTTAAGCAATAATTTCATGAAACGTAAGTATATGGACCATTTGAGAGCTGGAAAGGGTCGACGACGTAATCGAGATTCTGGTACACTAAGAGGATCACGTTTCCTTCTCTTCCCGGCGCGCTTCGCAGTGCCGCTTTGATGATGGAGGATGAAATAGAGATTCTCTGCATACAGGTGAAAACCAAATTCACAGGGATGAGACCTAACTATTTAGGAGAGCACTTCATTACAAAAGCTACTTTCATATCGTCTCAACAATGCATCATATGTAGGTACAGATTAAAACAGTCAAACCACACCGTTGTTCGCTTGTACTTTGCAACAAGCGCAGTCTGCGTCTTTTTCCTTTTCAAACATTTTCAGTGTCAAATAGTTTGTGTCTTCTTCCGCAAAATATACCATCCTTATCCATTGGCAGTAACTCCGATTAAATTAATATTTGACACAAGAATTCACACATCTAGTGGTTATGGATTAATCTCGGCCAATTACGGAGATATTTTCAAAATTCGCTGTTAGCCACCTAATTTCACCCCCAATAGTCTTAAATAAACTCGTCGTTGACGGGACGATAAACCATTACCATCTCTTTATCTTCCCACTACAGTACATTCTGAACAGTTTGATAATTTCACGACCGCATCAAGGCATATTCACTCAGCGCTGTACCCTTTGCCATTGCCATTAAATCCCATTTTCTCAAATAGTTGAAGCTCATAACGCAATGTCAAGAATCAACGCCATCTCTACAGAAACTTGAAGGACTTATCATTATTGTATTATGTTAAACATTACGTCTGTTACGAGGTTAGCATCTGAAGTATTTCAGGAAGATTTGTATTCTTCGTTTGATACCTGCCGTTTGGGCGTTTTACATGAAAGGTTCGAGATTTTTCAGCCCGTTCTCAAATTTGGTGTGTTCAGCCACTTTATTAATGCAGATGCTTACTGGAATATGATTATAGGCGTTTTTGCAATTTCTCATGAGGTATTAAATACTTTTACTGAAATTTCCCTAAAATGTAATGGGGTCTGCAGAGAACGTGTGAGATTTTTGGTTGTTGTCAGTTCCGTGAATAAAACAGAATTTTTACGACGCAAACGTGTGAAGCAGATGCTGTCTATTATAGAAATGCCTCACAACTTCAGAGTACCTGACAAAGAATATCATTACGTCTCCAACGAGTGTGACGTGTATTTCCTCAGTGTTCCATGACAGTTAAATAGCACCTACTAACATAACAATTTTTTTTTCGACCCGACATTCAATTGAGGTTCGTTTCAGCGAACTAACTGAAATGTACTCAAAGTAGCCAAACGGCACATAAAACAGTTTCGTTCCACAAAACTGTTTTTGCGTGCGACGTATGTTTCAGGTTGTAGGCCTGTTTTCCAGCACACAGCTGGTTCCACACATGGCATCCAACGAAGTAGGAATACATATAAACTTTAAGCGAACTCGGTGATCATCTTGTAAGCGGATTTGTTCAGATTACGCTGGTCCATAAATTTTCACTTTTAATTTTTACAGAAATTAAAGTGGATGTGCTTTAAGAATTAGATGCGCTGAACACGAATATCCAGTTAAAAATTGTCTCCTAGTTCAGAGTTAAGAGAGCTACATGCCAAAGCAGTGACAAGGGTTTATCCATCGTGAGTGAGTAAGGTGAACACTTCCAGTACTGCTTGGCAACGCTGCTTTACGCCAGAACTCACGTGTACACGGTACAGTCACGTGATCATTGTCGAGAGTAGAAACCATATACCATTCCATATGTCGTTTATCACGACTGCGTGCCCTTGCGCTGTCTACTGAAAGAGAGGTCGTGGTGGTTGGGAGTGATTGTATGCGACGTGAAGTCTTGAAACTGAATAATTGTTGCCTCCACATTTGTGTTTCACTGCGTGTTCAGCTACAACGAATGCTTAAACGTGTGGTACAAACGTCTTCATTAAGTTTGGAGTCAGCCCACAAATCGTACATCAGATTGCCGTTTTTGTATTGGACATCCCTTGAAAAAAGGAGTCAACACCAAGAGAAAAGAAATATTCACTACGCTGATATTCCGTATGTCATACGACCTGTGGCTCACAGCAGGTATTGTCAGTTCATATTACCCAAAATCAAGCTATGATGGTGGAGACATCCACTAAAGATACAGAGCCTACATTGACACCATTATCATCATCTGGGGAACCACACAAAATCACACACTGTGAAATCCATTATCGCGTTAGGGATTTAGATCTTTAAAAGCTTAGAGCCAAACTGTAGGCGTCACACTACAAGCACTGAAGCCTTCTCACTGACATTGTAACTGCCTCCGTGTGTTAGGAATTTCAGAAAAATTGCGTGTCATTTCAATACTGAAGCCAAAATTATATTCTGCACAGACACAGCCAGTCTATTGGCAGACCAGAACACTATACACAAAGCAGATTTGTGAAGGCTCTTTATAGAATGCTTAGAAAGAAGCCTGAAGGCAGTACGATAGTAAAGAAAGGCTGTCCATCACTGTTACATGTGTTGCTTAGCTAAAGAAAGTTATACGTTGTTGAAACCCGTTGTAAACTGTGTTAATTACAATAAGTATGAATGGCTGGTATGTGGAAATTTCAAAGTCATTGTGATGCTACACGGTTTGGAAAGGGGTTACAGTAAGTGTTGCTACTAGTTGTGTGAGTTGGACAGTCGCACAAAAGAAGGACACTATACATAGGCGGAATGGCCTCCATGAGCAGCTCTTGCGCTGGGTCAAAAAATACTGCCGAAGAACTTCTGCTGAATCCGAAAACAATTATTCTCCAGCGTTGCGCGTTAAGTTGGGACTCATGACAGCATTTGTTAAGGCTATGCGTAGGAATGAAGCAGCGTTTCAGCATTAGTGTGAGAAGTTTCCATGACACAGCACAGAGAAATCACAAAATGTGTATCCATTGGGCCACAGATGCGTCAGCTGTTGGGGAACACACAGTTTGAGTCCACTGTAAACCCTAATCACCTGCGTGCATGGCATTGTTCTTGGGAAACAAGCCGAAAATTGCAGGGATCTTGAGGACGAACTCATTCATGCTTACAATGTGGTTCAAATGGTTCAAATGGCTCTGATCACTATGCGATTTAACTTCTGAGGTCATCAGTCACCTAGAACTTAGAACTAATTAGACCTAACTAACCTAAGGACATCACACACATCCATGCCCGAGGCTGGATTCGAACCTGCGACCGTAGCGGCAGCCCGGCTCCAGACTGTAGCTCTTAGGACCGCACGGCCATTGCGGCCGGCGCTTATAATGTCACTGGCTGCATCATGACCCTGGAGATGCACTTCCTTTAGCCGACCGCTGTGGCCGAGTGGTTCTAGGCGCTTCAGTCCGGAACCGCCCTGCTGCTACGTTCGCTGGTTTGAATCCTGCCTCGGGCATGGATGTGTGTATGATATCCTTATGTTAGTTAGGTTTCATTAGTTCTAATTCTAGGTGACTGATGACCTCAGATGTTAAGTCCCATAGAGGTTAGAGCCATTTGAACCATTTGCACTTCCTTTAGTCTCTCCTCGGTATGTTCTCCGAGAACTGTGATGCATCCAGCGATGTGCCCCGCGAGCAGATCCGTCAGGATATTTCTGTTATGAAACAGCCGTACAAAGGACGGCGGACTAATGCTACGCTGTCTGATAAGTCGATGCTAAAAACAGAGACCACCCACAAGAGGCAGGCAAAGCAAAGGCTCGAATAATCTAGATACATTCAAATAACGTATTTATATTATTGATTATGCTCGCAGTAAACGTAAAACATAATATCCCAACAATGGGATCCTGCCCTCTCGTGTAATATAGTGCGCTGGGTAGATGTTTTCTAGGATAGTTAGACAATATATAAGCAAATCAAATTAATGGAACTTCCTGGCAGATTAACACTGTGTGCCGGACCGAGACTCGAACTCCTCAGATGGTAGATGTTAGAGCACTTGCCCGCGAAAGGCAAAGGTCCCGAGTTCGAGTCTCGGTCCGGCATACAGTTTTAATCTGCCAGGAAGTTTCATATCAGCACACACTCCGCTGCAGAGTGAAAATCTCATTCTGGCATATTGATGGAGTTTATTACAGTAATTGAACTGACAATACTTAACTTGGATTGACAGTGCGGTGTCGCATGCAATTGGTGACATGCAAATAATCAGTGTCCATCGAAATATACAATTCCATGCAAGTAATTGATGTGGTCCTCAAGTCACGGCTCTACTCGTATAGCTCTTCTAGTGCCCGTCTTCTAGGCTCCCTCCTAGTGCCCCAAGGCTGGGCGGCGCTTCGCTTTTATTCTCTTTGTGTAGAGGCCGCTCCCGTCGTGGTAACGACTAGTAAGCGTGCTATTGGCTGACGTCGTCTTAACAGCCTGAAGTGGGACAAGCATGTAACGGCAGTTGTGGAGAAACCGGATAGTCGTCTTCGATTCATTCGTAGAGTTTTGGGAAGATGTGGTTCATCTGTAAAGGAGACCGCTTATAATACGACCTATTCTTGTGTACTGCTCGATCGCTTGGGATCCGTATCAGGCCGGATTGAGGGAGGACATAGAAGCAATTCAGAGGCGGGTTGCTAGGTTTGTTACTGGTAAGTTTGATCATCACGCGAGTGTTACGGAAATGTTTCAGGAACTCGGGTGCGAGTCTCTAGAGGAAAGGAGGCGTCTGTTCGTGAATCGCTACTGAGGAAATTTAGAGAACCAGCATTTGAGGTCGACTGTAGTACAATTTTACTGCCGCCAACTTACATTTCGCCGAAAGACCACAAAGATAAGAGAGATTAGGGCTCGTACAGAGGCATATAGGCAGTCATTGTTCCCTCGTTCTGTCTGGGAGTGGAACAGGAAGAGAAGATTCTAGTTGGGGTACGAGGTACCCTCCGCCACGCACCGTATGGTGGATCGCGGAGTATGTATATAGATGTAAATGTAGATTTATGGTTCTTGATCTTTTTGCCGGCCCTTGTTGTTGTGCCAACGCACCAGGTTACTTGTAACCTTGACCTAGGAGACCATTTTAACCGTGATATTCGTGTTCAGCGCACCGAAATCAATTGATACTATAATCTTAGGTTTCTATGGACAAGCGTTATTTATTTCAGCCTTAGGTCACGAAAATGATCCGTTGATCAGTTTCAACATTTTATTAACTCATCAGGAAACATTTATATTGTAAGGAAATAACATAAGGAATGCTGTGAGGAAAGAACGTGAAGCATAAGATAGAGCTCGCAGCTGTAATCAGTCAGCCGGTGTTGATCACTGAACTTCGTGGTGAGCGAAAGCCACTGCCATGTATTATCAGGCTTTCACGTGCTATTCACAGCCAAGTCTCCTGGAAGTCTCTACAGTCCAACCCACGACCAGACAGCGAATCGTTGCCTCTGTTCCATATCGATTGTCATGACAATCAAACGCAGCTACTAGCATGGAAACAGGAAGCACACCACCATTTAGACCCGACAAAACTAGTTCGTCATCATAGAAGAGCCGAGGCAGTTAGGTAACGCCCAGTCTAACACACAGCGCCATCCCAATGACGCAGCCGTATCTACCTCCGTTGGACTGCGAATCACTGCCACAAATACCTGAGGACCTGGACGCTCGAGCACCTCTGTGCATGGCCGCCGTCTCGGGAGATTGGCACGAGGGGCGAGCCACACCTGCCCCTTGTTTTGTTGCAGTGTCAACAGAGGACTTCTGCGCTCTGGGACGATGAGGCATGACACAGCCTGAGGTACACACAGCTGCCACTGCCGGGCTGCCCATACTTCAACCTGACAATACGAATTTTGTGGCTTGCAATGCAGCACCAGAAGCTGAGGGACTCACGGTCAGCAGACAGAGGCCATCACACCAAAGGAATATTCCCCTCACCTACCATCACCACTTGCAGTTACCAAATCCCATGATGGTAAAGAGAGGGTAATGACGAAGTATGTGTAATCCTGAACTGTCCTTTCCTTCTTCAACTAAAACTCCGGCAGAAAGCTGCCACCCCCATCCACCCATACTGCTATCCCGTTATAAATGATGTTAGTAGAATCGGTGGGGATGAAGATGGACAACCAGCAGCCAGCAGTTGGCACCCTGGCTCTGGAGCAGGGACATCTTATGCAGCAATAAGTGCTGGGGCCTATGTAACTCTTTCCCTATTCTTTCTTCTTCCTTTTCATTTAATTTTGGGTATATAATAGTAGGGATAAACAATTTTGGGCTTAAGATGTAATTAAGCGTTTTAACAGATCGAGCAATTCTGATGCAGCATAATGAGAACC
Source organism: Schistocerca americana (assembly GCF_021461395.2). Taxonomy (NCBI): domain Eukaryota; kingdom Metazoa; phylum Arthropoda; class Insecta; order Orthoptera; family Acrididae; genus Schistocerca; species Schistocerca americana. The sequence continues at coordinate 84,808,395 of NC_060122.1, forward strand.
ACTAATGGAGGAGATAGGTAACTGTCACGTTCTAGAGTGGCTATCCTCAATACATAGACAGCTTTGTTCGTCCCTCCATTTACCAGGAAATAACGAGAAGACGTATTTGTGTTTTTTGATTATTTGGATGTAGCTACTGGGTTGGGAAATTGGAATAATGAAGCTTTGTTGAGTGAAGCGAACCTGGAGATAGACGCAATGGCGTTGTAATGTCCCACGAGGAATTAAGAGGAACACAGTGGGTTCACGATTCCAGTCAGTGATCCATGGAGGGACACAGGAGAGACTACCGCGTGCACCTGAATGGGTGACAAAATCATGGGATAACTCCTAAAATCGTGTCTGATTTCTTTTTCTTTGTCGTAATGCAGCAGTTCAACGTGGCATGGACTCAAGAAGTTGTTGGTAGTCACGTACAGAAACACTGAGCCATGTTGTCTCTATAGCCTTCCATTATTTCGAATACATTGCCAATCCATGAGTTTGTGCACGAAATAATCTCTCCATTATACCCCAAAAATGTTTTGTTGGATTCATGTCGTGATATCTGGGTGGCAAATTAATCATTAGCTTGATTTGTTCAGAATGTACTTCAAACCATCGTCAACAATTGTGGTCTGGCGAAATGATGTTTTGCCATCAATAAAATTTCCATTGTTGTTTGGGAACATGAAGTATATGAATGGCAGAAATACTGTCCTAATAGCCGAATATACCCATTTTCAGTGACTGGTCGGTTCAGTTGGAGCAGGGGGGCGGGGGGGGGGGGGGGGGGGGGGCTTGTCCATTCCATGTAAACACAGCCTACGTCATTATGGAGCCACACCCAGCGTGCACAATGCCTTGTTGACAGCTTGTGTCCATGGCTTCGTGGAGCCTGCGGAACACTCGAATCTTACCATCATCTCTTGCCAATGGTAATCGGGACTCATCCGACCAGGATACACTGGATAGCGAAAGTCATGGGCTAGCTATATGCACGTACACCTTTGGTGGGATTATCGCCACTAGGTATAAAAAGGCAGTACTTTAGCACAGCTGTCATTTGTACTCAGGGGATTCGTGTGACAAGTTTCCGACCTGATTACGATCGCACGGCAGGAATAAACAAACTCGGGACGTGGAATAGTGGTTGGAGCTAGAAACATGGGACATTCAGTTTTGGAAATCGTCAGGGAATCCACAGTGTCATGAGTGGGCCGAAACCACGAATTTTCGGGCGCTACCTCTCATCGTGGACATCGCAGTGGCCGACGGCCGTCACTTAATATCCGTGAGGAGAGACTTTTGTATAGCGTTGTCAGTGCTAACAGACAAGCAGAATAAACGAAGAAATCAGTGTGGGAAGTAGGCGAACGTATCCGTTAGGACATTGAGGCGAGATAAGCCGTTCACGCGCTGTGAAATAAGACGCGAGTGCCTTTGCTAACAGCACGACATCGCCTGCAGGACCTCTCCTGTGCTCGTGGATCTCGGAATGTTGGATTCCCTAACGATTGCCAAAATTGAATGTCCGATGTTTCTAGCTCCAACTACGATTCCGCGTTCTAAGTCAATCAATTATCGTCGTATGGTCATAATCACGGCGGAAAACTGGCACACGAATCATCTGAGTGCAAATGTCAACGCGGCCAATGCATCGCCCTATTATACCTTGTAGCGATACTACGGCGAACTGCGTATGTGAATCTCGATATCCGACGACTTTTGTCACCATAGTGTACGTCGGTATATACGAAATCACGGAAGCTGATAATGCTGACAAAACCATATTACAAAAAGCCGAACAGGGAGCACTTGGTACGTTTTTATGTGTATTACCCTCAAACATGTCACATAATGTTCGTATGGAATTTCCCAATACGCTACATGAGCCGATAGAAGCCGCAGCAGCATTGGCTGAACTGATGTGATCATCAAGCCACTGGATTTAAAACGGATATTAAATGTTTGAGACATGATCGTCAAATCATGTGATGAAAATCCGCAGACAACAGCAGTGCTGAGCTGGTAAGCGTTGCGAACATTCCGAACCGAACTGTAATAACACAAACCCAAGGAGTTGCGGAAGATAGTCACGGTGTGGACATTATGCACCCCCCCCCCCCTCCATTAAATGAAGTACAACGCTCCCAATAAGTGTTAGCACAAGTCATCCATGTGTGAAATCAGTGATAATCATTATTCTGACCGTAACGTGAAAGGAAAGTTATAAAAATTCTTATCAGGTACTTGATCTCAGGTATGTGAGTCAAGTAATACTATACTTAACGAAGTAAAATTAAATAAGCCACACTGTGCCTTAAGCATCGTGGGTGGACGTCTTACAGATTCACTCGGTTCAGTCGTATAGCAGCACTGGACGGATTTTACTGCAAGAAATGCCTAACCGTCGCAAGAAGCACCCAAGACGTTGTGTGGGCCGCCTGAACTGCGCAAGAGTTCTCTTAAGGTCAGCTAGCAACAGCAGAATTGGTATAGGCTTTTGTTTTACTCCGTTTGATCTATTGTTATATTCTGTTTATTCATTTCTCGATGTGTAATTACTCGTAAGAGTGTCGTGTCCCTAAATATTGTAAAACATTTTTCATATGTGTGTGAAATCTTTTGGCACTTAACTGCTAAGTTCATCAGTCCATGAGCTTACACACTATTTAACCTAAATTATCCTAAGGACTAACACACACACACATGCCCGAGGGAGGACTCGAACCTCCGCCGGGACCATCCGCACAGTCCTTGACTGCAGCGCGTTAGATCGCTCGGCTAGTAAATATTGAAAATTTTTTTATTTATATATACCAAAACATAACCTTCAGTACATTCACATAGGTTATTTGGAGGGTGAGCGATCGAAGTGAAAATGTTAAAGAAGCTCTGAACCGGAGTCGTAGGCAATGTGGAAAATTCCATAAGACAGCGAGCACATTTTTTCTGTAAAACTGTGGAGATGTTAAGAGAGGAGAAAATGAATCTCGTAAAAACAAAGACATTTTTCGTCAGTTTTGGCAGTCGTGGCGTAATTCGTATAATTGTTCAAAATGGCTCTGAGCACTATGGGACTTAACTTCTGAGGTCATCAGTCCACAAGAACTTAGAAATACCTAAACCTAACTAACCTAAGGACATCACACACATCCATGCCCGAGGCAGGATTCGAACGTGCGACCGTAGCGGTCATGCGGTTCCAGACTGTAGCACCTATAACCACACGGCCACACCGGCCGGCCGTATAATTGTCACATATCTTGACCTCTTCCTACATGAAAAATATTTTTGTTTAGAAAGTATGGTACAACAGCATTTTGGGACCAGGTAGCACGTAATTAAATAGTTGACTAACGAATATTAAATAACTACACGACGAGATTTTTTATGGCTGGCATCAAATTGTTGTTGATGGGCAACAACATACAGATTCCGGCAAGACAGAGTAAAAGGTAAAGAGTTTTCTCATTGCCGCATTGTAGCTCAGGCGATGCAAATCATTGCTACCATTAGCTAATTTAATAACCGCACTTGTGTAAATTTAATACAGAGAATATTACGACAGCATACGAAATCTGAATAACAGCGTATCACATATATTTCCGCTGTCAATTTGACAGTTATGAATTACATTCGCATGGAAACAGGATGTTAAACTGGTTAATTATATTTACACATAAAAATGTAACAACTGACAACACAGATTACCGTTTGTCTTGAGACAGGGCGTTTTGATTAACTAACTAATGTGTTGATTTGAACGTGCACGTTCTGCGGGTGACGTGGCCGATCTTTTACGTAACAGTGTGAAGGAGATAACGGTCAGGTTCTTAAGTGTAACATACACGTGGTTCCTAAGGCTCAATATGATTTATGTGTTTTCATGGGAGAGATAGTAATGAAAGTTTCATTGATGTGAGGTCTTAACAGTCTACTCACAGCAAATGATTCTCCCATTTAAGTGTTTTAGGCCACTGAAAAGTAGAAAGATTAAAGACCGTCGATATGTCTGCAGTTCGGGTCAACTCACTGCCTCGTTAGGAAAACAGTGACGAGCGAACTGGCTTGTTGAATGGATCTATTTCTGTGTTCGATTAAAATTAATTTTCTGAAATAGCGAAAAAGTCAGTTGGCCTATGAGAGATCTGAGCACTGCTCCTTCCCAGTATGACTACGGTTCGTTAATAATAATTGATACTCCTAAAAAAGGTACAGATCTTCGTACATTCACCCGTATTTTAAGTAAACTATGTAGAGAGCGATCATAATCACTGTAGCAAAATGTATACTCTCTCCCAACCTGAGCCCACAAGTGAATCTACATTTCACCCCTTGGAAAGCATTTACAGTTCGTTGCGAATGGTACTGGGTGAAAGTTTAGCTCGTCAATAACGGAGACGGCGCACATAAAGATAGTGCGAACGATTCTTCACTACAGAGTATTTGGGAAAACTTCCAAACGAGTTTTAAGAAAGATGTCGAAGCAGTTAAAAGACATGCTGCTACATCTGCAAGCGGAATTTTCGATCAACAAGTATGTTTTACGGAGCTCCTTCGTAAAATCAGAGGGAATCCCTAGAGGGAAGACGACGCTTTCTTCGGTGCAGGAAAGCGTCGGCATTCAAATGAGCTTCTTGCACTCTCGGAAATGATAAATACAGGTCCTATGTGGTTTTCAGCGGAATCTTATACCAGCCTTCCTGCAAGTTAGTCTCAAGTTTAGGTAGAGGATTGAGGTGGATAGCGATCACTCACCGCTCACTACAAAGGAGACCACAACGGATCAATAATACTGAAATATGGTGACTGTAGCGCCCAGGAGAGATGTGACAATTTATCCTCGTGCTCACGAAACCAGTCCTAGATGATGCGAGCTGTGTGAACAGGGTCCGCCGCGTATTGGAACACAGTATCACCATTGGGGAACATACACTGAACCTTGGGATGGACCTGATCAACCAAAGTGGTCACGTAAGCCTTAACAACAATGCGCCCTTGCTGAGTACGAACGGGGCCCATAGAATGGGTGTTCATATCATCACTGAATCCCCACCATGGTTCACTCCTGGGACGTAAACTCGACCAGAAGATGGAAACAATGTTACAAGGCTCATACGATCATCCGACAAAATGACTTTCTTCCATTGCTCCAAGGGGCAAGCTTTGTGGCTTAGGCACTACTGGCATTTCCATTACTAACGTCTAGGTTTGGAGTTCCACCTCGCCCTGAAATTACCAGGTCATGGAGGTCCCTCCACGTTGTTTTGGTGCTGACACGGTTCACGAATGCGATACTCTGCAGTGACCTTAACAGCTATCGCTCTCTTACTTTCTTCATAATTCTCTTCAATTACCGTCTGTCATGGTGCCTCGACACACAGTTACGTGTGACTTAACAGATGACGTTTCCCTGCTTTCCCTCTAGGCAGTGCAAATCTGTGATCTGGTGCCTCTTGAAACACCAAGCACTATAGTAACCTTGGTTACGGAAGCACACACCATGTGAATAGCAACAATTTGCTACACATTGCACACACCACTACACAGAACAATGTTCTAACCACGACCGACACTGGCAACGTGGTGAGGGCACTGCACAGATGCCGTGCGTGCTGAAAGAAAACAGTGCCACCCGCGAGCTAGTGTAGCGTCTGTTTTTATGTTGGAACAAGCATTTCTCGCTATGATCCCCTGTTTTTGTCCGACTCATGTACAACGACTACCAATATTACTTCCCCTCCCCTTCCCCCTCCCCACCAATTCTATTTCATCTGAGAATGGTTCATGGGAAGAAAGATTGTCAGTAAGATTGTCAGTAAAATTGTACATATGCTCAAATCTCTCTGATTTTCACGATATCGTAATTTTCCAAGAAGTCTGTACTTTTCTGTGTGTATGAATATGTGAAATGGCTCTTCTTCGTTCAGGGCTCTCTTGTGGTATCTGTCAATGGACGTTACGGGCCTCTCGTCAGAACCACACTGAAGCGCCAAAGAAAATGGTATGGCGGTGCGCGTTCAAAACAAATATGCAAACAGGCAGAATACGGCGCTGCGTTCGGCAGCGTCTATGTAAGACGACAAGTGTCTGGCGGAGTTGTTAGATCGGTTACTGCTGTTACAATGGTTGGTTATGAAGATTTAAGTGAGTTTCTACGTAGTGTTACAGTCGATGCAGGAACTATAGGACACAGCCTTTCCGAGGGAGCGACGAAGTGGGGATTTTCCCGCACGATCATTTCACGGGTGTACCGCGAGTATCAGGAATCAGGTAAAACATCAAATCTCCGCCATCACTGCGGCCGGAGGAAGATACTCCAAGAACGGGACCAACTACGAATGAAGAGAATTATTCAACGTGACAGAAGTGCAACCATTCAGTAAATTGCTACAGATTTCAATGTTGAGCCACCAATAAGTGTCAGCGTGCGAACAATTCAATGAAACATCATCGGAGCTGAAGACCCAATCGTGTATCCTTGAGGACTGCACGACACAAAGCTTTACGCCTCACATAGGCCCTTTAGCACCGACATCGGGCTAGTGATGATAGGATATACGTTGCCTGCTCGGACGAGTCTCCTTTCAAATTGTATCGAGTAGAAGGACGTGTGAGGGTACAGAGACATCCTCATGCATCCGTGGACCCTGCATATCAGCAGGGGGCAGTTCAAGCCTGTGCAGGCTCTGTATTAGTCTGGGGCGTGTGCAGTTCGAGTGGCATGGGACTCCTGATACGTCTAGATACGACGCTGGCAGGTGACACGTACGTAAGCATTCTTTCTCCTGTATCCATTCGTTTCCAGTGTGCACTTCGACTGACTTGGGCAATTCCAGTAGGACTATGCGACACCCCACACGTCCAGTGTTGCTACATAGTGGCTCCAGGTACACACTCCTCAGTTTACACACTTCCGCTTGAGCATATCTGGGATGCCTTGCGACGTGCTGTTGCGAAGAGATCTCCACCCCCTCGCACTCTTACGGATTTATGGACAGACGTGCAGGATTCATGGCGTCGGTTCCCTCCAGCACTACTTCAGACATTAGTCTAGTCAATGCAACGTCGTGTTGCGTCACTTCTCCGAGCTCGCGGGGTCACTACACGAAATTCGGCAAGTGTACCTGTTTCCTAGGCACTTCAGTGTATCTAGCTTCGCTACTAATACTTCGTGGTAAGGTTCCTACACAGTGTATCATTTTTCACGAAATGAGAGAACCACCTTTTCGTAAGCAATATTTTCTGGAATACCTACATTTCACTCAGAGCCTTCTATAGAGTACTGCAAGGTTATGTCAATTACTGTACTGTTGTCGTTTCACTGTACGTCGGTCTGTATGTGTACATCACATTACTGTGACTGTCGCGGTAATTGTGATTGACGGTGAGGTAATTTGCTTCATTTGAGGCTCCGCTAGCAGTCTGTGTACCAGGATTGAAACATGTCCAGTTCTTCATGCTTTTCATTGCATTTTTCTAGCAATGTAATTGAAATATATTATTTGCTGAAGTAATATTCTCCGAACAAGCAGCTATCCAGGCCAGTTGTAAGATCTTAGTGAAATGATTTCGAACCAGTTGAAGGAGGGTAATAATCTGTTTTGCGATACATGAGAAAAGAGAAACCATGTTGTTTATGTTATAACTCAAACGGTATGGTGCCACTGATGTTGGTGTGGAAGGAGTATACTACTATTATAACAGCTTAGCTGCAGTATATTACTATGCTGCATTTGTAGCTCAATTTATAATTCTGAACCATACTTCTTTGCAACCAATACTTCCCTGCTGTGCATGGTATCAAGTCAGCATATTACAGCATATTACTATGCTGCATTTGTAGCTCAATTTATAATTCTGAACCACACTTCTTTGCAACCAATACTTCCCTGCTGTGCATGGTATCAAGACAAAGCTACAGTCCTCATTTTTCTGGGTAGTTAGCCCCCGGTGCAGTGACGTATGACATAGTTCGCAAGGCTGTGCTGCAGTGCCACCAAAGGTGTAGAAAGTGGGAGGTGGCTCTAAGTGTCTCGGCAAATTATTCCTGGTCCTCCTCGAAGCCCAACTCCTCACTGCTTCCGGAAGGTTGTTATAAGTGAATTTTCTGCCGTGCTGCGTATCGTTGTCATAAGATATGCCCTACACTTTGTTGTCCGTCATGTAGGTTTAGAGTTAATAAGCTGAAGTTTTAGCCGCCAGGTAATTTACGATATGCCACAGTCCCCCATCGCCGTACTGGCAAAGACGTTCCTATTCTGGTTTGTAACATCTTGTCTGACATCATTCTTCAAGACGACGGGGTTTGGGCTGCCGACTGCTCCACATTTAAAAGTGCCAGTGTTGCGTTCTCGTATTTTCAGTAAGTAGCCGTAATATGGACCATGTACCGACGGGTAGGGTATAGCTCCCTTGGTCAGAAGGGAAGTATGGCAATGTTTCAGACCTGTCCAGGTTTCTTGCCATTCTCTATCACTGCATGCCTTTATTTCCGGATTCGATGTGGCTCTTGCGCAATCTCCTTTATCTTGTCATATTCTACCTTTTTGAAACAATATTGTGCTCCTCTCTTCGTCACGGTTAGACCAAGAGGTAGCAAGCCTAATATTACCAGCAGCGCTTCGTCGGTGTTCTTATACACGGATTTGTCAGGGTCAAGAGTACACTCCTCTCTCCTCGCTGTAGAGCCTGTCCTGTTCTTCATTTTCTGGTTCCAAATGCACAAATCGTCGACCCGTAGCCCGCAAAAACCACCACTATTCTTTGTGATAACGCTCTTTGCACTTAGTGGCAGCTGAAAACTTATTTGGCCAGTACATATAATAAATGTAAGAAGAAAATTGTATTTCTCTAGAGACGATTCCCCGACATGGTAGCGTCATTTCCGTGTAGGAAAATTTTTCTGAAATTCGTAAGAATTAGCAATGCAAAAATATAGCGAAATATACCTCTACAGGAATCAGACCAGTGGCATGAGGCATAATTCCATTAGGCAGAATTAATGAGACACTATTGTCCATAATTGAAGTTTCAAAACACTGTAGAAAGAGAACCACTGCCCAGAGTGACGTCAAATTTGACAGCATACTATTGACGCTGGCGGAAACATCATGGAATAAAAAGAAATTTAACGAAAGTTTGCCTTGCGCTGTAAACATCTTAATGTAAATAGGATCTGCTAAAGTAATAGTTGAATAGCAATACGACTGCTATGGTTTCAGTTGCACATTACACCATCTGTGCTGTTAAAGGTGCATAACTGTAAGAGTTTGACAGCCAACAGTTGTAGCACTTTTAGTTAGGTAAGTCCATCAACAGTAGAAAAGGGCGTATCATACCTCATAAAAAGGCACACTGACATCGGCTTTTAATTCTCTGGTGGCCAAAAAGTGCATAAAAAGTAAAATGACGTATTTTAATTGTCGTTGCACCAAAAATCAAAGAAAAATAAAAAGGATATTGCTTTCGAATTGTCATGATTCTGGCACAGGACCAGTTCATTATGGTCTCCAACGTCTTTTGCTGCAAGCTGAAATCGAGAAATAGCATGCTCCATGACAGATGGAAATGTCTCAGAATGCGTTACGCAATGTGTGCCTTCAATTTAGCACATGGATTAAGATAAGGTGATCTGGAAGGCCAGGCTGTAGGGAAATGACGGACGATAGCTCCAACGCGCCAACATTTCGCATTTCTGAAGTGACTCTGCAGCAGCCGCTCCATTGGTGCGCAAAAGGCTCTCACCTCTCATAGCGTTTACCAGTGACTATACACCCAATGCAATGGGAACCGTAGGACTCATCTCCTCGGAAAAATACAACTCTACGATGAACGGTGCTCTAAACCAGCACGACACAGTCACCTTTGCAGAATGAAGTGGTAACGGATGATGTGTAAGAGAATTTTCCGTTGCCCATATTCTGCAATTCTGCGTACTGGTATATCCTTGGAGATGGAAATGAAATTCGTCTGTCCACATAACGTCCCTTGGTCATTCATTGTCCACTTCCATGCGACCAAGAAATTTCAGATCGAACTTTTGTCTTATTGGCAGGTCATCGGGAAGTAACTCCTGCACATGGGTGATTTCACACGAATAGCAGTGTTGGATGTTAAGTAAGATTTTATGCACCGTGCTCTCAGACACGTCCAACGTTCCATCATTTCCCCGTACACTGAGTGCTTACACACCACCACTCGACCCCGCCCGCACAGCCGCGGCCACATCCTCGACAGATGTCTGATCAACTGCTTTCCGCCCTGGGCCAGATTGCGCTTCCCAATAACGTGGCCTTTAGATTTTTGTAAACATTTTCTCCTGAGGCTTAGCAGACACTGGACAAATGTCTTTTGTCATTCTCTTGAAATGTTCTGCAAGGTAATACCGCATAACCCCTGTTCTTGTTAAAGAGCTTTACCAGCAACACACGATCCTTCTTTGGGGCTGTCATGGTGGGCTTCCCGGACGCAAGCTGAGAAACAGCCGTACCCCGCCCCTCTGTCGACATGCATGTTATGACCTTAGAACACCATACGCTGAAGAAGTTTTGTTTGTTCCATGGCGTTACCGCTGCGTCAATAACATGCTGTTCGAGATTTGACGTCATTCTAAGCGGTGGTTCTCTTTGTCTTTGTGCAGCGTTTTGTAACTTGTACAATTAGCAACACGCTGTGCATTACGAAACATAGAAAAAGCACCAAATACACTTCGGTAATAACAGTTCGTAAATCCCAAAACACCGAATACGAAAGTTGCAATAAGAAGTGGTAGTGAGACACTCATGAAGTTACTGATATACCGAAAAATCCCCACTAAAGATGAAAAAATGCGAAAACCGAAAACAATGATAACCGAAACTCCGCGTGAGGGAGGGCTAATTAGTAAAAAAGAGGAAGATATAGCTTCATAACATTAATGGGTCACATTTTCTTTGGCTTATAGTAGTTCATCTTAACGAATCTCTTATAACAACTAGTGTGTAGAAATGGCCGTAAAGACAAAACGTACGTTGCATAAGAAATGTTTATTATTTCAGAGAAGAAATTAGGTAAATTCAAAGACAGCGACACAGCACGTGGAGATCTGCTTAGAAAATGTAGGTCATCAGCTTTTAAATTGCATGAATTATATGAGAGTTTATTAACATGACAATTTTTTTTTCATTTAATATTAATCTTGCACTGGAAAGATCATCTTCTGCTGGGTGCTTATTCAATTTCATTATCTGTTCTACTTTCTCATAGTATTTTCAGATATTTTAGACATAGACTGCAACTTAGTTTAAGACGTAGGGCGTTACACAGTTCACGTATTTATATTCTCATTGAATGCTACTACTTCTTTTAAATAACAATTTAGGCTTCTTTTAATTCAACGTCGTTTTTCACACGCTACTGAAGTTTTCTGCTGTTAAAAGTCATACGTCTACAGTCCTTCACCATATTTTGTAAGTCGAAAGATTGCAACGTCGCACAGACAATTTCTAATCGATGCAGGAGTGGCTTCCGTCATTGCGATTGAATGAACAGGAAAAATGACAATCTTTATCATCCTTATAGTGAATCCCAGCATTCCTATTAACCCTGAACCATTACGTGTGTTACATAGTATCAGCTGCTTAGAATTTTCGCGGGTTGTGTGGCCGTGGTCCATGGAACTCTTCAATCCCTGATGTTTCGTCCAAGGCTACGTTGGACATCTTCGGAGGTGCTCCTGGTTGTGCTGAGTCTTGCCGACAAGACTTGGCACAACCAGGAGCACCTCCGAAGAAATCCAACGTAGCCTTGAACGAAACGTCAGGGATTGAAGAGTTCCATTGACCACGGCCATACAACCCGGAAAAACTCTCAGCAGCTGAAACATCTGGTCGTGAAAGCCTTCATTGTATGATAACATAGTATCGCTCATTGTCGTGTTTACACTGGGTTATCCAGAAAAAGTGTCACAGTTCCCAACAGGAAAATTGTGGTGGTCAAAACTAGAAATATACCTGTAACAGTATGTCTGGAAACAAATACCGGTTGAGATATGCGCCAGCCCCATCTGTATTTTTCGTAGAAGCGGACACTTCATGACTACAGACAATGTTAAACGCGGTTAGCACGCACCCTGACACATCTGTCAGCCCTTCTTCGAAGTGAATCATTCACCCTATCAAATACACTTGGCGTCTTTCGGTTTTGCGTCACATACATTAGTTACACTCTCCTGTAATGGCTGTACATTGCTGATGAATCTGGCATACAATAATGCCTTTTATGTTATCAAAGCCATAGCAGATGCACTGAAGCAGACTTCCTTGACCAATCTATCGCTTATGAAAGTTTACGATAAGATACTGATGCACGATCGATAGAAAAAGATGTGGTGCCCCTTGCTTCATCAGCCACGGTCGTCTTTCTGCATTGATAACGTTCTCCAAGAGCGATTTTAATCCATCGCGCAGAAAACGGTGATGCACTGCACCTCGTCATATGTTTGGTAGAGTGCATGGCGCTATGGGACTTAAACCGACAGTTTCAGCACATACATCGATCTTGCAGCAGTCCTGACAACTTACCTCCAGGGCAGCTCGACAAATTGCACCTACCACATGTGCGTACTGTTGTAATTTATTGTATCATCTCTTGTGAATCCCGCATCATGCCTAGTAGATTACTCGTCACAGGTAAAACGGCATATATTCCACGGGTGTTAGTTACCAGGTATTATAAACTAAACGAAAATTCGAATGACCAACCGCCCCGACCGACCGCCTATCATCCTTAGGCGGTAGACGTCGTCCGCCTCAGATATGTAAGGGGCATGGGACTAGAATACGGCTTCACGGGGCTGAGTTCATCTTAGAAGGTCAACATCGCATGACGGCTCAGATGGTCGCACATCCAAGTGCCAACCACGGCCGACAGTGATTAACTTCTTTGATCTGACAATAACAGGTGAATCCATTGCGGAACGGCTATTGAAGAACATACACTATATGATCAAAGCTATACGGACACATGGCTGAAAATGACTTACAAGTTCATGGCGCCTTCAGTCGGTAATGCTGAAATTATGTATTGTGTTGGCTCACCCTTAGCCTTGATGACGGCTTCCACTCTCGTAGGTATTCGTTCAGTCAGGTGCTGGGAGGTTTCTTGGGGAATGGCAGGCCATTCTTGACGGAGTACTGCCCTGTGGAGAGGTATCGATACCGGTCAGTGAAGAATGCCACGAAATTGGCGTTCAAAACACACCAAAGCTCTGGACTCTGTACTGGCCAGTGCATTACAAGGATGTTATTGCCGTTTAACCACTCCGCCACAGGCCGTGCATTGTTAACCGGTGCTCGATCGTGTTGAAAGATGCAATCGCCATCCCCGAATTGCTCTACAGCAGTGCGAAGAAAGAAGGTTCAAATGGTTCAAATGGCTCGGAGCACTATGGGACTTAACAGCTACGGTCATCAGTCCCCTAGAACTTAGAACTACTTAAACCTAACTAACCTAAGGACAGCACACAACACCCAGCCATCACGAGGCTGAGAAAATCCCTGACCCCGCCGGGAATCGAACCCGGGAACCCGGGCGTGGGAAGCGAGAACGCTACCGCACGACCACGAGATGCGGGCTGAAGAAAGAAGGTGCTTAAAACATCAATGTAGGCCTGTGCTGTGATAGTGCCACGCAAAACAACAGAGGGTGCAAGCCCCCTCCATGAAAAACACCATCACATCATAACACCAGCGCCTCCGTATTTGGCACTACACACGCTGGCAGATGACGTTCAGCGGACATTCGCCATATCCGCACCCTGCCGTCGGATCGCCACATTGTGTATCGTGATTCGTCACTCGACATAACCGTTTTCTACTGTTCAGTCGACAATATACGCGCTCCTTATACTAAGCGAGGCGCCATTTGGTATTTCCCTGCGTGATGTGTGGCTTATGAGCAGTCGCTCGACAATGAAATCCAAGTTTTCACATCTCTCACCTAACTGCCTTAGTACTTGCAGTGATCCTGGTGCAGTTCGGAATTCCTGTGCGATGGTCTGGATAGATGTCTGCCTATTACACATTACGACCATCTTCAACTGTCGGCTGTCTCTGTCAGTTAACAGACGAGATCGGCCTATACGCTTTTGTGCTGGACGTGTCCCTTCACGTTCCCTGTTCACTATAACATCGGAAACATTCCTAGATATTTAGGTGTGTGGAAATCTCGCGTACGACGTATGACACAAGTGAAACCCAATCATACCTGACCACGTTCGATGTCTATGAGTTCCGCGGAGCACCCCATTCTGCACTCTCACGATATCTAGTGGATACTGAAGTCGCTGATACATAGTACCCGGCAGTAGGGGGCCACACAATGCACCTAATATGAAAGACGTGTATTTTTGGGAGTGTCCGGATACTTTTGGTCACATAGTGTTTGATTCTAGCAAGGTTAATTCAATTTTTTTACCAATACTTCCTAGTGTGGGTATATGTGACACCTTTAACAATTATGCTTGAATCTCAAAATAATTCTCGCATTTGACGAAGACGTGGTACTAGTTCTATTTCTGTAGCACTGCAGACAGTGGCGCGAGAATTTTTTAACTGTAAAAACTTCAGGCATTCGGATCTGTGCTTCACTTTCGGGTGGAGTGAAATAATATACGTATCTAGTGCCTTGAACATGTCAGGATTTGTTCCTACAGAACTGCATTTGCGGGAAGCATTACTCTTAAGCTTTCATGTCAAGAAACCTCCTGTGGCAAGATATCGTTTGCTAATGGAAGTGTATGGAGAACGTGCTTTGTCAGAAACAAGGCAAAGAGATTTGCTCTTGGGACACCCTTTGTAGGCAGTTAATTGTGTAATTTATTAACGATAGGGTAAAGATGCGTAGATCCACCTTTTTGAATATGATATTGTTTGTTCGTGTAGGTATTCATTGTGTTGTATTTTTATTTATATGAGGGAGTCTTTGGTCGGCGCACTGTGTTTAAAGTTCCTTAGCAGATGCCTTTACGTCACAGCAAGTATTGTACAGAGCTTCCAGTTCCGCGTGGACGTCGTAAGGACCGCCTTGGAATGTTGTTGTTATGTTATTCAGTCGGAATGCTGGTTTGATGCAAGTCTCCATGCTGTTCTATCCTGTGCGATCCTCTTCATCTCCGAATAACTACTGGAATCTACACCCTTCAGAATCTACTTACGGTTTTCCTGTTTTGGCCTCACTCTAGGACTTCCTCCCAGTACTAAATTGGTGTCTCATAATGTGTCCAATCAACCGATCCATTCTTTTGTTCAAAGTGTACCACGAATTTCTTGTCTCGCCAATGCCACTCAGTACCTCCTCATTAGTTACGTGATCGACCCTTCTGATCTTCAAAATTCTCGGAATATGAAGTCACAGAAACCACGGAAAACTGCACGTTAGAAGGTATACGTAAAAACCTGTACAGAAAAGTTGCTGGTTTCTTTGAGTATTAAAAGTTTTCCTTTGGTATCAACACAGACACTGGCACTGTGATCAGCACACTGGACGCTCATTCTGGAGGACGAAGGTTGAAATACGCGTTCGCGAAATTCACAGCGGATGTGGACCACTGCCTAGAACAGCCTACTGAAACAATTACAAGCCTTTGAAATGTCATGTTGCGGGGCAGTGTTGATTAACAGATGGGTTGCTATACAAGACATCATGGAATGAGGCGAAGAGAAACAAAGATAATAAGGATCATAATGGGACGAAGAGATATAACGGTTTACTCACATACTAAAACATGTGGCATTGCTTGAAACGCTAGTTCAAGGGGAGGGAGAAGGAGAAAGGATATGCTGGTGGGCAAACGTAGATTTGGCGAAATAAAACTGCCCCGGAAATTTTTTCTTGGATCTTAAGATAGGCAACTGGATTTACGTTAACTGCACACAAGACGTCTGTTGTAAACTGGTTGGCCTGTGTGAAAGTGAAATAAATATTTACTGCATGAGTTTTACTTTTCCCAGCCTGCTTGAATAAATAAGGCACGTAGTCGATGGTGCTGGTGTGGTGTCACCGCTAGATACCACACTTGCTAGGTGGTAGTCTTTAAATCGACCGCGGTCTGTTAGTATACGTCGGACCCGCGTATCGCCACTATCAGTGATTGCAGACCGAGCGCCGCCACATGGCAGGTCTAGTCGAGAGAGACTCCCTAGCACTCGCCTCAGTTGTGCAGACGACTTTGCTAGAGATGGTTCACTGCCTACATACGCTCTCATTTGCAGAGACGACAGTTTAGCATAGCCTTCAGCTACGTCAATTGCTACGACCTAGCAAGGCGCCATATTCAGTTATTATGTCTTCTGAACAGATAATATAGTGACTTACGTACCGTCAAGAGCGACGTTCATCATTAATGGATTAAAGTTAAGTATCAAACTAATCACGTCTGCTTTTTTAATTCTAATGCCTTGTCATATTCCAGACCTCGCGTCAGTATAGTCCTTCCCTCCTCACGCCAGTCTGCGTGAGCTAAAACGCGTGTATTTCGGCCTCCTCTAGTAACACGGTGTTGGCTCTTCTTCCAACACAACAGTTGGATGTTGCAGCTACACTGAAATGGGAAGGGAAAGGGATGACAACTTGCGTCAAATAAACCTTAGAATTGGGAGCCAAACCACAAAACCTTTCGATCAATTATCAACCATACGTCTGACAAGGTATACATAAATCCACTGCGCGACCGATTGTGGTCATCTCCCGCACGTTTGTGGTACATATCTAGATGTGAAATACGTCGTCCTAAAACAGCACAAGGTTTTTCTAGAAACAGAGATTACAGTTTTAGTTGGCCTGTGGAATAAAATACGAAGGCGTCAGATTCGAGCAATAGCTTTGGCGATGCTACCTAACACGACGAAGTCAGGCTCTTAGCATGTGAAGGAAGCAGACAATGTCTGACTACTTAAAGCAATTCGTAGAAAAATGGAAGACACTCAAGAATCGACCTACAAAACATTTGTTTACTTTGAGCGAACACGTACCCGGTTATTGTCAAGGGAAACAAAGTGGTGAACTACTGAACAAAAAGTGACAAATGGTGAAGGACACTTCATAATTAAATAACACGTTTGATGAAGCAATTCAAACAACTAACAAAATAGAAACTAGGGAGAGAAAGTCACTACTGGAGAGTTTTCTGAAATAGGATCTTTCAAGAAATTGTAAGAGACTTATATATGAAGAAGCAGCTAACAGAAAATATCCGAAAAGT
Organism: Schistocerca americana; assembly: GCF_021461395.2. Taxonomy (NCBI): domain Eukaryota; kingdom Metazoa; phylum Arthropoda; class Insecta; order Orthoptera; family Acrididae; genus Schistocerca; species Schistocerca americana. Next base: position 84,825,622 of record NC_060122.1, read on the forward strand.
AGATCAGATGTACTCCTAGTTAGAAACAACCATTAAGGATTTCGTGAAGGGAGTGAATAAAATGATGATGTGTCATGAGAGATGCAGGGAACAAGATAAAGTATTCTGCTAGAGAACCTGTTCGATACCGTCTTTGTGTCCATGTATATAAATAGTACAGCATGAAAAGTGTTTGTAAAATACAAAAATTGTAGTGTTAAGTTATAGAATGCCCTTTCACATCATGGAAAACACAGAGGTGAATTAGAGGGTCACATCCACATCGGTCTTGGCACAAATTTTCACTCGCTGCTTCAGTGTATGTACATCAAATAATATCTGTGTGAGACGAGTAAAGTCTCTGAAACTGAGTCATTTCACCTGTATAAATACCTAAACCTGGGTTTCATGCTGTATTCCCCTTTTGTGTTCGATGCTGAGGAGCTATTCCAGAACATGGAGAGCCTACGCAACTCCGTTCCCGAGTAAGGAGGAGTATAAAGTAGGCAGGGGCGGCAGTGAGAATTTGGATCGAGGAGGGAGGCATGCCAGGTTAATCTACACAGTTGAGTGAACTGCCGTGCCAAGGTGCCTTGACGGGTAACGTACCTGTCTAGTAAGCAGAGGACCCGGGTTCGATTCCCAGGCTTGGTACAAATTTTCACTCGCCACTTCAGTCCATATACATAAGATCATAGCTGTAGCAGACCAGTAACGTCTCTGCGTCATTTCACTTGTATAAACAGCCAAAAGGCGTTAGTTCGAAATTGACGGATTCCTCCACGTTTCTGTATATATCCTGTGCCGTTTTCTGTGATCAAAATGTCGTATAACGGGTATAACTGGATCAGCACCATCGGAAACTTTTTTGCTTCAGATGTTCCATGTATAGTTTTCGCACGACTGTTGATAACGGCCTACATACCGCAAAGGCGTACGTTTGTTCATTTCCCGAGGAGCAGGAAGTAATTTGACGTCAAAGCGTGCCTTAAGAGTTGAGTGAAATACTCGCAAGTCCGCATAACCAATTGCGCCGACAAAACCACATATGATGAGCAAGGGTCGTTTGTTTTGAAGTCTGTATTGGTTTCAGATTCTGAACATGACCTATGTGTCATTGATACTAACGTGAGTCAAAGTGATGGGATGGCTCCAACAGTACCGTCTCATCATCACATCTTCTTGTCAGTGTAGAACACCCAGATACTCCCGCGGAAAGGCAAATAGCTTCAGATCAGCTTCTGGTTGTAACTGTTACTGAGTCAGACCATCGAAGTGTTGTTCCCAGCGGGCATCCTCGAGGAAAATGAAAGGGCCGCCGAGTGGTTATGGAGAAACGGAAGGGTCGCCGCAGATTGCTGATGTGCAGAAACCATTCTGCAGCAAGGCTCCCCCCACTTCCTGCCCGGCGGCGGTGGCGGTAGGCCGGATCGTACAATTCAATTACTGCCCGCGGGCTTTTATTGCTGCCGTCGACGAGGACTAAAAAGCGGCGCCGCGTTCTGAAATTGAAACTGGTATCGCGTCGCGCCGGCCTGTCACGCCGACAGAATTTCGTGCGCGGTGCGGGAATTTTTGCGCTGTGGACACTCCTCGATATTCCCCCTTTTCCTACCTCTCCAGTTTCTGTCAGTCTCTGGGCACAATGTATCAGAGCAGAGAACAGAATTTTTACCGCTTCCGAGATCTGAACGTGACACTGCTTCGCACGCAGCGATGAAAACTTCTCCAGTTTTATTACTATAATTATACATTTATGCCATTGTTATACTAATTCAACCTGACTAGTTTCCAACTTCCTACATTTCTTTTTGTTTCTTCCTATGTTTTCTCCTCCCAAAGTTTCAAAGTTCCATGTGTGTAAGTGAATGTTACCGAATCTGACTTTCTCGTTAAGCAGCCACACACTTGGGACTCTGTGCTGAACTTAAAGTACGGAACGGATTTACTGACGCTATAAATTATGTTTTCCTTATCTATGAATCTTAGAAGAGTGGGGAACTCACGTAATATTCGTCACTGAAATAGGTTAAGTATGATAATAAACTCAAGATTTAATTGCCGTCTATGGTTTATTACCAAAACAATTGCTATTACAGAGCATTCGCAACTATTATGGAACTGTCAACGCTAAAATGACACACTGTCCGATGAGAATTGCGAAAGTAAGATCCTCGGTTGATGAAGTTACTCCATGTGGTGTAGTTGCTTAATAATGCCACGTCTGACTTTCTGAGTTACATCGCATCTTTACCTTATAACGATTACAGTAGCTGCTTGTCTGAATCAACAACTGAAGAATCCCAAAGATCTGAGGATGCGCTGATGAATATGAGACAGTGAAACCTATAAAGAATTTGAACTACAAACTCTTGCTCCTCTTAATATGATGGAGGCACAAGCAACACTCACCACAATCTAAGGCGAAATACGAGCATAATAAAGGCACGGTGCCTTGCTGCCATGACTTTAGGAATTCCGATTGGTCGGCTGAGGGACCCAGATGGCTCCACCAGAGTTCACCTTCAAGCCTGGAGCTAAGTCCTTACTTTTCAAATCCTCAAAATGCTGGTTGCTCCTTTTTTCCCCGCCAACGAACGTGACCACCTATCCTCTCAAAAGTTAATAAAGCCTGCCAATGGCGTTTATTGTTTCCATAACAAAATATTCCAGCAATAAGAGGCGAAATGTCAACAAATACGATGAACTAAATGTCCTCCCCTCTTCTCTAAAAGGCTTTCCATTGTTAGTCTGATGTCACTTGTGTTACAACCACTGAGTGCTCTGACAACCATTAGCTAGCCTCACATTACAGGCTCTGAGAAACGTTAAAAAACTGACCGAGGGCTAGTTACAGACTCTGCTGCAGTCTTCTGAACGTTTGGTAGGTATGAGATGTTTCGCAAAAAAGTTTGGGAAGCTCGAGATGTTTAGCTGCTGAAATATTTCCTTCACCATGATCCTTGCACCAACTACCCACAGGCAGAGTTCCGTCCTTTGGAACCAATGTCTTTACCTCACCTTTGTCTCGAAAGTCCACAGCGGACCCAGGCTATAAAAAGCACAATAGCCCCTGCATCAGCACACCACTCGGTGATACGGTTTTCTCCTGGACGAGGCTTTATCTGAAGTCATTTTTCCTATTGTTCTACGAAAGCTTGGGTGCCCTCGGCTCCTCGGGGATGGCATCGCTGGGTTTCACTGCAAGTCACCAGTCTCATATTCACAGCACCCCTCACGTCAAAAGATCTCCTACAAAAGGAAACTGATATAGCCAGTACTATGTTAGATTACAGAATGTTAAAAAAGAGGAAATGAAATCAGCTCACATAATCGCTGTAACCTCAATAATCCCATTAAATTAACTCAAATACCCTCCACTCGCATTATTAGAGAATCACAAATGAAACTGCGTGGTTGTTCACTTTCGTTGTTCTTATTCTCGTTGTCCTCTTCCTTCACTTGGAGAGTCAGGAAGAAGGAAGGGACTACTAGTTATGGTCAGTTTGAAGAGGAATTCGTGAAGAAATACTGGTCCAAAAGTCATCAGTGTGCAGAAGTTGAGGACCTACTCCACCGCAAGTCACTTAGTACATGGAGAGGAACGTTGAGAGAGTTTGCCGAACATTTGTGGGAATTGAACGAGACCTTGGAACAACCCCTGAGTGACGACGTAATGATATCAGCAATAAAAAGAAGAATGAACCGGAGAATGAAGGAAACTGTATCCAGGAGCCTAATTAAAGATTGGGAGGCCTTGATGGAAGTACTGGAACAGTTTGAATCTGTTCGATCACAGGAACACAATCAAGCTAATGATCAAATCTGAGGGTAATTCGTCTAATTATAGAGGAAGAGGTGGTGGCCATAGGTACAGGAACCATGGTGGTGAACAGCAATGGAGAAAGGATTGGAGAAGGAGTGAAGAACCAAGAGATCATGAGAGAGGATGGGATAGGCGAATGAATGACACAGTGCATATAGAAAAGGCCGAGAGACCGGAAAACTGAATGACACTTCAGATGAGGTCCGGTCAGGAGTGAGAGTGACAAGGACCAGAGTAAACCTATAAAGACACGACAATGGTGGAGATCTGAGAGAAGATCTACTGGAGGAAAGAAGTAGGATTCCCAAAGAACCCATGCTACCCATGATAGGAATCAAGCTATGTGGACTGAATATCGAGGCATTAGTCGATACAGGAAGTGAAGCATGTGCAGTATCCAAGAGATTATATGAACAAATACTAAAAGCAAACATTAGCTTGCCTAGTTTCCCGGTGAGTGGAGTGAGAATTGTGAACGCGTTGGGTGCAAGGAGTAAACCTATTAAAGAACAAGTGTTGATTACCTTCGAGGTAGAGGGAGAAGAATACGAAGCAATATTTTTGGTGGTGGCCGGATTGAACACATCAATTATTTTAGGGATAGATTGGTTGAATGAAGTTGATGCAGTAGTGAGTTTTGATGAAGGTACTATCAAGGTCAAAGGAGGAAAGGGAGAAGAGGTTAAAGTTTGCTGAGGGGAGTGCAATCGAAGAAGAGGAGGAATTCAGAAGGATAAATTTGTGTCATGAAGAGGAACCCACCATGGGATACGGGGAAGAGGAACTAGAAGATGAAGTGTTGATATACCTTGAGGGATTAGCACGAGAGGATAGACATAAAGAGGATAAGATCAGTAAAAAGTTGGAGGAGATGACACCCCTAGATGAGTGGACTAAGAGGTAATTAGCCACAGTATTATACAGGCGTTGTAAGGTATTTTCTCAACGACCAGGTATCATGAAAGGGGTGGAGTGTAAGCTAAAGATAAAGAACCATAAACCGTTCAATATAAAACAGTATTCCATTCCCCAGGCGAAACGAAGAGCAGTAGATGAAGAGATACAGAGGATGATGGACCTTGGTGTTATAGAAAGGGTCAACAGTTAATATAACAACCCCCTATTTGCTGTTGATAAGAAGGATGGAAAGGTGAGGATAGTTTTGGATGCACGAACAGTGAACAAAATCATCGAGCCGGAGCGGGACAAACGAGAGACTATAGAAGAACTGATTCGAAAATTCCGAGGAGCAAAGGTGTTTAGTAGTATCGACTTAACTGCTGGTTACTAGCAAATACCATTGGCCACAGAGTCCCGCCAGTATACAGCATTTACTTATGGAGGAAGGTGCTATAGAGTGTTGCCATTTGGGCTTAATGTGTCAGTGTCAGAATTCATAAGAGCAATGGATAAGATACTAGACGAGGAGTTACTTAAAAAGGTCACCGTCTACGTGGATGACCTCTTGATAGCAAGCGAATCATGGGAAGAACATTTGAATAGATTGGATGCAATCTTGGCAGCTTTTGAAACCGCAGGGGTAACTGTAAACCTGGACAAGTCGGAATTTGGCAAATCAAAGATAAAATTCCTGGGCCATATAATATCCGAGGAGGGTATCTATCCTGATCCTAGTAAAATGGAGGCTATTAAAAATTTTCCGACCCCCCATAGCAAGGAGCAGTTGCGAGCATTCTTTGGGGTTTTTGAGTTTTATAGAAAATTTGTCAAAGGATCTGTACTTCATGCCCCGAGTATGAGGGAATTGACCAAGGTGAGGATGCCGTGGCATTGGAGTGCAGAGTGCCAAACCGAGTTTGAGAATATCAAGGAAGCACTATATAGTGCAGACATATTGCACCACCCGGATTTTTCCAAGGATTTTTATTTAGGAGCGGACAGCTCTGACTATGGACTAGGAATACATTTGTACCAAATGGAGAGGGGCAAAATGGTGAGAGTGTAAGAACAATAGCGTTCGGTAGCAGAAGTTTAAATGCTTGGGAGAGGAAATATTCGATTACTGAAAGGGAGGCATTGGCAATTGTGTGGGGGTTTAAGCGTTTCCGGTATTATTTTGCCGGGAGGCATGTGAAAGTAGTGACTGACCATAAGGCCCTTACATTTCTGACCACAAGCAAGTTGAGGCATAGCAGACTAACGCGATGGGCCCTGGCATTACAGGACTATGACTTCGAGATAATTTATGAACCAGGAGCAACACATATAATACCTGTTGCTTTGTCAAGATTACCAGCTGACTCGAGAGGAATGTTGGTGGACAGGACAGAAGGAGAAGGAGTTAGAATTAACCTGATGAAGGGAGTACAGTATGAAGAATTCATAGGGAAATTCCTAAAGAATGTGCGTAGGGAACAGAACGAGGACGAGAAATTTAAGACAGTTAAAAACAAATACAGGTGTCCAGGAGAGGAAAGGATTCGCACATTTTATTATATTGATAATTGGATACTTTATAAAAGAAACAAGGAGAGTGAGGAGAACTGGAAACTCTGTGTGCCTGAGCATGTGGTAGAAAAATTAATTTGGTATACGCACTATAGTAATGCGCATTATGGACCGAAGAAGTGTCTGGAAAAGTTGAAGTTATATTGTGCACTCAACAACATGGGAAGGCGTATACGTAAGATACTGAGCACATGTGACACCTGTCAAAAATCTAAAACGACTACAGTACAGCACAAAGGATATATGCATCCAATTGTACCAACAGCAATTAAGGACATAGTTGCAGTGGATCTCTTTGGGCCACTTCCTGCCTCACGAGGGAATTACACACAAATCTTAGTAGTGGAAGAACTGGTTTCCAAGTACATAAAATTTTACCCGTTAAAGAGAGCCACTAGTAGAGCCATCAATAACCATTTTGAGAAAGACTATTTTCAAAAGGTGTGTATTCCTAAGCGAATTTTGAGTGATAATGGGCCACAATTTAGGTCAAAGGAGTGGACAGAGATGCTAAATGAGCACAGAATTGAGCAAATTGCCATTTCTAGGTATAGGCCAGCTTCTAACCCTGCAGACGGACAGTGAAGGAATTGAACCGTTTATGCCGAACATACTGTCATAGGAAGCATGGTTCATGGAAAGAATATCTGAAAGAATTTGAGTGGGTCAGGAATCAGCTCCCACATGATTCTACAGGGTTTGCACCATGTGAAGTATTGCTCAATCAAGAACCCGACAGTATTTTTCGTGAGTTGCTAGTCTACCCACCAGGAAGTTCATTGTCTTGGGAAAGGAAATTGGAGCTAGTGGAATTAAGTATGAAGGAGAAGGCTAGGAAAAGACAGGAAAGACTCGACAAGCTAGTGAAACCGATAACTTACTGAGTGGGAGATTGGTACTAGTAAAGGTTCATGCAAAATCAAAGAAAATAAATTCTGAAATACATAAATTCAACCACGTTTATAAGGGAACATACAGGATTATAAAAATTGGTCATCCTAACACTTTGGAGTTAGAATATGCGCGGAGAAAGAGAGTGCATGGTAAGGAACATGTGGAAAACATAAAAAGGTACTACTCACACGAGAACAAGGATAGCTCAGATGAGGAAGGGGAACTCGATTAGGGCAAATGTCTGAAATGATGGTGTTCAAGCTCCTTGATGTAGTTGGGTAGGACATGTTTAGAACATTTAGTTGTTAAACGGACATTGGAAAAAGGAAAATGTTTATTTACATTGTGTTTCCTGATGTATTATAATTAGAATTGCATATTTCATATCAACGATTACCTAAGAATGGGTATAAAACCTGTAACAGCTAATGTGTAGTATAATAATTCATATGTCATGTGTTCAAGTAATAATTATTGATTCTATGTTGTGTGTTTCATTCAATATTGGACTATAGAGGACTATTGCTGTTTGATATAAAAAACTGTAATTTGGACAATGCCATGTTTATGAGATGTAATAACCTTTTGTAGAAGTTATTGTGGAGGCAGCCCACTACCGGAGTCGAGGGATTATTTGGTGAATTGTACTTCCATTAATTATTTACACTATGTGTTTTGTTCACATGTAGCTATGTCTAATTCCCTTGCCGATTCTTTTACGCCAGAGGCTCCAAAGAAGTTTTCGAGAGCGGGGATGTAAGGGGTCCGTAGGTCCTTACTAAAAGTTGCACTGCGCACAGGTCAATGGGGCAAACAATCGATAGTGTCGTGTTGCGAGAGCGAGTGTAGAGTTAGTTCCACGTTGCGAGCCGAGCCGTGCGGAGGCCGGGTGCTGTTATACAAGGCTTACCGACAAAGGGAGTGGCCATCGCCGCGGTTTAACCCCTTTGTGTTAGAATAATACGGGAAAGTGAAGAAGTATAATTACGAGTGTGATCAGTGATATTCCTGTGCCGATATTTGTGGTTTCGCGTCTACCGCGCCAGCATCATTTGGATTGCAGTGTTGGATTGCAGTGTTGGATTGCAGTGTTGGATTGCTGTGATTGAATTTGCGTGTGGCAATAATGAATAGCGAGGAAGCCTGTGCTGAGATTAGCCGTAATTAAATATGTATGACGAAGGCAGTGGCTGTCTCCTTCCTTTTGTGTTTTTGAGACGAATATAGGTTCTTGATTAGTGAAGCTGTGTTGTTGTTCTTCTTGGTACCAGATATTTCATTAGTACAGCATTTGAGAAGGACAAAATGGACTGTAACAACTCCATAGCAGTCTATTCCGATTGCCAGTCCCATTAGGTACACGGTCACATTAATTAATAATTATTTGGGCTGCTATTCAGATCCGAATCGGGTCGAGATACATAAATCGGAGGTGTTACAAGTTACTCACTCTTCTGTCTCTCGTAATTTGTGTCGGACAAGCATGTCTTCCCACCGTGTTATTATTGTATAAAAAATATGATTTTAGTGTAATGTGAAAGTTCCTTATTGCATAGTAGTAGATTCACGTGTGAAGCTATATTGTGTGACGTGCATCTGGAAATGTTAAAAGATGTAAGTTCGTTAGATACCGACTGCCATAAATTCAAAAGTCTAATGGAACTTGTGTATGGACTAATTATTTAGTATAGAACCTTTGTCTCTCTACTTCATGACCATACTTATTTGATTTTCTTTTATGTTTCTGCAAATTTTGATGATTCACAGTCACAAATTGTTTCGTCGAAATCGAACGGATGTTTGATACGGTGAAATAGTTTCTCCGCACCTTATTCTACTGCTAAACGCCTGATAAAATTCTGTCCCTTAGGAAATTCATGTTGAGCTATCCAAAAATAATTATATTTTCAATCGTCATTTAGTCCTGACGAGCAAAGGTATTCAAAACCACTACAATAACTAGTTATGTGTATTGGCCTAAAATACAATATATATCATTATGTGCTTCTCTCGGCAAATATATTTCCACCGCCGATTATAGCTGTATGTTAACGCACAAAATTAAACATATTGTTATCTCCCCTTTTTCTTTCCCAAGCCTTACGCTACATTTGTTCGTTTCCAACAGTTGGTATTATGTGGATGCAGTCAAATGCAAACCGATCACACCAGAAGGTGACCATGGAATGGTTCCATTCCAAAGCAATCACGGCACACATTAAGGCGTTTATCCTATTGGGAGACGAGACGATAAATTACAGCTTCGTAGAAAGCGGTCGGGCGCTGATGGATTTACAACGGCACCCAATCTTCCACTTCCTCTCCCGACTGAAATTGACGTCAACGCTTTTCTTCACGTCAACAAAGATGTAAAAACACATAGTGAACTATCCTGTCTGTACAGAGGATGCTGCAGTCATTCCAACCAAATCGCTGAACTGTAGTCTTCACCCGAATGGCAGTGTGGGTGAGCGTTATCGTGACTATGATTGCGTCCGAAAACAATCCGGCAGCCCGAGGGTGAGCGGAAAAGCCACCAACCATCAGACGAAACATTCCACATCTCAACCACCAAAGGAAATCCAAAGCCATTCCCCACAAGTTGCGGCAATGTCGCGATGAACTTCTTCATCGACTGCATGGTCCCTCAGTTCGTCGAGTCCGTCGAGCCTGAAATCACAGTCAGTGCAGTAGGGTATGAAGACACTTTGCAAAAACAGTAACTCGTATTTGAGTCAAAACACAGGGGAGTGTTGTCGCACGGATTCATCCTGTTGCACGATAACGACCAACCCCACACTGCCAAGAGGACGATGGCAGGTGTTGCGGAATGAATACGCTTCCGGATACGCTATAGTAGACAAAATGTAGCTTCAGCATTTTGGTTGGGAAACACTGTAACATCCTCCGTATACCAGGATCTTTAACTGTCTGCTTATCTCATCAACGGCGGCCTGGAGGAAGACATGAGTTGAGGTCGGTTTCAGACGGACGAAGGAGTGCAAGAGAGGGTGCGGTTTTGGATCTGTCAGCAGGCGACAGCGTTATGCGAAACAGGAATTGACAGTATCGTCTTTCAGTGGGATAAATGTGTTAACGTGTTTGGTGATTACTTTGGAATGGAAACATTCCGTTGTCCTGTTGGTCCTGTTGGCTTTTCATGTGACTGCCCCTTATTGTTACAAGCCTGTGCCGTAGGTCGTGATTACAGAAGACGGTAACGATCACAAACGTATTGGGGACTGAATACGCTTCCGGGGATGGTATAGTAGATAACAGACAAACTGCAACTTCAGTGTGTTACAGATAGATAGGACAAACGCTCCACAAACACCTTAATAATTTGTCCAGACCTTCTCTAAAGTGCCAAGGTTTCTTGCATGTTACCTCCAATCTGTGGGCGATATGTTACTGAAATACATGCATACAAATACCTCGCCTCCGTGAAGTGAAATTTATAGGAATTTAATAACATCAAATAATTTAAAATTTAAAACAGTACCTTTAGGAATGCTATTATCCTATGGATATGACTGTTACTTAATACTTAAATTTTAGTTTCTTTCTGACCTAAAACTACAGCTTATATACAACAAAAATCTTACACTGGATTCACATATGGGAGGACGACGGCGGTTCAAACCCGCGTCCGGCCATCCTGATTGAGGTTCCCACGATTTCCGTAAATCGCTTCAGGAAAATGCCGGCATGGTTGCTTTGTAATGGCAATCTAAGTGATTAGCCGACGGACTGTATGGGTTCGATTTCCGACTGGGTATGGGATTTTCTCCGCTCAGGGAGTGGGGGTTGTCTTCATCATCACCATCTCATCCCCATCGACATGCAAATCGTCGAAGTGGTGTCAACTAAAAAGACTTGCACCAGGCCACCGGTGTACTCGACAGGGGCTCCTAGCCACATGACATATCATTTCATTTTTACTTTCTTCCCAATTTTTGGACGTGAGGTCTGCCAGTTATGCAAAACAACTGACACAGCTAAGAAGCGTACAGAAAACACACACACACACACACACACACACACACACACACACACACACACACACAGAGAGAGAGAGAGAGAGAGAGAGAGAGAGAGAGAGAGAGAGAGAGAGAGCACACAAACGCCCACACAAAGATAAAATGCAAACAAAATTCAAACTCGGCGCCGTATTCTCTAGTGAACAAATGAACACTGACTAGGCTGCAACGCACAACAAATCACTGTGTTTTGGTGAGCTGAAAAGTGTTTTACTACGTTATTTGTGGAAAATACTTGTTATAGTTAAGTGTGCATCACAACACCTCACCATGATGAGGAGAATGAAAGTGCTTGCCACACGATAACGCAAGTAGAAACGAATATAGGCGCGAAAACATCGAGACAAACTAAATTACATTCTAGAAGATAGGTAAACTCCCAGCAAAAAAGTTTCTCATCAATATCGATTGGTTGCAGATGGCAAGCTACCTGTAGTAATTAACTCACAAGTGATCCGGAAAATTGATGCACACCAAATGTAAAGCTATTTACAAAAGGAAACGAGCTATTGTTTGAGCTAAACATCCATATAATTTTATAATCATTAAAAAATGTTCACATTACAGAATAAATCAAAACTAAAGCCCACTGATGATGGCACAGTGGTGAGGAAACGTGTTTGGGTACTGAGGAAAAACGATGTTTTGCATAACTGGTGGACCTCACATCCATCAATTTTAACTGCAAACACGGCCAACACAATGAGCTGCAAATCAAATTGATGAATATCTCTCCCAGTCTTTACCTAATACGACCGGGCCGACGATCTTGCTGTTTGGCACGCTCTCCGAGAGTCAACCCATCAAACAATACTTTATTACATTTAAGGATGTCTAGTTAAAATGCCCACTTTGAGTACTTTAAGTGGTTATTTTTGTATTAGTGTAATGCCTGTATGAGAACGTAGTCTATAATGATTGCAAGATTTGCAACTCATGCTAACTTCCCGTACATTTGTTAAGATCGTCAGCTTCTCACTTGCATCACACTCATGGTACTTCATGTCTCTTCGACATTATTCAGGCCTATGGATGTTCGGGCCAAATCAGTTCTGATCTAGAAACCATGAAGATCCATTCCTGCCAGAAATAAACTACCCTTTCGACATGTAGACATGTTGTACACTACTTACAGTCGTTTGCTTTCTTTTCTTTTATTTCACAGCTCTCTAGGATGATGGCACCATATTTCCGAAATTTTTACTCAGCGAATTACCTGTCGGCATTCTCACACAATATTCGTACCTAGGTATCTGTCACATGTATTAATCCAGAAAGTGAGCTGATGTCTGCAGCAGTAAACTGTTAAAAAATTGCTTTCAATAACCTTGCAATCCTAGAGTGCTTGAACTCTTTTTCAGACCACAGTTCAATTTCTATCCATTCAGAAACTATTTATTATTTATCGGTTGCGAAACACTATTTTCATTCCACCACAAGGAAAAAAAAATTCACTGAGGTGACTAAAGCTAAGGAGTACCTCCTAATATCGAATCGGATCACCATTTTTCCCGGAGTAGTTCAACAACTCGTCGTGGCACTGACTCATAATGTTGTCGGATGAACCTTGCAAAAAAACTGGCCCATGCTAGCCATCCATGTTGGTGCAAAATTCTGTGAAAGAACTGACCTCTAGATTACGTCCCGTGATACTGAACGGTCAGGGTGGCGAAATTATTCGCTCAAATTGTCCAGAATATTCTTAAAACCAATCACGAACAGTTATGATCATGTAACATGGGACATTGCCTACCATAAAAATCCCGTCGTTGTTTGCTGACATGATGTCACTGAATGGCGCAAAATAGCCTCCAAGGAGCCGAACATAACCATGTCCAGTCTGTGATTGGTTCAGTTGGAGCAAAGAATCTAGTCGATTCCACGTAAACATAAACAGGGACTATTACACAGCTTCCACAGTGCACTGTTCCTTGCGTCTATGGCTTCATGGCGTCTGCGTCACACTCGAAATCTACCATCTGCTCTTACCAACTGTAAATCAGGCCACTGTTTACCAGTCGTCTATGGTTCAACGAGACGGTCGCCAGCCCGGGAGATGCGCCGCAGGCGATGTCCTGCTGTTAGCAATGACACTCACGTCGGTCGTCTGCTGCCATAGCCCATTAACGTCACATTTCGCCGCACTGGCCTAACAGATACGTTATTCATACGTCCCAAATTGAGTCCTGCCGTTATTTAACGCAGTATACTGCTTGTCAGTTAGCACTGACAACTCCACGCAAACGCCGCTGTTGTCGGTCGTTAAGTGAAGACCGTCGGCCACTGCGTTTTCCGTGGTGAGACATAATGTCGGAATTTTGGTATTCTCGACACACTCTTCACACTGTAGAGCTCCGATTATCGAATGCCCTAACGATATCCGAAATGGAACCTCCCACTCATTTAGCTCCAACTACCATTCGGTGTTCAGAGTCCGTCAGTTCCCGTCCTGTGGCCATAATTACGTCGGAAACCTTTCCACAAAGATCGAAAGAGCACGCCAGTGCACTGTCCTTTCATACCTTGTGTACGCGAAACTACCGCCACCTGTGTATGTGCATAATGATATCCCATGACTTTTGTCACCTGTTTGTACCTTCCACTGTCGCCACCGATGTGTTGACAAAGTTATCAGTTTTCTGCTACAGTGTTATATACTACCTTCTGGTATAAAATAAAACATAAGCATCTTGTAATATGGTGTGGACACTGGGAGTGACGTCGCTATCTAGATGGTGGACGGATGCTGTTGTAGATGGTGGTGGGAGCGGCGGTGGCGGTGGGCGTGTGAAGCGGAATGGCCCCGGAGTCGTGTCTGCGGCTGATGTAATGTTGCTGACACGCGGGGGTGGCTGTTAATCGATAGTGCTGTACAGCGAATACACCTGCTGCGAGGCGCCGCAGCCAATGTAACGGATGGCTTGCTGTCCCCTGGGCGTTGGCAGCTGCTATGCTGGCCAACGTCCCAGCCACTACAGCACGTCATAAAATCCCTGACACTCCTACGTTCCGAAAATGTTCACTTTTTGTTAACATTCAATATTTGACATCTCGCACCTCAACCTACTGTCAATCCCATCCTAGGCGACAACACTCATCTTCACCTGCTGTGATCTAAGCGGCTTATGGGGACAGGGACGTGTAATTACAATATTATGAAAGGGATAGACTGCTACATGCCACACACTGGAAATGTTGAGTCGCAGACAAGCACATAAAAACCTCCTAAACAATTAAGCTTTCGACCAGAGTACTTTCTTCGGACACACACACACACACACACACACACACACACACACACACACATACACATTCGCTCAAATGCACAAACGCATGTCCACTGTCTCTGGTTTCCGAGCAAGACTGTACGACAACTAACACACAAGAAAGAAGGGAAAGAAAAGGACAGACACTGAGTACAGTAATGCGTTAGAAAACAGCACCAAAGGAAAACAGCACTCTTTACGGGATGGAAAAAGCGACATTTGCTGATATTTACATATTGGCAGCTCACGATGACGACACATGAATGTAGCTACAACTGTTAATGTCTACGAAGCCACAGATCTCATTTTCTTACTTAGTAGTTTAACTCTGGAAAGAAAACAATAATGGCTTAGAAATTTACTCCTGTTCCTAGTTCACGCTCCCATTCGTCTATTGTGTGCAAAAGGACCTACATTCGTTCAAATTCAAATGGATTTGCGCCTAAGGTATGGGCACACAGTACAGAGGACAAGTTAGACAGTGGAGGCAAGTTTTCAACATTGGTTGATTATGGTGTGGCAGATCCAATAATCACACCGACCCACCAGGGCAGCCGAGAGCGCTAACGCGCTGCTTCATGGACTCGAATCCACCCAGTGGATTAACGACGAGGGCCGTTGTGCCGGTCAGCCTGAATGGGGTTTTTAGGCTGTTTTCCACATCCCGCTAGGTGAATACCGGGCTGGTCCCGTTAAAAATTAACATGCCAAATCCGATTAACGATGCCTGACCCTGGGTAACTGCGGGACGAGGCTTCAGCGATAGCTAGATAGAATAGATCCAATAATCACACCGACGGAATTGATCAAGAGCTGGGCCAAGACTTATGATCTAATCGGCTATTTATTGTGATTCTCTCGCTGCTGGATTACATCATGACGGAAGCATCACAGCTTACATGATTGTCACGGAATTTGAGAGTGTCGTGGATATCGGAAACTCGCTTCGACACCAAGGGTAAGATTAAGAAATTACATTTGTAACTTCTCGACCACGAGCCACACATCACGGAAATCCTGCTCAGCGAATGTACCTCTGATTTTCACTAAACAGTGGTTTGGTAGATAGTCCATGGACAGGGAATGCAACATCGACGATTTCAGTTGGTTGTGTTCCAAGGCGGAGGGTTCTGTGCAGATGGACTGAACAAGTACGTGTAACGTTACGAAATGAGTTAGGAAATGAATCGCGATAACATGGAAAAGTGTAGCAGATTGGTGGAAATTAAAACAGCCAATGGAAGCCTTCTGTGAGGTATATACGTATATTATTGTGACAGCTGTCCCGGCCGCGAGGGGTTAGCCAAGCGGTCTAGGGCGCTGCACTCATGGGCCGTGCGCCTGTTCCCGGCGGAGGTTCGAGTCCTCCCTCGGGAATGGGTGTGTGTGTTTGTCCTTAGGATAATTTAGGTTAAGTAGTGTGTAAGCTTAGGGATTGATGACCTTACCAGTTAAGTCCCATAAGATTTCACACACATTTGAACATTTTTTTGAACGGCTGTCACACATCTAATATGCCTTGTAAATGATCTTGCTACCAGATGTCGAAGTAGACATGCACCAGCAATGAGTCCAGAGATTTTCCTAATGTCACAAGAGACATATCCGTATCTTCATCACTATCTCTCTTCCTAAATAAGCAGACCACAGGCTGCCACGTCTAGAGTTACTGCACGTATATATTTCTTTCTTCGAGACTGATACTGAGAAGAGTTGCTGTTTCACGCTTCTACGGGGACCTACCTAGGGCTAATCATCTTTTGCTCGGTAAGCTAGCAACATCTGAATTATATTCCACAAAAAATCGTTTTTAGCGCATGTGCTCACAGTTTGCATTAATATTTTCAGTATTTCTTTCATGAGAATAAACTAAGCCCTTGTAAGAAGCTCTCCTGACTACCGTAGCGTTTCTTCGAAGAACTGTCCGACAGTTAAGAGCTGAGATCCGCGGCGGTGCGTTAAGTTTCACACAAGTGGAAATACGACTACTTCATTATGTTTTTCATACTTTGTATTCAGGGAATAAGAAGTGTGTTTGGACTCTTAAAGATGCTATAAAAAGAAAATGGTGTTTGAATAGGGAAGTGGGTCGTTTTGCTTCTAAACGGGTTTCCTGAGAATGCAGTAACACTCTGCGCAACGAGAAAAGATACTTGAGAAATATTCTTGTCCTTCTTTGTTGGTCATATTTCCGCGGCTGCACCAGGCTTCGCACTAACCTCTGCAGATACTGCAAATATCTTCGTAAAAAGTCTTTCTCCGTTGGGAACTGGTGTCGCGTGCATGAAACCTTTCATACGTTCTTAAAAAAAAATTCAAAACGCGTGAGACCTGGGGATAAACTTGTTCATGTTACTGATCTCCTACCGATTCAACGCCCGGGATATGTAGCACTGTGCGCGTTTCGTTCTTAGCTGAAGCGATATGTGGGAAGTATTGATAGTCAAAATTATGTTCAATCTCGTGTGCTGATGCTCAGAGCCAAGTACTCTGTTTACTGTATATTTTAGCTGATCCAGCCACGCCTTGCTGTGACTCAGTAGCTACAATGGTTTGAATTAATTTATCTACTCATCTTTTAATAAATCAAATTTATATTCACTAATAGAGCTGAAAATAGTTTAGCCGATTTTAAAACATACGTGACTGAGAACGAAACGTTACACCTAAATGTTAACTTGCTTAGTTAAGTATCGGAATGTTGAGATTAACGAAAAACCAACATACAGTTTTTAAATTTACATTTTATTCATGTCATATTCAATTATAGTTTATAATCAATGATTGACTTCCAAAATACTTACAAAATAATAACATATGGAAATTGAGTTTTACAAATGAGGTACATAATATTGATTTGTAACTATTCATTAGAATTGCCCAAAATATTTACCAACAATTCCACAAATGCTCTCTCTTCTGCTAGTTCGTTGAATTATACTGGCACGAAGTTGTCACAGATTGCTTACAACGGCCCATATAATAAATTTGGAGTAACTTCGGATCATCATTAGGCATCGCCATCAGCGACCCAGTCTAATGATGTACCTTGCCTTGGATTTTGAATGTGGTTTCAAAACCACGTCCATCAGATGTGAGATCGCATACTTCAGTGGCGCCAAAGGATGTCATTTGAAAAGAAGAATTGAATTTGTGTTTCTTGCGTAAAAGCAATTTCGAATCGTCTGATTCGCTAGCAAGAAGTGATTGTAAAGGTTCCGTCGGAGTAGAAATAGATGAAATTACAAAATTTCCTGATGCACAACCCATACCGACTGTTCCATAGCGGAATTTTAACGCTCGATAATATTGGTATATTTTGTCCATCACACCAACTGTAATTTTAGGATGTGCAGAGTAAACAGTGTCGGTGTATATTCGAACGCAAGGCGAACGAATGATGCACTTGTTAAAGCACTCCTGGTTTGCTGCCTCTCTCTTTCGCGTTCTCTGCATGTGACCATCTCCCGTTCTCGCACTGCCTATGTTGTCGATATATTTTATCGCAGACGTTCATCACGCTGTTCTCGAGATTCTTACCTACGAATTTCTGCCGTTGTGATTCGTTGAGCCGCGTTCCTTTCCGCAATTTGCTCTTCCGATTCATGAGCCTCTCAACACGCTTTCGTTGTGCTTCTCTGCTATACGCATTGTTATGATTAGATATTTTCCGAGGCATCATACTGAAATTGAAAATAAGATAATATTTATTATTTTAACAAATTAGGTCAAATTTAGTGAATAAGTTAATTAACGATTTACGTTTTAGAAAATCAAACTAAAAGGCAAATAATAAAATAGGAAGCAAGCAGGAAAACTTACACATCTTCGAGTTAGTATGAACATAAACAGAAAGAATCATCTATAAAGTTTAACGTTATTATCGTTTTTCTGTTAAAAATGATAATAGTATCCAAACAACACACAACTCAATTATAACACAACATGCTTTACAGTTATAAAAATGATGCTTGAAAAATTAAAATCCCACAGTTAACTCGTAAACATCAACAAATATCACGTGTAATATATTGCAGCATGTAGAAATCGAAACACCACGCGATCTACTCGATGTCTACCCAATCTAGATGTCAAAAGATCTTAGAGTGTTCTGTCGATGAATTTTCATGTAACTTACAAATATATACACATTACTGTGGCAAGGAACATTCCATTTCCGATATCAAATATTGAGGTCAATAATCGAGATACAAACCATCCTATCTTTTAAGTTGGACCAAATCACACATAGTTGCAAAATTTCATCAAGTTCGGTTTAGTAGTTTCGGTGGTCCGGACATACACCGTGACGTGCATTACGTTTTAGCTAATATGCATAAACAAATGGAAATATTCTCTCTATTGCTTGTACTGAGAGTCACGATTATAGGTCTGTGTGATGGAATACATTGTTCGGAATTGCGACCACCACATTCGGTACAGGAATAACATCTGTTTAGTAAATTCAGGAGCACACAAACAAGGATGGAGAGAAGTTGCGATGACCTATGGGAGAAATGCAAAATGATCTGTACATATCTGAAAAGAAGAGAACGATAACTTCATTTCTATGCTTTCTGTGCCTCCTACATACAATTTCATTGACAATCCATTACTACCCGCAGAAAGCAGGCTAAGTAACCTCATTCAGTTACTCAATACTGTCACTCTCGAAATCTGCGAGTGATTTGGGCGGCTGAAGTCAGTGTTGAAAGCGGGCGCTGAAATCTGTCTTCCTGGTAGCGTGGCGCTGCCCGCTCATTTCACTGGCACGCTGGTCAACGCCTTCTTCGTGCCGTTTCGCGGGGCTGCCGTAACCGGTGTGCAGTCGACACTTTAGGACTTCACAAAAACCATAATTATTTCTCTGGTACTAAAAGACAGAGCTAGAGCATGTTTGTATGTTGGCAGCGCCATAGACTGTGTTGATATCGCTGACAGCGGTCTGCGCCCTTGGCAAGAAAATCTGTGGTTGGACGGACTAGCAGTTATCGAGTAGATAGAGAAATGTATGGAAAAGCTTTTCTTAGAAAAGGCTCTGTGTTGGTAGGACACCGAATGTAAAGTCAGATGAAATTTACTATAAGAAAAGATGCAAGGGAAGGTATGATGATGGATGTATTGTCGATAGTGTTTGGGTAGTAGAATTATTGACAACTGTATAATTTTTGGAACTGGATGTCACAGTAAGGTAAAATTTTCAGAATACTTTGTTTGCTCTTCAGGAAAATCTTTCTTTTGCTAATCATATGTCTCCTAGTAGTTACAATCCTTTTATTCAGCTGTGTGTTGTTGCTACTTGCTGTAATTGCTGTAGTCCTTGTTATGAAGATTTTCTGTGTGGTAAGTGACTTAGGAAAAAGAGTAGAGTTTCCATTATCGGGATTCGTGATTGAAATGAATTTAGGCAATTAACAGAGTTGGAAGTAGTTTCGTATTTCTTTAATTTCATGTTTTTTGGATTTGTATTATTTTTAGGGTTTCTTGCAATTCAGGGCCATTCTTTTGTGTTAATTATTGGAAATCATGTTTGTTGTATCGATAGCTACGGTGCCACAACGTAGGTGTGCTCTCGTAGGTTGGCACTACGAAAGCGGACGAACAACGCCGACCACAGCGCTCTCTAGCCGACTCTGTGGAGCTCGACGAGCGCCGCTCCAGATTCAGCCCATTTGATCACAAGTAGACGACCAAGCAACACTGTTTCTATTTCATAGTGGGCGAGCCATTACAGATTTTGCCTTTGTAACTTCTACTCCGTGTTAGTTTTGACTAATGTACGGCTTCGCACCTACGTGCTCATCTCAGTCAGAGTTAAGTAACTATTTATGTATTCATATTCTTCCTGTAGTAAAGGTGCTTTACATTTACACATAGTACCCTTTCCTGCTCCTAATCGCGTCCTTCACTCTCGGCCTGTTTTGCAGAAGCAGTTCACAGGAGCAGATCCACGCAACGCCTATCCAGGAGGGATACAATAATGATGTATAGCAGGCAGATTGCGTTGGGCTTGTATATTGTGGATAATAAATGAATGTCTTTGACAGGGAAAATTCTGTAGGTCAGCGCTTAGTTCAAAAAAGTAATTAATGAGCTAGTTTCAACTACAGATTAAAAAGAGTGAATGAGAATGTAACTTACAGCAGTGGTCATGTCAAATATAAAGGTCATTGTGACTTACCTGATAAAGCATATGTCACTCACAGAGAATTTCTGAGATTTGACGGCAATAAAAGTGTGCACCCAAAGAAATTCTGGAAAGAATTCGAGTATTTATTGCCTAGGTCATCGAAGGTTAAGCAGAAAATTGGTTTTGCATTCTCTAACCAAACTGCAAGTGGCTACTTTTATGGATTTTAAGCTTATAAATATGTCTCAGATTGTAACTGACGCCTATGATATCTCTTGGCAGGCAACGTCTGTTAATGATTCCGACATTAATAACGATGTGTCTTATTTCACTGAGAGCATCAATAAATTCTATGCTAAACATGCTCCCTTAAAAACAGTGAGAGTAAGGAGAAAACCTGCTCCAAGGCTCACAGATTATCTCAAACACCTAATGAATTTCAGAGACGCAGCAGATAGGACATACAAACGGCACTCAACCGCTGATAACTATTCCACCTACAAGCAACAACGCAATCGAGTCAGTCAATCTGTGAGAAACGCAAAACTCAGACTTGCCCACTCACTAACTGAAGACATCCACAGGCCTGCTGTCTTGTGGAAAAATCTTCGAGGCGTGGGTATAAGCAAACCTAAATCTGCTGATGACCCTCTCGTTACAGCTGGGGATCTAAATGATTACTTTTCCACTACATCTCGACGCGACCAAGACATAAGGGCTCGAACCATAGATGACCTGAGCCTTAACGTTTCAGTGTGTGGTACAACCGAAAAATTTTTTCTGCAGCCGGTAAGCCCTAATACGGTCAGGAAAACCATAGCGCGAATTCATTCGGCTGCCGCAGGACATGATAATATAACGGTGCAAATGATCAATTTTCTTGTCGATCCATTACCACCCAAAATAACTGACACCTTTAACAGCTCTCTGACGTCCAGCATTTTTCCTACGGCGTGGATGAAGGGGCTCATAAAACCATTACCTAAGAAGGAATCTGCCAAACAACCTTCTGATTACAGGCCCATTTGCGTTCTTCCAGCACTGTCGAAGGCCCTAGAATACTTAGTCCACGGACAGGTTACCAATTATTTATCACTGCATAACTTCTTAGATGAATACCTGTCTGGTTCCCGGCAAAACCGCAGCGCAGCAACTCCTATTATAATAACATGCCATGGACAACTACAGGCTACTATAATGTGCTTCCTGGACTTCAGCAAAGCTTTCGACACTGTTGAAATTGACATTCTGCTAGCTAAAATGACACGTCAAAATTTTTCTTCAAGCGCTGTACAGTGGTTCCGCTCATACCTTACATCCTGCCAGCAGTGTGTAAAGGTGGGTACTAAAAGGTCGCTGTGGAAGGATGTTGTATCAGGAGTCCCGCAAGAATCATTACATGTTAATTATGTGTCAACTATTCTCTCACATTGCAGATACCACCTATACGCTGATGACCTTCAGTTATATCTCAATGCAAGTCCAGCAAACCTGCACACAGCCATCGAACATGTAAATGCTGACTTACTTGCTTGATCAGAATGGTCGCAGAACTTAGGTCTGAAACTAAACCCTTCCCAAACGCAACCAGTCGTAGTCGCCCACAAAAGATTTATTACATCACAACGCAGAGAATCTCTTCCCTGCTTAATTTTAAATGGCACCGAAACAACCTTTTCTCCTTGTGCAAAGAACTTGGGGATAATCCTGGAGCACCACTTAGACTGGAGTGAATACACTACTGCAGTCAGTAAGAAAGGTTCTGCATCCCTTTACTGTCTACAGAAAAATAAAAAAAGTATTTCCACTCGAGCTTAAGAAGAAGCTCGTAGAATCGCTAACATTCCCTATTCTCGACTATGGCGATGCTATTCTTCAAGGACTTTCATACGAAAACTGTCGCAGCCTTGAACTGGCGATGAATGTTTGCTTACAATACTTTTGCGACGTTCGTTATTACAATCATATCACCCCAGCCTATGAACAATTATTGTGGCTACCAGCTGATAAACGTAGGGACCATAATTTTTGTTTGCTCCATCGTCTTCTCAATCCCTCTTACTTACCTTCAGTCATTACATTGTTATCTGAACAGCGCAACAAAAATACTCGTTCTCAACAAAGTAAGATCCTCTCAGTAGCACCAAACAACACCTTGATGTTTTCTAAATTATTTTCTGTATCCAGAACCCGACTTTTGAACACTCTTCCTCAAAGTATCAGGGAAATTAAATAACTTCCACGCTTCGAAAAGCAGCTAATGGCTCACCTTCTCTTGCAATGGCTATCTCTCGCACATACTGGTCTGCAGCCCACACTCTTCAATCACCCCTCCCCCTACAACTTTTCATTTCTCCTCGCTTGCAGAGTTATCTACTTAAATGATGTCCTCTCCTAACAGCCACTATTACTGGCATTCCAATTTTCTTGTTCTTAATCCTTTCTTCTTCTGATAATACTAAACATGATTTAAGTTGATCTAAGGTAATCTATATTATTTTTAAAGCACTTTGTTTTATTATTACTGTTATTATTGCCATTTATCCTTACATTCATTATTGTCAATTATTATTATTATTACTATTATATTATTGTTGCTATTATTATGCGTATTATCATCTCTAAGATTGTTATCATTTTCATGAATGTTTTGGTAATATATCTGTAAGTGTTGTTCCTGGTCAGGCTAAATAAGAAAATAAATAAATGATTTCATGGGAGAAGCAAATGTGTTGGAGAAGTTAGCTGTAGATAAATATGACAGCATAGAAAATTCAAACAGGAAGCAAGCGGAACACTAATTAATTTTCAATCAGGCGAAAAATTTAACCCAAAGAAAGATGCTGTTAAGTGGTTTGTGGCTAACAACGCTGTCTTACATGAATACTAAGTTGGAAACTGAGAAGATCATTTTGGTATAGAAAGAAAAATAAGTTGCCTAGCGAAATTAAGTAATTTCTAGACCTAGGAATGGCATCAATAAATTCATTCTCTATGTAAGAAGAGAGGAGCATGTTAAGTAGGCCTCCTGTTAGATAAAATGAGAGTACAGTTGAAGGATATGTACACATAATGGAGATACAGAGTTCAAACCAATATAGAGGAAGCTACAGAGGACAAGGAGTTTCTACAAGAAGTATAAATGGTGACAGGGAAAGATATAACCATTATCGACACAAGAAGTCAGCTGAATGGACAGAGTAACATTTGACACGGTTAACCGAATGTAGGGTTAATGAAAGGGATGGCGATAAGGAAAACTGAAAATACTCTGTAAGAGTGCTTAAGTTTTCGGTCTACCAAATGTAGGTTAAACCTGTTAGCAAAACCTTTTGTAATCCAACAACCAACAAAACGTATTGGTAATGGTTAACAAAGAACAGGTGTACCAAATGCAATGGATGAATTAAAAATGCGTACATTTCAGGATAGAGTGGTAGAGTTCTGTGAGTGGGAAGATGTTTACCATGACTCTTGGAAACAGATTAGCGAGGAACAGGAGTTAAGTAATGAAATTATAGAACATGATCTTAATGTAAATCTTCAGCTCTAATGAGGATCCTGTAGAGGATTATAAAGAAAGCACGCCAAATGGGGAATCTGAAGAAGATGATGAGATTATACTGGCAGATGAAACTTTAGGTAGAATGCAAGAAATGTAGTCTCTCAGTGGCGAAGTAGTGACAAACGCAGAAGGAAACTTATGTAGAAGGGAAAAAACTTCATTAGATAGTGACGAAGTAACGGAAGTACGGAAAGATGAGGATTATTTAGAAAATTCTGACAACAACAAAAAGTGTTGCCGATCTGCTAATATTGGAGAAGGTGAATTTTTCCATAAATTTTTTGACTTATCACTGACAGACAGTTTAACTATAGCTGCTCGTAGTTAGGAATTTGACCCCATTAATATTAGTGTTATCTCTACGGACGTGAAGTAGTTAGAGGAACCAGATCCTAAAATTATTGAAGAAACAGCAAGCATCTTATAATAGAGGTTGTAATCTTTAATGAAAAGTATTCTTGTTTACTTGATAGTGGTTCAAATTCTCGTGCTGGGTTTGTTGGGTGCTACTTCTGATGGGAAAGAAGCTGTTAAAATGCCTGTTTCTAGAATAAATATTATTGTAGCTACAGATAACAGTAAGAAAGCAGCTACACATGATATCATGATACCTGTAAATATCCAGTGTACCTGTAAATATCCAGTGTACACAACTGTACCAGAATTTTCTTTTCACATCCAGCTTTAGTGTGCAAATGTCAGTTGGGTTATTTGATCTACAAGATTACAAAGGGAAGGTGGATTTAGGAAATAGCGAGGCTGTCATCATAATAGATGAGACACTGATAACTGGACCTCTTGTAGGAAGGAAATAGTGTACAGCATGGGGGTAATGTGACGTGCCTATATGGTGCTGTTGGAGAAAGGAAAATATAGTGGTGTGTAATGGAAATTGGAAATTTTTGGTGAGGTCTTATGGGACCAAACTCCTGAGGTCATCGGGCCCTAAGCCTACACTCTACTTAATCTAACTTAAACTAACTTACGCTATCGACAACAGGCACACCCCTGCCCGAGGGAGGATTTGAACCTCCGACGGGCGGAGCCGCACGGACCGTGACAACGTGCCAAGGCCATGCGGTTACCCCGAGTGGCAGGGTGTAATGAATATGGAGAAAGGAGAGAAGTAGATCCCAAAGGAGAAGGTAACATCAGGATGAGAGTTAAACAGAAAGGAAAGGAATAATCAGACTTGAGAGAAACCCAGAAAAGTGACCTGAGACGTATCTTTGGTAAACAACATTATATATTTTCGGACCTGCTAGTGCTATTTGGAGATTAAGACCGCTATCTAACCGTAAAAAACGATGTACATTACTTCAAAATGCCGTTTGTTATTCCTGAAGCACATAAAGTTAGGGATTTTATTCAGAAAATGCCCAAATGGAGGATTATTGAAAATAGTATTAGCGTTCAAAATAATGCCTTAGTTGCAGTTCCAAAGAAAGACCGATCAGTTAAGCTTTTATGGAAAAGATGCTTTTCGTAAAACTCTGTAAAAACAATTTAGAAGTGTTTGTATCAAGTCCAGGGTAGTAGAAGTTTGATGTAGTACTGTAATCAGGTAACGTCCCGTAAATATTGCCTTTATCAGTAATATTTTTGTTGTTTAAAATTTTGTTAAGGATGTATGGCTAATTTGTTTGGTTTTGCTCAGTTAAAGAAGGCGTTTTGTGATAATATCGCCGTTGTTTGAACTTCAGAGGTACCTGAAAATAATATTCAGATGTTGGGAATTATTCCGATTGTTTACTACGAGTACCTTGATAGGCGAAGAGAGAGAGAGAGAGGGGGGGAGAAAGAGATAGAGAGAGAGAGGCACGAGAGCTGTTTAGTTTTTTTTTTCTTTTTTGTTCACACCTCAGCACAGCTGTCAATGGCAGCTGGGGCAGCGTGAGGTGGCTACCATGCGTACGATCCGTTATGCCCACACCATATGAATCTAAAGAAATTGTATTAAATTTTATTCGATCTTTTCATACTCCATATTAAGGGGCATGTTCTTGTTGTTCCTAGCATCATGAGTTCTTTGATGGCTCAGGTTTATTTAAAAGACCGTAAGTTCCTCCCAGACCGACCGAGGTGACGCAGTAGTTAGCACACTGGATCAATTCTGGAGGATGAATGCTGAAGAGTAGATGGGTAGATCACATAACCAATGAGGAAGTATTGAATAGGATTGGGGAGAAGAGAAGTTTGTGGCACAACTTGACCAGAAGAAGGGATCGGTTGGTAGGACATGTTCTGAGGCATCAAGGGATCACCAATTTAGTATTGGAGGGCAGCGTGGAGGGTAAAAATCGTAGAGAGAGACCAAGAGATGAATACGCTAAGCAGATTCAGAAGGATGTAGGTTGCAGTAGGTACGGGGAGATGTAGAAGCTTGCACAGGATAGAGTAGCATGGAGAGCTGCATCAAACCAGTCTCAGGACTGAAGACCACAACAACATATAAACTTGTATTCATATTGCAACTGCACTGTAGAAACCTCAGCTCGTTATAGTCAGTAATTTTGGAAACGTAGTGCTTTACCTGAAAACTATAAAACCTTCCTTATTATTACACAACAAAGTTAAAGCTTATAATGAATATATTTACAATTTTATTTGAAAATAGCAAAATAGTTGAGTTCGTATGAATTATTTTCAGGGAATTTTCTTGGCTTTCGTTACAACAGATACCTGATACAAAAGCTATCCCTTTAAAGTGTTGTATGTAAGTGTTGTGGAAAGTCTGAAAGTGTGTATGCAGTACATTTAAACTGTGGATATTTTTATTTATAAAAAATTATATAATACATATGCGTGGAAAATTTCTTGTGTACTCACGTGACGTATTTCTTAGTATGCATGCTTTCGTATAATAGCAGCCAGGAGAAACGTTAGGTATTAAACCTGTTAGTATTTCGTTTTTGGCTGTAATTCGTACTTACTTTTATTTAAATTTAATTTGGTTTTGTAAATTGAGAATTTCATTTATATATTGCTGTATGTAAACTTATTGGATGACTTATCAGCTACGGCTGGGACCTCATCAGTCAATAAGGGTTAAGCATTTGCTGCTCTTTATAGAGAACTACGTGGCTCGCTTAGAAACCATTTTACTGTGAAATTCAATGTGGAACCGCACCGCACGTATTTTTGTCAAGATGAAGAAAATCTCACGTTCTGTCAGTTCTCATATCGTGATAGTAAAGCTACTATAGTTTGAAACATGGTCGTGAAGATCTGAGAAGATTGGCTATCTCAGTTTGCGAGTGATTTGCGTGTGTATTTAAATGCCTTACTCTGAATAGAGCGTTTCTTGAGCAACCTGGTTCATTTGGGATTCTTTTTCGAGGAGACCACTGAACTACTTGATACAGTACCTCGCCTGTAGCTCTGGTTCACTGACACTATAGAACATGATTATCATTCTGGCCGGACTGGTGAACTCCTTATTGTTTACGTGTGAAAAACGTGTCGTACAAACATTAACTTAGTGGCATCAGTAATAGTTTTGAGAATAAACACGGACTTGATACTCCATTAGAACTTCTTTTGGACGCAATAATTAATGGAACTTTAAACCTTGTTACGCAAGTTACCTAGACTCCCTAATGCCCGCTGTTTTCACGAACTTGTAGATGCTCCCTCCAAACTTGAGCTATGCTGCCTTTGATTGGTAGGTATTTAGTCGAATTTCCTTCAACGCCGCTTTTATCGGATGAAGTAGTATCTAGAAAGGCAGAGTGAAAGGGATGGACGGCAAGAAGCCTATAGAGGATCATGGACTGGAATGTCACATAGGGATGTGAAGTTGTAATCCACCTTACCGCTAGCTTACCAAGTTTACCAGGCATCGCACGAACTTCGAACTTCTTCAGACGCTGCCAATATCCTCGGGAGAAGTCTTTCTTCGTCGGGAGGTGACACGAACACGAGGGTTTTCATTTATCCCTAAAAAAAAAAAAAAAAAAAAAAAAAGAATGCTATTGGACCCTTTCCCCCTAACGATACAATGCCCGCGGCAAGTGGTACTAAGCACGCCACGAACTTGCACGGAAAAGTATGCAGGTGCTACGTCTAGTTGCACCGAATCTTGCTAACGCAGAAAGAGAACTATAGCTTTGGTGATGTTAAGGCGCATATTCTTGTTGTTCCTAGCATCATGAGTTCCTTGATGGCTCAGGTTTATTTAAAAGGCCCTAAGTCGCTCCCAGACCGACCGAGGTGACGTAGTAGATAGCACACTGGATCAATTCTGGAGGATGACATAACCAATCCCAGTCTCGCCATCCAGATTTAGGTGCTCCGTGATTTCACTACATCGCTCCAGACAAATAGTAAATTTAGACAACACAGTCTACGCAGCGTTCTCATCTCTTGTTTTGATCAGAGCTCCAGACAAATGCTGGGTTGGCTCCTTAGAAAGGGCACGGCCGATATCCTTCCCTCTCCTTCCATAATCCGAGCCTGTGGTCCTTCTCTAATGATCTCGTTGTCGATGGGACTTTAAACACCAATCTTTCTTCCTTCCTTCCCAGTTTCCTATTCCACAGTTATTCTTTATGTGTACAACTTATCTGGGTACAACGGCTCGCAGGTACCATAGTAGGTTTTGTGTTCTGATGTAGACAAACAAATTAGTGACACACAAATGTGCAGTTCATTGCGCTGCGATAATTAACTAAAGTTGCACAGTAACTCGTTGGATGTGAACTGCAGACAGATATAACTAATCAGTGGCCTGTCAAAGCGTGGGTTACTGAATAGGATGTCAACACGATTATGTCCGTTCTCGGCGCCACATTGTCAATCACTGTCCCTACGCAAGACTAAGTCTCCCAGGCTGATCTCCACTACGCACTGTAGCTGCGAACAGTAGGCCTGGAGCTCCATCCAAGAACCGTCGTTCGTTAACACCAAACGCGAACTGTCCGTTGCTGCTCGTGCCCGCCACTTATCAAAACGCGGAAGTCCATCTCATAGGCGGCGGCGCGGCGGTTGCTGGTTGGGCCGCGCTTGTGGTTGGCGGCGAAATTCGAAGCGCCGACCGTGGCGGCCGTCGGAAACTGTCTCAGCGCGCCAGGTCCGGCTGCGTCCTTCGGCAACGACTCAACAGCTCTATTTCTAATTTTTGTATTCACATGCGTCACCAACTTACCCTCCTCCCTCCCGCCCCTCTCGGCCACCTTTTCATCATCACGCAAAGCTGACTAGACTGAATTCATTACACTGGCTATAGACGCGCAGACATGCACCTATTGGGACATACGCTGAGTTCTCTTGGTCGCTAGCTTCAATTCTTCCACGGAAACTTTGAGGGTTACCCAGATTTCAGATGACTGCCTTTGTCTGAGTCGACCTCGCTCGACGCAAGATTGTCCAAGGGAAGTAGACGCATTTGGTAGCCGCCCAAAACGTGGAGCACAGTCGCTGTGTGATATTTTCAGTGGCTCTTACGCTCTTTCCGGCGCTATCTAGTCACGTACCTCTTCTGCTTCTACACTGGTCGCAGGGCGCGGCTGGGTCCTTACAGGGTGCAAGCGCTATCTAGTCACGTACCTCTTCTGCTTCTACACTGGTCGCAGGGCGCGGCTGGGTCCTTACAGGGTGCAAGCACTCATAACCAAATGGACTCAGCATTTTATTTATTTATTTTTGCTTTGTTCTGTGGCTGTTACTCGTTCCTAATGTCTTTCTCCACACCTGTCACATAGACCCCGGATATGTTACTGGCAGTGCTATATCTCTAATCCAGAAGCTTGATGTGAACCCCATTGATATTGGTTATTTAGCTTAGGAACTACTTATTACTGTGCATGATACCATATGCTTCTTCTGTAATTCTCAGAGGTTAACTAGCTGTGTATACCGCAGCTTATGTACAGGGTGTACATGAAGTCCGGGAACACTTTCAATTACTTATTGCATCACAACGAAATATGGTACAGATATCACACATATGTCATTTTGAAGAGATACCATGAAAGTTTTTTTTTCATGTATAGCGCCACAGCGTAGTTTGGTAATTTGCCGACAGTCAGCGCTAGTCGCAGACATGGCGAGTTCAGGTGTGGAGCGAGCTTTCTATGTGTTGCAGTTCGACAAAAATAAGTGTGCTACAGCTGTTCAACGGATGTTTAGAACCATGTACGGTAAGAAGCCACGAACAAGGATGACCATTTACCACTGGCACAACGAATTCGTTACGACAGGTTGCTTGTGCCCAGCAGAGACAAGCGGACGTCCCCCTGTGAATGTGGAGCGCGTACGAGAGACATTCATAAGGGGTCCAAAGAAATGGATCAAATGACAGTGTGGAAAGTCCTGCGACAGAAGCTGTCTATGAAATCATTCAAATTGGAGCTAGTGCAGAAGCTCGATGACGACAACAAACATAAGCGTTTTGAGTTTTGTTCGCAGCTGCAACAACTGACTGAGTATGGGGATGGCATTGTTGATCGCTTAATTTTTAGCGACGAAGCCACTTTTCACACTAATGGGAAAGTGGCCAGGAATTATTGTCGAATCTGGATTACAAAGCATCCACACGAATGCATTGAATTTGAGCCTGATTCCCCAAAGGTAAATGTTTTTTCTGCCTTGTCTCGTCGAAAACTGTACAGGCTATTCTTCTGTCACTGGATATTCCTACTTGGAAATGTTGCAGCAATGGCTGATGCCTCAAATGCAGTCGGATTCTCCATTAATCTTTCAGCAGGATCGGGCTCTACACCATTTTCATCGTGAAGATCGTGGATATCTAACACGGAGCTGCCGCATCGATGGATTGACCGTGCTACAGAAGGGGACAGCTGTTTCAGGAAATGGCCTCCCCGATCACCAAACCTCACTCCGTGTGACATTTTTCAGTGGGGACACATTAAAGATCTGGTGTATGTACCGCCGCTACCACGTGACGTAACAGAGCTCAGGGAGAGAATACGAGAAGTGATTGCCACAGTCGACGATGCCATGCTGGGATAGGTATGGCAAGAATTTTACTACAGTATTGACGTCTGCCGGGTCACTCACAGTTCGCATATCGAATTATTGTAAAAAAAACCTATCAGAGTTTCTCTTCAAAATGCAATATGTATTGCATCTGTACACTGTTTAGTTCTTGTGCAATAAATAATTGAAAGTGTTCCCGCTCTTTATGTACACCATGTATTTTACTTATTTTATTGGCTGTGATTTATATTCTGTTATATGGGGTGGGAGGAGCAAAACAGCCACACTAAAGCTTGGCGATTTTTAGCTAAGTTTCCACCGGTCTAGAAACACCAAAATCGCAATGTGTAAAGTAAGACCATACTGCCTGATGCTTTTATGTACATTCTCGTTGCACAGTAGTAAACTACCTACATCATCATTAGTCCGAAAAATACCCAAGGGCCATCCCCGACAGGGTACAGGACAGTGAACAAATAGCTACGAAGCGCAAAATAAATTAGGGAAGCGGTTGTAACCTTGAGAATATATTGAGACAAAAATAAATTTATAAGCAGTAGAAATACTGTCTTAGGAGTAAGACATTAATTACGTAATTATCATTTTCTCGAGGGAAATTCATTATTACTACATAGAAAAAGTAAACAAAACAAACTGAAAAGGTTCAAAATGGCTCCAAGCACCA
The DNA here is from genome assembly GCF_021461395.2 of Schistocerca americana. NCBI lineage: Eukaryota > Metazoa > Arthropoda > Insecta > Orthoptera > Acrididae > Schistocerca > Schistocerca americana. Next base: position 84,857,415 of record NC_060122.1, read on the forward strand.
TGAGACTAAACATCTGTAGAACTACTTAATCCTAACTATCGTAAGGACATCACACACATCCGTGCCCGAAGCACGATTCGAACCTGCGACCGTAGCAGCAGCGAGACTCCGGACTGAAGCGCCTAGAACCGCTCCGCCACCGCGACCGGCAAACTGAAAAGGTGTAAAACACAGTTCTCGCACAAGTAGTCATTTTCATCTCCACCACCAGCTGCGCACAGTTACTGGGCCCACATTGCGCTTGATGGGTAGCTGACCTCCGCCGTTGACCTTACCCGGAAAGCAGCGGTCTACTCACGCCACAGTTAAGACTGCCCATAGCAGTTTCAGAACTATCATGCCGAAAAATTTTCTGTTCAGTAACGTGAGGTGGTAGTATACTTCTTCTTTTCTTGTTGTGAAATCAAAGCGGGATGAAATTTTCGTAATACATTCTTTTTGCCAGTAGGGCGTAGATTTTTCTTAAAAACTCACTCCTTCAATTTATTCCTTGTAACATGATAGTTCGTTACATCAGTTTTGAAATCTATGCCGTCCTTCACTCCATATCACTTGACTGACTCTGTCCTATCTTAGAAGTCTACACCAGCGCTGTAAGCAGAACATAACTTAGTTTTATTTTTATGATGATAATTTTTTAATTATTTTAGGGTAACTGTTTTATTTAATATTAATTATAAGAATAATAATAATTTTTTATGATTTATCTGTTGTTACTTAAAGAGTAATTAGTATACAAATAAAAAAAAAAAATACGACACGTCATAACAGCTAAGCCGGTCGAAAAGGGCACTTGCCACTCTGACATAGCGTAGTGATACATCTAGGGACGTGTAGTATGTGTCGTGCGCTATTGTGCGCATTTGTCACCTCCCGTAAATAAAATTCAGCGCTGTGCCCTCAATAGACCACGTGATGTTCATCGTTTTTTTCGACGTTCGCGGTTCGATACTCATTGCGTTCCTTGAGCATGGACAGACCATTAATAGTGACCTGTACTGTCAGACACTTCGTAGCGTACCCAAGTCCATCAAGAACAAACGGACAGAGCTGCTCACGGAGAGAGTGACTCTGCTCCAAGATAACGCGCCTCAGCATGTCTCCGTGGTCATAAGAAAGTGGTATGGCCAAGTTCACGTGGAAGCAGCTTGAGCATCCGACCTGCAGCTCGGGCTTGTCGACCTGCATCTTCCTTGTGTTTAATACGCTAAGAAAACCATCTCAAAGGGAATCGCTTCAACTCGAACGACAAACTGAATGACACAGTGGAGGAAGGCCAATACGCGCGCCATCCGTGAAAGAAATACTATGGCCCGAATCTTGTAGATGGTGTATCCAGATGAGTCTGTTGTATGCAGATGCAACGCTAACACAGTGTCATCACTCCAGTCCACACCTACTAGAGCCGTTGACAAAATACCGATCTATCGATTTTCCAAAATTTTGTGGCGGCGTTCGTAGCGACAAACAATTCGCTGTAGAAACGGCTTACGAAGTCACCGCCACACTTTTAATAGCGGGCCGACCGGTCCGCTGGAACAGTGAACAGAAAGATGAGAACCCAAACACTCTGATTAAATAAAAGTCGGTACTTATCTTTATTAACGAAGATACAGAAACACAGTAGTGAACTCCGTGTCTGCAGAAATCTGTCCGAGTCGGAGCGGCTAGGTCAGCGTCGGCTGACGACAAGCAACAACTCTGCTGCGATGAACGCACAACTAACTAGCAAGTACACAATTCGGTGGCGAGTATACAACTGAGCGGCGAATACAGAACTGTCCTAGCGCTCGCGACTCCAGCGCTTAAGAAACCAGAAGCCAGCGGTGGCGCGCGCAGACTTGCGGCGATTTCCTGTCTCGCTGGCGCTGCTTATGCGGACGGCGTCCGGACTTTGATGCTGCCAAGCTTTTGGCAGCGGGCTCAGGTGGCATTACTGGCTAGGATATAACACTCCTCCCCCCCCCCCCAAATCGCCGCACCGTCGTGGAATAATGACGTGGCGAGCGTCGACGGCGGGGGAGGGGTCTGGCCGCAGGCGTAGCAGAAGAGACCGGGGCGGAGACTGTTGTCGGTGGCAGTCCCCGGTCCGCAGCCCAGCATTGGCTGCGCGGGGCCTCGGGAAATACCGACTGAAAACCGAGGTCAGGGTGCACGCCTGTGACCACGGGCGCAGCTTCTGGTACTGGACGCGACGGGGCGTCGGGACCCACGAAGAGAGGCAGCGTCTCCTGACGCTGCGTCGACGGCTGCTGAGTGGGCGCCGGACAAGGCGCTGCGGTGTCAGACTCCTTGGGGGTGCCCAAGGAAAGCGGCTGCAGGACAGGCTGCACAGCCACCGCGTGGGAAGGCGGCCCGGCTGAGGGGTCGACGTCCATCAGCTCCGAAGGCGGTGGCGACTGAAGAGGGACCGCAGGCGCCGGAGCGACCACCTGGGGCGCTCCCGGATGAAGCTGCGCGGGAGGCATCAACGGCACGGGCTGTCGGCGTGGTAGCGGCGACGGCTGCTGCTGCCCTGGGGGCGGCAGCGAAGTCGGAATGCGCGGCTGGAACCCGCCGCGGACCAAATCTGTGGACAAAGAACGAGCGGCAGAATCCGGGCGGCCAGCGCGGCGCAACTGGTTCTGATGCCTCCTGTGCACCCCAGTAGCACCTTGAACAGTATAAAAACCGCGACCCTGGACACTTATCACGGTACCACGTTCCCAACGACGGCGACCGTGATAAACTCTGAAAAAAACGGCGTCGTTGCGCTGAAAACGCGTGCGATGTTCAGAAGCGGCGGGTCGATCCGGGGGGTGCAACAACCGTAGTAGGGTGCGATGACGACGGCCGTGGAGAAGCTCCGCAGGCGAAGGGCCGTCGCGTGGCGTGGTCCGGTACGACGACAGGAACGTGATGAGGACCTGCTGACGAGAGTGCGTAACACGAAGGCGGTCCATATGATCCTTGAATGTGCGTACAAAACGTTCCGCTGCACCATTCGATTGAGGGTGGAACGGCGGAGTAAGAACATGGCGAATGCCATTGGCAGAACAAAGACTTTCAAATTCAGCAGAGGTAAATTGTGGACCATTGTCAGACACTAAAACTTCTGGAAGACCCTCAATACAAAAAATTGAAGTCAACGCCTGTATACTTTGTGCAGACGTTGTAGACTGCATGGGCACAACAAACGGAAAATTACTAAATGCATCTATCACGATGAGCCAACGAGAATGCCAATATGGACCAGCGAAATCAATATGTACTCGCTGGCAGGGACCGGCAGGGCGTGCCCACTCAAAATAGCGTTGAGGCGGAGCAGCTTGGTGTTCGGCACACGTCGAACAATCTGTAGACATCTGCGTAATCTGCTGATCAATGCCGATCCATGTACATTAACGGCGGGCAAGCTGCTTGGTGCGGACCACTCCCCAATGACCTTGATGCAACAAGTCGAGGACTTTGGATTGGAGCACTTGGGGAACCACTACACGAAGCTGGTCATTCTCGGTGCGTAACAGCAAAACTCCGTGCGAAACAGACAACAGATGACGTTGCGGATAATAGCGACGAACCACAGGATCCGATATGTCCTTTGCCTTGGACGGCCAAGCACGTTGAACAAAACATAATAGTAAACTCAGATGAGGATCCGTAGCTGTCTCACGTGCCACCTGACGATATTCAATCGGAAAATCCCGGAGGGATTGATGCTCATCGGCGTCAATCTGATGGCAAGAGTCGTCAGAGGAATCGAAGACATCATCCGCAGAAATCGGCAATCTAGAAAGCGCGTCAGCGTTTGCATGCTGAGCTGTAGGGCGATACAGTATCTCATACTGGTATTGTGATAACAAAAGAGCCCAACGTTGTAGTCTCTGAGCTGTCCGCTGAGGAACTGGTTTAGACGGATGAAACAGTGACGTCAGGGGCTTGTGAACCGTTACTAAATAGAATGGTCTACCATAGAGGTAGTGATGGAATTTTGTGACACCGAACACAATAGCCAACGCTTCCTTGTCCAATTGGCTATAATTACACTGAGCTTTGTTTAGCAATTTAGATGCGAACCCAATAGGACGTTCGCTGTTACCGACTCGGTGAGACAACACAGCACCGAGGCCGAAAGAAGAGGCATCACAAGCTAACACCAGAGGCTTGTTAGGGTCGTAATGGACCAGACAACGATCATTCAATAAAGCCTCTTTAAGCTGCTGAAAGCCTGATTGGCAATCAGCTGACCACACAAACGGAACATTCTTACGGCGGAGACGATGCAACGGTGCAGCAATCTGTGATGCATTAGGTATAAACCTAATATAATATGTCAATTTGCCAAGAACTGCTTGCAATTCATGCAGATTGCGAGGGGCGGGCAAATCACGAATAGCTGCTAAATGTGACTGGGAGGGATGAATGCCTTGAGCAGTAATAACATGTCCCAGATACTCCATCTCCGTAAGGAAAAATGAGCATTTATCGATGTTGCAACGTAGGCCTGCCTGAGACAACACTGTAAACAAACACTCCAAATTACGGAAATGTTCAGCAGGCGTCCGACCGGACACAACAATATCGTCTAAATGGCTGCAACACGATGGCACATTAGCCAGAAGTTGTGACAAAAAACGCTGAAAAACAGCTGGAGCTGACGCCCAACCAAAAGGCAAACGCAGAAAACGGAACAACCCCAACGACGTGTTTATGACAAAATACTGTTGTGATTGCTCGTCGAGGGGCAATTGCAAATATGCTTCACGGAGATCAATTTTGGAAAAGAAACGAGCTTCCCCTAACTTATCCATCAGCTCGTCCGGTCTAGGCAAAGGAAAAGAATCAATGACAGTCTGATGATTAACTGTCGACTTAAAATCAGCACACAAACGTAACTTGCCAGACGGTTTCTTTATAATAACTAAGGGAGAAGACCACTGGCTCGCTGAAACGGGTTGAATAACACCGTTGTTTTGCCAACGACGAAGTTCATCTGCTACAGGTGAGGCACTGGACGAGCACGAAAAAATCGAGGCTGAGCATTATCTTTTAACGTAATATGAGCGGCAAAGTTCGCGGCATAACCTAGTTCGTCTTTAAATATGTCACTGTATTGTTTACACAAATCGGTTATGCTGTCTTGAGGAACAACAACAGAATTAATTTGCAACACATTGTCTTGGATAGACAGGCCAAACAAGTCAAAACAGCCTAATCCGAAAATGTTTACACTGTCTGTAGCGCGGAGCACTGTGAATGAAACTGTTTTTGTATTGCCACGGAATGTGGCTGGCACGCTACATACACCTAACACAGAAATTTGTTCTCCACCATAAGTAGCCAAAGAATGTTTTGCCGCTGAAAGTTTAGGGCGGCCGATAGCCGCATACGTAGCACTATTTATGAGAGTCACAGACGCACCAGTGTCTAATTGAAAATTGAAGGTCTTATCCTGGATGCGTAGCTTCACAAATAGTTTATTACAATGTCTCTGGATCGGTGCAGTGGAGGCGGAAGACACAAAATCAGCGCGTTTAGCGCGTGTTCGCTGCTTACGACAACTCGTGGGTTGGGCGGGTGGAACAACAACTCCCGCTTCACTTGCAGTCTGTACATTACTTTTTACAGCGTTTGAATTACGCTGGGGTCGCATAGCAGAGGGCTGGGTGGGTGGCTTATTGCGAACAAGTTTATTACCCACACGAACCGTGGAAGAGTCTTTAAACGCGACCTTCTGGGCGGGCTGGCTTTGAAGAACATGAATATCCATGGGCTGGGCAGCACTAGAATTGTTCTTGCGTTTACGCAAACAAACAGTCTGGATGTGTCCTTTCCTTTGACAAAAGTGACAAACCGCGTTTCTTAACGGGCAACGTTCACGAGGATAAGCAAAAACACACTTAGGGCAAGACTTAACTCTATCATGTTGCACACGCGGCTGACGAATGTGTGTAACATGGTTGGTTGGTTTTTTGGGGAAGGAGACCAGACAGCGTGGTCATCGGTCTCATCGGATTAGGGAAGGATTGGGAAGGAGGTCGGCCGTGCCCTTTCAGAGGAACCATCCCGGCATTTGCCTGGAGTGATTTAGGGAAATCACGGAAAACCTAAATCAGGATGGCCGGACGCGGGATTGAACCGTCGTCCTCCCGAATGCGAGTCCAGTGTCTAACCACTGCGCCACCCCGCTCGGTGTGTAACATGACGCGGCCGGCTAGTGTTTACAGTCTGACTCTGCCGGTGGGGCCGCGGGCGTGACATAACTTGCTTAGCACAGGCAATTTGAGAAATACATGGCTGATCTAACTCACACTCAGCATAGTCAAAAGTATCTTGGGCTTCAATGATGTTCATCACAGTCTCTAATGACGGGTCAGGCAACTTTAAGATAGCAGCACGAATACGAGAATCTGCAATGTTTTGAGTAATAGCGTCTCGTAACATGACATCACTGTAGGAAGCTCCACACACACAATTAAATCGGCACTGACGGGTGAGGCCCCGTAAATCTGTTAACCACTGTTTATTAGATTGATGTGGCAGTTTCTTTAATCTGAAGAACTTGAATCTGGCTGCTACCACATGAACTCGCGACTCGAAATACTCAGCAAGCTTGTTAACAACAACGTCATAGTCTAAAGCTTCTGGCTTGGATTCCGGGAACAACTTACAAAGTAGTCGATAGACTTCCACGCCTGCAGTGTAAATTAAAGAAAGCTGCCGCTCAGTACCCGTGATTTTGTAGACTGTCATGTGCGCCTGCAACTGCGCGAAATATTCTCGCCATTCTTCTCTTGATGCATCAAAAGCACGGAAAGGTGGTGCTGCCTGTGCTTGTTCCTTTTGTGTTGGAGGATTAGCCGCTTGTTTGGCGATTGCTTCCACCAGACTTTGTATTTGCTGACTCTGTAACAAGATCAACTGTTGTAATTCGGCAGACATAGTGAACACAAATTAAACCAGCCCCCAAAATTTTATCGCTAAAATTAGTATAACCAGAAACAAGTTGAACCAGCCCTGCACACGAGTTCGGAAGCCCTCGTCGCCAGTTTTGTGGCGGCGTTCGTAGCGACAAACAATTCGCTGTAGAAACGGCTTACGAAGTCACCGCCACACTTTTAATAGCGGGCCGACCGGTCCGCTGGAACAGTGAACAGAAAGATGAAAACCCAAACACTCTGATTAAATAAAAGTCGGTACTTATCATTATTAACGAAGATACAGAAACACAGTAGTGAACTCCGTGTCTACAGAAATCTGTCTAGTTCGAGTCGGAGCGGCTAGGTCAGCGTCGGCTGACGACAAACAACAACTCTGCTGCGATGAACGCACAACTAACTAGCAAGTACACAATTCGGTGGCGAGTATACAACTGAGCGGCGAATACAGAACTGTCCTAGCGCTCGCGACTCCAGCGCTTAAGAAACCAGAAGCCAGCGGTGGCGAGCGCAGACTTGCGGCGATTTCCTGTCTCGCTGGCGCTGCTTATGCGGACGGCGTCCGGACTTTGATGCGGCCAACCTTTCGGCAGCGGGCTCGGGTGGCATTACTGGCTAGGATTTAACACAAAAAGTATCGATAGATGTCAGCAATAAATTCTTCACAGATATATCGATATCGAAATGGCAATACCAAGTGCCGATATTTTCATTTTATATTATTTCTTTCGAAATTTTCGATAATCATTAGAATTTGTTGGTTTGGAATATTGTAGAATAAGATACGAGGGTCACTCCAAAAGAAATGCATACCATTTTTTTTAAATCCATCTTTTATTCTACATGTTTGAAAGTTTTATAGTGTGTAGATACATCCTTTAGGAACAATATTTTCATTATGAATGGGATTTTCACTCTGCAGCGGAGTGTGCGCTGATATGAAACTTCCTGGCAGATTAATACTGTGTGCTGGACCGAGACTCGAACTCGGGACCTTTGCCTTTGGCGGGCAAGTGCTCTTCGAACTGAGCTACCCAAGTACGACTCACGCCCCGTCCTCACAGCTTGGAAGGTAGGAAACGAGTTACTGGCAGAAGTAAAGCTGTGAGGACGGGGCGTGAGTCGTGCTTGGGTAGTTCAGATGGTAGAGCACTTGCGCGCGAAAGGCAATGTCCCGACTTCGCGTCTCGGTCGAGCACACAGTTTTAATCTGCCAGGAAGTTTAATATTTTCATTTCTCCACATAATTTACATCCCTCTCAACCGCCTTACCCCCACGGTAAATTTCTGGACCAACCTGTTGGAGCCACTATTTGGCAGCGTGCACAAGGGAGTCATCATCTTCAAACCTTGTTCAACTAAGAGTGTCTATAAGCTTCCCAAAGAGATGATAGTCACATGGAGCCAGGTCAGGACTGTAAGGCGGGTGTCTCAGTGTTGTCCATCTGAGTTTTGTGATCACTTACATGGGTTTTTGACTGACATGTGGCCATGCATTGTCGTGCAACAGCAATGCATCCTGCTTTTGCCGATGTGTCGAACACGACTCAGCCGAGCTTGAACTTTCTTCAGTGTCGTCACATATGCATCAGAATTTATGGCGGTTCCACTTGGCATGATGTCCACAAGCAAGAATCCTTCGGAATCGAAAAACACCGTAGCCATAGCTTTCCAAGCTGGAGGTATGGTTATGAATATTTTTCCTTGGGTGAATTTGCATGATGACACTCCATTGATTGCCTGTTCGTCTCTGGTTAAGAATGATGGAGCCATGTTTCATCACCAGTCACAGTTCTTCCTAGAAATTCATCTTCACCATTCTCGTACTGTTCGAAAAGTTCGCTGTATAACGTTTTTCTTGTTTCTTTGTGAGCCACTGTCAATATCCCGGGAACCCACCTGGCACAAACCTTTCTTAACGATAACACTTTCAGTATTCTGCAAACACTTCCTTCCCCTATCCCAGCGTAGCGTGACAATTCGTTCACTGTGATGCGTCTGTCAGCAGTCACCAATTCGTTAACTCTCTGCACATTGTCTGGAGTGTGTGCGGTACGAGGCCTGCCACTGCGAGGACAATCCTCAATATTGCCGTGTCAGTTTTCATCACGTAACCTGCTTGCCCACCGACTAACTGTACTGCGATCGACAGTACCATCTCCATACACTTTTTTCAACATTTTTTGGATGTTTCCCACTGTCTAGTTTTCACAGCACAGGAATTTAATGACAGTACGTTGCTTCTGACGAACGTCAAGTGTAGCAGCCATCTTGAAGACATGCTATGACTGCCCCACTCACGGGAACAGGTTGGACTAAGTTTGAAAACAAGCGGAATGGAAGTATCTACACACCGTAAAACTTTCACACATGCAGAATGAAAACTTGTATTTTTACAAAAATAGTGCGCATTTCTTTAGGAGTGAACCTCGTAATTTAGCTTTCTCTGTTTGAAGGAGTCTTAGTACGTTTTCAGCTTGCATCACGTCCAGTCTTTCTCTTTGACTGTGTGAAGCAAGTACAGATGGCACAAAGAAGTCCGGTGGCACTGGGCGGGGGAGGGGGGGGGGGGGGTGGAGTGAGGTGTGAACGGAATAACAAAATACCTGATGTGAAGAAACAGCACACTAGTTGCATTAAAACCAATTTTTAACACAACTATTGGGCTATTTCTTCACATCGGCATTCTTCAAAAACAGTTGCTGAAACTAATGAACAAAAATCTAAATGACAAGATTGGTCTTTGCAGTGGGCCAAGATGTGTGAGGGAAAATGCTGACGAATCGGCGCTCGGCGCTGCAAATAGGAACTGCAACGTTTAACTGTGCCACACAATTTTTGCACTACGATTGCTAGGTCGCTGGCGTCAGCACAAGTGAAAGAACAGGTAAATCGACGTGAAGTGTTCCAGACAAATCCGATATGCGACGAAACCGAACTACGGACCCATCGCGCACCTTTTGTTGTGCCACTTACCTGCAGTTACCAGTGCTAACAAAGTGCTTCTCGCCAAGCGTGTGCGTGCATTGCTTTCCTTCCAGTTCTTGCTCTGAGGGGGATAAGCATGCTCTTAGCTTGTTCATGTACAGAACACCTAATGATAAATCAATACTTCAATATACAGCTCCAGAAAGGGCAGTATATTTACAATGTGCAGCCGATATCCTTTTGGCTGCCACATCGTTTAATTATATATATATATATATATATATATATATATATATATATATATATATATACACACACACTCCTGGAAATGGAAAAAAGAACACATTGACACCGGTGTGTCAGACCCACCATACTTGCTCCGGACACTGCGAGAGGGCTGTACAAGCAATGATCACACGCACGGCACAGCGGACACACCAGGAACCGCGGTGTTGGCCGTCGAATGGCGCTAGCTGCGCAGCATTTGTGCACCGCCGCCGTCAGTGTCAGCCAGTTTGCCGTGGCATACGGAGCTCCATCGCAGTCTTTAACACTGGTAGCATGCCGCGACAGCGTGGACGTGAACCGTATGTGCAGTTGACGGACTTTGAGCGAGGGCGTATAGTGGGCATGCGGGAGGCCGGGTGGACGTACCGCCGAATTGCTCAACACGTGGGGCGTGAGGTCTCCACAGTACATCGATGTTGTCGCCAGTGGTCGGCGGAAGGTGCACGTGCCCGTCGACCTGGGACCGGACCGCAGCGACGCACGGATGCACGCCAAGACCGTAAGATCCTACGCAGTGCCGTAGGGGACCGCACCGCCACTTCCCAGCAAATTAGGGACACTGTTGCTCCTGGGGTATCGGCGAGGACCATTCGCAACCGTCTCCATGAAGCTGGGCTACGGTCCCGCACACCGTTAGGCCGTCTTCCGCTCACGCCCCAACATCGTGCAGCCCGCCTCCAGTGGTGTCGCGACAGGCGTGAATGGAGGGACGAATGGAGACGTGTCGTCTTCAGCGATGAGAGTCGCTTCTGCCTTGGTGCCAATGATGGTCGTATGCGTGTTTGGCGCCCTGCAGGTGAGCGCCACAATCAGGACTGCATACGACCGAGGCACACAGGGCCAACACCCGGCATCATGGTGTGGGGAGCGATCTCCTACACTGGCCGTACACCACTGGTGATCGTCGAGGGGACACTGAATAGTGCACGGTACATCCAAACCGTCATCGAACCCATCGTTCTACCATTCCTAGACCGGCAAGGGAACTTGCTGTTCCAACAGGACAATGCACGTCCGCATGTATCCCGTGCCACCCAACGTGCTCTAGAAGGTGTAAGTCAACTACCCTGGCCAGCAAGATCTCCGGATCTGTCCCCCATTGAGCATGTTTGGGAGTGGATGAAGCGTCGTCTCACGCGATCTGCACGTCCAGCACAAACGCTGGTCCAACTGAGGCGCCAGGTGGAAATGGCATGGCAAGCCGTTCCACAGGACTACATCCAGCATCTCTACGATGGTCTTCATGGGAGAATAGCAGCCTGCATTGCTGCGAAAGGTGGATATACACTGTACTAGTGCCGACATTGTGCATGCTCTGTTGCCTGTGTCTACGTGCCTGTGGTTCTGTCAGTGTGATCATGTGATGTATCTGACCCCAGGAATGTGTCAATAAAGTTTCCCCTTCCTGGGACAATGAATTCACGGTGTTCTTATTTCAATTTCCAGGAGTATATATATATATATATATATATATATATATATATATATATATATATATATATATATATATAAGGTATATTAATTGGTGTATGGAATATACAAGGATTACAAAATAAAGTAGGAGAAGTGAAGTGTGGACAACAAAATGGCAACTGAAATCAAAATTATTAGCCACAGAAATGGATTTCTGGAGACGTTCAGCAAGAATATTAAGACGAGAAAGAATAAGAAATGGAGTAATCAGAGACAAGACGAAATATAAAAATTCAATTATTGATTTCATCGAGCACAAACAACTTAAATGGTATGGACATATCAGTCGAATGGAACAGGAAAGGCTACCAAAATGCATAATCGACTGGGTACCAATTGGAAGAAGAAAAAGGGGACGACCACCTGATACATGGATACAGGGAGTTCAGTCAGCAATGAGGAAGAACAACATTCCTGAGGATTTATGGACGAATAGAGAAGAGTGGAGAACAATAATTAGTGACTTACTGTAATCTAGAATAGGTGCTGGAAAAATGTACTCACATTGTAAATCTAAATTGAATGGATGAAAATGGGGAAGAAATGGCTTAAATTATTTTTGTTATTTACTCTTTCAGTACGAACTTTGTTGTAGAACCCTTTTTTTATGTGTGGTAATAAAACTTCATTTAGACAGAATTAAGCACATTTAAAATTACGTGAACTTTAGCAACCCTCTCATGCTGATAAATTCAAACTAACTGATTAATAACATTTATGACTTTGAAAATTATTTAAATAAAATTTTTTACGTATTTCGGCCTTGGCACACATTTTCTAAATGCAGTGGGTTTTTAAATATTTACTGAATTGTTTCCCGGCGTTAGCTATGGAACACAAGACTGTCTCTATTAGCATAAAATGTTTAAATATGGCCAAGCCAACCTGAACGTTTAATCATCATTGACAAAACACACTTCATTATACGTTTAAGTTATTTGCTTTAGAACCTACAGATTAACAACTTCAACGTTAATTATCCGCCTATGAATGCACAAATGTAAAACCAGTAATAAATTCAGTCAGCCTCAGGATCGCTGTAAAAGAATAATATTTCGTAATTCACTGCTAACTTTACCTGCTCCCGATATACGGGTGTAGTTAATTTTATAGCGGAACAATTTTTTAAATGTGCCGCCGCTGCAAATCGTTCGGTCGCGGCACAGCCCAACAACACCAACGATAATCGCTAAAAGTGCTGAAAATTCTTTAAAGAAATATTATAGATGACATGGGCAAGCTAATTTTCATTAGTAATACACAATTTTGATAAATTATAATGTATTTAGACCACAGCAATAATTAAAATTAAACACCATTATAATTTCTCCTCTAATGGCGGCTAAAGGCAGATACCGACAAAAGAAGTCTACTCATTCATATAATGCTACGTCACAGGTTCCTCTCTCTCTCAGGTCTCGAGGAAGACGACAAAGAATGCACATTATGTAGTGCTATTTATACTGTTGCTGATTATTAATATCTCTTTGTAATCCTACAACATTATTTTCCTCTGTGGGTATATTTTACATTTTTTCATCGCAGATACTAACATATTTCGTAATTACATTATGAGTATAGAAACATTATAATCATAAATACATTGATAATATTATTACAGAAAATATTACAATAATAACCAACGTCCTTTATACAAAATTAAATAATATTTTTTGTTAAACAATTACAGTACATACGAATTGCTTCATTGCGGCATACAATTAAACGTCATTTCAGTTTATTAACAGTGTGTGTGCTGCCAGGGAACATTACAATCGATATTTTTTCTATCAATGTATAGGTACACAGATTAGATTTTAGACACATCGGGGGCCGATAGTGTAATTTTTTAAACTTCGATACATCGAATTCCCAATACTTTAAAAAATATCAACAGTCCTAATAACTAACGCGGTGGCACTGCTATAGCAACCATAGTAGATCTTTAAACACACAAAAAACAGTCTTGGTTGTACACGATAGGTTATTTAATCTTATCAGGCCTAGAACAGGCGAAACGCGTCACATGTGAAGATTAAATAAAGATCTTGTACAGCCGAGACTGTTTTTCTGCAGCTAACCCATTGTGTTCGAAAGATCGAAGGTTAGCAGAGGATCGACATTTCTTACCCTTAAAGAATGTAGCGCATAGTGTGTACGCTAGAGGCCGATTTGGTTAGACTACACTATAGACGACGACGAATGGAACTAATCGCAGACGTGTAATTGCTAGGAGGAAATATAGAAAAACGTCAATATAAAATCATTTATCGGAAAGGCAGAAGCCATACAGATATCCTACGGGAACCCTCTAAGCAAAACTATTTTTTCCACGAGAAGGTAACAAATAAAACAACCGTTCTGCCGATTTTCCGGTACTGTTCATCTGTCTGAAATCCTTACAATGCTGGGGACCTATACAAGATAGAGAATGGCCAGAGAGAAACATCACGAGACCTATAGCGATCGTGTAGTTAAGAGTGAGAACGTTAGGTGGAGACGGTCATCCAGCTCCGGTGACAGGCGTTAATTGAAAGGCGTTGTGCAGCACGGAGGTAAAAGTATTGTAAACGCGTTGTACAAGAAGCACAAAGGTATACGGTACCTCAAAGTGGATACCCCTTCATCATGGCGAAATAAGAGACGCTTATAGGAAGTGTTTCTTCCCACGTACCACTCTAGAGTGGAGAAGGAAAAGCAGGCACCTAGTCTCGTCTTATAACTTCTTTTCTTTACAGAATGTGACAGATGGTTCAGTCAGTCAATAACATGCTCCATAAACACTCTGTACGGTGGCTAGCTGAATGTCAGAAATTGCAAATTTTACGGCTATCTAAATCAGGTCCCGGGTTCGATTCCCGGCGGGGTCAGGAATTTTCTCTGCCTCGTGATGACTGGGTGTTGTGTGATGTCCTTAGGTTAGTTAGGTTTAAGTAGTTTTAAGTTCTAGGGGACTGATGACCATAGATGGTAAGTCTCATAGTGCTCAGAGCCATTTGAACCATATTTTTCTAAATCAGGGCCTGCCAAGACGTGCCAGAATTCGCACAGGCCAGGTCTGCGGCCCGCGCGTAGTCTACGGTGCGGCCTATTTCGGACTTTCTGGCTTCTTCCCCGAAGTACTAGGTGCAATGCCACGTTTTGCAAAAACGGCTCTGAGCACTGTGGGACTCAACTTCTGAGGTCATTAGTCTCCTAGAACTTAAAACTAGTTAAACCTAACTAACCTATGGACATCACACACATCCATGCCCGAGGCAGGATTCGAACCTGCGACCGTAGCTGCCTCGCGGTTCCAGACTGCAGCGCCTAGAACCGCACGGCCACTTCGGCCGGCCGCGTTTTGCACTGCGGTGCAGTATTTTTCGGTCGGTACAGCTTTCCTCAGTACGTGAGCACTGTTTACCTTTCGTTGTTTGTTGGAGCTATAAGGATGTTCACATGTCCAGTGCATGTTTGCACAAACAGGGGCAGTCTAGCGATCTGTCGTCTCAAAGATTATTAGAAATGATTGGAAAAAATAGCAACATCTTGAAAGAATTGCGTGCTATAAACGAAAGTTGATAGGTGTGCATCTGCATCTCAAAGATGCTGTCTGTCTACATTTCGCGCCAGTCGCAAAACAGTAGCGCTAGTACCCCCAGTAAGTAGATACAAATCTAGTTTGCTTCAAACACACGATGTAAGAGTCGTGAGCGTTAGTTATATCTGAGATAGGATGTGGTGAATTGATGCCAGTCAAGAATGCCTTTAATGAAAGAAAGACGCCATTACCGACACGTCATTGAATTTGATCGAGGTTACGTAATGGGATACGAGAATCAGGATGCTCCTTCTGTGACACTGTAGAAATACTTGGCAGGAATGTAGGCACTGCACATAATTACTGGCAGCAGTTCTCACGGAAATGTACGTTCACAGGAAGACCTGGCTCTGGATGGCTACGTGGCACCACCGAGATGGAAGCCCATCGTGTTCGTCCTGTGGCTGTGGATCATCGTACGGCGTCAGCAATTTGACCAGCATTTCGCACCACAGTGACAGAATAAACTGTTACAAATCTATTACTTCAAGGATAGCTCCGAGCCAGACGTCCTGTAACGTGCATTGAATTGGCTCCAAACCACAGCATTGGCGACTTAGGTGAGACCAAGCGCGAATTCATGGGAGGGCACTGTGAATGTCTGTTATGTTTTTGATGAACGCTGGATCTGTCACGGTGCCAGTGATGGCTATGTGGTGGTTTGTAGGAGGGCAGTTGGAGGGCTGCAACCAATCCGTCTGTGTGCTAGACACACTGGACCTACACCTGGTGCTATGGTCTGGCGTGCGATTTCGTATGACAGCAGGAGTACTACCGCCGTTACCCCACGCACAATCACCGCGAATGTGTAATTCAGTCTTGTGATTCGACCTGATATGCTGCCATTCCTGAACAGATTTTCAGGGGAAATTTGGACCAGGAAACGCTCGCCCACATACTGCTGTTGAAACCCAGCATACTCTAGAGAGTGTCGACGCGTTGCCTTGGCCTGGTCGATCACCAGATCTGTCTCCAGTAGAGCACATATGGGACATCATCGGATGACAGCTCCAACGTCATCCACAACCAGCACAAACGGCCTCTCTCTTGACCAAACAAGTGCAACGGGCATGGAACTCCAACCCACAACCTGACATCCGTCTCCTGTGCAACACAATGCATGCACGTTTGCATTCAACATTCCGGCGGTTGTTAATAAACTATGGCATGTGCACTAACCTCTGACCCTACAATGTTAATCACTTATAATATTACCTACACAAATGTGTTCCGGATGTTTTATTACTATACAATAGTTTTTTGTTGGTCTTTCAGTTTTTTTTTTCCGGCAGCGTATATTACGCAGTTACATAAGCGGCGGTAACTGTAACTTAGCTATGAAACTATATTGCGATACCTAGAAGAAAGAATTCGAAGATTAAGTTGACAACGAAAGAGTAAAAAGCTACAATGATCGACAAACGGGGTTTATTGCTGTGTACATCATGAAGCACTTTGTCTTAAATTTGTAGGCTTGCAGCATGTGAAGGAATTGGTCATATGAAAAGCAAAATATCTGGTGTCGCATGCATTATTCCACTGTCAGGTAATATAGTTTTCGATGGATTTAAATGAAGAGTATGGAGACTTTACATATTACCCAAAGTAGGTTGCTTAAGTAAAGGGGCATGCGTAGAACGATTATTTGATTCAAAACTCACCATTGCTGAATTTATGAAGTACTGCCGGAACGAAGATTAGAACATCTGGAATGGATTGCAGATCTTGCACTTCACGTGGACTTTACTTCCCACCACAGTAATACATTACGAGGTGAGAAACAACTACTTTCTGATATGATACCGATGAATTTAAGAAGACAATCGCGTTGTGGAAGGGGGACAGTCTCAGAAACACAGTCCAGTTCCCTAAGATTACTGTTGTTAATGGAAATGAGAGGTTTGCATTATTCGTTGCGACCTTAAGAGAATTACTATGATAGTGTCCTAAACGTTTTGAGGACGCTGCCAAACTTACATCTATTTTCAAGACCGCAGAAAGCTCCCATTCACTTGCAAATGTCAGTGATTGACGTAAATGGTAATACCCGTCTTAACGACAAATCTTTCTACGTTTGAACTCTCCAGGAAATCTACATTGTTTTTCTCAGCTACAGTTTCCGGGTTTCCATAATAAGGTTGCAAGGTGCTACAGTATTGCGAGCTACCTAATAGTATGAAACTAAATAAATGAAATAAAAAAGATTATGAAACTAAATAAATCACTAATACAGGCCAACTTCATTGTGGAAATCTGTGAAACTGTCAGCATCTGTATGTAAGCCGAGAGTTTCCACCCCATAAAAGTTATATTATGTCTTCAGTAAGCCGAAAATAATTAAATAATACTGTTTTTCATCTGTGTTGTTGAGAAATGTGAAACATAAAATCATGCTATATGCATTGCGACTGCACTGTCTTTTAAATGCGGTGCATTCACAGCTTCGCCGTCTTACATCTCCCTGCACTCCCAGAGTGTGAAATGGTGTTGGGGGAACCGTGCAGTGAGGCTTAACACTGTGAAGCAAGTGCAAGGACACGTGTTATGTGCCCCTGATCTAATTAATTTCAACATTTTTGCCAAGTTCTACCGCTTTTCCAAATTGCGCAGATTACTAGTGACCTGCATGTTATTATTCAAAACTAATATTGCTACCAGTGGTATCCAACTGTGCAGGTGCCTCTGCAATGCTGTAGACTAAGCAACCATTCGTAGTCTGATTCCTTTGGTCGCGAAAGTAAGAGAGATAGAATCTGTACCTCACATTTTACTTTACAAATTACTGTGCGTTACTGTTACCAGTTTTGTTATCTGATACACACTGGCCTAGGAAAGGAATTCGAGAGAGAGAGCGAGAGAGAGAGAGAAACAATAGATCTGTTGCTTACGTATATAACATTTTTGTCTGTTCCACAAATATTTTGATATTTTCCATACACAGTTCGAAACTGTTGGGAACAATTCTTATTGCTATTGGCAGCTCCCACAATACCATTTCGCTTCTCCTCAGACAAAATTATATTTATAGTTCGCTGTCTGTATTTTGCTGTTTTTATGTGCAGGTACAGAAAGCATTTTATTATTCCAGAGTGTGAAAAGAGAGCGTGCACACACCTATGATTCTGTGTCTGTGTGGTTGCGCACGCACGGAAAAGCTGCCATCAAAAGGGAAAACTACTGCGTAATGCAGAGATAAAGGTCTCTCGTGGCGTTTATTTTGCGTTTACATTCTTTCTATTCACCAGTTACACTGAAACAGTTATTGTCGACTGTCCACCACAAATACATCCACACTCGCCCTAATGTCCTTAAACCACACGGATACACTAACAGCCAACGAAAGTACACGTGACGAATTATTTACGTTCATCCTTTGTCGCTAGTCATACATTCAAAGTTCCGATTTCTGCCGTGTTGAACAGATATTTTGTCTGGCTGTTAAACAGCGGATCGTAACATCAGCCTGTTTATTTCAGTCGCGTGGAGCGCCCGAAGTGGTGGAGACGTGAACAGGATTGAGATCAGGTCTGGACACACTGTTTAAAGTGTTACTAGATTTCAGACAAGGTTATTAGGTCCAGAGATATAACACTAGCAACAAAGATCCGTATTGTGAGGGCTATGGTCTTTCCCGTTGTGATGTATGGATGTGAGACCTGGACCATTAGAAAGGCTGAACGGCGAAGAATTGACTCCTTCGAACTGTGGTGTTGGAGGAAACTTCTTAGAGTTCCATGGACGGCAAAGAGAACCAACAGATCAATATTGGAGCAAATTAAACCAGATTTCTCTCTGGAAGGTCTAATCTTAAAACAAAAGCTGACCTACTTTGGACACACAATGCGAAGGCATGCCTCGCTGGAAAAAACATTAATGCTGGGGAAGATTGAAGGAACTAGAAGAACAGGACGTCAGAGGATGAGATGGATCGATGGCATCACAGAAGCAATGTGTTCCAACCTGTAAGGTCTACGGGAGGAAGTGCAAGACAGGAAAAAGTGGCGTGATTTGGTTCATGGGGTCACGAAGAGTCGGAACCGACTAAACGAATAGAGAGCGGGAGAGAGAGAGAGAGAGAGATTTCAGATATGTAAGAAATTCTTGGTAAGGCATTTCCCTCCGTTGGCAAGTAGAATAAAACTTCTAATTCTCGTACGGAAAACGGACTTTCTATTAAGCTCTCACTGCTGTTAATGGGATACGTACATGTTTTGTATGATAAAATAGAGGAAAATATTCTGACTTCACCAAATTAAGTTAATTGATATGACTGTAACTTATTTTTGAGGGTTTGTGAGAGAGCTAAGCGGCGTTTATGGAACACTAGAGCAGTAACACATATCTGATCCTCACCATGGAATTCGGGAATATCGCTCCTGCGCTCATTTTCGTGTTTCTCTACGTATATCTTTGGGCTGTACCACATGTGAACGTATAGTTTGGGAGCAGTTTATATCTGCTATTGCAATTGCTTAAGGACTGGCGACGTGCTGTTGCGAAATTATTGCTTCTATTTGGCAATTCTCATGTTTGTTGCTGTTCATGCCTCTGCTCAATATATGTTAGCCCAAGAGTATGCGATTACATAGCTCTGGTTCATGAGGAACTGAAAGTCATTTATGTCATTGTTCAATTTGTGCCCGTCCACGATTCATCAGCCTCACTTTGAGACGATGCAAGTGTTGCAAGGAACCCTGGTCCAGCGACTACACCTGGGGAGCCTGACCAATAGAGGACCAGGATACCAGTATTATTATTATTATTATTATTATTATTATTATATCTTTCCTTTCTCAGACGTTATGTATGGTTAAAAATGGAAAGTCACGCCGACCTTGATCAAGCATGACTTCCTTTTAACTGTGCAGTATATATTACATTGCATTTAGGAACTTTCGGGTAATTGAACATGTATCAATAATTACAGATTTCTGTACTTGTATACATACGTTTGGATGTAGCTGTATTGCGTTAATGTACTGGTGGATATTGTGTGGTGTGACTCCTGTAGTTGATAGTATAATTGGTATAATGTCAACTTTATCCTGATGCCACATATCCTTGACTTCCTCAGCCAGTTGGATGTATTTTTCAATATTTTTTCCTGTTATCTTCTGTATATTTGTTGTATTGGGTACGGATATTTCGATTAGTTGTGTTAATATCTTCTTTGTATTGGTGAGTATGATGTCAGGTTTGTTATGTGGTGTTGTTTTAACAGTTATAATGGTTCTGTTCCAGTATAATTTGTATTCATCGTTCTCCAGTACAATTTTCGGTGCATATTTGTATGTGGGAACGTGTTGTTCTATTAGTTTATGTTATATGGCAAGTTGTTGATGTATTATTTCTGCTACATTGTCATGTCTTCAGGTGTATTATGTACCTGCTAGTATTGTACATCCGCTTGTGATGTGATCTACTGTTTCTGTTTGTTGTTTGCAGAGTCTGCATTTATGTGTTTTGTTATTGGGATCTTTAATAATATGCTTGCCGTAATATCACGTGATTATTGTTTGATCCTGTATTGCAATCATGAATCCATCCGTCTCACTGTATATATTGCCTTTTGTTAGTCATATGTTGGATGCGTCTTGATCGATGAGTGGCTGTGTTAGACGATACGGTTGGTTTCATGTATTGTTTTCCTTTTCCAAATCACTTTCTTCGTATCTGTTGATGTTATGTGATGTAAAGGATTGTAGAAGTGGTTATGAAATTGCAATGGCGTAGCTGATGTATTTATATGAGTGATTGCTTTGTGTGTTTGGCTAGTTTCTGCTCGTTCTAGAAAGAATTTTCTTAAATTGTCTACCTGTCCATAATGTGGGTTTTTTGTGTCGATAAATCCCCTTCCTCCTTCCTTTCTGTTTAATGTGAATCTTTCTGTTGCTGAATGTATATGATGTATACTATATTTGTGGCATTGTGATCATGTAAGTGTATTGAGTGATTCTACGTCTGTGTTACTCCATATCACTACTCCAAATGAGTAGGTCAATATTGGTATAGCATAAGTATTTATAGCTTTTGTCTTGTTTCTTGCTGTCAATTCTGTTTTCAGTATTTTTGTTAGTCTTTGTCTATATTTTTCTTTTAGTTCTTCTTTAATATTTGTATAATCTATTGCTATTTTTTGTCTGTATCCTAGATATTTATGGGCATCTGTTTTTACCATCGCTTCTATGAGTCGCTGTGGTTATCCAAAATGTAATCTTCTTGTTTAGTGTGTTTTCCCTTGACTATGCTATTTTTCTTACATTCGTCTGTTCCAAAAGCCATATTTGTATCATTGCTGAATACTTATGTTATCTTTAGTAATTGGTTGAGTTGTTGATTTGTTGCTGCTAGTAGTTTTAGATCATCCATGTACAGCAAATGTGTGATTTTTTGTTGGTATGTTCCAGTAATATTATATACATAATTTGTATTATTTAGCATGTTTGATAGTGGGTTCAGAGCAAGGCAGAACCGGAAAGGACTTAATGAGTCTCCTTGGTATTTTCCTCGCTTAATATTGGCTGTGAAGTGATATTATTTGAATTTGTTTGGATTTTAAGTGTGGTTTTCCAATTTTTCATTACTATGTTTAGGAACTGTATCAGTTCAGGATCTAATTTGTATATTTCCAATATTTGTAGTAACCATGAGTGGGGTACACTATCAAAATGTATGCGTAGTGTAGCGACCTTTGTTTAGTTTTAGCTTGATGTGTCACCTCTGCATCTATTATCAGTTGCTCTTTACATCCTCGTGCTCCTTTGCAGCAGCCTTTTTATTCTTCATTTATAATTTTGTTCTGTGTTGTATGTGTCATTAATTTCTGTGTAATGACTGAAGTTAATATTTTGTATATTGTTGGTATGCATGTAATGGGGCGATATTTTGCTGGGTTTGCTGTGTCAGCTTGATCTGTAGGTTTGAGAAAAGTTATTCCTTGTGTAAGTGTATCAGGGATTATGTATGGGTCTGCAATGTAACTGTTAAATAATTTAGTTAGATTTGAACGTGTTGAAGTGAACTACTTTAGCCAGAAATTTGCTATTTTATCTTTTTCAGGGGCTTTCCAATTGTGCGTAGAAGTAATTGCTCGGGTGACTTCATGTTGCAAAATTATCACTTTAGGCATTTATGGTATCATCTTGCATGTCTGTTTCTGCTTGTATCCACCATGCATGTCTGTTATGTTGTGCCGAGTTTGACCATATGTTGCTCCACAAGTGTTCCATATCTGTTATATTTCGTGGATTGTCTGTTTTATTATTGTAATAATAATAATTATTATTATTTCCATTATTACCGTTACTAGTATTTGTAACATTAACGAGCCTACAACAACATGTACAAGTGGAAATCTCCGTCTGGGTGGTCCGGAAAAGTCCGAAGAGTCTGAAGAGTTCGTGTGGATTTTTCAGGGAAGGCTATGCTGAGAAATAATTGTTACGAAAAAAATTCGATACGTTGGGCAATTTCCGAGTTAATTAGCATTGAAGTTAGCCAATCAGGTCGCTGCGTGCGCAAATTCAACGATCCGTCGGATACAATTAGTGTCTGTCGTCCTCACATTGTAGGTGACAGGGCCCGAGACTGCTCAGCCTTCGTATCGTGTCCGATCCTTACTACGGTCGTATGTTCGGTTTTAGGAAACCATACAAATAATACCTTTGGCGGCACCGTCTCTGGCGTACCGCTTGAATCTGCACACGTAACGTCCTGATTGACTAACTTCAATACCAATGAAATCGGAAAGAGCGCTACGCGTTGATTTTTTGTCCTTACGAATTACTGCCCAGCACAACCTACCCTGCAACACCTTTAAAGACTTTTGAGATTGTTTCTGACCACCGTCTACAGATTCTTATGAACTCATCGTGTTTGTTAATCTGTAACTCCATCACAGCAGATAAATATTTATGAAATCCATTACCTTCTTTACATTTAAAAGTCGCGATAGCATCCCAGGGATTTGTTTCCAAGTTAATTTCATTGTAACATATTTAACGACTGCTAATCCGATAGTAGAGGCCAACAGGAAGGTAACCGTGAGAAAAATGGAATAACAAAGGAGGGGTAAAGGCTTATCCGTCAGGCATGGGGAATGTTAGAAGTTGGAACATGGTATAAAAACTAAAAAATATGAAAAAGGAAATGCAAAGGCTCATACCAGATATACGGAGATCAATGAAATGAAATGAAATGAAGTTAACGATTACTGATTACACCCCTATAGCGTAATACAAACAGCTGTGTAACGGGAACAGGACTCATTATGAATAAAAAGGAAGAGCAAAAAGATAGTTACTGCGACCTTTTCTGTGGTACGTTTATTCAGTTGGCAGTGAGCCAAAGCCAACAACAATTGTTCAGGTATACATCGCGATGTCACAAACAAAAGATGAAGAGGTAGAGAACGTATATGAGGATAATGGATGGGTATTTTAGTATCCAAACGGACATTATTAAGTAATAGTTGTAGGGGATTGGAATAAGGTAATAGTGGAAGGAACACAAGACTTATTTATGGGGGAAGTATGGGTTCCTTAGTAGGAATGAGAAAGGGGAAATAATAATTTGGTTCTGCAAAAAACTCCAGCTAGTAACAGCAAACACTCAGTTTAAGAATCACAAGCGGAGGAGCATTACTAGAAAATGGATCAGATACAAGGGAAAATTCCGGTTGGGCCATATCATAGTCAGAAAGAGATTCAGAAACCAGATAACAGACTTTACGGAGGAACCAGGATCAGACATAGCGGATATAATTTTGTATGGAAGTTCTGTGGAATGCGAACACTTTTTGCTCAAAAGAGAGCATTCACCGAAACTATAAGCGTTACGCCATCGATTGATCAAAAGTATCCGGTCATCTCCAAAAACATACGTTTTTTTTATATTAGGAGCACTGTGCTGCCTCCTACTGCCAGGTACTCCACATTAGCTTCCTCACTAGTCATTAGAAATCGTCAGAGAGCAGAATGGAGCGCTCTGCGGAACTCCGGGCTTCGAACGTGTCCAGGGAACTAAGTGTCACTTGTGTCATACGTCTATGCGCAAGATTTTCACACTCATAAAAATCCCTAGGTCCACTGTTTCCGATGTGATAGTGAAGTGGAAACAGTAAGGCATACGTACAGCAAAGAAACGAACAGCCCAGTCTCGGCTTTTGACTGACAGAGACCACCGACAGTTGAAGAGGGTCGTAATGTGCAATAGGCAGACATCTATACAGACCATCAAACATGAATTGCAAACTGCATCAGGATCCATTCAAAGTACTATGACACTTAGGCGGAAGGGGAGAAAATTGGATTTCGTGGTCGAGCGGCTGGTAGTAAGTCATACATCAAGGCGGCAAATGCCAAACGACACGTCGCTTGGTGTACGGAGCGTAAACATTGGACGATCGAACACTGGAAAAACGTTCTGTGGAGTGACGAATCACATTATACAATGTGGCGATCCGAGGGCAGGTAGTGGGTATGGCGAACCCTGTAATCGTCACCTGCCAGCGTGTGTAGTACCAACAGTATAACTGGGAGGCGGTGGCGTTATGTTGTGGTCGTCTTTTTCATGGAGGGGGCTTGCGCCCCTTGTTGTTTTGTGTGACACTATCACAGCTCAGGCCGACGTTAATGTTTTAAGCACCTTCTGGCTTCCCACTGTTGAAGAGCAATTCGGGGATGACGATTGTATGTTTCATAATGATAGAGCACCTGTTCATAACACACAGCCTGTGGCGGAGTGGTTACACAATAACATTCCTGTAATGGACTGGCCTGCACAGAATCCTGACCTGAATCCTATAGAACGCGTTTGCGATCTTTTGGAACGCCAACATCGTGCCAGCTTCACCGATCGACTTCGATACCTCTCCTAAGCGCAGCACTCCGTGAAGAAAGGGCTGGCATTCCCAGTAAACCTTCCAACAACTGATTGAACGTATGCCTGCGAGAGTGGAAGCTGTCATCAAGGTTAAGGGTTGGCCAACACCAATTTTAATTTCATCATTACCGATTGAAGAGGCGACGGACTTGTAAGTAATTTCCAGCAAGGTGTCCGCATACTTTTGATCACATAGTGTAGACACAAAAGACAGGAAACTTGTTAAGAGTAATACCTTTTCGAGCTAACGTACTAATACGCCCAGAAAACACACAAACATACTCACACACACACACACACACACACACACACACACACACACACACACACACACAGGCGCTCTGGAGTGCTCAGACGCAAACACTCGTGTGCTCCTACATTGAGCATAGGCGTGTATATGTATCTACTGCGTGTGTGTTCGTGTGTATGTAGTCTGTGTTCTGTTATACATTAGCTTACAAAAGAAATACCACGAATGCTATCAAGTTTTGTTTCTTTTTGTGTGTGCCTGGCGACGTCTGAACGCGTCTTTTGTCGGGGACTGGTCTCCTTTTACCCGAAACAACGCGGTAGATACAAACAGTTTAGTAATGACTTAGCCTAGTATGAAATTTAAAATCATCGTCCCGACGGGTCAGCGTGGGCATAAACGTAATATGGAAGTACTGAGGAACAATGAGGGCATTTGAATTTCCTTGAGGCTGTAGACTGCGATCAGGAATTCCACTATAGGTAGTTCAGCTGAAGAGGAACGTACATTGCTAAAAATGGCAAACACAGATGTTGGAGAAAAAAATATAGCTGCAAGGATGGTCGCTGCAGTCAAACATTGGTTGCAGAAGATATACTTATATTGAAGAAGAAAGAATGAAGCAAACGATTTTTCGGGGTAAGACAGTACTAAAGCAATGTAAGTAACAACGTGGTGAAATAAATAGGAAGTCCACGGATGCCAATGGCAACTGACTGAAAGAAGAATGTGAGAAAATCGAAAAAGCAATCGAAAATATAATGGTCGTCTGAAGATCTGATTCAACTTATAGAAAAGTCAGAAAAACCTTAGGGGAACCTAACAGTAAGGACGTCAACATTAATGGTACGTTAGCAATTCCACCGTTAAAAACAGAGGAGAGATCGGGTAGGTTAAAATTCTACGTTGACTGCCAATACCACAGGGAGAAGTTGTTGGCTGACATGATAGAAGATGAAAATTTGTTCGGTGTAGAAGACGTATGTGACTTAATTTAGTGAAACTAAACTTCCAATTGTTGTTGATTACAGGTCGCCTAACTATAATTTCTGATCATTTCTTCTTAAACTATAGAGGATTCTTGGTTCGCTGTATAGGAAGTGAATAAATTTGTATATGATCGTGCAAGAATGAAGACTTTAGTAGACTTCCTGAACTCATATAATCTGCTGCAGACTGTTTTTCCATCTAAGGTGCAGGGGAACAGTAGCATAGCCATAGACAATATTTTTATCCATTATTGATTACTAGACGGGCATTCTGTTAGTAATAGTGAGAATGGCGTTTCAGACCATGTTGCACAAATTTTAACACTAAAAGGCTTTTGTACTCAAACAAATGTCACATATAATGACAAACAATGAGGGAAAGCTAACCCAACGGCAATAGAGAGATTCTTGAACCTCGTCGAGGAACAAGAGCGGCAGGACGTTTATGGTGCCGATAACATAGTTGACAAATGTAATGTTTTCCTTAACACAGTTCTGATGCTCTTTGAGAGTTGCTATCCATTAGAACTTTCTGAACGGGTACTAGCAGTAAAAGGCAGCTTGGGTGGCTGACCAGTGGAAGAAGGATATCCTGTAGAACAAAGCGGGAATTATATCAAAATGTTAGAAGTAGTCACACTCAGACCACAGTAGCCCACTACAAACAGTATTGTAAGGTGCTTAAAAAATATAATAAGGAAGGGAAATAGTATGTGGTACGCAAATAGAATAGCTAATTCACAGGATAAAATTGAAGCAGTATGGTCAGTTGTGAAGTAAATGTCTGGTCAGCATGACAAGGTCGACGATATAAAGTCAGTTCGTAATAAAAATATTTCTGTTACTGGTAAGGCAGATATATGTACAGTGTTTAACTTTCACATTCTGAACTTTGCTGGTGAATTAAATAAAAACTTAGTTTGTGTAGGGTATCGTAAAACTCACTAGGAAGATGCCTTTCCGAAATTGATGTCTGAAATACTCCTCTGTGATACTGACATTGGGGAAATTGAGTCAATAATCAAATAACTGAAGACTAAGGAATCTCATGGATATGATGGAGTGCCTAGCAGAATATTAAAGTACAGAGCTGCACATGTTAGCCCTGTACTTAACCAGATTTGTAATTTTTTTTAAGAATGGTCAGTTTCCTGAACGATTAAAGTACATAGTAGTAAAGCCGCTTTCTAAAATGGGAGAAAGGAATTATGTAAACAATTTTAAACCAATTTCTGTGCCATCAATGTTTGCTAAATTTATTACAGTCTGTGTATGTAAGGATAATTGATCATTTTAAAGAACATAATTAGCTCTCAAATGTACAGTTCGGCTTTAGAAGTCGTTTATCAACTGAAAATGCTATATTCTCATTTCTCTGTGAGGTGCTGGATGTATTAAACAAAATGTTTCGCACGCTAGGCATATTTTTTGATTTAACTAATGCGTTTTTTTGTGTTGATCACAAAATATTGCTCCAGAAGTTGGAATATTACAGAATTCGGGGAGTAGCTCACAATTGGTTTACCTCTTACTTTAACAACAGACAGCAAAATTTCATTATCCACTATGTTTATAGTGGCTGTTGTGCAGGGTCTGAATGGGATATGGTCAAATGCGAGGTGAACCAGGGATCAGTGTCGTGGCCACTCCTGTTCCTTATTTATATAGATGATATGCCCTCTAGTATTACTGGTAATTCTGAAGTACTTCTGTTTGCTCTTTCAAATAGTGCAGTTCATGATATACGTTCATGGCTCGTAGAAAGTAAACTAAAGCTAAATCACAGCAAGACTCAGTTTTTACATTTCCTCACAATTCAAAAAACCCGACGTTTTAATTTCACAGAATGGGCATATGATTAGTGAAACTGAACAGTTCAAATTTCTAGGTGTTCAGAAAGATAGCAAAATGTCGTGGAAAGCACAAATTCGGGATCGTCTACAAAGACATATTGCTGCCATTTTTACTGTTCTTACAGGATCTAAGGAAAGTCATCCTTTGGCACGAAAATTATTCTACTTTGCTTATTTTCATTCACTTATGTATTATGGTATTATACAGGGCTATTACAAATGATTGAAGCGACTTCATAAATTCACTGTAGCTCCATTCATTGACATATGGTCACGACACACTACAGATACGTAGAAAGACTCAATAAGTTTTGTTCGGCTGAAGCCGCACTTCAGGTTTCAGCCGCCAGAGCGCTCGAGAGCGCAGTGAGACAAAACGGCGACAGGAGCCATGAAAGCGTATGTCGTGCTAAATGAACTCACATCAGTCGGTCATAACAGTGCAAAGACACTTCAGGACGAAGTTCAACAAAGATTCACCAACTGCTAACTCCATTAGGCGATGGTATGCGCAGTTTAAAGCTTCTGGATGCCTCTGTAAGGGGAAATCAACGGGTCGGCCTGCAGTGAGCGAAGAAACGGTTGAACGCGTGCGGGCAAGTTTCACGCGTAGCCCGCGGAAGTCGACGAATAAAGCAAGCAGGGAGCTAAACGTACCACAAATCTTACGGAAAAGGCTAAAGCAGAAGCCTTACCGTTTACAATTGCTACAAGCCCTGACACCCGATGACATAGTCAAACGCTTTGAATTTTCGGCGCGGTTGCAACAGCTCATGGAAGAGGATGCGTTCAGTGCGAAACTTGTTTTCAGTGATGAAGCAACGTTTTTTATTAATGGTGAAGTGAACAGACACAATGTGCGATTCTGGGCGGTAGAGAATCCTCACGCATTCGTGCAGCAAATTCACGATTCACCAAAAGTGAACGTGTTTTGTGCAATCTCACGGTTTAAAGTTTACGGCCCCTTTTCCTTCTGCGAAAAAAAATGTTACAGGACACGTGTATCTGAACATGCTGTAAAATTGGCTCATGCCACAACTGGAGACCGACAGCGCCGACTTCATCTTTCGACAGAATGGTGCTCCACCGCACTTCCATCATGATGTTCGGCATTTCTTAAACAGGAGATTGGAAAACCGATGGATCGGTCGTGGTGGAGATCATGATCAGCAATTCATGTCATGGCCTCCACGCTCTCCCGACGTAACCCCATCCGATTTCTTTCTGTGGGGTTATGTGAAAGATTCAGTGTTTAAACCTCCTCTACCAAGAAACGTGCCAGAACTGCGAGCTCGCATCAACGATGCTTTCGAACTCATTGATGGGGACATGCTGCGCCGAGTGTGGGAGGAACTTGATTATCGGCGAGATGTCTGCCGAATCACTAAAGGGGCACATATCGAACATTTGTGAATGCCTAAAAAACTTTTTGAGTTTTTGTATGTGTGTGCAAAGCATTGTGAAAATATCTCAAATAATAAAGTTAATGTAGAGCTGTGAAATCGCTTCAATCATTTGTAATAACCCTGTATTTTGGGGTAACTCTTCCCATTCTAAAAGGATATTTTTGGCTCAGAATCGGGCAGTTCGGGCAATAAGTGAAAATTTCGCGAACCTCTTTTGATCCCTGTTCATAAGTCTGGGTATATTGACATTTGCCTGTCAATATATATATTCATTAACCTCGTTTCTCGTTAGCAATATCAGCTTGTTGCCAAGAATTGGCAGCTTTAACTCAGTTAATACTTGGCAGACATCAAATTTGCATTTGGATCGCTCTTCCTTAACTCTTGTTTAGATAGGTGTGCAGTATACTGCTGCATCCATTTTCAAGAAGCTACCACAAAAATTAAAATCGAAACTAAAGAGATTACTCATGCTTCAGTCCTTCTATACTGTTAAGGTGTTCCTTGAAAAATAAAGGTGATTCGTATTTTGCATCGTTGATTGTGTTTACTTAAACTTATGCCTTGACTTTGTATGGGTTCATTAACATTATAATTTATCTGTTTTTACCTTTGCGTTGTAATGTCATGTGCTGACACGTTCCATGACCTTGGAGATTTGCTCTTTAATTTGGTCCTACGGAACTAGACTTGTAAATACAAAAATAAATAAAATAAAAACCCGGTATTGAAATCAGAGGCTAACAGGACAATGAAATAGGACAGAACCGCAGGTAACACAACTTCCCATTCACTAAAACAAGAAAATGGCAAGTAACCGCTTATTCAACTTGATGTCTAGAATCTTTGGGACTGGAGGCATGCAATCAGACTTTCGGAAACATGGTATCGAAGCAATACCGAAGACAGCAAGGGCAGGTAAGTGCCAGAACTATCGCACAGTTAGCTTCACCGCTCATAAATCAAGCTGCTGACAAGCATAAATTGCAGGAGATAGGAAAGCAAAATTTGGTAGATGTCAGGGACGGTACGCTTGACGTTAGGAAAAGTAAAGACACCAGAGAGACAGTGTAATGTCAAGCTTGATAATGAAAGAAAGGCTTAGGAAATATCAAGACATTCCCATAGCATTTGTCAGCTTAAGGAAAACGTGAGACGAAGTAAAATGATGACAGATGTTCGACTTTCTCTCCAAACTGTTGAAAAGCTATGAGGAAACACGGACAACATATGTTGTGTAGAAGAAACAAGGAACGAGAATGAAAGACGAAGAACAAATTACTCGGATAAGAAAGGTTGTAATACAGGGATGGAGACTTTCTCATCGTCTGTTCAATCTACAAATCGAAGAATACATTGCGGAAATAAAATAAAGGTTCGGGAGTGAGTGTAAAATTCAGTATGAAGTGGTATCAGTGATAATGTTCGCTGACGACATTGTTGTGTGCAGCGGAAATAAAGAAGAACTGCATGATTTGTTAAGCAAAATGAACAGTCTCGTGAGTACACACAATGGGCTGAGAGTAGACCGATGCAGGAAGAAAGTAACGAGAAGTGGCAGAAATGGGATCATTGGTAAACTTACCATCGAAATTAATGACGTTGAATCGCCATTCTGCTACATTGGAAACAAAATGACGGATGATATACTAAGCAAAAGGTCATAAGGAGTGAACATTCACATAGGAAGAGCACATTCATGACCAAAGGAAAGCTGCTAGTATCAAGAAGTGGACTTCATCTGAGTAAGGAATTTCTGATAATGTGCGACTGGACAACATAAATGATGATTATGAATCATGGACTGAGGGAAAACGTGATAAGAAAATTATCGAATCATTTGAGATGTAGTATTGTAGAGATAAACTGAAAATTAGGTAATCTGATAATATAGGGGATGAGTAGGTTCTCTGCAGAAAGAGTGAAAAAAGGAACGTATGGAAAATACAGACAAAAAAAAAGGAACTGAATGACAGATCATGATTTTAGACATCGGGTTATAACATCCATGGAACTAGGGGGAGTTATAAAGGATAAAAACTGTAGAGCAGCAAAGAGATTGGAATAAATTGAGCAAGTAATTGAGGGCGTAGGATACAAGCGATGCTCTGAAAGGAAGACGATGGCGCAAGGGTTTAATTCGATGCGACTGGCTTCAAATCAGTCAGAAAACTAATGACCACAAAAAATTGTTGGCCAACCAAATACCTTTATAACATACGTCATACTGTACGGTCATTCCACGAGTAAATCGACGTACCTAGCAGAAAGTAGTACGAGGTTTAAAAGAAGTTAATAAGATGTACTATTATCAGTGCTTAATTAAGAAGTAAGGAAGGCTTTTGACAGATACACGTACTTAAAGTCTATCGTTATGAAAAGATTTAACGTAAAAATAACATATTTGCAGCTTATCTTTTTTTGTTGTCCGAGCCTTTTCGACGCTCGACGTATAATGTCCCAGGTCAAACAGAGGTGTTTCCTAAACCACAGGCTGAAAGCGAAATAGGCTTTTGAGCAATTGTGCTGTTGTGGAGCCAGTTATGCAGGGAAGCAGTCGTGATATCTTTGTATAAGATCAACATTTAGTAGCCGTCAGCGTCTGTTGGTTGTGCTACTTACATATTTTGTCAATTTTTTTATTATCACTTTAGGTTATTTTTCGGTTGTTAATACTCGTTGCGTACTTAAATAAAGATGTACACATTGACATTTTCGCGCCACATGATGTAGTAAATAACGTACCTTTCTTTTGGTATAATATTGTTCCACCTTCTGATTCATCTAGACGAAATCTAACTGCAATGTTGCACGACGCGGCTACGCAAATTTTTGTTGCTTGTAGAAAGCATCTGCAATAATGGTCATAAAATTGAAACATTTTCTCCTCCTAATTACTAAACAAGGTGGATATATCTAGTTCTGGCGTGCTGAATACAGAGGTAAAGCCACGTTCTCACGACTACGTAATATTCCAGAACTTCTTTCAAGAGATTCTATTCTTGGGCTATTTAACAAAAGCCTTTTCAAAATTCTTAACGAGGAGAAACTTTATATGACGCCTTGAGAGTATGACTTTTCTTCGCAGATCTAATATTGTTATTTTCCTTTCGTGAAATATACATTAGCCACGTTCACCATTTTTTGACACTGTATTGGTTTTTTATATCTCAGCTTCAGCTGAAACACAGAAAATAACAGTATGTTGAGGAAACAACCTGTAAAAGCTATAAGTAATGCAGCCGAATTTAAATCACAACAAATCATGTGGATCTGATGGCTATTACCAACTGGACCAGTCTGAAAGAGCCAAAAGTACAGACGAATCTTTGTCATTTTGAATGGGCGTATTTAAAAAAAAAAAAAAGTGTGAAAATGGGAGAAAAAGCTACATAATTTTAAATGTACCGAAAATCTTATGCGATAATACACTTATAAAGGTAGATTTTTATTCTACAACAATAAATATCTAGAATTGATGTATCCCTAACATGACGCAAAAGTGTAGTTTTTTCTTACTAGCTATGTACATGCTGCTGTACATGGGATTCCTTCGCAGACATCAAAACCCGGTTTGGTATTCGATGATTTCGCTTGTTCTAGATCTTGTGTTAGTTTTACCGGTCAGTTCACAGAAATCACATTCGGCCTGTAGGAGACGACGCAATAGTTTTATTAGGAACGACAATCCCTTTGGCACGAAATTTATTACACTGCCAGGCAGAAAAGCATTACTGTGCGGTGTCCGACGCAGAAACTAATTAGGTGCGATTCCAAATGGAGCGGGTGAGCTCAGCCACTGTGTTTATTACAATTGAGAAATGTAAATTACACATTCGCTAATATTCTGTTTATTGTGGATTTAGATGGATTTCAACAATTTTGTGGTCATTATCACTGCAGTAAGATACAGTTCTAATCATCATCAGAATCATCAGTTGCTCTTTGTACAGGCAGTCGATAACGACGATATTGCTTGCGTCTTATTGGACTGATGAAAGGCACCCAGTAGTTGAAACCTACCTACAGTTGCAATAAACAGATTAATTATTAACTATTGATTGTTATACATTGCTCAACAGGAATTTATTACCGTTGATCGAAGCATGAAAGCTAAGACCCAATATGTAGAGATGGCAAGACATATGTCTCGTACGTAAATCCCAGTCGTGCTTAAGGGCAAAGAGGAGGGTATAAGTTCAGATATACGAACGGTTTCTGCAGCGGAATGTTTAGGTCATCTGGACTGGAAAGAACGTTCATCTTGCGACCGAGTCGTCGCTTTCTTTTCTTTTGCGGAGCCTCCAGTCTCGTCGTTTGGCATCGACGACAGGCCGCGGGGGAAGGATAGTCGGCGAATGGCGGAGGGTGGAGGTGAGTTCGGCCACAGCTGATGCATTTTTCAGTAGCGCTGGCGGAGAAAGCGAGATGGACTGCCTCCGACGCTCGGGGACGGCTCATATTGAAAGTGTGGGGGAAGAGATGGGAACCGCGGGTTGGTGGTGATGGAGGGGTGGGGCGCGGAAGCTGGGAGCGTGGGTGGACCTGCCAACCGCCGGCCAGTCTCCGGAAAATCATGGGGCGGAATAAAAAGCGGCCGCGTGAGCACTTGTGTGTGTGTGTGTGTGTGTGTGTGTGTACTGCAGTCACAGCGTCAAGCACTTTCCTTCCCCCTCCGCCCCTATCCTCCATCCCCCTTCCCCCCATGTATTTTACTCGCAGGTCGCTTGAGCGAAAAGCGAGCCCCATAGTTCTGGTTGGTTAAGTTATATCGCAACGAAATACGACCACTAATGTGGGAGTGCACAGCGTGCATAAAAGATGAAAACGTCACTCTGAAGTTATCTGAGGGCTTAGATTTAATCTCGCTCACGCATAGCAGGCCTTGTGTATTGCTCGGGCGAGACCACCGTCCTGCATGGCGAAACCACACTACCACAACAGCAGAGAAAATGGTCTTAACATGGTTTGTTTTTGAATAATGTAGCAGTAGGAAATTTCTGTTGCAGACAATATGAAAGAGGTATGTTTTGCAATGACACTCAGTTCCTAGTATTCCGCAAATTAACAATCACATAGGCATAAAAATTTAGGAGCAGCATTGCATATCATGTCTCTATGCTCGTCGTCCAATATGGGGTGTCTAGGAATTGTTCGTCCTCGTTTCGCTAGACAATCTAATCAAGAAAATCATGTTAATGGGTTTTATTACAAAAATTAAATGACAATACTTAACTTTGGCAACTACGAAGAAGTGTCGCAAGCAAAGGGGGACCTAGAAAATAAGCGATCTTCTTCAGTACAAAGAATCGCAAGTCTGTGATACATGGCCAGTACAAGCGAAGTAACTAGCGATCACGCTGCTATACAAGTGCATCATCTTTAAGCTGCTGTTCACCTAGGTCGTAGCCAGTCGGTCGTGACGCTTATGCCCTCTTCACGCAGGGGCCGCTGCAGTCGCGTTGTCGTCCTGGAGAGAGGTCGGTCAGCGTGCGATTGGCTGACGTCTTCTCACAGCCATCTCTTCTCTATCGTTCCCGACTGGCGTGCCGGCACTCGACTTTGGGCCGTAAAATTGCGTGCCAAAATAGTTACGGCTAACCACAGTGTACTGAGCGATAAATTCTTCACCAACAAATCTCCTCCGTCGTTCCCCCTCGCTCCCCACGCATTACCTCCAGAGAATCTCTAAAGAATCGAATCTCACGATGGAAAGTCATTTCTCCTGAACTATGTGTCGCACAAGAACATAATTTTGCATGTACATTCAGGGGTATATACTGTCTACAAAATTTGTTACGAATGCAGGTAGTAATAAATAAATAATAAATGAAAATGTGATGCATGATGCTGAAGTTTTACTGCATGAACAGGGAAAATGTGATAAATGATAATTTTTTTTTCGTTCCATCAGCGTGAATATTTTTTAAAAGGCTTGAAATTATATGTAAAGTTTGTTAGAAGTCGCTGAGTGCTCTCATTCTCATATACTGGATGGATAAAATGTGGATAATTTGCGCGCAGTGGTTCACGTTGCCTCAAGAGGCACGGTACACTTTTTCTCGTTTTAATTTTTGTCTTATTGTATTAAACTTTTCACGTAAGATTATACCTCATAATGAATACATTGTGACACTATTTCGAAGCTTTCAATAACTATATGATATACTGATAACTTAAGTTTTGTTACCTCAGCAACCCACTAGATACGCAGTCTGCAACTAGGAAAAGGCACCGTTTTATCCATTTAGCAGTAATGATCAGGCTAAAGGAATGTTCCTCACCATCTATTTCTGACGCTCAAACCATGTCATATGTAGTTAGATTAGCCTTGATTTTTTATCTTCAACTACTTTCATTGGTGGTTTTAATATATTTGATTTTATGAGTTATCAACTTTATTGTTGATTTATTATTATTTCTTTACATTTGGCATTACAATATTCTAAGTGGAAGTGTTAAGATAATCAAATAAAAATTACACATACACAAACACAGTAATGTAACATTACGACGAATCACACTCATAAGCCTGTTGGATGAATTGAATATCATAGCCTCTTCAAAGCTGGTTCTCTGTCGACAAATGTACAATGCGGCAGTGTTACTCATCACAAATAATTGGAGTCGCAAGTTTCGAAACTAAATCAGCTACAATGCGCTAGATAACTGGAATATCACTTCTTCGAAACGCCGTATTTATCTGTTATTGTGACGTAAAAGTTTGAAATTCGGCTCATAGATGCCTACAACCATCTTCTGTAATGAAACTGAAGCGTGGCGTCCTGCGGGATCACTCTCGAGTCCTGCGAATCTTCCAACAGCAACGTGTGGAGACACGCAAGGAAAGAGGCCACAGCGAAGACTCTCATATGAGGCGTAAGGTGGCCAGGATGGATTACGCTTAGATGATTGCAGAAAACGTGAGTTGACACATGGATCACCTGGGTGAATTATGATGAGGATACCGACGTATTATACATGGAAAGTGTGGCAATGTTATTAGTCACGCCATTCTCACTCCCTTGGCTGCCAAGTCTCGATTGGAGTATATGAAATTTCTAGCAGATTCTGAATGGAAGTTTTTAGCAGTGTTATGCACACATTCAGCTGGTGACATATTCGTACAGATCAAATGCAACATCTCATGAAAATTTAACGTAGCCCTAGGTAATCTTGCACTGGTCACTACATGTCACAAGAAGTGGAAGTGCACGCATGAAAGGAGGAGGTGAGTACTTTGTTGTCACTAGAGAAGCATTAGCAGCACACGGGGTCGGTCTAGAGAGCTCAGTGACTTCGAAAGTTGACTAATCACTGGATATCACATCAGCAACAAATCCACCAGCGACACATCAAGACTTAAAAATTCGTCATTTAACTTGTAGTGAAGTGATTGTGAAGTGGAGGTTGTGAAGGAACAACCACAGATAAACCAAGAACAGGCAGACCTCATGTACTGACCGTCCGTGGTGGTCGAGCATAGAAAAGTGTGGTTGCAAAAAATCGCACGAAATCATCGGAGGGAGTCACTCGTGCGTTCCAAAGTGCTACCAGCTGGTACAATGATGTGCGTCGGAAGTTCAAAAGGGTGGTGTACTATGGTCAAGCATCTGCCCATAAGCAACATATTTCTGTAGTCAGTGCTAAGTGACACGTGACATGGTGTAAGCAGCGACACCAGTGGATTGTGGGCGGCTGGACAAGAGTGATTTGGAGTGATGAATCGCGCTGTAACTGGTAGCAGTCAGATGGAAGCGTTTCGGTTTGACGGATGTCCGGAAGACGTTACCTGCCATCATGTACACGCCAACAATGGCGTACGAAGTATTTGTTGTTACCGTCTCGGCGCATCTTTCGTGATTACGCTCTGGTCGTTTCACTGCGCTTAAGGAAACTCTGGATCTGGAAGGATGCGAACTCACTTTACGGCACTGTGTATAGCGTACAGTAGAGATACTGTTTGGACATGATAACTGCATCAGCATAACAAGGCATTCTGTCACTAGGCAGCATCTGTTAGGCCTTAGGTTATGGGCGAAAACATTTCTGAAAATGACAGGCATGCCCATAGCTCCGATTTGTATGCAATGCAATGACTTTCGGAGGCGTTACAAAGTTGACGTCACTCCAGACCCCAGAGTGCAGTATCACTACAGCGATACCCACAGTGACAGCGAAAATAGTGACAACGAGGAGGAACTGGAGGAGGAAGCTGAGATGTGACAGTACATGGGCACCTAAAGTAGTTAATACATAGGATTATTAATAAATAGCATAAGCAATATTATTTCTCTACTGATAACCATTTGTGTGTGTGTGTGTGTGTGTGTGTGTGTGTGTGTGTGTGTGTGTGTGTGTGTGTGTGACTGGCGGTCAACGGCTCAAAGAAACCATTTCGAGGTATTCACCGTCAGTCATATTCGGTGATGTTACTAACAAATCTCTCCTCTATCCTATCATATTGTTACATTCTTCTTAAAAGCAACAAAATTTAATTTATATTTCAACCATAAATTATTGTTAATTTGAGAAGTATTATTCTTTGCAAATGTTGTAGATAAAACAAAAGAAAAGAAAACTGTTAAAAGATGAAAAGCGAAAATTGTAAGATGTACGACCTGTTTCAAACATCATGTAACAGGTCTATAATTTGGCAATAAATCAATAAATAAATAAATAAAAATCACTACCTTCTTTCTTGGCCTTGGCTCTTTAGGGATAATGGGCTACAGTTCCTCACGGACATTCAGAAACCTGTTTCAAAGTGTCCCCGGCAGAGTTCAAACAGTCATAAAGGTGAGGGACGCCTACGCAACATTTTAATGTCCCCAGATATGTGTCCTAACTCTTTTCATCAGATTCTATACCTCTCAGCAGATTCGTTATGAATCTTTACCTTCGAACAGTATAAGTGTGTCCTAATTCGCTCTCCAGAGCGCTTTTCTTTAGTTCCATGTGACCAGTTTCTGGCTAACTGCCCATTTTCGAATCGTTTGTTACAGTAACTATGTAACTGTAACAATGTAGAATAGAGTGGTTCATTGTTGTAGCGCTAATAACGAATGCATTTGGTTTTGAGTATCTACCCGTTTTCTCTTGTCTGTAGCTAATTTGTGGGCTATACACCCTGACAACACTTCAAATATGAAGCCCATGCATGATAACTTTTTGAGAAATTAATGCTATGAGATAATCTCAACAGATGTCTGGACGAAATGATACGGATAATTGTCCAGTGGTTATATACATAACCACATATTTGTTATATTTATATGGTAATTTGTTAATAGTGAGGATGATTTGTGGTCTTCGGAGAACATACAGGCTGATAGGCAAATATACGCCTTGAAGTGTCACTATGTGAACAAATGAAGAGGATATCAGCAGGACACTGCACCAACTTGAATGTCCACACAAAATATGAATTCGACGTTGGAGATGAGCCATTTGGCTACTCAAGGGTATGCGGAAATCCTTGACACCATTGAAAGCGGCGCAAAGTGTTTAAAAAGGCTCATTAGTTTCAAATGGTTCCAATGTCTCTGAGCACTATGGGACTCAACTGCTGTGGTCATCAGTCCCCTAGAACTTAGAACTACTTAAACCTAACTAACCTAAGGACATCACATACACCCATGCCCGAGGCAGGATTCGAACCTGCGACCGTAGCAACAGCGCGGCTCCGGACTGGAGCGCCTAGAACCGCACGGCCACCGCGGCCGGCTCATTAGTTTCAGAGGAAGCATTTTACATCACATTTTTGCAAACGCTGTAGCATAACTGAAGACTTGTTCATGTGGCACTATTGAGACAATAAGATCATCACATAAAATCACGTACATAGTGTTGACAGGGTATATTTCCCTCCAGAGTATGAGTGACACGGCCACCAAAATAACTACGTATTCATACCCATGGAAAAGCAGTTGACGTCATGGGATGCCTGCAGCGAGTTGAGAACATACAGTTACACATCAGCCCTTTTCCTGGAAGCACCAATAAATTTTCCGAGCCTACGCTCGACGTAAACGGTAACAGAAGCAAGTCCGAATGAAACCCTGTGTCACAGTAATAAATCAGAGCAAGCAAAGTTTGCTAGTATTGCAAAAGCACTACAAAGCTCGTAAGTCATTGCTGCACAACGAGCAAGTCTGTAGCGGCTACTCATGGACTGTCCGGCTGGTCCCGGCGGAGGTTCGAGTCCTCCCTCGGGCATGTGAGTGTGTGTTTGTCCTTAGGATAATTTGGGTTAAGTAATGTGTAAGCTTTTTTTTTTTTTTTTTGCTGTAGTGGCTACCTCAAAAAAGGCAGTAAGACTGCACGCACAACATCGATCTACGAACTCCACAATACAAAGTAATAACATGCAACATCTGAGTTCTGAGGCTCTAGTAGTGATGAGAAGTGGAGAGGCAGGGAAAATCCGTACGTACTTGACACCACAATGCTGACAGGATCGCTAACGCCTCCGGCTAAAGGAGGGCAAATAGCAGCATAACCTCCTACATTTGGCTTCCTTTACCCGATAAGCTGGTGCAAGGGAATCACCCATGGTCTGTGGATAATGTCCTTGATTACTAATCAAAACGTCCTCGGTCGGGGGTTCGAGACCCATCACCAACTGAAATTTGATAATAATCAGCATTGGCAGCCGAAGATTTCCGACGTAAGAGGTCACCCTCATTCTGTCAACAGGTATGTCGAAGAAGGTGAAGGAGCGGCTAGAGGTTCAAGGCACTCTCTTGTCCTTGCGGAGGGATATTTCCCCTAAAGGCGGAAGAATCAGCAATGATCAGCATGAGGAGGCAGAAGGAAATGGAAACCACTGCATTGAAGACACATAAAGTGTGTCCACAGATCATGCGGATCTTAATGAAAATGGTGTCATGATGATCTCTCCATTGGGAAAACATTCTGGAATAGTTCCCCATTCGGATCTATGGGAGGGGGAGATGACTATGGGAAAAAGATTGAATAACCAATCGAAGGATAACGTTCTACGATCCGAGGTGTTGAACTTCACAAGCTTGAACTGTGTGTGGAAGCTAAAATATCTGAAAAGTGAGGTGCAAAAGCTCACTATAGATATATTACGAATCAGTCACGAGAAATGGAAAGAAGACAAGGATTTCCGGTCAGATGAATACACGGTAACATCGACAGCAGCCGAAAATGGTATAATGGAGTAGAATTCGTTATCAATAGGATGGTAGGGCAGAGAAACTGTTACTGTGATAGTTGAATGATAGGGTTGTTGTAATCAGAACAGACAGCAAACCAACATCGACAAAGATAGT
This sequence comes from Schistocerca americana, assembly GCF_021461395.2. NCBI lineage: Eukaryota > Metazoa > Arthropoda > Insecta > Orthoptera > Acrididae > Schistocerca > Schistocerca americana. The sequence continues at coordinate 84,898,284 of NC_060122.1, forward strand.
TCAGGTAAACATGCCGACGTCGCAGGTTGAAGATAAAGCGATAGAGGAAGTATGTAAGGGTATTGAAAGGGTAATACGGTACGAAAAGGGAGATGAATATCTACTAATCATGCGGACGGGAATGCAGTTGTTGGGGAAGCAGTAGAAGAAAACGTGACAGGAGAATATGGTCTTGGGACGAGCAACGAGGAAGTAGAAGGAGTTCTGTAGTCAATTTCAGCTAGTAACATCGAACATTCCGATCAAGAACCACAAGAGGAAGAGGTATACATAAAAAAGGCCGAGTGATTTCAGTTAGATTACAAGATGGTCATACAGACATTCCGAAATCAGATATTGTGTTGTAAGTCGTACGCAGGAGCACATATAGATTCAGATAACTATGTAGTAGTGATGAAGAGTAGGCTGAAGTTTGAGAGATTAGTCTGGACGAATCAATACAGAAAGAAGTGGGACACGGAAGTACTAAGGAATGATGAGATACGCTTGAGGTTCTCTAAGGCAGTAGATAAAGCATTAAGGAATAGCTCAGCAAGATGAAGAAGAATGGATGTCTCCAAAAAGGGCAGTCACAGAAGTTGGAAAGGAAACATAGGCGCAAAGAAGGTAACTGCGAAGAAACCATGGATAATAGAGGAAATACTTCAGTTGATCGATGTGAGAAGGAAGTACAAAAGTTTTCAATTAAATTCAGGTATACAGAAGTATAGGTCTTAAGGAATTAAATAAATAGGAAGTGCTGGGAATGGAAGACGAAATGGCTGCATGAAACATATAAAGAGATTGAAAAAGAGACGATTGTCGGAAGGGCTGACTCAGTATATAGGAAAGTCAAGTCTACCTTCGGTGAAATTAAAAGCAGTGGTAGCAACGTGAAGAGTTGTTAAATGCAGAGGAGAGAGTGGAAGGTGGAATCAGTAGATGGGAGGCCATTATGAAGAGAGAAGATTTGTCTGATATGATAGAAGAAGGAACAGGAGTCGATTTAGAAGAGATAGGGGATCCAGTTTTAGAATGAAAATTTAAGAGATCTTTGGAGGGCTTAAGTTCACATAAGAAATTGTAAAATCATTAGAGAAAATGGCAACAAAACGACTATTCACGTAGGTGTTTAGAATGTATGAGTCAAGTGACATACCATCTGACTTTCGCTAAAATATCACCCACACAGTTCCGAGGACTCTAAGATCCGACTGGTGCGTGAATTCCGAAGACTGATAGAGCTGAAAAGTGCGAAAATTGTCGCGTAATCAGCTTAACAGCTCTTGCATACATGTTGCGGACAATAATAATACACAAAAGAATGTAAAATAAAATTGAGGATGTGTTAGATGAAGATCACTTTGACTTTAGGAATGGTAAAAATACCAGAGAGGCAATTCTGATGTTGCAGATGATGATGGAGGCAAGACTAAAGAAAAATCAAGGCACATTCATAGGATTTGCCGATCTGGAAAAAGAGTTCGACATTGTAAAGTGTTGAAAATCTTCGAAATTCTGAGATAAATATGGGTATGCTATATGGAGAGAAGGGTAATATACAATATGCACATGAGGCAAGAGGGAATAACACGATCAGACACTGAAGAACGTAGTACTCGGATAAAAACGTGGCTGGTGCCTTTACTATCCTGAGTGAAAGTGTAAAAGAATTATATGATCTGGTGAAAGGAATGAACTGTCTAATAGGTACTGAATATGGACTGAGAGTAAATCGAAGAAAGGCGAAAGTATTGAGAAATAGCAGAAATGAGAACAACGAAAACTTGACATGAGGATTGATGGTCACGCAGTAGATGAATTTACGTAACTCTGCTGCCTAGGCAGCAAAATAACAAATGACGGACGGAGCAAGGAGTACTTCATATCCAGACTAGCAGTGGCAAAAAGAGCATACCTGGCCAAGAGAAGACTACTAGTGTCAAACATAGGCCTTGATTTGAGGAAGAAATTTTTTAGAACGCACATCTGAAGGACAGCATTCTATGGTAGTGAAACATGGACTGTGGGAAAACCGGAATAGAAGAGAATCTAAGC